>NC_142440.1:150910000-151535000 GCF_059453495.1 Arachis ipaensis | reverse complement strand
ATAAAAAATAAAAGGGATAGATTGAAATTGGATATAAAGAGAATCACTGTATTTTTTATCTAATTTCTTGATGCAACAAGAAATGGACTCTTGAACCTAACTTATTCACACCATATTTTAGAAATTGAGTCAAAATGATTCTTCAACCTTCTACTCAATTTCCCATGCATCAAAAGAGGGACTCATTCAACCTCACTTGTTCACACTATGGTTTCATTACGAAATCAAAAAGTGCTTTGGCAACTCTAATCACTCAATAATACGACTATAGTAGTTAAGGAGCGCAAAAGATTCGATGGTCCCAAAACGTTTGGACCATTAAATGGTCCCATAACAAAATATATTTTTTAAATTTTTTAATAATTGCTAAATAGTTCTTATCTAATTTTAATTACAAATTAATCTCTTATATATATTATTTAATTATAAAATTTATTTTTTATTTTATAAATTATTATTTTATCATTCATCTATTTTGTTTATTAATAATAAAAAAACAATAACGAATTAGATCTTCTATTAATTGTGATAATTTTTTGGCAATCTCGATCGATTAAAATTTTATCTTTGATCCGTTACATCCGTATAGGATTGTGAAATTGTGTTTTTTAAAAAATCAATTGATCGAATTAACAAAACAATTAATTGAATTTTAGATTTTTCATAACTCAATCGATTATAATTCAGATTATCACAAAACAATCGATTAAAAGTGAAACGATATAGACGAAAAAGAAGTTCATGGTATAGAATACAGAAAGCTTTTGGTACAAAGCCATTTATGAAAATAATGTTTGCTTTGCAGTAATTCCTGTGTTCTTATCTCGTTTTTCCTAATGTCATTTCTATGTGAATGCAAAGTTATTCTATGAGTTGAGCTGACCAATGCTTATGGTTCAAGGAATACTGAATTCCATCGGAAATTATTTTTTTTATAGATGCAGTGTTGGTGAATTGGCCGGATATTGGCCAAGGAGGGAAATTATCGGTGGGTGGAGCTCACCCTCAACACGTCGGGGGCGTGGTGGCTGAGCGGGAGAGCCAGGTGGCAGCACGCCGGGGGCGTGGTGGCTGAGAGGAAAAGCCAGGTGGCAGCACACCGGGGGCGTGGTGAGTCACGACGCAAGGAGCGTGGTACGTCAAGGCCCGTGAGGCTTGGCAGAGCTGCGCGGAGTCCCAATGGACCTGCTGCACCACGCGGGGGGCGTGTTGCAGTCCTGCCTGCATGCAGGAGACAGCCCCCACCCCGGAAACCAGCGCCAGTGATGCTCCATGTATATATGCATGCGTTGGGCTCTCTTCTTCTCCTCCCATTCATGGTGTTTGAGCTGAAGCAAAAAATATAAGGGAGAAGGAGAGAAGGAAGTGGGTTAGTCTGTAGGTAGTATTAGTGAGGAGAGTATAGTGAGTAGCAGTGAATAGTGGTGAGTTAAGTTTATACGTGGAAAGAAAAAGAATATTAGTTTAAAGGATTAAAAAAAAATGGTACGTAATTATCTGACGCCTGAAGAACATATTATCAACTATTTGGATCATCCTATTTATGTAAGTAAACAAATTTTTTTTTTTGCTGTATTTAAATTATTTTATTTTTTATGTATGTTTTTTATGCATGTATATTTTGTGTTGAGAATATTATTCTGTGTATTTTATAAATATTTTAAGAATATAACAATAATTTTTATAAAATAAACGTTAATAATAATAATAATAATAATAATAATAATAATAATAATAATAATAATAATAATAATATGTATAATTTGTACTAATTTTTGTTATTAAGAATATGTTGAAGAATAAAAAACATATTCTGATGTTGTAATAATATACGCAACGTGAGTAAGATACCGCTGCTGGAGGTGGGTGGCCGAGCCTCTGCGCTGGAAGATACCGCTGCCATCGTCGGGGAACACTGTCGGTAAGGGTTTTAATTGTGGTTTCTGTTCTTTTGGATTTCGAGAAGATTTTTGATGCTGCGTGGTTATTATAGTTGATCCACAGGAGTTTCTGGCCGCTACCTGAGCTGCTGTCAGGTCAGTTTGGGATTGCGGCTCGTCCGTTCTGCTGTTATCGTAAGTATATTTTATTTCAAACTCTCGGTGTTAGTATTCCGTTATCAACTATTGAGAATTTTGCGATGTTAATATCTCAGGGTTGAGTTTCGAAAATTGTATGATTAAAATGAAAGCTGCCGCGATGTCGTCTTGCTTCGTAGACTAATTGGTTTCGTTCCTTGTTACTGCGATGCTCTATTAACAATTATGTTCTAATTTCATTTAATATCCATTTCGCATTAATCCCAATTTATGTAAAATAGGTTGTCGTTGCTGTGAATCTTGATTGTGAATCTTGATTGTCGCTGTTGATATTGCCTGGGAATCACTGAGGTTGTTGCCGCGAGTTAAGAATAGAAAGATGACTCTTGATGCGTTAACTTTTAAAGGGTTCGACTTTGAGGTAGGGGTTTTCTAAAAAGCTATTTTATATTTTGGAATTGTTATAAATGGATATTGATGTGAGAATTATATACTTTTTAGTGATTGTATAAGTCTTATGTATTGTCTGGCTGTTTTGAACGAATATGATTATATGTTTGCTTGGATTATTGTTTGGTTTTGATAAATGGACTGTTATTGGATTGTTTCCTTAAAGTTTTGAAAATGGGTTTGGTCATTTGATAATGAGTTGATTTTGAATCGGTTTTCTTGGAGAGATAATAATGATATGAATGGTTGGATTTAGCTTGCTTTTAAACTGATTTTGGTTTTGAACCCGTAGAAAGGGTTGCAGAAAGGTTTGGTTGGGACCCGAAAAGGGTGACAAAGTCCAAGTTTTAGGAGAGATGCTGCCGAATTTTTATGAAATTAAGATCCTGTTTTAAAATGTGATTTAGAAAAGAATTTGGATTTGAGAGGTCCTATTATTTGGTTTTTGATTTATTAAGAAATAGATGTTTCGAGTTTAAGCTGTTTAAGAAAAGTTTATGTTTTTCCGATTGATTTAAATATGAAAGGGCCTATGTTTTGAAGTTTGATTAAGGAAGTGCTTTTGGAGGAGTTTTAGTGGATTAAAAAAAAAAGAGATTAAATTTTGATTAATTAAATTCGTTTTGTTTTCGAAATGTTCTTTAAGTTTCGGCTTAGCGAGACTAAACAATTCCGAGCCTTTGGGAGGATTTTTGATTTAAGAACGAAATTAAAATTGGTTTTCAGATTAAATAAATTGGTTTTGGTTTAATTAAGTTGGTTTTGAAATTGGTTCGGAATATTTGGATACATGACTTGGTTTTGGTTTAAATCCTCTTTCCTTTATTCAAATCAAGAAACTAAGGTTTTAGAGGTTAAATGAATTTAAGAAAATGAGTTAGGTCAGTCTCCCCTAAAGACTTGAGACTCTGCTGAGGAACTTTTGTTACCAAATCCTGTTTTAGAATGAATGATTTTGAATCCCTCGGAAAAGGCTTTTGATTTGGTGTAGTTTCTGAAATGTTTGGAAAAAAGTTGTGGAGAGTGATCTTATTTTTAAGAAAAAAAATGGGAATTTACATTTGAGGAGAAGTGGCTAGCCACCACGTGCTCAGTGACCATGTTTTAAAAAGAGGAATTTATGTTTGAGGAAAAGTGGCTTACGAGCTTGAAATGATTTGAGGAATGGAAATTTTAATGCCAAGGTTGGAAAGAATTGATTTTTTATTTCAATATTTTATGAGTTTGATGATGTTGGATAGTGGAAGTGCTATTATGGTATGGGCCGGATGGTTGTATATGATAATAAATTATGGCTGATTGTGGAATATATTATGAGCCGGATGGCTGAGTATGAATATGGATGATTATTGAGTTGATAAGGTGATTGTTGCACTTCCACTTATCTGAGATATGAGTTTTCCTGGGTAAAATCAGTGGCTAGCCACCACGTGCTCCAAGTTGAGACTCGATACTTGCTGACCCCATGTTGTAAGTGTGGCCGGACACTTTGAAATTTCCGGATGAGCTCGCCCCCGTGGATAAACACCAGTGAGGGTGTTATATGTTTATGTTTGAGAATTACTCGAGTAGGGGATGCAGACAGGGGGATAGTCCAATTGTTAGCTACCAGGACTTGTCGGGTTGGTTTTATAACCGACAGATGAGACTCATCAACCACTAGGATAGGCATTCATCATATGCATCTATGTGACATTGTGTGGGTGTGCATATTGTACTTGGTTTGCCTATGTGATTAATTATGTTTAATTGCTATTCGCTCTATTTGAAGTAATTTTTTGTGCTTGAACTTTCCTACTTGTGTTTGTGACTGAAACTCTGTTGGATTGTGGTAATTGGTTGTTGTTTGGATTGTTTAGGCCTAGGGCCTTAGTTGATCATGAGGTGGGCTGAAGGCCATGTTTGGTTTGTGTTTCTGGTTTAGAAAAGTATGAAAAACTAAACTGGTTTAGCATAGACTTAATGAACCTATTCTTGGAACATGTTGGTCATTCATACTGTCTAGGAAAAACCTTTTGAAAGGCTTTAGAATTTTTGAAGAAATAACAGTTTCCTCTCTCAGAAAAGATTTCAGATTTTCAATAGTAAACCTTTACTTTTGAAAAGATGCATAAGGTGGTTATTAATCACTGTAACGGTTTTATTTTTACGTATCCTATTATAGTAATTCTGCAACCCTATAGTGAGAATCCTTTCGAGGATGATGTTCTCACTCCCCTACAGGTGTTTTCTTTTCAGGATATGGACGAGGAAGTCACAAAGAATTTATTCTATTTTCTGTTTATATGATGTATTGTATTGTTTTATATATTATGTTTTTCCTTGCCTTTATCTTTATACATTCTGTAAGAGGGATAGAAATTGTATTAGTTAATGCTTGTAAAAAGTGTGTGGAGCGGTAATACGATTTAAGATTTTAAACAGGCTCATATTTTTGTGTTAAGTATTATAAGAATTCTCGTAATACCCGAGCTATCAGAGTGGCACAGCCGAAAGCGTGACATCTTGATAGTTAGGGTGTTACAACAAGAAATGTACAAAAAATTTTATATCCACCACATCAAGTTACTCAAATCAGTTATTAAAATTAATTATTAATATAAAATATATATTAAAATATAAAATATATATTAAAAATAAATTAAACAATCAATCATATTAGATAAATATTAAAATCAATTATTAATATTAAATATATAATAAAATATAAAATATATATTAAAAATTATTTAAATAATATATGTATTTATATATAAATATATGGTAACTAATTTTAATGTATAAATAATATTTTTATTAAAAATAAAATATATTTTTTGTCTTTGAAATTTGACAAAAGTTTTAAAAATACCCTTAAATAATCCTCAACAGTTAAATTTTCAAAAAATTTAAGACCAATCTAACAATAATGCATGAAAATTATGTTTGATTTGCTTGTGTTGAATGTTATTCTTATGAAATTATTATTGAGTTGGTCTTCGTGAATATATTTGATACAAATTAAAAACTTATGTCACAACAAAATTGAAACAAAATAAAAATTAAGAATATTTTTAAAATTTTTGTCAAATTTCAGAGACAGCAAAAAGTATACTTTATTCTTTTATTATATAATATATATAAATATATAATGACTAATTTTAATATATAAATAACATTTTTTTAATATACTCACCAAAATGATTTAATCTATTAATATATAATAGGAGAGTAGTAGTGGGTTGGTTGCTTGACAAGTGGTGCTTTGTATAATAGACAAGTGTTACTCTTTATTGCATGACAAATAGCAAAACAACAAAAATTAATATTAATAAAGTAATAAAAAATCTGATATGAACAAAACAATTGGCGGGATTTTGATTCAAATTGAAATTCAAAATGATTTTGTTACAACTGTTTTCATATATATGTAAGTTAAGCGGTGAAGAAAGAAAAGAAGGAAAGAGAGAAAGAAAGAAACCGACGGTCACAGAGAAGAGGGTGGCGACGAACAAAGAAAACGATGGTTGAAGAAAGAAAAGACGACAGAAGAAGAGAACGACGGTGAAGAAAGACGAAGAAAGACGGTCGATGTCGCAGAGAAGAAGAAAATGATGGCGAATAAGGTAAGGACGACGGAAGAAGGAGAAGAAGGTGGCGACGACGACGACGGTCACAGAAGCTAAATCGGCAGAGAAAAAAAGAGCAACGAGGCGACGACGGTGATGGAGTCCACCGTCGCTGTTGGATCCGCAGAGCCGCGTCCTCTGCAGGACGGTGTCGCCGTCGTTTCTTTAGTGGTTAGTGCTGCGAATGAAGGATGGTTAGTTCTCTCGCTTGGATATACTTTATTTTGTTGTTTGATTGGTTGAAAATGCTAATTGAAATTGAATATGGATTTTCGTGTTAATATCTTCAGAATGGCGTGCTACACTTAAAGAAGAGAACGGTGAAGGAGCAGCTAGCCGCAAGTTGATGACACCGGTGTAGAGAACGGTGAGCTTTGGTATCCTATCGTGGGCAGTATTACAGAGGTAATTTACTTTTAAGTTAGAATAGCCACACAAAATCAATGTGTCTCCGAGAAATTAATGAAACTAAGGAAGTATTTATTTGACTTTCAAACTTTATCAAAAAGCTGTGTTTTCATATATTTGAAAAATTACAACACGTTTAGGAAATTTACGTGATCTAAATCTTTTTTTTTTCAGTGATAGCAGGTAATTAGGAGCTAAAATCATGTTTAGGAACTGTTGTCAGTGAATATGGTTGTGAATGAACTAGAGGTATATATCTTGCACCACCAAATAAGAAGCTACTTTCTGAAGGTGAGTAGAGGTATATATCTTTTGTTCTCTTTGTTTTATTTGAATGTTTTGTGATGATTTCATTCTCTAAATCTCTTTGTGGTTACTGATTATGTGTTTTGGCCTTTTTTGTTTAATAATTGAACAGGATGAGGTACTACTCTTTTGTCTTCTGCTAGACATTTGTAAATCTAGACTTGGATTCCATTGTTTGCTTGAAACTCTATATGCAAATTCATAATACAAAGCACTTATATAGAATATTTTGGTAGTTGAATTTTTAAATATCTTACATTAGGCTTTGAAGGACAATATTTTTTTGAATATTTTCTGTTGTAGACATTGTTCCCAGGTTAGATAATTGTTTACATCGTTGCAGCAGGAAAAAGCACCCCAAAGACATGTTTTTGGTGAATATATATTTACAAATATAAGACTATAATCAGTTTTGCTTGCCTGTGATGTGTTTTGTTAAAACTATAACCAAAATTTTTATTATCATCTCAAATTGCTTGGGTTGTTGACATTCATGTTGCAATTGGGGATTTAGATATATTTTTCTTTTAGCAATGACAGTGATTGCAAGTAGAAGATAGTTACTTGAAGTTTGTCTTAAGGCTTCTCTTATTGGTAGTGTCTTAAGGTGGGATGTCTTTGGTCTCATATAACTAATTGCAAGTGTTTGCTTCAAAACTTATGGCTACATTAGCATGTCTCAAGCCGGTTCATTTCTCAGTAATTTCAAGCTTGAACACTACATAAAAATCCCGTCAAGATCAATGTCTTGCTGCGGGTATATTCTTTATGAACAATTTCAGTCCCTTCCTCATCAAAAATTTTTGCAGAGTTTATATATTAGTTTAATTATAATTGTTTATTTACTGTGATCCAATAAAAAAAATAAGAAATAAGAAATGACATTCATAAGGAAAAATGTATGCACATAAGCTGATAATAATTGTCGCATAGGAGGGAGATATTGTCAGTTCTGCATTTTATTGCCCATATATATAGTTCTAGATTCAACATAAGAATATACCTGCAATATAATGCAGAACGAGGTCTATTTGGTAAATATTATGATTGGTGTGAATCATTTAGTATGTATCCCATGACAAATGATCTCCTTCTTGCTCCCCTGTTTTTGAATAGTGCCACAGGTTTGGGCTGAATGGTGAATTTTAATTGCATGTTTCTTTGTATATCGTTTTCTTCATTTTTTTAGGAAAGAATATTCATGATTGAGGAATCGAGCAGTGTTTTTTTCTTCTCCTATTCTTTTTTGCCATTAAATATTCTTTTTTTATATTTTTTTATTGAAATGCAGCGTCTTTGAGTAAAATATTAACGAAGTTTATACTGTATAAGAGGGACAAGAAACTAGCATTAAGAGATTTTCTCACATTATCGATGATTTTGTTTGATTTCCTTCTCTTTTATTTGGTGATATAAGCTTCAGGTTTCTATCAAGCTGGCCTGTGAGTCTGTGACTCGGGTTTTAATAAACTGAAAATTGGAAATTGTAAAGAATATTCATAAACATCATTAGAGAAAAACCTAGGGAGAGAGTACGTCTGAGTATTCAAAAAAAAATATTAAAGTTTGATTATTAAACTGTATTATCATTGTGATTGTTCATCAGCCACTTATTCAATGTAGCTTTATGTTGCTGATTAGGTTGTGGATGCAATTCAAATATATATACATATATATTTTTACATGTAAATATATAATTCCTTTTAATACATTAGCCTCAATAGAACAAATAATTAATTGCTTTCTTTTACTATAAACTGCAATCAAAAGCCAAAGAACCAACAGTATAATTGTTGACCTGTTTTTAAGGACTGTTTGCTGTGATATCGGTTTTCAATCTCTTGGATATGAGTCTTTCATCTAATATTACTGTGTAAGGCTTTGAACTGATGTATAGATAGTGAAAATTGTTGTATTCCTTGAAACTGTGATTGAATCAGAGTAAAAAAGCTTTGTTTTTTGAGAATGTTGATGCAATCTACGTATTTCTCCATGTATTTTAAATTTTCCATAATTGTTATGCAGTGTTTGTTGAGGGTCCTTAAAAAGAAGAACTCAAAGTTATTAACTGCCTCAGCAGTGTTTCTTCCAGTTCACCCAATGATGGTTTCAGTTATTCAAACTAGGATGATGGAGGTAACATGTTTGTGAGAACTTTGTCCTTAACTTTTAAATGTTGAATGGTTTAGGATTTATTTAAATATAGCATCCATGTCACCACCTTAATATTTAATATAAAGAAATTAATTGTTGGATTAGAATCAATCTTCTTTAATTGTTTTTGTAGCGAAATCTGAATAAATATGAGAAACTACATGACCTATACTATATATGAATTATACAAGAACCAAAAAAGTTATTTAACATTTTTTGCATTTTGGTTAGTATGAGGACGTTAAACTTTGATGCAATTTCTGTTCTTCCTGTAAGTTTGTGACTTAAAAAAATATATATTAAAAGGAGATTATAACATGAAGTTAAGAAAGAAAAAACCTCAAACAGCTCGACCTTTGTTGTTTTTTTTTTTCTCTTTATTCTTCATTGACTTGATTTTTATCAAGTCTACACTCTACAGATACTGAGATACATGTATTTCCAGTTTTGTAATAGTATAATGACTTTCTTGACCAAAGGCACATATGGTAGTATTCACTTCTAAAGTTCATACATTTTCTCAAATTATTCATCTAAAATCATGTTTTGAGATCCGTCTTTTAAAAATCATATCGTTGACTATAGATAAAGTACTATTAACATTGAAAATTTCTGATCTGTCCTCTGATCAAATGATATTGGATTATGGATAAAATTTAATTTGTGCATTTGATAGTTATTTATTTATTCTTTTTGTTGTTGGATAGCTTACAAGGGAGCCAGAAGCACCAGACAGGGCAGTGGCTCAATGGCATCTATGGAAGAGCGTAGTGGCAGAATGGTGTGCCGCACTTGAAGAGGAGAAGATTGGGAGATTTCGATGTCGGCAACGGTGGAATGATGCGACAAAAGAGGGGAGCACACAGACAAGCTTTTGGTGGTTTGAAGTCACTCCCTCAAAGCATCAGAATGAGTTTCCATCAGTGCCTCCTGTAAACTCAGCTTACTCTATCCAGTCAGATGCAGTTGAAAATGAATCATATCAAAGCTCCCCAAAGTACCCTAGCAGACAGGTATTATTCTATCATTTCATTTTTGGATTTTGATTATATTTTGTTATACTCTTTTCTACCCTCTTCGGTACTCTTGATATTTCTATTTATTTGGGTTTGATGCCTGTAGTCAGCAGCCCTTATTCTATAACATATAGAGAAGAAAGAATAAACATTAGTATGTTATATCCATTTCATTTTAACTAATTGGATCCAAGACTAAAATAACACAACTTTATGGATTTGCACCCACCATCACATTGTTAGAAATTCTTCATTTGGTATGTCAATCCTCTCATCACTAACACTTCACATATGCCAATATAAATTTTTTCAAAAGATGTTTTGAGTTCTTAATTTATTAGCTGGAATAGAAGGATTTGTTTTTGGGAATTCTGTAAGAGATAATTTTGGATTAATGAAGATCATCAAGTAATGCAAAAAATAATTCTGTAAGAGAAATTTTTGCTGAAATGTGAACATGAGTCGTGGTGTTGTCCATGTCTTTGGTTCAAGGGAGGCTTACCCTTCAAAAGCAGTGCGAACTGAGTAACTTTGAGCATACTTTCGAATACTGGTAAGTGGTAACTAAGAGCTTTGTCCCTCTCTTTTGCTTCTATAAGAAAAAATTAAAGAGAAAAAAAAAACAAAGAAGTGTCTATTTTGTGCATACTTTCAGGTAAAATGTTTTTTTTAAAGCTATTCATCTTGGATTGTTTCTGATGTTACATCATTAATGCTATTAACTATGTTTATATTATATGGATTATGTAACACCCTTACTATCAGAAATCACGTTTCCGGCTGCGCTACTCTGATAGCAAGAAGTATTACGACTACTTTACATACTAAATATTAAAATAGGAGCCTGTGACTCGACTCTGTATCGCTGATTCCTTTGAAAACTGGAAATTAATACTTTATCTTAAGAAAAATACAAGCAGGCATAGATTCATATACAAGAACTCCTTACATAATATCTCATAATATATAATATACATATAAAACATATAACTCCTATCCCTCTTATAAAAACTTGTAATAACAAAGACGAGGAAAGAAAATAATCTAATTAACACGACATATAAACCAAACGCAATATAACTCTTCTTAACGCTTCTTCATCCGGTTCCTGAAAAGGTAAAGCTGTAGGGGGTGAGAACCTAACCACACGGTCTCACCACGGAGTTTCAAAGTTGTCATAAGAAGATATTCAATAAGAAAACTGTTTTCAAATTCAGTGATTATCATTGCCTTATGAATCCTTTTAAAATCCAATAGCTAATCGTTCAAAACCTTTTCAAAGAAACAATGTTTACTATTTTCAGAAATCTAAAGTCTTTTTTTTTTCTCATAAGCAAGTCTCAATCAGAAACCAACCACGCAATCAAACAACACAATCATTAATTCAGCACCAGAGTCCATTCTCAAATGTAACACGCCAAGACAAACACAAGCAAGACAGACAACGAAAGCACAAGTAGGAAGCAGTTACAGCAAATAGTTCAAGTAGCAATTAAGAACAGTTTAGCAATTAGGCAAACCAAAACAAGTTCAAACCCAAGCAAAGCATACAAATGCATATGATGCATGCCTGTCCTATGGCTGATGAGGCTCATCTGTCGGTTATCCAGCCAACCCGACAAGTCTGAATTGTATTTAGACTGTCCCCCGACGTGCATCCCCAAGAGTCTATGCATAGCTTTTTCTCAAATAATCAATATTACTCAATGGGGGTAACATTCCCGAGAATTTATATAGTGCCCGGTCACACACTTACATCGTAGGGTCAACAGAGTATCGAGTTTTCAACCTGGTACACGTGGTGGCAAGCCACGGCACTTAATCCAGGGAACCTCGTATCTCAGATATTTCAAATTCATAAGCCATGTGAATAATTCAAAGTTCACATCTCAACATTCTCAACATCATAACCATTCATCAATCCAAATCTCATTTCCAAGTTCATTTCAAAGCCATATTTCAAATAAAATCCTCATCATCCTCTTTTTCATTCTGTTCGTTAACAATCTCAATTCCAAAACAAAATTCTTTCTTTGATAGACAAATCAACCTTAAAACGTATAATGCTTAAAAACAAATCTTTTTAATTAATTACTTTAAATAAAACTTTTAATTTTATAAAATTTCAGCAGCGTCTCCTCTAAAACTCGGACACTGCCACCCTTTTCGGGTCCAATCCAAACATTTCTCAAACCATTTCTCAACCATTTCCAAATCTCAATCACTTTCCAAAATTCAACCAATTCCAGCATCAAATTATTTCCAAATCAAACCAATTCCAATAATAAAACTCTTTTTAAAGTCAAACCAGCTCAAGTATTAAATCATTTATAAAATCAGACCGACTCAAAATCAAACCGCTTTAACTTCAAACCAAGAAAAACCACTTTCCTAATAATCAAGTAAATAACTTTTCAAATCTATTTGTTATCAACAACCGTACTTCACTCAAGCAATCAAGCACTCAATAATCCAGTCCAACAAACCATCACATCCACAAGACAAATATAATCACAGAAATATATCTTTTTGCATCAATATCTATTTATCACAACTCTGTAATATAAAATAGATTTTAAGAAAAAATCCTACCTCGATTGTGATCTAACTACGAGACATAAACTCTTTTTCTTTCGGCTCGCATTCAGCGGCAGCTGCATCCACAGTTCCGTTTACTTTCACAACAAAAACGGCTTTTACTCCAACCATGCGATTACCGAAACTCGACCCTAGAACGTCAATATCACGAAATTCTCAATAATTCATAGCAAAATAATAGCAGTAAGGATATCAAGGTTAAAATAACTTACTGCAGCTATAGAAAACAGAACGATGGAGCAGCAAAGAACATAATCAGAGACCTATGCATCTGTCCTGATGGCAATAACACTATTCTGATTGGTAAGGCAGCAGGGATATCAATAAAATCAGAATAGCAGAGCAAAATAGAAATAGAACAAATTCAAGAAAGGAGGAAGCATTTACCGGTAAATCTGGCCTGGTTCCAACAACAGCGTATAGCCGAGTAACTTGCAACAACCAAAACCCAAGAAGACAGAGGATTCAGATACGGTCTCCGGCGGCCACGGACACGGTTGTGCGACTCAAAATAGAACCAGATAGAGCGGCGGTAGCCTCCAGCAACTCCGGTGAGCTTCCTCGACGACGGTGATGGCAGGAGCTTCGGCGGTGCTAACCGAGGCTGGACGGCGGCAGGAACGGCGGCGATAGCTTCACGCAGCACGGCGGCGCCTATCCTTTCCCCCACCGCGAGCTCTCTGTCTCTCTCTCGCCCTCTGTTCCAATGACAGCGACGATGGCTCCCTTCGGCGACGACGACGGCGCGAACAGGAGCAGCTGCGGCGGCGAACTTCATCTGCGGCAGCGAGCTTCATCTGCAGCGAGGGACGGCGTAATAGCATCGTTCTTCTTCTCCTCTGGCTCGTGGTCGGCGGCGACGGGCGCGAGGTCAGTGGCGATCCGCGGTAGCTGTGGCAGCGGTTTTCCTCTCCCACCAACGCTCTCTCTCTCTCCTTGGATCTCCCCTTCTCTCGATTAGCAGCGGCGGCGGCGGTGGCAGTGACACCCACCGCGCCGCCTCCCTCTTCTCTTCCTCGGCAGCCCCCCTTTCCCACTTCCCTTCTTTCCTTCTCTCTTTCTTCTTTTCTTTCTTTCTTTCTTTCCTTATTTTCTTTTGTTTTTTCTCTGCTGTGGGTGTAATAGGAGAAGGACTGATGGCGGCTAGGGTTAGATACAAGTGGGATTAGGGTTTAATTTGGGCCAAATGGAAAATTAGGGATTTTTAGACAAATTGGAGTTTTGTTAAATTTTAATAAAATTAAGAGATATTATATTAAATTAAATATAAAATATCCATCTTTAAATTGGGTTTTCAATTACAAATTTATAAATTAGTTTCAATTAAATACTAATTAAATAAAAATTGGAGGCAAATAAATTAGTTCTCCTTTATTTATAAAATAAGGTTAAAAATATAAATATTTAAAATTAAGGCATATAAAATATTCACTATTTTTCAATTATAAGAACTCTAAATCAAAAATAAGAGTTTACTCAACTTTTATATAAAAATTTTCGAAATATAGTCTTAAATAAATATAATCATCGTAAATAATTAATTAATAACTTTTAAAAAGTTAGAGGTCTTACAGATTACAAATTTTTTGAGTGCCAAATTTTTTATTTTCAATAGAGATTTGAGAAATTATATGTGTATTTATAAACTACTCTATGAACTCAATAAACAATTTGATTTGAGTTTCAAAATGATATTTTTTTAAAATTATATGACAGAGAAAAGAAAGGATAAAAACAGTTAGATATATATATATCCATTTTGTTTTGAATATGCCCCGTCATCACAGTTAGCAATTCTTAATTGATCAATTGGGTTTAATTAACTGGATCCTACACTAAAATATATTTATGCTCTGCTCTTTATTATGAAGTTCGAATATATCTTTTGTTTTGAGTTAACAAACTAAGACTAAATTCTAATTTATTTTGTGTTTTGCTCTAATAAAAAAATGTAGTTTAAATTTACATTTCAGTAATAAACTTCAATTTAGAGTTTGGTTCAATACTTCCCCAGACGAATGGCAGACAAATGTGTTACATGCATATCATTATAGACTTATTTTCAAGTGCTAACACCAATAAAATGGGAGAGATTAGAAAATGTGTGTCTGTTTTTTTTTTTTTTCAAAAATAATAAATTGAACCCTTATATTGAATTCAACCACTATGAGGTTGTGAATATTATATGCATCACTTTTGTGTATGCTTTTTCTTTTAATATTTAAAGTGATAATCTATTATGGTGCTTGGTAATTTTGCATGAAGTTTTCATATTTTTGGTAATTAGAGGACTTGCGAAAAATAGTGAAATCCAAGAGGGTAATTTTGCAGGGAGTTTTCATATTTTTGGTAATTAATATACAATCTCTGTAACTCCTTGCTTTGCAACAACTGGAATGTTATTATCTGTGTGATTAATATATAAGGAAAAGTGAAATTACGTATTGTTAATTACTTGGGTACATCCGTCATTTACTTTAATTTTGTTGTAAAACTAGGTAAGTTTACTTTTCAATAGGTTGGAGTTATATGGATAATGATGGCTTCGTTAACATCTACTCATATATAATAACATGAATTATTATAAATGATGATGATGGCTTTTCTCATTATTTAAGTGACCGTATAAATATAACTAAAAAACGAGTAAACGAAATTAAAATACTAAAAACATCCCCTCAATTCATAATTATATAATTCCATTTTCAAACCTTAAATCCTGTGAAATTGATGGGTGTTTGCGGTGTGATTTGGATCGATTTAAGTTAAAAACTTATTCGATCTGAACATTAATTTTATTTACGGTGCTATTTGAATTGGATAAATTTTTAAAAAAATTAAATATATATATATAATAAGTCTCAATACCAAATTTTAAACAACTAACCCATACATAATAAGTCTAAAAAATATTTTAAAAAACTAACAATAACATAACAAATAAAAATAAAATTATAGGTTAGTTAAAATAAATAAATAAATCATATTTTGAATATAAAATATTTATTAAATAATAATAATACATAAATAGTATAAAAATATATAACAAATTGAATATGTTATAAATATAATTATAAATGTAATAAAATAATAATATTATAATACATTGTACAATTTAGATTGGATTTGATCGATTACAAGAAATAGATACAAAATTCGATCTAGCAGTTTGTAAAAAATAAAATCTAATCAAATCCAAATTAATACAATTTTATTCAATTTTTAATTTAAATTAGATTAGAGGAGCAATTTAATTTGTATCATTTTAAATTTAAACACCACCAACGAGTGAAACCAAATAAAATGTGGCCATAGTGCCAAACAACGATTTTCGGTCAGGAGCCATAGCACCGCGGCTCGACTTAGACAGACCATCACATCCGGCTCAGCGCTTAGGACAACCACCACTACCCCACCACTACACCATGCACCCACATCACCTGATATATACACCAGTCCGCTTCCAATTCATCCAAACCCTTCTATTATTTTATCATATATCTCAATGGATATAACCTATAGCATACCAGACCTCCTACACTGGAATACCTGAAATGCTTCCTATACTATATTAGTACAATAGAATATTTGTAGTTCAAAATATAAGTAGGACCATTATCCTGATTTTTAAATAAGATTGGTATAAAAAGAATGAATAACTATAATACACTAACTGTTAAGTGGTGTTTTTACAATTTAAGTATATAATTAATTAAACAAAATTTACAAATAAAAAATTATATTTCAAACATTTTATATAAATTGAAATCATAATTTAAACAACATTATAAATTATTTTTAACGGTCCTCTGTTCCACTTTGTTTAGATAAGAAAAATATAATCATACACCAACAAATATAATAATGAAATTCAAAAAAATTTAAACAAAAAAATAAGTAATATTATAATGCAACTAACTAGACATTTATTAGTAAAGAAGTGAAGCTTCTCCACATACATTAACATATTTAAATTGAAGGATTGATTTTTATATTACACATGTTTATATCATTGTATTTAAATTTAGACTTTTTCTTTATTTCTTTAATATTAATTTTTGTGATTGATTAGCCATATAGATAAATTATATAACCGCGCGCGTAGCGCGGGTGGTACTCTAGTTCAGATTAATAATTCCACATTTCTATATATATCTTCCTGATGAAACTTAAGCTTTACTTTTTATGCATACAAAAACCTCGTGTGTGTGTGTGTGCGGATAGTTAAGATAAGATGTGGAAGTTAAAGATAGCAGAAGGAGGGAAGAACCTGGTTTCAGGGAACAATTTCATAGGAAGACAACATTGGGAGTTTGATCCAAATGCAGGAACACCACAAGAACGTGCCGAGGTTGAAAGGCTGCGCCAAGAGTTTACTAAAAATAGATTTTCCATCAAACAAAGCTCTGATCTCTTAACGAGGATGCAGGTATATAACAGTTGATGCTCTTCCTAGTTTTTTAAAATCAAAGATAATATCGGTGGAGAGAGTCGAACACAAAATTCTAAATTCATGACCCAGTTACGTCCTTTATTAATTATTTGATATTTGGTTTCACTAATTAATTGAACTGTTAATTTATTAACTAACTGGCAGCTCACAAAGGAGAACCAACGTGGAGAAATTCCAGAAGCAGTGAAAGTGGGAGAAGAAGAGAAGATAACAAAAGAAGCATTGATTACAACAATGAGAAGATCTCTCACTTTCTTTTCTTCTATTCAAGCACATGATGGTCACTGGCCTGCTGAATTTTCTGGCCCTTTGTTTTTCGTTCAACCTTTGGTTAGCTACGATCAAATTCATAATAGCTTTTTTATATGATTTATTATATCATCGTTCATTTTTTGAGTATTAACCCTGTTGTTTACATGGATCTAATGATACAAATAGTAAAATTTTTCCTAATAATAAACCCATCGTTTCCGGCCTGAATATTTCCTCTTTTAACAGAGGATATATTATTGGAGTTAAGCACTATTTTAGTCTTTAAAATTAAAATCGTTTATAATTTTTCTTAAATTATTCATAAAGTTACAATTATTTTTAAGTGTAATATTTCAAATGAGTCTCTAAGTATAGAGAGTAGTGATAGAACTGAGTCAAAGTCAATTAACAAAGATAAAACTAATTCTGATAAAACAACATTAACTAACTCTGCATTACTTGAATCATAAGTTACCTGTTTTGAGTCTCTGATAAGGCAATAATAATGACCTTCAGCCCTTTTACTAATCAAGACTAATACATCACAATTAGATCATTGTTTTCCTTTTGCTCTCTCTCAAGATTTCATATTCTTGTTCTTGCACATCACTGCACCTCAGCTTCTCTTACATGGTATTAGAGCTTAGAGCTTATCAGGAATTGGGCGAAGAAGAGTTTGAGTTTGCAGGAAAGGTGGTGACCCGGACCATGGATTGGGAATCTCAACAAATTTTTAGTTGGATGCTTTGGTTATGGAGTTTTTAAAAAAAATTTTGGTCAGACACTTTAATTTTTAACAAATTTTAATTACCAAATCAGTCCACCAATTTTTATTTCGTTAGACAAATCAATTTACACATCATACCATTTATCTTTTTGGAAGGATTGATTTGAAAATTCTAAAAAAAATTTAATACTGATATGTCTTTATTAAATAACAACAGAGATGTATTTGTCTAACAGTTAATCTAATTTTTAAATAAAGTTAAATTCTACTATACTCTTTCTATAATAATATATAAATTACCCTCTATGATATGTCATTCTTTAATTGGTTATATTAACTATGGTTAAACTATTTTAAAATTAAATTATATCCCAAAATGAATAATTGTATAATTTACTAAAATACTACAAACTGAATCTTTTCTTCTTCCCCAAATCATACTTCCAGTGGCTTTCTCCATTTTTTTCTTAGACCCTTTATTAAAATGCTTGTTGGTCCCAACATCACTTGTCATTTCATTGGACTCATTCAACCTTCCTGAATCATACCCTTTTGTTTCATTGGTTACTTATAGATCATCAGACATCTTAGAACCAAAAGACCTTGAAACACCTAATGTCTCCAACTCTTTCATTGGGCCATCACATATGTCCTATAGAAAGGAAAAAATGACACCAGGAAACCAATAAAAAAATAGCAGCAGATTATTCAATAGTAACTTTTTATTACTTATATCAAACACCATACCTTCATAAAGCTACTGCGGGACTGCGGGGTTGAGGTGGCTACGGTGGTTGGCATGGCTGCAGGGCAATGGAGGCTGCGGGTTGCGGGGCTGGGTCAATGGGTGGGTAGGGCTTAGTTGATTTTTTCTTTCAATTTTAAAGGAATGGGGTTGTTGCATTGGTTTCAGAACAATGATAAAAAATATAAATTTGTTTTTTAATATTTATAGAAATTATATAATTATCCATATTATAAAACTATTTAATTACAAAATGTCCCTATTTTAGTTAAGATATTAACTCTTAGTGGATTAAATTAACTCAAATTAAAACTAAACATCCAATTAAAATATATCACGTCATAGAAGGTAATTTACATGTTGTTTTAGAGGGGATTGAGTAGAACTCACCTTTAATAAAATATAGCGTAAAACTTAATTTATCTAACAAAATAAAATGATAAAAACTGAATTGATTATTAAAATTTGTTGAAGATTAAATTATCTGACTAAAAATTTTTTAACAACCAATTTAGGATATTACTCTATTTTGAGTAAAAAATAAAATAAAAAATAGTTTTAACCAAACGGTTGATTTTATAATTAATTTTATATATCGTTAACACATTTGTTCACACAAAAATTTCTTTTGGTTTGAGTGAATTATTTACGTAAGCTTTTTTTCTTTTTTTTATTGGTCTTATATTTTTTTTTTAAGATCAATAAAAATCAAACTTTAAACCTTTAAGTCATAGAAATTCTAATACTATATTACATATCACCTTCTTTAAAAGTCTAAAATAATATATATATATAGATAAAAAATATATGTAATAAACAATTTATACATGTTTTTTTATTTATCTTATACTAAAATTTTTATATAATTTATTTATTTTATCTTATACCGAAATACTTATTGATGTTAAACATTGTTGTTAATTACTGCAGATAATGACATTATATATTACAGGATCCCTTGATGAAGTTATAGGACCAGAACACAAGAAAGAAATTATTCGATATTTGTATAATCACCAGGTAGGTACATTTTTTTCACTTCACAGAGAATCTTTTTCTTTTCAATAAATAAATATATCTGTCCACTACTTAATTTGGTTATAAGTGAAAAGACCAACCAATATATAATTGTTGGTTGCCACAATCATGAAACAGAACGAAGACGGTAGGTGGGTAATTATTGGTTTGAGTAATTATTCTCATGAGACAGAATGAAGATGGTGGGTGGGGAACCCATATTGTGGGTCACAGCACAATGTTTGGATCAGCATTGAGTTACATTGCATTGAGAATACTTGGAGAAAAACTTGAAGATCATCAAGACATGCCAATGGCCAGAGCCAGAAAGTGGATCCTTGACCATGGTGGATTAGTGACTATTACATCCTGGGGAAAGTTCTGGGTTTCGGTAAATACATTATACTTGTTATTATTTATTTATTTATTATTATTATTATTATTATTATTATTATTATTATTATTATTATTATTATTATTATTATTGGATTACACTCGATTGATTTTTAACTTTTGTTGTGGTTCCGAGATAATAAAATTTCAGAAACAAAAAGTATATTCAATTTTCAAACTACAAATAATAATTCATGAGTAAATGTTTATACTTTTTAGTCTTAACATTTTTGATATGGCTGTTAAAAAGCTATAAATCGGCTTCGCAGGTTATAACTTGGCTTCATGCGTTATAATTTGTCCAAACGTTATAATTTAGATTTGAACACCATAACAAATATCATAACGTCTTGATATGGTATTATTATTCTTCAATAAAAATGATTGCTAAAAGCATAATTACTTTACTTAAACTAAGTATCGATCTAACTTAGATTTTAAGTGTCACTCAGAAAGAGGATTGGCGACGGCCTTATATAGAATATCTCAAGAATAGGAACATTCCCCAAGGTATTGAAAATGTTCGGAAATTCCGACGACAGGCGTCTTTCTTCATTTTATTTATAATCTTTTATATAAACAAGATTTTTCTCGTACTTTGTTAAAATGTCTCTCCAAGTTGGAAGCCAACCTAGTTATAAAAGAGGCACATGAAGGCATTTGTTGAACCCATGTCGGAGCTCGGAGTCTATCCTCCAAAATAATTCATGCTGAATTTTTCTGGTTGACCTTACAACAAAATTGCAATGCCAAAGTGAAAGCTTTCCTTAATTGTCAAAAACACTCTCCGATAACACATATTCCAACCGAGTTATTACATTATTCCGAGGTAAGCTGGCTATTTTATCAATAGGGGTTTGATATCCTCAGCCCTTTTCCTCTGGCACCAGGATAGGTAAAATTTTTAATCGTCGATATCGATTATTTCTCAAAGTGGATTGAAGCAAAACCCCTAGCTAAGATAACATCTCAACAAATGATCTCTTTTGTCTGGAAGTATATCATATGTAGATTTGGCATACCTCGACATATTATCACTGACAATGGTCGCCAGTTTGCCGATCAAAAGTTACATCTTTTTTGTAGAACCTAAAAATAGCACAACACTTCTCTTCAGTGGAACACCTGCAAACAAATGGATTAGCAGAAGCAGTCAACAAGGTCATTCTATATGCTTTACAAAAAAAATTAGACAACGCTAAAAGATTCTGGACCGAGCTCATACCAGAAATCATATGAGGTTACAATACTACTATCCACTCAACAACCAAGGAAACACCCTTCCGACTGGTGTATGGGTCTGAAGCCATGATCCATGTGGAGATCTCTCAGTCATCCCTCCGAACTCAAATTATCAATCAACAATTACAAGATACTGCTCGGCAAATTGACTTAGACACTATAGAAGAAATCCGAGAATAGCAACCCTCTGACACCGAGTTATGCAAGAGCATATAACCCGACGATACGACCAAAAAGTGCACCCCCGATCTTTTCAAGTCAACGATTTGGTACTAAGGAAAACTTAACAAGTTAGGCGACCTCCAGCACATGGAAACTAGCCACAAATTGAAAAGGTCCTTTCCGAGTTATTGAAATCCTAGGAAATGGTGCATATCGTTTGCAATCTTTAAACGGTGTCATTTTACGCAACACTTGGAATATTTCTCTTTAAAGCTTTATTATAGTTAAAAGTCAGGGTTAGACTTGTACTCTTTTTCCTACTCACAAGATTTTTTCCAAAAAGGTTTTGGTTGGAGAGGTTTTAACGAGGCAAATTCACTATCCAAGATTCTCATTTCCCTCGGCTCTTTCATCATCATCTACTAAAGCGCCATCCTGAACAATTTTCCCTGGCTCCATCTGAGAAAAATCATAGTCAGGTTCCAAAAATTTCACTTGCAGCACAGCATGCTCAAAACCCTCAACAAACAAATCCAATATTTCTGTTTCCTTATTTTCTCCAACTCCTTTAATTTCACAGTAACCTCGATTACTTGATCCTTCATACTAGACAGATTGCTTTCTTTCTTTTTCAATAATTCAGCCTCCTTTTCATAATTATCCTTCATCACCTCCAATTCTTCTTCCTTTTTCAAAAGCTTACCCTCTAGATCCGAAATTAAATTCTTCTTCAAAGCCAATTCGTCCCTCAACTTGCTCGGTTCTTTAATCTTCCCTAACAGCTTTTTATGCTTAACTTCTTGGCTCCAACCAAAGCTAGTCAAATGCAAACCAAGCACCTAAAAAAACAACACACACTTATGCACAATCAAACCAACATCAAACAAAAAGAAAAACAAGTCATACCTGCATATACTGATCAATGGCGATGTCTCCAACTTCATTTGCCAAGGCCACATCGGTCGACGATTGACAGACCTCATCAGTCACAACCATAAAAGGGAAATCTTTTCCCCAAACAGAAGATCCATTGACATCATCGACAAAACTATGAAGTTTCTTCTGATTCTCCATAAAAGCAGTAATCTCCTCCAAAGGTATCTCTTTACCCTTCTCAGCGGATAAATCAATATCAATAAAATCTGATTTTCTTTTCTTGAATATGATTTTCTTTCGGCCTTGGCTGAGGTTGGTTCACCTCACCTTCCCTAACTCCCTTGTCCGGGTTTGATGACGAACCCTCCTTTTCCACATTTTTGCTCTTAAACCGAGCTCTCAAACTAGCAGCGAAAACCCTAGGATACTTTCCACCTGGTACAAAAACAAACAAACAATCAACACAATTCTTGGCATTAAAAGCTATGACTGCCTAATCATATTTACCAAACTTACCCCAAATAACTTATTACAGCTTGCTTATCCTCTTCCCATGGAAGTAAGTCAAAAACCGATATTAGATTCTTCTTGTCAACAACTTCCACCAAACATTCAATAAAACACTCATTCCTCCGACTAATCTTTTCAAAGCCCAAAATATGTTGTGGCTCAGGACACCACCACAGAGGAAACTTCTCCCCTAAATTCTCATCCAAGTAAAACGGAAAAGCATCCTCGGCACTTCTGACTTTCAAATACATGTCTTTAATTTGAAGTCTTTGAACGATGACTTATATAACTTAAACACAGAAAAACCCGGTGTGCTATTCAAGTTCACCCAAGCCCCTTCCAAACCTCTTTTGCCTGAAACATATAGAAGAACAACTCCAATGAATACTTTTCATCCAAAAACCCCATCAAAATCTCGAAACATCGCAAAAATGCCCACCCATTAATTAGGGTGAAGCTACGACGGGGCACAGTTCAGTTGATTCAAAATATTGCACTGAAAGTTTGTAAATGGAAGCTTAACCCACAATTCATCCAACTCAAAACTATCCATGTAAAAGAATTCACAACCATTTCCCCTTTGAAATACATGGTCAGACCTAGAACACGGTAGCAAATCCAAACAGACTCTAGATCCTACCCTCACTATCTTTGTGGCATCTATTTCACTAACACTCTCACTATCAACAAACAACGAACCCCATATTTTCACGTCTTTACTCACCCACTCATTCGACCAATCAATCTATGTCTTTTTATCTTTGTCAATACCCATTCTTCACAAAACCAAAAAACAAATGTAGAAGAAGAAAGCAAAATAAAATAGCAAGAATAGAATCATATACGTACATCTTTTACTCATGTCCTTATCAATACATTTCCCAATGTTTTTGATACAAGCAAAGTTATATTTACCAAAACCATTTGGATTCCAAATACATAATTACACCCAACACTAACAAACTGATTGATTTCCAACTACACAATCATGACCGTTGCCATCAGTCAAATCAACGGTACATATGACATTGGTAAATGGGAAAGCTAAACCATTATTTTAATGCCATTAAATGTTTCTCTCTCTTTATTTAACAGCTTATTCTTTTAATCATTTATTGTTTCTTTTAAATTCTTATTTTTAATAAAGTATGTTGAACCAGGGGCTCCATAATCATCACACTCGGCGAGACTCATCAAAAGCTCAACCTGCTTTATTAAAATATCGTCAGGCCAAGCTTGGGGCAGTGATATGGCTGTTATAATCCAATTAAAAAGCTATAAATTGGTTTCGCACGTTATAACTCGACTCCATGCGCTATAACTCGTCCAAATGTTATAATTTAGATTCGAACACCATAACAAATATCATAACGTCCTGATATGGTATTACTATTCTTCAATGAAAATGATTACTAAAAGCATATACTACAAGAGACACGCTAAATAGCGGCAGTTTTTTGATGGATTTGTGTCAGTTTTAAACCGCCGCAAAACGACATACCAACGGTTCCAGAAGCGTTGCGAGTTAGGGGGTGGAGATTTGATTTTGCGGCGGTTCTAACAAACTGCTGGCACAATCGTAGCAAATCAGATAACTGATTTTGCTGGTCAATGGATTTTAAAAATTTTTTGGCGGTTTTAAAACCGCCACAAATCTATGTAGGTTTTTTTTTTTAAAAAAAAAACGACAATTTTGAACCGCCGTAATTTCATACTTGGACTTATAAAAAAATTTAATAATTACAATAGTTTACGCCATTTTTCTTTACTATAACCTATTCTCTATACAATTTTTTTTATTATACTTGAGATATTAGTATTAAAGAACACTGAATAAACAATATTAAGAAAAAGTTGCATAATAATATAGAATCTAAAAGATCATGTATTATTTGACTGAAGCATATACAAGAAAATTCTACCAGCAACAGAAACAATAATAGTAAATGAGAATCATCTTTGAAAGTGTTGTATATCGCTGCACCTCACTATTTTTTAGTCTATGAGCCTCATCTACCATCAGATAACTCCATCTGATCTTGGAGAGAACAACCTTGTCTTTCAAAACTACTTCATATGTAGTCAACAACGCATTGAACTTAATAGGTTTTCCAAGCTTTTTATCATTATAAAATTCATATTGTTGACAAACTTGTCACAACACAAAAAATTAAGATTGATTACAAATAACACCGTAATACAACATAAAAAATAGCTTACTTATCTTATCTAACATAAAGCAAGATAATAAGAAATACTAGGACGAAAACCCAGAAGCATGCAGATTCAAAAAAATTCACAATATAAGCTACATATACATGTTCATAACTAAGTCAGTGCAAGATTCCTTTTGATGTTACTCACTTGGCAGTTAGCATACTTAGCCAGTTTGATAAATCTACTTATAATATACTAACATATCTGATATATAAGTCGACAAATACTTCACCTCCTTTTACTCTTCGGAATCACGGAATTGGTTGTGCTGCAACCATTTTCCCAAAGACAGCATCAAAGATCTGTTGAGTTTTGCTTCCAGATACCTTTATGCTTATTTGAACAGAAGAATTTAAAAGAATCATTCACCATTTAAAATTTACAGGCATAAGGAAACCATGACTATGCAACCCTAGAAATTACATGTGTGGGACAATTTAACAACCAATTGCACATTACTAAACGTGTAAAAGAATACAACAAAAAATTGTATGTGCTCCTGAATTCCATCTTTTTGTCAAAAGACTTATCCAAACACACACTATGCTTTTGAGCAAAATCATGAGCTTGCATATGCTTATTATTGAATAATGTAATTATCATATTGTACATATATCTAAACAATTATTTCATGATTCTACCCTGTTGGCCCTGCATATTCCTTCTCTGATCATTTAAACTTATTTCAATTAGAGGTTGTGCCTGTATGTACCTTTAGTTATTTAAAATCACTGATGTCACCAACAGAGACAGAGAACTCTTCAAACTATGCAGAAGTAATTTCAGCATCTACAACAAGAAAAACCAAAGTCCAAGAGAAATTATTTTCATAAAAATCAAGAGTTTCGATTAAAATGAGCATGGTTTGAGCTAAGGAAGACTAGCACCTGATAAAACGGCAGCATTAGGAAGATATCTAACGTGTTCCCTGAACATTCCAAATTTAATATGAATGAATTTAAGCAATTTGAACTCGCACAAATAATGACGCAATTTGAAATAAAGAAAGCAGCAGTGCCTTTTTGTTACAGCATGTCTAAGCTTCCATGAAGGAGGCAGATGTGTAAAATTCATGGTGGGGATTATGAACTCATCTACTCTATGCTTGCATCTGGCCACCTGCAGCTGCCACAAAATATGTATTTTAAAAATAAACAAACTACGATTACTGACTTCTCTCAGAATAGAAGAAGATGAATAACCTGTGGAGTTTTATTTATGATGAACGTTTGAGATAGAGATGCTGCTTGCATTGTTTGTATGTTACAATTGTCACCGGAAATATACGCTGAGCAAGAAAATTCGCAAATTAGAAGAAATGAGGACTGAGGAAGTACATATCTGGTAATTCATATCTGATATTTTTTAGCATACATATCTGATATTTTTTTGCATATCAAAACCACAAGATGATGCAATTTTTCGCAATAAAATATGGAGTTAGCTGTTAGTACAAACAAAAGAGATAATGCTAGTAGCAATAATACACTATAGAGTTATATACCAAGAAACAAAATTTTCTCTAGCCAGAACAATACAACAACAACCAAGCCATATCTCATTAGGTTGGGTGCACTAAATGGATCAAACATTGCCATCCATAGTGTCCTTATCATAGATCATATCTGCATAGAACTTTAAAACATATTCAAAACACTTGGCATATTGTCCAACACTTGGCATGCAAAAGTATAAACAACATAAAATAGCACTAACAAGTATTCTTTGCAACACCAATTCAAAATTCAGAACCAATGACATGAAAAATCAGCAGCATTTCATAGTGACTCAGCAAAGTATCAGTTAATCAATCCAAACAAATTGAAATCCAAACTCAAGAAGCTTTTAACAGCATGTTTAACTATGTATAAACTAACACTAATTCTAATCAGAAAATCCTAATTCTAACCTAAACTCAACTAACAATAGCAAATAATCTTAACCAAATCAAATTAACACTAGAATCAACATATAACTAATCCTAAATTAACTAAAACATAGAAGAAAAGGTGATCTAAGAACCTGAGTCAAAGAACAGAGCAAGAGCATAGGAGAAAGGGATGCAGTGGCAGTGACCAGCCGCTGCTCCGTAACTCTCTGGAACTGAAGTGGCTCTGTTCTGATTCTGCGACTAGAAATGAGGGAGGCAGGGGCGAGCGAGAGAGCCACAGTGCGAGATTGTAAGGAGGAGAAGAAGATGGTCACGGCAGTGCTGAATGGTAGCCAGCGGCGAGACAAAGAAGGCAGGAGACAGGGGAAGAGAAAGAGAGAAAGGATTTTCACGGGGGTTGTTCGGCAAAGGTGGGAGAAGAAGAAGAAATAAGGGGAGAAGAAGAAGAAGATGACGGTGGTGGTTCTGTGGTTCTAACAGAGACACTGGAGGTGATGATCGATGGTGGCGTTGCGTTGGTGGTCCAAGAGAAGCAAGGGTTGGAGAAAGGGGAGTCATTCAGACTTTAGAGCTCTGAACTTTGTCGAGTGAGTGACGGGGCACTTAGGGCTTTTGGCTCTCTTCTTGATTTGATTTGCGACAGTTGGGAAGATAACTGCTGTTATCTTGGTTCCTTTTGTAGCTGAAACGCAAACCGCTTGGATAACCATTCCTATCTTGCCAATTTGTGGCTATTTGATAAATAGCCGCCAATTAACCGCCACTATCCTCCATATTTGCTATAGTGATAACTGTTAATACCTCGCCTCACATATAAAAAAGGTAAGGCATATTATCTTTGGACAATTCATACGAATATACATTGAACTGACTTAAGCATCGGAGTGCCTTTTGCAAGTACCCTCCCCTTTTGTTCTTTCCACACCAAGATATACTCTCTGGATGTAAAGCTCGGAATTGGCTACCAAGAAGACGAGCTATATCCAGTCAATTCACGCAAGAACAATTTTAAAATTGACACCAATCTATTCTTAAAAGAAATTATTGATGCCAATTTAACTCAACGGCTTTGTAATTCATCAACATAATCTCAAGTTGATGATTGTGTAAAACTATTTTACTTACTAGTTAAGAAGATAACTAAAAAAATATGATATGTATTATTTTAGTTTTTAAGGTTTGGGACAAAATTAAAATCATCCTTAACCTTTTTATTTTTATTCAAAATAATTCTCAATGTTAAAATTATTTTTAAAATTATCCGTTTGACTATTTTATCCTCACATCACTAACTCTATCACCATCTCCATCAAACTACCCATTCTTTCTTCTTCTGATTCTAATGTTCTTCTTCTATCTCACACACATTCAAAAGAAAAGAAAAGAAGAGAGAAGCAAAGAAAGTGAATAAGAGAAGGAAGAGGAAGACGAGAGGAGGAAAAAGGACAACGTTGATGGGATTGAGTGCTGTCGTCGTCATTGACGCAGCAAATCGAGAGAGAGCAAGCACTACAAAAAATTTGTTGGATACTGGCGGATTTATCAAAAAAAAATCCGCTAATATGTACCGTCAGAATAAATCCGACGGTATAAATCTTTTCAGTAATTGTTTATTGGCAGATTTTTTCGTCCACTACTAATTATCGTTGGAAAATTTTCGCTGGTAATTCTTATTGCCATATTTTTTTTCAATAAATCCGATGGTAATAAATTATTAATTAATATTTAAATTAATAACTACTAGTGAATTTAATCGACGGTAAATACAACGGTAAACTTAAATTTTAAATATTTAAATTCAATCATTTCTACACTAATAAATCAGAAAACACCAATTAACTCATAAAATAATTAACTCAAATAATAATTGTAAGAATCCAATTTTCAGTAAACAGACTTTTTTTGGCTATTTTAAATTTATTTTACAAAATTTTGAACCACGACCTAATAAGAAATAGTGAGGCTGGCCCAATGGTATAAAAAATTAAGAAAAAGGCCATTAATATGGTCAAAATTGACTTTATGAGGGTAATTAATCCCCCTAAGTCAAGTTTGACTAGTAAATAATAAATATTAGCTTTTCATTGGTTTATTTTCCTCACTAGAGACTTTTTGAGATGGAAATTCACTTTTAGTGACGGTTTTGCGTGTGTCGAGAAAACCTCTAGTAACCGAAAACCTCGGAATTAGTGGTCAAAATAATTTTTACCCAACTAAATGTGCCTCAAAATTTATATTAGACATCCATTCATGATTTACTCCTTTAAGAATAAATATTAGCCATTAATTATTTTATAGCACGGTAAAAGTTATCCGAACCAAATTTCTGACTAGTATTCTGCAAACGACTCCTAGAGACCCCAAATCTTCTTACTTGGCATCAAAGTAACTTGTATCTCCTTCTCAGCCTCTGGGACGAGACTATCTCAGCCTTTCAACCCTCTCTGATGTGCTTTTAACCTCGAGTAACTAACTGTGGTTAACCGTGGATAAGCTCGACACGTAAGCGCTGACCAAGCTTCCTCGTTTTCACGCCCCTTATTCATTGAAGCTCAGACCTTGACCACAAAAATTCCAGCCCCTTTTACCATCATAAATTCACTAGACTTTGATTTTTTATTTAAGGAAGTATTTGCCACAAAATTCATAAAACACCTTACACATTTTTGCACTCTTTTGACCAAATTCTTGAGAGAGAAAGAGAGAAAATTCTGCACACATTACCTGCATTTTCAGCCTTTTATCTCACCATTCATACACTATTCTTCAAGTGTTCTTCAAGGACTCAAACCATACAAGCACAAACTCTTGTCCGTTTTCGTCAATCTTTGCGTTTATACCGAATTCGGCTAAGCAAACTCTTGTTCTTTCTCCTTTTCTTTTTATTTTAAAAATAAATATTAATAATGATGAATCCTTACTCTTCTCTATGTATAGAGAAATCATCTTGAAGCACCCATGGAGCACGCCTAAGGAGTTAAGGATTTTCGAGCTCACTGTGGTTGAATTTTGACGTTTTTTGACACTTTAGGCCCAAAAATGAAATTCACCACCACCAGCTGTGTTTCTGCCTTTGTATGCACATTTTCTAGTGTGAGAAAGGTTTACTAACTAAATTACATAAGAGGTAAGGGTTAGGATTAGTTAGAGTATGTTTGTGCTTGATTTTGGTGTTCATATGAGCCACTTTGTAGTGATTTTGTCCTTGATTCTTAATTCTGAAAATTCAGTGATACTTCTCTATTTTTAGACTGTTATTTGAATAATATTTGAAGCTTTTTTGCCTCTGGAAAATGTATGGGACAGTAAAAAATTAATGGAGCACTTGGGGTTTAAGTTTCAAGCCTTAAAAGTCACTAAAAGTGGATAAAAATGAAAAACTGCACCCCTGAAAATTCAGCCACTAAATGATCATGACAGTCACGTGTATAAGGGTTAAAAAGAGGTTAAAAAAATTATTTTTAATCCTATGAAAAAAAGGTATAAAAGTAAAAAGGGTGTTATGGTCATTTTTGGGTAAAAAGAGAGTTAAAAATATAATTTAAATGAAAAATGAATAAAATTATGAACTTAGTATCATTAGGGGTAAGATAGTAATTATATAAATTATTTGAGTCAAAATTATAATTATAATTATAATAAAGTTTCGGGTCTAAATAAAAGCTTTAGTAAAAGTTAGAAATAAAACGGTAAAAAGTGGTAAATAGAATAAGTAAATAAATTAATAAAAGGTGAAATGATCTTTTAGGTCCCTAAGTATAGAATTGACATTAATTAAAAGTATTATGGATAATTTGGTTATATAAAAATATTAGGATTAATCCGGTAACATTTTGACGCTAAATCAAGTTAAATAATAAACTAGAGTATTTAGGGACATATTAGTAATTTTAGGCATAAAATCAAAATTAAAAAATACTAATTAATTTAATGAAGGGTAAGAAGGTCTTTTAGAAAAAATATGAGGGTAAAATGGTGAAGTACACTAGTGGTGAAAGTGTCAATAAAAGCCTAAAGAAAACTAGAAAAACGAAGTTATGTACAAAAAGGGTAAAATTGAAAATGTACAAAAATTCCAAGAACAAAATGGTAAAATGTGACAAGGCTGAGATATTTTAAGAAAGAATCGGGCACAAATTTTATTTAAAAAGAAGGGCAAAGAAGTCTCTTAGAGATAAAGTTTATTGAGATGTGCCGCGAAAAAAGAACTGTAAACCCCAAGGTGCTAGAGGTTGTTTGGAGGCGGGTATTTACCCACTGATTGCTAAAACTATGTTTCTCCTTTGTGCGTATATTATGGCATCAAGCGTTGCGACGATTGCCTGTTGTCACGGACTGGTGGTATGCTTAACCACATCGACACGTATACACGGACGGACGCAATTGAGAAACCATATCTAGGACTAGTTCCTAGGTAACGTCAGGTTGCGGGTAGTCAACCGACGGATGAGCTCATGGCCTGCATGGAACTAGACATGCATCATACTTGGTTGCGGCATTATCTATGTTTGTGGTTGCTTACTTGTACGTGTAATTGTATTTTGTCTCTGCTTCCTGTACTTTGTGTTTGTTTACTATTCTGCTATATACTTGTGCTTGTACTTGTTTGTGTGACTTACCAACCTAACTGCGCGAAGTCTTAGACTTAGGCTGCGGAACCCATAGTTTTCTTGTGTAGTACCATGCTGAAAACCTTAGGTTCTCACCCCTTACTTCCCCATTCCGCAGATGCAAACTGGCGAGATCTTCTTTGAGTTTCCAGCCTTGGGACTAGCGAGCACGCACCAGTAGCATTATCAGAGGGTCAGAGTGACTTCTCTTACTTCCACACAATACTTCCGTGTTTCTTCAGCTACCAGGGATCGATGACCAGCAGTAGTTATAATAGTAGCAGTAGTAGTAGTTGTCTTTGCCCTTGCTTTGTATAGACTTTAAGAGGGATATGTGCTTTTGTAAATACCTATATAAATAAGTTAGAATAGGTCCCTGACTAGGGTGACTCTTGTGAGTGAGGCCTGTTAGTATATGGAGTCTGTAAATATTTTCATGAATAAACAACGACGTAAGCCGGTGTGAATTATGATGTACTAAATGAGGCTTAGGGCATATATGCATGATATTACTATGTTTTATGTATTTTCTATGCTTCATGTATATATTATCTATTTAACTATTATCTATTTTCTTATATCTATATATCTGACACGTGATCTCGATTAGCGCTACAGGCTCATATGTATATATTTAATATAAAGTCTAGAGTCTCTAAGAAAAGCCGTGTAGTAGCGCCTAGCGGCTAGCATTGGTCATGACGTGCTAGAAGCTGGGTCGTTACAATAATAAATTTAAAAAATTAACAACAATAAACAATAAGTGAATAATTAAATAGAAAATGAACAAGTTAAGATTAACTCAGACAATTAACAACAATCAACTAATTAACTCCAAAAATAATTAACTCAGATAATAACAAACTTAGAAAATTAACAACAATAAATAATAAGTCAATAATTAACTTAGAAAATAAACAAGATAAGATTAACTCAGACAATTAACAATAATCAATTAATTAACTCCAAAAATAATTAACTCAAATAATAATAAACTTAAAAAAATAACAACAATAAACAATAAGTCCATAATTAACTTAAAAAATAAACAAGAACTTAAAAAATAAACAAGTTAAGATTAACTCAAATAATTAACAACAATAAACTAATTAACTCAAATAATAATAAACTTAGAAAATCAACAATAATAAACAATAAGTCAATAATTAACTTAGAAAATAAATAAGTTAAGATTAACTTAGATAATTAACAACAATCAACTAATTAACTCAAATAATAATAAACTTAGAAAATTAACAACAATAAATAATAATTCAATAATTAACTCAGAAAATAAATAAGTTAAGATTAACTCAGACAATTAACAACTCAATAAATTAACTCAGAAAATAATTAACTCAAACAACATCAGACCAAAAATCAAAACAATGCAATTGGGGATCTTACTCTTGCAGATTCACTCGGATGAGCAACACCATATTATATTGCTCCTTAGCTTCTGTGTCGCTAATGTTCTCACTTGAACTAATATCAAACTTCATAATTATCATAGAATTTGAAACAAAATAATAAAAATAGAATTACAAATCAGAATAATAAACATGGAATCATGAAAATAAAATTCAAAATCAAAATCATAAAAAAAAATTTCAAACACAAAACCATCAAAACAGAATTAACAAAACCCTAAATCAAAACAAATTTTAAAAAAAAATCCTAAATCTAAACTAATACATTAACTAAATCTGAAAAACAATTAAATATCTAATACAAACATCCTAATTGTAAATTTTTTTAATACACAACAAATTAAAATTAGATAAATTAGGGTTTGACGTTTAACTATCCAAAACTAATTAGTGAGTTATCAGGAGATAGTGGTGGTGCAGAGGACTTTGTTGACATGGTGGTAGCACGAATGGCAAAGTGGCGGCGGCGGTGACCAATTGACAGAACTGAATTAAGGTCTTTTTTTTAAATAAATTGAAAATAAATAATAGGAAGAAAGAGGAGGACAACATACCTGGAGGGAAAAAGGAGGCAGCTCCGGCAACACAGGGAGCAGCGGCGACAGCGATGGCAGAAATGGTGGGAACGATGAAACGGCGACGATAGAGCGACCAACGTCGCGCAAGGAGTCCACGTAGTATTTGAATGTTGTTGGTGGTGACCGACGCTGATGGAGGGACTGCCGGAGGTGGTTTGGAAGGGGGAGAGAGAGAGAGAGAGAGAGAGAGAGAGAGAGAGAGAGAGAGAGAGAGAGAGAGAGAGAGAGTAGTTCAAAAATGAGAGAGGAGAGGGTTTGCGATTCGAATTAAGAGCAAGATTACCGTTGGATTTACCGGCGGATAAATCTGATAGTAATGCTTTGCAAATGACCAAAATACAGTGTTGCACTAATTTGGATTACCGACAATTTATTCGTCGGTAAATTCGACAGTAATGATCATGCTATTTTTTCTTTTTTCCCTCTAATTATTACCGGTAAATTTACTGTCAGAAAACCAAATTCGACGGTAATTTTTTTACCCGACGAATTTATTACCAAATATGCCAGTAAACTCGCTGCTAAATCTGACAGTAAATCTGACGATATTCAGCATTTTTCTTGTAGTGAAGAGTAACAACGACAGCGGTTTCAAATCTCCTCTTCTTCCCTTTTTCGCAACGATTTCAGAGATCAGGAACAACGGCGGCGGCAATTTTAGCAGTAGTGGCAGTGCTAGTAGCGGTGATTTCAACAGGGATCTCATATCTCCTCTCTCTCTCTCTCTCTCTCTCTCTCTTTCTCTCTCTCTCTCTCTCTCTCTCTCCCTCTCTCCCCAACTAGCAGCAATGGCGGCAAATTCCCTCATTGTCACTGTCCAGCTCTCCATTTTTTCTCTTTCTTTCTTTTTCTTCTTCTCCCCATTCACTCCATCTCTCTTGTCTCTCTCTATCCTAATTTTTTCTTTCATTAAAAAACATGAATGTTACGTCATTGAATTTGAAAGATTAGATTGCAATGGATAATTTTTTTGTTGTTCTTAAATTTTAATGGTGTATTCTTGTTGTCGAATACTATGTTTTTGAATTTGAATGTTTTTTATTTGGTAGGAGTAAGGGGGTGATGGTGGTCATGAGGGTGGTAGTAGTAGATGATGAGATTGGAGTTAGAACAAAGAAAACGGTAGTTTTGTCCAAGAATTTTTATAAGGATGATTTTAATTCAAAATGCAATCTTGAGGACCATTTTGAATTAGAAAAGGTTAAGGAAGATTTTGATTTTGATACTAAATCTTACGAACCAAAAGTGTGCTGGTGGAATTGAGTGAAGTCGTCACCATTGATGCAGCAAACCGAGAAAGAGTGAGTAAAGTAATAGCGATGGTGGTTTCAGATTTGAAGAACAGGAACAACTTGATTTCAGTAGTAATGATAGCGGTGGTAGTGGCGATTTCAACAGTGATCTCTCTCTCTCTCTCTCCCTCCCTCCCTCCCTCCCTCCCTCCATCCCTCCCTCTCCCTCTCCCTCTCCCTCTCCCTCCCCCCCAGTGACCCAACTAGCAACAGTGACGGTAGATTCCTTCACCGCCACTGCCCAACCCTCTATTTCTTCTCCTTTTTTTTCTTCTTCTCCCCCATCACTCTATCTCTCTCTGTCCTAATTTTTTCTTTCTTTCTTTCTTAAAAAACACGAATGTTGCATTGTTGTTGAATTTGAAAGATTAGGTTGCAATAAATAATTTTGTTGTTGTCCTTGAATTGAATATTGTATTATTGTTGTTGAATACTATGTTCTTAAATTTGAATACTGGTATTTGGTAAGAGTAAGGAGAGTGGTGATCGTGAGGGTGGTGACGGTAGATGATGAGATTGGAGTTAGAACAAAGAAAATGGTATTTTTGTCCGAAAAATTTTAAAAGAATGATTTTAATTCAAAATACAACGTTAAAGACCATTTTGAATTAAAAAAAAAAGTTAAGAATGATTTTAATTTTGATCCCAAATCTTAGAAACCAAAATAATACTTATCCCCTAAAAACACAATGAAAAAGTATGAGGAGCTAATGTAATTAATGTACAATGTGTACAATGGAAATATTTTTGAAATTAACATTAAATGATTATTATATTAATTAATTACAAAATTATTTCTAATTTCAAATACAAAACAAATAAGGATTACAAACAGTTACGAACACCTCCAACCGGTTTTCCTCTCCCTCTCCATCCTCTCTTATCGGTGTCGTGCCGCCACAGACACCAGCCGTTGTAGCCCATAGCTCCGGCTGACACCGATGTGCGCACCACGAACGCCCATCAGCACCGTCGTCGTTCTCCGCTAATGCCATTCAGATGCAGTCGGAACCTCGCCGCCTGTGCACGCTGTTAATTTAGGATGGTTATTTTAGTAGATATGCGGATGGTTACTTTATTTTTATGTAGATGATTATTTTGACTGGATTGAGTTTAGTTATATATAATTAAAATAAGTTGGATGTTCAATTCATTAGATATACGGATGATTATTTTTACTTTTAAGTGGATGGTTACTTTTTATAAAGGTGAGTGGTGTGTGGCAAGCCAAACAGCGAAGGTGAAGTGGGATGATTATTGATGAAGGTGGGGGTGGCCGCCGATTGAAAAAAAAAGAGGGTATTGGAGTGAAATATTTTGGTAAATTAGAATTTTTAGATAGTTATTTTTTTGAAATAATTAATTGAATTTTTTGAAAATTTGAAATTTAAAATTGGAAAATTTAAAATTTAAAATTTGATGTGAAATAACTAAATGAGAGTTTTTAAATTTAGAGTAATTTGTAGAGTGGTTTTTATTATTTATTTTTATTGGACCAAATAAATAGCCCATTATACATATTGTACAAAAACTCCATTAACTTCCTAAGGACATTCAAACACAATATATAGTCAATATGTCAGCTAGTTAATAAGATACCAAATAAATTACAATTAGTTTTGACAGAAAAATATAAGTGATGTCAAAATTAGTATTATGATTAAACTGGTGTCAATGATTTTAGCACTAGATTATTTCATCCTTAAATGTTAGGGATAAGAAAGGTATATAGTACATATTTGCTCAAAATAGTTTTGTTATATCTCAGCCATAGTGCCATACAGGCAAGTGCATATGAAATTCAGTACACATGTATAACATATATATATAGTACTTAATTATTTTAATTTGTTGAAGGTGCTTGGAGTTTATGAGTGGTCAGGTTGCAATCCATTTCCACCAGAGTTATGGCTTCTACCCAAATTCAGTCCTTTTCATCCAGGTCATTATTTTTTTCCCTAATCAACAATTTCTTTGTTCAACCAAATTTTATTTCTTTTTTTTTTTTTTGTTATTTTTGCTCTAATTATTGTATGTCCATTATCCAATTAATTGATGATATGCTATAATAGGGAAAATCCTGTCCTATTGTCGGATGGTTTACATGTCCATATCATATGTATATGGGAAGAGATTTGTAGGTTCTATTACTGGCTTAATCAAGTCTCTTAGAGAAGAAATGTACAACGAACCTTATGATCAAATTAAATGGAATAAAGCCAGAAATACTATTGCTAAGGTAAGTACAAACTTGTTATTTTCTTATGGAATCTTCATATCTTTACATAATTAAAGGCGTATTTGATTTGTTTTGGTTTTTGTTATGCTACCTAATAATATAATTCTAAGAGAAAATGGCACTTTTCTCTTTATAAAATTATTAAAATAATCTATTCGTTAGTCTGCTAGTCTAACATACGTGCTTCATTCAATAATAGTTATAATTACGTATATAAATTAATAATAACAGTAATGCATTTTATTTATTTTTAATATTTTATCAAGTGAAATAAAATATTTTAACTTATTATAAAAATATTTAATTTGAATTTTTTATATGTTTCATAATTAATGGTAAAATATTAAAAATAAATAAAATTTATTATATAAAAAACATTCCTTTAGATAAATTTAGTGTGACCTGATGAAACAGTAGTGAAAATGCGTAAATTAAATATTTTCTAAATTTAAATGTATATGTGTCATAAACTTATTTTTTTTAAAAAAAAATTTAAGCTAATAAGAGAAAGTATGTGAATGATTATACTTATATCTCTAATAAGCGTTCCTTATATTAAGAGTCTCTTTTGAATTTGTATATGAATTTTTGTATAGTTTTTTTTTAGGGATAAGTATTGTTTTGGTCCCTAACGTTAAGGGTCAGAATCGAAACCGTTCCCAACGTAATTTTTGATTTAGAATAATCCTTAACGTTTTTTTCGTATTAAAATTGTCCTTTTAATTTTTGTTGGACAAAAATACCCTCACTACTACCAGCACAATTACCTCATCCACCACTACTACCACCAACACCAACAGCACCACCACAACCAGCACCACCAACACTAACACCAACAGCACCACCACCATCACCACCACCACCACCAACACCACCACCGCCACCGCCACCACCACCACCACCAAGAACACCAAACAACAGCAACAACACCAAACCAAGAAGCAGAAACAGAAAACAAGAAAGCAGAAGCAAGAAAACAGAAAGCAGAAAGCGATGCAGATGAGGCTGCGAGGCAGAGGCGGCGAGGTGGCGAGGCAGCGAGGCGGCGAGATGGCGGCAGTGACTCGCGTCTCCTCTCTCCCTCGCGATCCCCAACGGCGACGGCCACGACGACGGCGACGGCGGCTCCAAACTTCGCCGTCGCCACCGTCCCCCTCCCCCTCCCCCTCTCCCCTTCCCCCCACCCCCACCCCGCGTCCTTTCCCCTTCCCCCCACCCCGAACCCGCGTCCCCTTCATTTTCTTCCACTTCTTCTCTGGCTTCTTCCACTTCCCCTTCTCCCTCTCCTTCTTGACAGCGACGGTGGCTCCAAGCTTCGCCGCCGGCGCCGTCCCCCCTCCCTTCCTTCCCCTTCCCCTTCCCCCCTTCCCCCTTTCCTTCGTATACCCTTTTCCTCCCCCCCTAAAACGCGTTTTCTTTATTTTTTAAAAAAAAATTTATAATTTTTTTATTAAAGTAGGGATAGTTTAGGAATAAATTAAAATTTTTTATTAAAAATGACGATTTTAAAATGAAATGCAACATTAAAGACGATTTTAAGTCAAAAATTACATTAGGGACGGTTTCGATTCTGACCCTCAACGTTAGAGACTAAAACAGTACTTATCCCTTTTTTCTATTTGTCTTATGTTAGCATTTTTTTTTAGAGTTCAACAAGAATTAAATTCTAATAAAGTTTTTTGTTGTAAAAATTTTGATACTATAACATAAAATTACTTCTTCAAAAAATTTAAACTAGTAAGAGAAGATACATGAATAATTATATTTATATCTCTAACAGTGAAATTCAATGTCATGCATGTAAATAATTTCAGGAGGATCTGTATTACCCACATCCTTTAATACAAGATGTATTATGGGAATTTCTCTATCACATTGGAGAGCCCTTGCTAAATCGGTGGCCCTTTTCAATGCTTAGAGAGAAGGCACTTCAAATTACAATCAAGCACATACAATATGAGGATGAGATTAGTAACTACCTTTGTATTGGAGTTGTAGAGAAGGTATACATGATAACCAAAAGTATATATTAATTATCACTTATTAAATTGCTGTAGTATTTATAGTATCAATGTCCATAATAAGTACAATTAATTAATGAATACCTAATTGAAATGGAAGGTGTTGTCTATGCTTGCATGTTGGGTTGAAGATCCCAATTCAGAGGCATACAAATTTCACTTAGCTCGGATTCCAGATTACTTTTGGGTTGCCGAAGATGGTTTAAAAATTGTGGTTAGTATTTTTTTTCGTCTTCTGTAACACTCAAAATAAACTTCAACTTTATGTAAACATGTAAATTGGTATAACTTTAAGGGTTTTGTTAGGTATACAATGACTTTAATTTTGTGAACAATATGAATAATATGAATAATGAGATCTAGAAATGACCCAATAAAGTAAAAAAATACTCCACCGCTAAATTACCTTCTAAACCCTAACATTAGAATAACCATCCGCACACCTCATGAATTGAATATTCAGCCATTGTTAACTGTGCATGAGTAAACCGAATCAAAAGGAATAACCATCCAATTAAGAATCAACATAATCATCTGCATTCCTATTGAATTGAACATCCGGCATATCCATCATTTACATTGTTTAATATTCTCATTGTCTTCCTATACTTTTCCTAACTTTAAATAGTTGTTATTAGTAGAATGATTCCATACAAGAGTAGTTAAAAGATCAAATATCACTACAACACTATTTTTTCGACGGTTATTTTTACTGTTTACCAACAGTTTTAATCATCTATAAATTTTTCGCGATGGTTATAAAATTACATCAATTTAATTTTAGAGTTGTCAGTGAATTTAACGACAGTTTAGGACACATTGGTAAAACCATATCCATCATTTACATTGTTTAATATTCTCATTGTCTTCCTATACTTTTCCTAACTTTAAATAGTTGTTATTAGTAGAATGATTCCATACAAGAGTAGTTAAAAGATCAAATATCACTACAACACTATTTTTTCGACGGTTATTTTTACTGTTTACCAACAGTTTTAATCATCTATAAATTTTTCGCGATGGTTATAAAATTACATCAATTTAATTTTAGAGTTGTCAGTGAATTTAACGACAGTTTAGGACACATTGGTAAAACCATTGTTACTTTTTTTGTGACGGTTTTAGAATTATCAAGTTGTCGTTAACTTATAGCACTTATTATGGTGGTTTTTTTTCTATGTTTAGCAACAATTTGAAATCATCGCCTAAACTACTTGTTTCTGTTACAATTTTTTGCTATATTTATTGACAAGTTTTAAAACACCGCTAAAATGACAGTGAAAAATTATGTTGAATGCTTGTGGCGGTTTTGAACTACCGCATTCTCTTTAGCATCAAAATTTTCAGTTTTTAGTTATGATATAAATTATTTTCATTATAAATAATATAGTTTATATGTATATAAATACTATAATATCAAATATTTCTTTTTTAAAAATAGAATTTGACAAAAATACCAACATTGCATTTCAAAAAATATGTAGCAAGTTTTACATAGTCATCATAATCCTATGAAATCATAAATTCAAGCAACAAGTTTTAAGCACGTTTTCAAAAATGTAATTTCAAATAACCTAATCCTAACAAGTAAAGTTAATAATAGTTCTAAGAAAAAGTATAGGCAAACAACTCCTAATCAGTTAATTTTAAACAATTGTAATTAATAATTATTAATTGTGTATTTTTAAAAAATAAAATTTAAATAATCACTAATTAATAATAATAAATTAATATGAAATGTAATTCAAAAATGCTTGTTAATTAGACTCCTATTAATTATCTAACGAAATTGTTAGTTGGTCTATTTTGTTGAAGTTCATGTGACTAACAGAAGATGATCAATCTTGTCTCAATTAGTTATTCAAAATTTTCAACCTAGAGTTGAAAAATAAAAAAACAAGATTTTAGAGTAAAATCAAAGGCAACAAAATATTTCATCCTCAACTTTATGCTTGAGTGGCAATCACATAACCATACAAATTGCTGCTAAAGTTATATAGTCACCATATATAGGATAAATTAGGGGTAAATTATCCTTTATAAATTAGAATAAATTGCCTACATTAAATTAGATATAAATTATAGTTTTCAATGTATCATATTTTCACTATATTACAAATTTAATCCAATAATAGTGATGATCGTCGAGAATATTTTCAAATATTTTCTTTACAAATAATGACTGTAAAGATTATTCACTTTTTCATAGGCAATATTAAGAAGGTGGATTCTAAAATTGTTATGTTTATGGTGATTATATGGTAGTTATGGAAGTGTTGTTAAAATTAAAATTATTTTTTTATATATTTTGATAACATTTTTTAACATTTTTTAAAAAATGTTGCTAAATAATAAGAGAACGTTATTTTAATTTTAACAATACTTTTTAAAATATTATATCCACCATAATTATCGCACTATAGGTATACTAAAATGCACCTATTGAAAAATGTTTCATAATGGTATTGATTGTAGCAATATAATTGACTTTAATGCAGGGTATTGGTAGTCAAATGTGGGATGTAGTTTTTGGTATGGAAGCAATACTTGCTTGTGATCTTAGTGAAGAATTTGGACCTACACTTAAAAGAGCCCATGACTTCTTGAAGGCTTCTCAGGTAACAACAAATTAAAATATTACTTACCGTTTAATATATGCCTTATAGATGCTATAATAACTAATGAAAGTAAGAGACTTACTTAATTGTATGGTGATATCATATTAAAAAGGTTCTTGAAAATCCATATGGCGACTTCATGGCAATGCATAGACATATTTCAAAAGGGGCGTGGACATTTTCAATACATGATCAAGCTTTACAAGTTTCCGATAGCACTGGAGAAGCGTTAAAGGTTAAATTCACCATTCTGCTAATTAAATATGGTGGTGGTGTTTAATTGTTTATCCTTGTTTTTCAAATACGAAAACAAGAATTCAATTATAATCATACATAAAAATTAAGAATGGATTAATATTAAAAAAAAGATGATTATAATATATATATTATTTTTGAGAAACTTATATTAACAGATGGTATATAATTATCTTTAATTTGGTGTAATTATTTATTATATTCTCTATATCTACTCAATTATTCTCTCTTTTTTGCAAAACTAGCTATAACGGTTGCTACTAAATTATATTTTTCCATAGGCATCGATTCTAATGTCAAGAATGCCAATTGAAATTGTTGGGGAAAAAGTTGAAACACAAAGACTATACGATGCTGTGAATGTTATTCTCTCTATACAAGTATGGCATTCTACATATCCTTCATGTCATTTTTTCATTGTAACCATACATTGAGATATACATCCTCTAATGTTTTAAGAGTCTTGCTAAAACTTATTTCAATAAGTTTCTTAAGAGTATTTATGATAAAATATTAAATTGGTCATTTATGTTTGGGTCTAATTCTGTTTTGACCTTTAAGGTTTAAAGTGTTCTATTTGAATTCAAAAAAAGTTTCATTTAGCTTCAATGTAGTCATGCCATGAAATCAATATTAAATAATTAAAGAAATTCAGTTTTTAAATATGAAAAACTTATATAACCAAACTCTTCAGTTGTTGAGGAGAATTTCTTGCGGTAGAGGTGACGATGGTCTTGTTTTCGTTGCTACTGATGAATTTTTTCGCGGAAAGTGAGTTTTCGACGATGTTCTCCATGTGCTTAAACTAAGGCAAATGGCTTGCGTTGATACATCCGCTGTTGATATGTGCTTCTCGAGTTTGTACCTCTTCTTTAAGGAAGGACATTAAAATGGAACGATAATATTAATTATTTAATATTAACTTTACGGCAGGACTACATTAAAACTAAATAAAACTTTCTTGAATTTAAATAGGACACTTTAAACCTTAGGACCAAAACAAGATTAAGTTGAAGGGACCAATTTAATACTTTATCCAAGTATTTATTAGTAAAGCCCTAGTTATACATGGAAAAATAATTAAATGTGATTCTCACATGTTCACTGATTTCAACTACAGAGTAGTAATGGCGGTTTCCCGGCTTGGGAGCCTAAAAGAGGCTATCAATGGTTAGAGGTAATAACATTTAATTAGAAAGCATTTAATTATGGACTTTGTTTTGATTGAGTCACACATTTTTAATTAATGCATGCAGAAATTCAATCCAACAGAATCTTTTGAAGGCGTTATGGTTGAGATGGAGTAAGATTTAGTTAAAATTATATATGTTACAAATTGAGTTCGCCAAATATATAATTATTTTTATATTTTTATTTAATTATTTAAAAGTTTATTATAAATAATTTCAGGATATATTAACAGAATTTTTATGATTAAAAATATCTATATAATTCGATCTTTGCATTATTACTTTAAAAGAAAATATTTAATTATAAGACATTTATATATATGCAGTCTTTGATAGTTATAATGTCTATATAATTTTAACAATATTTAAAGAGTGTTGTTAAAATTAAAGTAATATTTTTTTATTATTTAATAATATTTTTAATTTAAAATTTGAAATAAATAGTATATTTTCAAATTGTAAAAAAGTGTGCCTTGAATTTAGCAATACTTTTTAAATGTATCAAGCCTAGTACACAGAGAGAGAGAGACCACAGTTCATCAAGTTTCAAGCCCAGACATACACACAGACCAGAGTTCATCATGTTTCAAGCCCACACACAGTTCATGTTTCAACACTTAAAAAGAGATCATTGTATAAGAAAACGGATTAGATATATAATCATATATATTTTTGCTTCATTTGTAAATATATAGTTGGCCAATTCTATAGTGCCTATCAATTGTTGTCTAACTTTTGCCTAACTTATCTTTTGTAGTAAGTTTTGAATTTTTAAAAATAATTTATTTTTATATCTTTTAAATTAAATATTAATTTTTAACCTTTTTTAGTAAATAGGCACCATTTTTTAGGCACCATAGCATTCACCTATATAGTTTTGCAACTGTTTCAAGCCCACACACAGTTCATGTTTCAACACTTAAAAAGAGATCATTGTATAAGAAAACGGATTAGATATATAGTCATATATATTTTTGCTTCATTTGTAAATATATAGTTTTGCAACTGTTGGGTAAAAACCGCCGCTAAATCTTGAGATTTTGCTGCACAACCAAAAAATTCCCCCCAAACAGCCGAAATCTTCCTATTTAGCGACAGTATCAAAAACCACTAGTACATTTTTGCCACAATCTATCGAGTTTGCTCTAGTGAATTAATTAAACTTTTAGCAGAAATAATTTCATGACATTATATAAGATCTTTTATATTATGGAATTAGTTCATTAATTCAGCTAATAATTTGAGTTGCATGTTGTGAAATAGTTACGTAGAGTGCACATCATCGGCACTGCAGGGCTTGCTTATATTTAGAGAGCAATACCCAATGCATAGAAGACAAGAAATAGATCACTCTATTTCCAAGGCAATCCATTTCATTGAAAACTCACAAAACTCAGATGGCTCATGGTATTTATTTATTTTTGCTTTTTCCCTTCCAAAAATTTACTCCTTATGCTATCCTATTTTTAAAGATGGGATTAATTTATTAGAAACTAATGAAATGTCTTGTTTTTATTACTTTTTAATTTAAATTGTTTATTAAGTGCAATCGTACTTTAACATAGTTGATGAGAACATTTATTATACAGGTATGGTTGTTGGGGAGTTTGTTATACATATGGCACATGGTTTGGTGTAGAGGCACTAAAAGCCGTTGGAAAGAACTACCATAACTGTCCTGCATTGCGCAAAGCATGTCAATTTTTGTTGTCTAAACAACTTCCTAATGGCGGTTGGGGTGAAAGTTACTTGTCATGCCAAACCAAGGTCATGCCTTAATAAATTTCATTTTGCTCTTAATTTTGGACAATACTAAGAAACTAAAGAATATCATTAAATTATTACATGCATGTTTAATTTCCTTTTTTTGGGTTGTTGGGGTTTTGTTATTTTGGTGTTGCCTTACACGCTCAATTTCCTTCATTTAGGTATATACAAATCTAGAAGGCAGCCGCGCCAACTTAATTCAAACTTCATGGGCTTTGTTGTCTCTTATTGGAGCAGGACAGGTTAACATTTTCAAATTATCTAATTTTTCTTATATGATGATATATAATTAAAATAACGGTTGTGCTAGGAAATTAATTAGAAAAGTAGCCGATTAGAGTCAATTAATTGAAAAATAAAAGATTTATTATAAAAAAATAATTTTTACTATCTTAATTTTTCAAATTTTAAAACTAAAAATATAAAGAATTAGCTTGAATTAGCTTATATTGTGTTCCTAGATTTTTTCTTAAAATAAAGGCCGCTACTATTAACATTTAACAGATTGGTTTTTCAAAGATACGCGTCACAATTAGTTAATAAGTTCCTACAAATTATTGGAAATTTGTAAAAAAAGCCTTGTTAAATTAGAAATAACTACTATATCTATCCTAAAATCTTCTACAATTTTCACATCATTGTTCTCAAAAAAAAAAAAAAAATTAAAGAATACAATATATATAAAAAGTGAATTCTATTCAATCTTCTCTAAAATAAAGAATAAATTATCTCTTGTGATATATCTTATTATTATTAAATAAAATAAGTTAATTTATCATAATTAATTTTAACTTTTAATTTAATCTAAGTTTTATTAACCTATGACCCAGTTGCTAAAGGAAGTTACTTCATGTCATAAGCTTGATATTACCTTTTGAATATCTATATTTAAGAAAATTATGTTTTCCTTTTAGTAAGACAAGTCTGTTGGTTTCTAATTTTTCGAATATTTGATCAATTTTTTAGAACATTAAAGGGTACCATAAAAAAAACAAGGAAGAAAGGGAAGGGAATATAATATAACAAATAGTTACAGAATTGAACAATTGAAGAATACATGGTATAACACATAACCAAATAGAAATCAATACATAGATCATAACTTGGTAAAACTTTATATTATCGCAATAATAAAAGAGAAATTATGCATATTGAATTAGGAAAAGATCAAATAAATAGTAGTGTTATATAATGATGATTTGAATTTAATTTGGTGATTCAGTAAAAAAAAATGTTGTTATACAATAGGCTTGATATAAATGAAAACTCCATATTGAGTGCCAACCACGTTAGATTTTATTGCTTTTCTTCATACACATGAAATTATCAAAAATTTCTGCAACACAGAGAGGGGGGTGTGTGTGTGTGTGAAGGATAGCTAAAATTATAGAGGTTCTCCAATAGGAACTGATTCGTCCGAGTACTGGAGTGACCGAGCTTAGCAATTCCGATATTGCAGGTAGAGTGGAAGAGCTATACGTCGGTCAAGGTCAAACACCGCGGCAGAAATACCTGCAAAAGATATTCCGACGCTCAAGTTAGTGATAATCTCGAGTGAGAGTAATTAAGTAAATATAAAGACTGAGAATAGAACATGATCTTTAGTCGAGAATATTAGTTCGGCTTTATAGAAGTTGTTTTACCCGTTTACTGTGGATAAGTCCGAGTTTGTAGGTTGGTTATCATATTCTATTTTGGTGATTAGGTTTGTTGAGCACGTTTTTTATTTTCAAATGAGTGAGGCCGATCTTATCTGTTCACGTGCCGAGCTTTTCGGGCGGCCGAGGATAGTGGTGACGTATCATAGCCCCCAAGCTTGCCTTAGTTTGGACAGGACTAAGGCGAGCTTTTCGAATCAGAGATGTCGCAAGCCTCGGCCGTTGAATTGTTGCCGTGTATGTTCCTTACAGCCCCCAAGCTCGGCTTGGTTCTGTGCAGAATGCAAAACGTTTTCGTGTGTAGTAGTGGCTTCGTTCTTCGCGCCATTATGACATGATTGATGTGAAACGTGCCCCGTTTTTCGAGGCACCCCTGTCCGTTGGATTCCTTAGTGAGTTAATGCTTCTCTTTTTTAACAATCTGGATTAAATGCAAGGGGTTTAGTAACCGTTTGTTTCATAGAGGTTATCTTTTGTTGTACTTCTCTTTTCTTTCAAACTGCTGGGTTTTGGAAAATAGTTTGTTTCTCTTCCTGTCTGAAAATGAGTAAGCAAGGTCAGTGTTGATTCTTCCCTGCTTTTCTTCTTTGCTTTCTTGCTTTCTCTTTCGTTGCCCCTGATGGAGAACTGTAATGTGGGTGACCCATATGGTTGGGTTGATGCTAGGGTAAAAGAGCGTGTGTCTCAGTTTGATGATGAGGAGTCGGTGAGGCTGTTGGGGTCGAACTTTTGGGTCAGAGATGGTAGTAACATTAGGATAGAGTTATTACCTTGCAGGAGGGATGATCGGGTCTGTGACCGATTAAATGATTAGTCCTTCTTCTATATGTATAGTTGTCTGTTCACTGAGCTAGGCGTGAAGCTTCCCTTTATCGAGTTTGAGTGTGGGATTTTGTATTGGTTAAATTGCGCCCCAACGCAGCTTCACCCTAATTCTTGGAGTTTTGTTCGGGCGTTTGAGATATTAATGGAATTGTTAGATCAGCCGCCGTCCCTCAGGCTATTTTTCTCTTTATTTCAAGCGAAAGGGGTGAGTCGGGGTTTGTGGGTGAACCTTAGCAGCTATCCTCGTCGGGCTATATTTGGTTTATATAAATCTTCGTTTAAAGATTTCAAATCCATGTTTGTAAAGGTTAGAAGTGTTCCTAAGGAATTTCCCTTTTATTTAAACGAGCACTTAGTCGAAAGGTTCCCTTTATTTTGGTATCCCGAGCCATATCAAGCACTGGATGTAGATGATAGGCTTCTTGATGATGATATCATGATGGATTTCTTGTTTAAGTCTTTGGGTCCAAAAGGTTTGTTGTCGGTTGCTGAAATGTTGAAATGGGATACTGATAGGCAGGCTGTGTATGAACACTTAGGTAATTTGTTTTATTATGTTTGTTTTCCCTTATTTTATTTTGACATGTCCCTCCTGATTTGATTGTTATTGATTTGCAGCCGAGAAAGCTCCTGCTATTACCACTGCGGGTTTGAAGTCTTACTTCAACCAACGCAAGAAAAGTGAGAAGGAAGTTTCTTCCATTGTGGGGAAGGGTCCTGCTGCTGCGATGGTTCAATATGGCCCCGTGCAGAAGTCTAAACGGAAGAGAGGACATGCGAAAGGTGGTCTCACCGAGGTGTTGGACGGTAAAGGAGAGTCTTCAATGATACTGCAAATGGTTGAGTCTGCGTATGAATCGCATAAAAGGCTTCATGGATATGATGAGAATGAGTATGCTAGATCTCTGTGGGCAAAGCTTTACCCTTTTAGTACTATGGCTGACGAGCTTTGCTATTTTTCGGATGACATAAAGATGATTGATGAAGTGGGCCGAGCTGGTGTTAGCCGGTTTCTTCAGGTATAACTAACTGTTGTAGTGTTGTGCATGGTGTTTTTGTGATGTTGTCATTACTTGTTTTCTTTTTGTAGGTGATTGGTGCTCGTATTGTGGCCATTGGTAGGGCACAAGAGCTCGCTTTGGGCCGGGAGGAGAAGGAGGCTTCCCGTGTTGAGGAGCTGTCTGGAATCATCCAGGAAAGGGAGGGGAAAATTGCTGAGCTATCTTCTTCCGTAGAGAAGAAAGAGTTGGAATTGGCTGAGGAGAGGCGGCTGCATCAGGCGTCTTCTGAATGATTGAAGAATATGGGGTCCGAAAATGATCAACTTTCTGCTCGGATTAAAGAGTTAGAGAGTGGAATTTACAAGGCTTTTGCTCAAGGTTTTGAGCGTGCCGTTTCTTAGGTTAAGGTGCTTTACCCGGAAGCCGATGCTTCGAGACTTGATGTTATGAAGGTGGTCGTGAATGGTTAGCTTATGGATGACGAGGCTGCTGCTGGAGGTGATAGTGAGGAGTCCAGTATTGATGATAAGGCAGAGTAGGCCTTTTTTATTTATGCTTTATTTTGTAAGCTTTATATATAGCGCTTTGGCCTTAGAACTTGTATTTAACTTGTTTGTTTTGCGTTTTGGATAATTCCGAGTATTATTCTCGGTTGTGATTTTTTGGTTTCCGAGTATAGAGCTCGGTTTTATTGTGACTGTTTAGCCTTTTATAAGATATGACGTTTGGCAAAGTTATGATAACAGTAAGGTTTTGTTTTGCAATAGCAATGGTGTTTTCGTAATGAAAATGGTCGTCAACGGCCAATGAGGTTATCAATAAGGAGAGCGGTAGCTCTAGTATAGGTGATAAGGCGGAGTAAGCCCTTACGATTCGTTGTAAAAACTTGATTTGCTTTTGTTGTTTGGATTTTTTCTGAGTATGAAGCTCGGCTTATGTTTCTGGATATTACCGAGTATGAAGCTCGGATTGTTTTGATTAACACTCTTTTGCTATAAGGTATGTCCATTATTAGGATTATGATAGCATGAACTGTTTATTTGCAATAGTAATGGCGTTTGTACAATCATTTGTGGCGTCCGGCCTCGTTAAAACCCTCTTCGAGTAAAACCCATGCTTTTTGGGAAAAAAAAAACCTTCGAAGGGGAAAAAGAGTACCATCATCCACGGGTTTACAATATGTATCATGATTGATATTCTCTTAGTGAGGAGACGTTCCATGTTCCTGGGAGTTGGTCCCCTCTAAGAGTTTCCAATTTGTACGCCCCCTTTCTGAGGTTTTGTTGTACTCGGAATGGTCCCTCCCAATTTGCTGCTAGCTTGCCATGTGCTGGAGGTTTTCGAGCTTCTTTTGTTCGTCTGAGCACAAGGTCTCCTTTGTTGAAGGACCTGTGAACTACTCTTTTGTTGTGTCTTTTCTCTATGAACTGTTTCCTGACTCGTTGCTTTATGGCTGAAATGTCTCTTTCTTCTTCCACAAGGTCCAGCTCGGCTGTCCGAGCTTGCAAGTTGCTCGATTGATCGTAAAGCTCGGCCCTTAATGTTGGGACGCTGACCTCTACTGGTATTAGTGCTTCTGCCCCGTACACTAGCTCGAAAGGAGTTTCTCCTGTAGCAGATTAGATGCTGGTATTATAGCTCCATAGGATTTCTGGAATGAGGTCGGCCCACTCCCCTTTGGCCTCACCGAGCTTTTTGTTTAAGCCATGTAAGATAATTCTGTTAGCTAATTCGACTTGTCCGTTGGTTTGCGGGTGCTCGACTGAGCTGAAATGGTGTTTAATGTTAAAATTTGTTAAAAAAGCAGCGAGTTTATGGTCCATAAATTGTCTCCCGTTGTCCGAGATTATCTCTCTTGGGATACCATATCTACATATAATGTTTTTTTCATAGAAAAGATCTCACTTTTTCTGCCGTTATATGTGCTAGTGGTTGTGCTTCTATCCACTTAGAGAAATAGTCTATTGCTACTAAGAGGAACTTTACCTGGCCTGGCGCTTTCGGAAAAAGTCTGAGGATATCCAATCCCCACCTATCGAAAGGCCAGCTTACATCTATGGTGTGGAGCTCTTCAGCTGGGGTCTATGAGAGGGTGGCGTGCTTTTGACAATTATCACAAGCCCTGACTTTTGAAATACAGTCCCTTTTTATCTTCGGTCAATAGTATCCTGTTCGCAATATTTTTGCTGCCAGTGCTCGGCCGCCGATGTGGTTTCCACAGACCTCTTCGTGTGTTTCTGCCATAACGCCTTCGGCTTCATCTTTGCTGATGCATTTGAGGAGTGGTTGGGAATATCCTCGTCTGTACAGTGTATTTTCGACTACTGTGTAGAAGCTTGCTCTTCTTCGGAAAAGCGGTAAGTTCGGCTCCTCTTCTGGTATTGCACATGTTTTGATGTAATTGAGAAAAGGTGTTCTCCAATCTCGTACCTGCATGATGTTTAGAACTGTTTTTTGCTCGAAACTCGGCTTGTCAAGTGTTAGTTGGCACAGTGCCGATGTGTTTTCTGTTTGCCTTGTTGTGGCTAACTTGGAAAACACGTCGGCCCTAGTGTTTTGTTCTCGGTTTACATGAATAATATCAAAATTGCTGAACTTTGAGATGAGATCCTTTGTTACGAGCCAATATTTCTCTAACAAAGGATCTTTTACCTGGTACTCGCCCTTTACTTGGTGCACTATTAGTGAAAAGTCGCAGTAAACTGTTATCCAAGATTTCCCTAGTTGTTGGGCGAGTTTTAGTCCTGCTAGCAGGGCTTCATATTCCGCCTAATTGTTACTTGCGTTGAAGCGGAATTGTAGTGATTGCTCGGCTATCACTGTGTCTCCCTCTTTTAACATTATTCCTACCCCGCTGCCTTCCTTGTTTGATGCTCCATCAACGTGCATACTCCAGTTGACCTTTGTATGTTGTGCTTCGTTGGTCATTTCTGATACAAAGTCGGCAAGTATTTGCGATTTCAGAGTTTTTCTTGATTCGTAATGAATGTCGAACTAAGAGAGCTCGACAGACCATTTTGTTAATCGTCCGGCGAGCTCTGGTCTGGTTAATATCTGCCTCAATGGTTGGTCAGTTCGTACTATTATTGTGTGACTCTGAAAGTAGTGTCGTAGTCTCCTTGCTGTAGTGATTAATGCCAACGCCAACTATTCTACTTTTGGGTATCTTGTTTCTGTTGGTTGTGATACTCGGCTAATGAAGTATACTGGGTTTTGCTTTTTTCCTGTTTCGATTACTAAGACCGAGCTTATAGCATGGTTAGACACTGATAAATATAAGTGCAAAGGCTTACCCATATCTGGTCTCTGGAGTATGGGGGGTGACGTTAAGACCCTTTTGAGTTCCATGAAAGAACTTTCGCATTCTTTTGTCCAAGTGAATTTTCTGCCTTTAGAGAATGTTTGGAAAAAGTGATAAGATCGGTTTGCTACTGCAGGGATGAAGCATGACAAGGCAGCTACTCTTCCTGCTAGTTGTTGGACTTCCTTTACTGTCTTTGGGCTCGCCATATTTAGTATTGCGTGACACTTTTCTGGGTTGGCTTCAATCCCTCGTGGGGTTAGCATGAAGCCGAGGAATTTCCCTCCTTAGACTCCGAAAGCACATTTGTCCGGGTTGAGCCTCATGTTATATGCTCGGAGTTGGTTGAAAACTTCTACCAAGTCATCACAGTGTGACCCTTGTGCAGGCGTTTTTGCTACCATATCATCTACATAGACTTCTATATTCTGACCTATCTGCTGTTGGAATACTTTGTCCATTAATCTTTGATATGTCGCACCTGCATTCTTTAAGCCAAAAGGCATTACATTGTAACAAAAATTTTCATGTTCTGTTATAAAAGCTGTTTTGCTTTGGTCCTCTGGGTGCATCAAAATCTGGTTATAACCAGAGTATGCATCCATAAAACTCAAGGTTTTGAAACCAGAAGCACTATCAACTAACTTATCAATGCAAGGTAATGGATATGCATCTTTAGGGCAAGCTTTGTTTAAATTTGTAAAGTCGACGCACATGCGCCATTTACCTGAGTTTTTCCTTACCATTACGACATTTGATAGCCATGTGGTGAAGCGAATTTCTCTGATGAAACCTGTATTGAAGAGTTTCTTGGTTTCTTCAAGTGCTGCTTGCTTTCTCTCCTCTCCGAGGTTTCGTTTCTTTTGTGCCACTGGTCGGACTGTCTTATCAATTGTTAGTTTGTGGCAGATAACCTCTAGACTTATTCCAGGCATATCGTTCGGTGTCCATGCGAACAGATCGGCATTCTGGCGCAGTATGTGTATGAGTTCTGTTCGCTCATCCCCCTCCAGTGCTTTTCCGATGTAAGTATACTGCTTTTCATCTGCTGTTAATGTTACTCGGTGCAGGTTGTCCATTGGTTGGGGTCGCTCGCCGAGGTCTTCTCTAGGGTCGAGATCGGCTAACATTGTGGCTTCGGTAGAATTGCGTATCGCTTGGACTTGGGGCCGAGCTATCTGTTTCGTTTGGATTTGCTTTAGACTAGCATTGTAGCACTGCCGAGCTTCTTGGTGATCGGCGTAGACTGTTGCTATTCTGTTTTTCTGCACTGGAAACTTAACACACAGGTGTAATGTGGACACTACCACTTTGAATATATTCAAGGCGGGTCTCCCAATTATAATATTATAAGGGCTATAACAATCTACTATTAGGTACTGAATATCAATGGACTTCGACATAGGGATCTCTCCCATTGTGTTCGTTAGCCATATGTGTCCCATGATGGGGACCCTCTCTCCGGAGAACCCAATTAATTCTCCCGATGAGGGCTGTATTAGTTTTTCTGATAACTTCATTTTTTTAAAGGTAGAATAAAACAAAACATCAGCACTACTACCTGGGTCCAGCAGTGTTTTTCTTACCAACAGCTCTCCAACCTGGATGGAGATCACCACTGGGTCGTCGAGGTTAGGGCTTGCCGATCTGAAGTCTGATTGATTGAAGGATATTATGACATTTGGGTCCTTCTCCTTCTTCGGCTGCAGTGTTCCCTCGATTGCCAGCATTGCCCTATAGCTTCATTTTCTGGCCGAGTTTGTTTCACCTCCGCCAGCGTATCCCGCTGATATGTGGCTGATGATTCCTCTTGGCGGATCAGGAGTTGTTTGTTCCTTTTTGTTCTTATCTGTCGCTGCTTGTTTGTGCTCGTCCCTGTCCAAGTTTGCTCCTCTGGCTTTTCGACCTTTGACATATTTGTCTAAGAGCCCTTGGCGTGCCAGTCTTTTGAGCAGGTCTTTTGCAACGATGCAGTCGTCCGTGGTATGGCCGAACTTCTGGTGGAAGGCGCAATGCTTGCTTCTATCCACGAATCTTTGGTCATGGTAGTTCCCTGCTCGAGCTGGTGACTTCACGATTTTGGCATTCAGAATCTCTTTGATGATGTTCTCTCTTTTGGTGTTGAATCTGGTGTACGTATTGTATTTTGGTGTGAACTTGAAAGGTTTCTTTGTATCCCTGTTGCCTGGCGATCTGAGAGCTTTTTCCTCATCTCTTCGATGTGGCTGTTTGTCCGACTTTTGGGCCTCGCGGAGTTCCTCAATCTCCATTTGACCTGCGGCCCTTTCTCGGAACTCTTCTAGTATTTTTGGTTTTGTTATCGCGATAGTTTCCCGGAATTTTCCAGGTCTGAGGCCAGCTTTGAGGGCATGCAAGTGGACAGCCGGATCCAAGTCTTGGATCTCCATAGTAGCCTCAGCAAACCTGGTCATGTAGTCCTTTAAGCTCTCGTGCTGGCCTTGCTTGATTGTTCCCAGGTAGTCTGATCCACTGACATATATTCTCGATGCAGCAAAGTAATCAATAAAAGATCTCGCCAGCTCCTCAAAAGAGGAAATGGAACCTGCAGACAATTTAGAAAATCACAGTAATGCAGCATCATCAAGATAAGTAGGAAAAGCTCGGCAAAGCACTGGTTCGTTATTAGCGTCGTTAAAGAACATCATGGACTGAAATTTCTTAACGTGAGCTCGGGGGTCACCGAACCCCTTATATGGTTCCAGTGCCGTGGGTAGCACAAAATTTTTTGGCATCTGGAACTTAGTGATCTCTTCAGAAAAGGGATTTTCAAGGGTGAGCTTCTCTTTAGGTGGAATGATGTTCAGGGAATCTGTGTTGCCCTGAGCCGAGCTTTTGGAGCTTTCTCCTTCGTGTTTTTCATTGTTCTAAGCGGACAGCTCAGCTATCCTCCGCACCTCCGCCTGAAGTTCGGCGATTTGAGCTAGAAGCTCTGCCTGTGTGGGTTGTGAATTTTCCTTGTCAGCCATGTTCGAGGATCGGAAATCCTGCAAAACAGAGTAAAAGACTAAACAAAGGGAAAAGTGGGGTTAGATGTATTCCGGCCCCACGGTGGGCGCCAGTGATTCGTCCGAGTACTAGAGTGACCGAGCTTAGCGATTCCGAGCAGGTTGCAGGTAGAGTGGAAGAGCTATACGTTGGTCAAGGTCAAACACTGCGGCGGGAATACCTGTAAAAGATACTCCAACACTCAAGTTAGTGATAATCTCGAGTGAGAGTAATTAAGTAAATATAAAGACTGAGAATGGAACCTGATATTTAGCTGAGAATATTAATTCGGCTTTATAGAAGTTGTTTTACCCGTTTACTGTAGATAAGTCCGAGTTTGTAAGTTGGTTATCATATTCTATTTTAGTGATTAGGTTTGTTGAGCACGTTTCCTATTTTCAAATGAGTGAGGCCGATCTTATCTATTCACGTGCCGAGCTTTTCGAGCGGCCGAGGATAATGGTGACGTATCAAGAACCAAGGAAATTTTTGAAAAAAAAAAGCAAATAAGAGAAAATTATTATAACAGCAGAGAGAGTGTTTCGAGAATTTCTAAATTTTTAGTGTCTCTTGGATTTTCTTTTTCTTTGTTTTTTTTATATTTTTTTATTAGAATTGATTAATTAATAGATGTATGCTTTGAAAAACTATAAAATGGGACTTCTAGTGATTTTTATAATTTGCAAAAAAAAATTATATCATAATTAATTAGTTAGTAAATAAAACTTAAACTTAATTAAGAGTTAAAGTTATTTATGATAAATCAAATTTATTTCATTCAATAATAATAAAATATATCATAAAGGATTATAACTTATTTCTTATAAAATGCCATCGTAGTAAAAATAGTGACACCTGAATAAATAATTTTAAAAAGAGTGACAATTTGGCAATAAATTTTTAAAATAATGATATATTAAAGGGAAAAAAAAGACTATTTATAACTAACCTCAACATGAGATAACCGTTGATATGAAGAGAATGAAGATCTTTTTATTTTTCTGAAGGAAGTTTTTATATGTAATGAATGTAAATTGTGCTAATCATTGGAGTTTTGTTGTTAAAACTTAAAAAGGGTGAGATAGATGCTACACCCATACACAAAGGAATAAAGTTAATAATCAACTCGCAAATGGAAGATGGAGATTTCCCACAGCCGGTAATTCTTCCATATAAATTATATCTAAGCACTTAGTAAAAGTGGTTCTATAATCAATATATATATATATATATATATATACACACAACTTTTGATCATTTCTAATCCAATTTTCCAGGAAGCAACAGGAGTGGTTTTCAGAAACTGTGTCATAAACTATGGATCATATCGTAACATATACCCTATATGGGCTCTTGGAGAGTATCGGCGTAGAGGGTTGCATGCATGATGATCCAAATCCACCAACTCAACCACTACTCCTCCATGCTTTTCTTCTTATATATATTTATTTATGTGCTAGCTATAGATAGATGATCAAAGTTATTAAAATATCGAATTAAACCCTAAACAGTAAAACATCTTGTCTGTACGTAATAATGCTATATATATATATATATATATATCAAACATTCTATTATGTCTATGCTTATGGTGGTTACAATAGTTGAAAGGAAGTTATCTTTAATAGAAAAAGGTAACATTAATGTCTAATACTTCTTTTTAAATAAGAGTCTTTTTTTATTTTTTCTTTTTAATTTTTGCATAAGCTTTTTTTTATTTATTTTATGTTATTTTTTTAATTTTTAGGGTTCATTGAAACTCTTAATCTTTTAAATATAGAGCTTTAATAACATATCATAAAATTATTTATTCTAAAAATTTAAATTAATAGAAAAAAATAGGTGAATTATACGATAAAGATGTAAGTTTACAGATTTTTTTTTATGGGATGAAAGAGGGATTGAAAAAGGTAGGACCCACACTTTGAATAACAATAAAATAATAAAAAATAACTATAAATAAAATTTATTTTCCCTCTGTACCACTTCAATCTGTATAGTAGAGTGTTCCAAAAAGTAACATTAATAATTATATCTCTAATAGAATTTAATAGAAAAAAGAATTGTAAACACTGAATTTATGTGTTATTAGCTTAACTCAATAATACTGATATACACATATTTATAACGGTATAGAAGGTACGTTAGGTTGGTCTGCATAACTGAATTCAGATACATCTTTTACAACTGAATTAGTTAACTAAAACTTAGCATTTCATTAACCTGCATCCTTTACACCTCTCTTAGCTTCAAATTCAAGAGTGGTTTTGGAACCACTCTGAGTTTGGTCTTCTACTTCTCAAAGGTAGCTACAGTAACTAGTTTTGGTAATATTCCTGCTAGCTCTACTCAGTTCCAAGTATGTGAACAACATGCATCAGTTTTTTATTAACCCTTTCTCTAACAATTTGAATGTCTAGTTAAAAATGTTTGGTCTTATTATGGAGTACTGGATTAGCTATTAGTAAAACAATACTTATGTTATCGCAGAAAATTATTGGAGCAGTTCGAAGCTTCATGTTTATTTCTTAAAGTAAGTTCTGGATCCATACAGTTTCAAGCTCACACGCTGCCAAGCTACGAAATTCTGCTTCAGCAGACAATCTGCTTATAGTAGCTTTTTTCTACATGACCAAGAGATGAAATTAGTTCCCATAAAAACATATAACTAGAAATAGATTTTCTATTCTCAAGATCAATAGCCCAATCTGAATTAGAGAAGGCATAGATCCTATAATCTTCACACTCGTTCATGATCAATCCCTCGTGTTTCGTTCCCTGTAGGTTGTGCAAATTTCTCTTCACTGTTTTCCAATAAGAAAGCAGTGGATGATGCCTGAATTGAGAGATTTTATATACAGCAAATAAAAATAATTCAGATCTAGTCACGGTGGCATATTATAATGCTCCAAGAATAGATCAAAACAAGATTGGATCTTCAAATTTTTCAGACCCTATTGAAAGTAGTTGAATAGAGAAATTCATTGGGCTTGGCATAGGGGCAGCAGTGTTCATTCCAAATTTTGATAATAATTTTTCTATATATTGAGATTGGAAAAGATGCAATTGTCCCTCAATGCTGTTGTCTACCTTGATACCTAAATAGTATAGTTTTTCCAAATTTTTTAGAGTAAAAACATTATTAAGAGAGTGAATCATGGCCTGAATTTCTTCATAATCATCTACATAACATAATAAGAAAATTATAGATTTTGGACCGTACTTGACAAAGAGAGAAGTATCTGATTTTAATTTGTATTTTAAAACCAAAAGAGAAAAGTGTGTTGCTAAGCTTAGTGAATCATTCCCTTGGAGTTTGTTTTAAATCATATAGACTTTTATTGAGTTTGCAAACTAAATTTGGTGAATCATGATCAAAATCGATTGATTGAGTCATATAGATGGTTTGATGCAAATTCCTATTAAGGAATTTATTGTTAAAATCGAAATGTCTTCATTATTGTCTAATTTTGTGAAAGAGCTAGAGATAGAACAAGCCTGATAGTAGCTAGTTGATTACAGGACTAGACACTTCTTGAAAATCAATGCCTTCATGTTGAATGGAAGCCCTTGGCAACCAATCTTGCTTTGTACCTTTGAATTGTGACATTTGAATTTTTTTTACTGCGAACACCCATTTGCATCCTATTATTAGCTCATAGCCTCAAGCCATGTATTAGCTCGAATAAGGACCTTGTATTCTTCCCTTATAGCCTCAAGTTAGTGAGGTATAGTGAGAGAAATGTGAAGAGATTTTGGTACAAGATCAACCATTTTTTGTTCACTATTGATGACAACAGTGTATGTTTTGAGTTTTGATACCCCAGCCTTAGCTCTTGTTGTCATAGAATGTTTATTTGTAGAAGGTACATAATAGTGGAAGATTGATTTCTATGGCTGACATAGGGGTCTGTTTAGTTAGGGGATTTGGATAGTAAGGCATCAGTATTTGAGGTACTTGTGGTATTTTGATTGTGAGTAGTAGTAGATGTTTCAAAAACTGGTGTTGGAAAAAGGGGGTTATTTAGTGTTGGTGGGTTAATAGTGATCTCTTTTGTAATTGAAGCAATGTTATTATTGGACATAGAGGGCATGCATGGTATTAGATGGCTTAGAGGTAAATAAGGTAGAGTATAGGAAAGTGTTTTTATCAAAACCACATTGTCTTGAGACATAAACTTTTCCTGTAGGTACAAGGCACTTGTATCTTTTTGGTCAGAAGATTATCCTATGAAAACATATTGTTGTCTCTTATAGTCAAACTTGTATTGATTATATGGCCTAAGGTGTGGATAGCATGCACTATCAAATACCTTAAGAAACTTTTAATCTGGTTTAGCTGAAAAAAGAAGCTCATAGGTTGATTTAGCATTCAAAACACTAGTTGACAGTCGATTAATAACATAAGTAGAAGTAAGAAAAGCTTCATTCCAATATAGTAAAGGTATAAATGCTGAATAGAGCATTGCCAAATCTATATCAGTGATGTAATGATGCTTTCTTTCATCTCTACCATTTTGTTCAGAGGTATATGGACATGTTTTTCTATGAATGATACCTGATTGTGAAAGAAAATCTTGAAAAGGATGGGAGGGGTACTCATTACCATTATCAGTTTGAAAGTTCTTGATTGTATGACCAATCAAAATTTTCATACTTGCCTTATAGTGTTTCAAGGCTTGAAAGACCTGAGACTTAGTGACTAACAAATAGAGGCATGTTTATCTTGAGAAAGCAACAATAAATGTCACATAATAACGAAAGCCAAGATGTGAAACTAATAGGACAGCCCTCCAAACATTTGAGTATACTAATTCCAAAGGTTTAGTGTATTGTGTTAATGAATTTGTAAATGGCATTTTTTGCATTTTTACTTGCATACAGTGTTGACAAACAGAATAATATAAAGAAAAAGAGTCAATTTTATTGCTAATAAGTTGTATATTACATTGTTTTAAGACTTGCTGAGCTGTTTTAGTTGCAGTATGTCCAAGTCTCATGTACCATATATTGTAAGAATTGTAAAAAGCAGAATACAAAGTAGAATTCACATGTCGCTTAACCTTTAGAAATTTACAGATGCTATTGGTTCTGATTCCTTGCAAGAGAAGTTCCTTAGTATGTTCGCACTTCAAACAACAAGAATGAGCATGAAATTCAAAGTAAACCCGATTGTCCTCAGTAAATTTAGCATCACTTATACAGTTCTTTGTTAAATTAGGAGTATAAATTAATTGATATAAATTGAAAATAAGATTTGAATCTTTTGCAAGAAGTAAAGAATGACTTATATAGAAAATATTCATACATTTGTGAAAGAACGATTAGCTTGTGATTGAGATGGATAGGGGAAAGATTGATCAAACCTATAATAATAGTAACAAGCTAGATGGCCAATTTTACCACCTGAGGGCGAGAAGTTCCAAAATTGCCTCTGCCTTCTAGAAAAGCGCCCACGACGACCTCGTCTTCCTCCAAGATTAGCTTGTGCTAAGTGTGCAGCATTTGAAAGTCCTTATTAAGAATTATCTCAATTTGTTCTTCACTAGTGATGGGGTTTCCAAGTGCAGTAAGAGAGTCACATAGATGTTTGATCTTCTAAATGTAATTTGAAGCCTTTAATCCTTGCTTCTTTGTTTCTTGAGTTGAGCCTTAAACTGTTTTACCTTGATAATATATTTTGTGGATCTGGCAAAGTAATCCTCAATCTTTTGCTAGCTTTCATATATAACAAAACTCTCACCCCACCATTTTGTTGTTGAATTCTTCATCCATAGAAGCAAGCAAGAAGAAGATGAGATTATAGTCTTCTTGCCTCCATTGCTTGTATTTTTTAGATTCTGTTCCTACTGCACGATTTTCATATGATGTAAACTGAGCTGGGATTAATTCCTTCTTCAAGTGAACTTCAAGGTCTTGGCCTCAAATGTCAAGGATTGTTGTTGCCAAGTTTTGAAATTGTTTTCACTAAGTTTGTTGCTTATGGGATTCTGAAACGATTTGGCAATGAATGGGATTGTTGGTGGGACAATGAGGGCATTGTTGTTGGGTTGAGCCATGGATCAAGAATAAACCTTGTTCTTGATACTAATAAGGATGTTATCTTTGATAACTTGAGTCTCAAGAAAAATAGAGAGAAAAGAAAATTGGAATTGAATAGAGAAAATAATTACAAATACTGAATGTATGTATTATTAGCTTAATAATACTGATATACACATAATCATAAGGATAGAAGGTATGCTAAGTTGGTCTGCATAACTGAATTCACGTCTTTTTTACAATTAAATTAGTTAACCAAAACTTAGCATTTAACTTTCATTCTTTAATGATTATGCAAGTGTTTGTTAAAATTTAAGTTATATTTTTTTAATAAAAGTTTTTAAAAAATATTATTAAATAATAAAAAAACATTACTATAATTTTACCAATATTTTTGAAATAACATAATCACCTTAGCATAGGCATATTAGTTCCACACACTTATATAATATATATGGGGATGTATTCTATTTCTATGAGAATGAAATTTTTATATGAAAATGTAAAAATGTATTTATAATTATTAAATTATTAATTTAAATGGTTAATATTAAATGTATCTAATAAATGGTATATAAATACTATATTTATTATAGTCATTAAATTTATACTAAATGCATTTATAATTATTATATTTATAGTCATTATTTTTATTTTTATTAAATAAATTAAAATAATTAGATTTTTTATTCAAATAAAATTAAAAATATTTTGATAATTGAATGTATTTTTTAAAATTTATACAAATATAAAATATAACTTTTAAAAATATATATTTTTTAAAACTAATCCAAACTCACCTTATATTACGTTATTGAGAATTCTTAAAACAATTTAGTAATCTAAAATTTATTTTGTATCTCCTATATACCACTCTTGATCCTGGAGCTAATGATTGGAGTTTTAACTAATGAGTTTGCCTTTTTTTTAGCATCTTTTTGTTGGGTCATCGTAGGAAGCTCTCAACTATCGCGAAGATTTTGGAAAAAAATCAAATGAGAGAACATAAGATGAGAAGACAGCACATCTAACTCAAAATTTTAAGGTAGTAAATTTATAGGTCTCTCATCTTATGAATTCCTCACTTTTTCTTACTTTTTTTGATGTGAAACTAATTTTATACACTCCTCACACTTGTAATATTAACATTCTTGGTCATGGCTCTGATAAACCATTTCCATCACTTGATCAACTGAGGTGTCCAAGCCACATCCCTCATATATAATGCTTTGTTCTTTTTTTTTTTTCTATTTTGTTAACATCCTGCATGAAAGTTAAGCGAGAAAAAAAAATCTTTCTATATTTTTTAAGAAATTCTATTTTATATAAATTTTTAAAAAATACATTCAATTATCAAAAATATTTTTAATTTTATTTGAATAAAGAAATTTAATTATTTTAATTTATTTATTAGATATATTTTAATAAAAACAAAAAATAATAACTATAAATATAATGATTATAAATACATTTATATATATAAATTTAATGATTATAATAAAAATATTACTTGCATATTATTTTTTAAGTATATTTAATATTAACCATTAAATTGAATTAATTCAATAAATATATTTATAGTATCATTTATTTGATATATTTAGTCTTAAGTATTAAAATTGATCAATTTAATGGCTATAAATATATGTGCTTGATTATCTAGCTTCGACGTAATATTAATTAATCATCGGTCATGCTTTTGTTATCCACTAATCATCTTAGTCCATTATTGATTCTCAAGTACATTATCCACTATTGTAATTGTACTGTATCTCTAATATATCGGCAAAATTGAGTTACATTTTGGTAGGATCAAACAAATTTAAAATAATTAATCTTATTATAGCAAATTTTTCTCCTAAAATTTCGTACTTAGTCAACTACGAATATTTCGATTAACAAACTGACGAATAATTCAGCTGTAGCTGCTATAAATCAGAGACTGAGCCAACAATAAAGGGGCAGAAGATCAGTAATACAATAGACAATATTATATTCACTCTCTTTAAGATATTTTATTAACTTGAGCGTCGGAATCTTTTTTGCAGGTATTCCGTTCGAGTTCGAGTTCACATGGATATTTCACTTCTGAACCAGAAGCCATGAGAAATCCAAAAGGCAGTGTAAAGCCGACCTATAGCTCGAAAGAGTATCCTTTCCAGAACATTTGGCGTTCACCATAGGGTCCATTCTCGTTTTTAGTTTGACCTAATGCTTTACCAGTTTTTCTTGTGTTTCCTTTTCTTTGCAGAGGTTGAGTCATGACAGACCATTCGGTAACTCCTCAACCCCCCCTCCAACTAATGCCGAGCTTTCGGCAACAAACGCCGCTCTACAAGTGGAAGTCCAACAAATGGCCGAGCTATTAGCGGCGAAACAAGACAATAAAAATAAAAAGGATGATCACAAGAAGGTTAATGAGGACCTTCACGAAGAACACCAATTTGAGTCAAACGTGTAGACAGGCAGTGTGCCTCCCAAAACAGAAAGGCGGAGGATTGACCCCTTTTCCAAGAAATAATGAACTATGAAATGCTTAAAAATTTCACGCTCCCAATGATATTGGCACCGTACGAAAGAATCAGAGATCCTAAAGTTCACGTTACTAAATTCAAATCCATGATGTTTCTTAACAGTGACTCCAACCCTATCTTGTACCGATCTTTTCCTACTTTTTTAGATGAAGCTCTTTTACTGTGGTTTTCTAATTTGCCTGCAGGTTAAATCTCGAGTTTTGATGAATTCGCCAACTTATTCATAAATAACTTTGCAACATCCAAAATTTATGTACAATATTTAGACTACCTCAGTACAATCAAGCAAGGGCAACATGAGAGCTTAAAAGACTACATGACACGTTTCACAATGACAGCCATAAAAATTTCAGACCTCAATCTGGAGGTACACCTGCATGTATTAAAAAGTGGCCTCCGACCTGAAAAATTCCAGGAAGCAATAGCAATGGCAAAGCCGAAGACGCTGGAAAAATTCAGGGATAAAGCAACTGGACAAATTGAAGTAAAAAAACTAAGGGCAGCTCGAAGAATGGAAAGACCACCATCTCGAAGGGAGGAAGAAAGGCCACACAGATCTCAAAACAAGAACCTTAAAAAATCATTCAAATTGACACGAAAGTTCGATTCATAGACTAAGTTCAACACCAAGAGAGAGGATATAATCAAAGAAATCCTACACAACAAACTTATAAAATCGCCAAGAAAACCAGGAACATATCAAGATCAGAAGTATGTAGACAAAAGCAAACACTGCGCATTCCACCAAAAATATGGCCATGCCACCGATGAATGTGTAGTATCCAAAGACCTATTGAAGAGGTTAGCCAGACAGCATTTACTAGATAAACATGTCACTTCCAGAAATCAAAAGGAAGCAGCCAAAGACACTGACAAATTGAGCCATAGTTCAGATCATAAAGACAAAGGAACTTGGCACAGAGTAGTCGAAACTTCTACTTTGGAAGGAGTAATAAATTACATTTTAGGTGGTTTTGCAGGAGGAGGAACAACCAATACGGCCAGAAAAAGAAGTTACTAAACCATGATGATGATGGATGGATCTTGTCAAGAGATACACACTTCACCTCCAACGGAATAAATCACTTTCGACGCGTCTAACTTCAAGTCACACTGTCCGAACTTGGACGATCCAGTGGTGATTTCGACACACATGGGAGAGCTAACAGTAAAAAAGGTCCTGCTTGACCCCGGGAGTAGTGCAAATGTGCTATTCTACTCCACTTTCAAAAAGATGCAACTCAGTGACAAAGCACTACAGTCTTCAACCAGAGAATTAGTAGGGTTCTCTAGAGAAAAGGTACCCGTATCAGGTTATGTATGGTTGAGAACAACACTAGGGGAGTCTCCAAACTCCAAACCCCTAGATATCCAATTTTTAGTGGTTGATTGCAATAGTCCTTATAATATCATTTTGGGACACATGTCCCTTAACTCTTTTATAGCTATTTTCTCCACAATTTACATTTGTGTAAAGTTTCCTGTGCAGGGCAATGTAGTGGCAACAGTGCACGCCGACCACATGGAAGCTCGGCAATGCTATAATGCAAGCTTAAAGACCATTCCAAAAAAAAATCATCCCAAGATTCCACTCTGTCTACAATACAGAGAGCATTCTAACTCTGGTTGAGTTGGACTCGTGGAACAATAACAGTCGACCCGCCCCAACGGGCGACCTAGAAAAGGTACAATTAGAAGAAGCCGACCAATTTATTAACATCGGCTTTGTTTTTTCTGCAGGAACAAAACAACACCTCGTCGAACTGTTGAGATGCAATTCTGATCTTTTTACATGGACACCTACTGACATGTCAGAAATTGATTCGAATTTTATATGCCACAAGATAGCAATCAATCATAATGTCCGACCTATACAACAGAAACACAAAAAATGCTCGATGCAGGCTTCATCCGAAAACTTTGATTCTCATCGTGGCTAGCAAATGTGGTAATGGTTAAGAAGAGCTCGGAAAAATGACGTATGTGTGCGGATTTTACAGACCTGAACAAAGCATGCCCGAAATATTCTTATCCACTTCCAAATATTGATAGACTAGTAGATGACACCATGTGGTTTCAAGCACTCAGCTTCATGGATGCCTATTCCGACTATAATCAAATATTAATGCACCCTGATGATGAGGACAAAATAGCATTCGTAACCGATCAAGGTAATTTTTGTTATAAGGTTATGCCTTTTGGGCTGAAAAATGCAGGGGCTACTTATCAACGATTAAAATATATGTTGATGACATGGTGGTCAAATCAAGTTTAGAACAACAGCATAAAGCCGACCTTAGTGAGGTATTCCAACAACTCTGAAAGTACAATATGAGATTAAACCCAGAAAAATGTGCATTCGGAGTACAGGGAGGAAAATTCCTCGGATTCTTGCTAACACATAGGGGAATAGAAGCCAACCCCGACAAATGTTAGGCTGTAATCCAAATGCAGTCACCTCGGTCAGTCAAGGAGGTGCAACAACTCACAGGCCGCTTAGCAACCTTGTCACGTTTCCTGCCCGTAGCAGCCGCAAAGTCATACCACTTCTTCAACACCCTAAGAAAAGCCAAAAAGTTTGTCTGGACGGATGAGTGCGAAAGAGCTTTTACTGAATTTAAAACTCTTCTCAGTTCACCACCCATACTCTAAAAACCTCAGCAAAGTAAACCCCTATATCTGTACCTTTCAATTTCAACTAACACAATCAATTCTGTGCTTATAACAGAAATAAAGAAAGAATAGCACCCAGTATATTTTGTGAGCAAAGTCCTGCAGAAAGCCGAAACAAGGTACCCAACAATAGAAAAACTAGCATTCGGCTTATTACAGCTCGGCATTTGCGACACTACTTCCAAACGCACCAGATAGTAGTTCAGACCGGTCAGCCACTACGTCAAGTATTGGCAGAACCAGATCCAGCAGGGCGACTCACAAAGTGGTCAATAGAACTTCCAGAGTTTGATATCTGCTATCAATCATGAGGATCCCCTAAAGCACAAGCACTGATTGATTTTATTTCAGAATTCACCACCACTGAAAGTGCAACCGCTGAATGGGAGCTGTATGTAGACGGCGCATCGAACGAAAATGGATGTAGAGCCAGAATCTTACTAAAGGACAGTGTCAAAGTATATGCCGAACAGTCAATAAAATTTCTTTTTCAAACAAGCAACAATCGAGCTGAATATGAGGCACTACTGGCCGGATTAAGACTTGTAGGAAAGGTCAGAATCCAAAGCCTCAAGGTATATTGTGACTCTCTCCTTGTGGTATAACAGGTAACGGGTCATTTTTAGGTACGAGATCCACTCCTAGTAAAATACCTAAATACAGCAAAAAATATGATACAACAATTTCAAAAATTTGAAATATCACATATACCTAGGATACAAAATTGTAGAGCATATATTTTATCTAAATTGGCTACTTCCAGAATAACTAATTCAACAAATACTATGTCACATCTCACACTAACAGAACCGAGTTTAGATGCCAAAATTGTTTTAAGTGTATCATGATGCGTGAGCATCTTGTACCATTTTTTCCTTTATTTTCTAGTTATTTTTAGTTATAAATTATTAAGTTTTATATTAATTTAGTGCAAAAATCATCTTTGGATGCTACTTTGAGTTGCTTTAGTATTTTTATGATTTCAAGTGAAACTCGGAACAATTTGGTAGAGTTTTTAGCAGAAACAGAGAAGTTGGTATACCCCCCCTTGGGGCGCTAAACGCCAAGCTGGCGTTTAGCACCAGCAACATGCACGTCTCTGCCCCCTCTAGGGCGCTAAACGCCCAACTGGAATTTAGCGCCAGCAAAGCTGATCCGAATTTGAAGGCACACTCTTGGAGCATCTCTAGTTGGACTTGGTTTTTATTAGTTATCCTTTATTTTATATTTATAATTTTTATTTAAGAACAATATCTTTTAGCGGATTTAATATATTATTTTATTTTCAAATTAAATTAGGTTAGATATAAAAGGGAAAAGATTCTCCCTTTAGGGGGATTCAAACTCTTTTGGTTTTTGGTGTACTTTTCAGAACCCTAATTCTTCTCTGTAATTCATGAGCCACTAAACCTCTTTGGTTAAACTTAGTAGCTCTGTTTATCTTCTATGGATTGAAATTATTGTTTTTCTATTTTAATTAATGTACTGATTCAGTTTCAAGGATTACTTTCGCACTTAATTTTATGAATCTGGGTGGGACGAAAGTATGACCCTTATTCTTGATGCGTTCTTCTGACCCTTGGAGGAGGTCTCTCACCTGAACACAGTTTGAAAGTAAATTTCTCCTAAATTGCTAATTACATGAACTAATTGGGATACGTGATATATAATCCTGTTAGCTTTGGGTAATTAGGGTTTTTGTGGCCATAAACTAATTTTGAACTTAACCCGCTAATCTGAATCAAGTAACCACGACGGTGGTGGTTGATGAAGGTTAGAGGAGACTAAATCACTAAGACATTAGGGTTTACTCATTTACAGTTTTTCATGAAATGAATCATGCATTGTTAAAATAGTTGGTAAGAAGTTTTAATCTGGAAAAGTGAACATCTCCGAAACCTTAACTGTTTTCTCTCACTGTTTTTATACCAAACATCTTATTTTCTTTCTTTACTCTTTGATTTACTGTTTTATATGATTTCAACCACCAAAACAACTTTCTATTCGCCTGACTAATCCAACCAGTTAGCTATTGTTGCTCAGTTCCTCAGTCCTCGTGGGATCGACCCTCATTCACCTGATGTATTATTTAGACGACCTGATGCACTTACCGGTTAAGTTGTGGAAATTCTAAATTCCGCACCAAGTTTTTGGCACCGTTGTCGGGGACTGACGGTAATTGACAACTACCAGTTGTCTAGTTGCTTAGATTAGGTATTTTTCTTAGTTTTGTTCGTTTATTCTATTTTTATTTTCCTTTAATTTTTTGAATTTAGGTCTTATTTATTTTCTCTTAATTTTTAATTTTAAGTTTGGTGTCCCGTTTGTGATTCTTCTTTTCTAAATTTTTCAAAATTTTTAGTTTTATTCTTTGTTTGGTTTTCAAAAATTTTAGGTTATTTTCTTTCTTAATTTTTGAATTTTTCTAGTTATTTGATTACTTACTTTACTTTATTTCTTTTTATATAGGACACCTCACTGGGAATTCTCTATACTTTGATGTAGAAACTCCCACTTTGCATTGTTTTCTATTTGTATATACAGAAATAGGAAGGAGTTCATCATGGATCCACATGGAAATGGACAACCCAAAAAGACTATGGACTCTTACACCGCTCCTACTCCTGATTTCAATGAAAGGGGCATTATTGTACCTCCTATTGGAGCAAATGATTTTGAGCTCAACCCATAACTGATCATTATAGTACAAAAAACCTGCCAGTTTTATGGACTCCCATAGGAAGATCCGAATTTTTTCATCTCCAACTTCCTACAGATCTGTGATACTGTAAAGACTTAGGAAGTGGATCCTGAGGTTTATAAGCTAATGCTCTTCCCTTTTATTGTAAAGGATAGAGAAAAGCAGTGACTTGATTCTTAGTCCAAGGAAAGCTTGAACACCTGGGATAAAGTGGTCAACAAGTTCCTGAACAAGTTCTTCCCTCTTGAGAGACTGACTAAGCTAAGGATAGATGTTCAGACTTTTAGGCAAGGAGAAAGTGAGTCCCTTTATAATGCCTAGGAGAGGTACAAGCTGATGCTCAGAAAGTGTCCTCCTGACATGTTCTCAGAATGGGTCAGGATACATATTTTCTATGAAGGACTTCTTGATATGGCCAAGATGTCTCTAGATAATTCAGCAGGTGGTTTCCTGTAAATAAAGAAGACACTTGAAGAGGCCAATGAGCTCATTGAGATGGTTGCCAATAACCAGTACTTATACTCATCAGATAGGACTTTAGTGAAGAATGGAGTTATGGAAGTAGATGTTGTAGATACAATTCTTGCTCAAAACAAACTCCTATATCAACAGATGAGTCTTATCACTCCACAATTGAGTAGCCTGCAGAGCTCAATCGCTAAAGTTCACAATGCTCCCCCCTCTGATGTTCCCTATGATATGAGTGGTAACTTCCCTCAAAGTGGAACTTACAACTATGACCAGTGTATACCTGAGCAGGCTAACTACGTAGGAGGTTTTACTTAGAATCAAGTCAACAACTTTTCTTCATAGCCTCCTCAATCTCAGAGTATTCCTGACTTGGCATCCATTGTTGCGGAGCTCTCAAAAAGCCAATAAAGCTTTACACAGAAAGCCTGAGCCTCCTTTAGGAACCTGGAGAGGCAAATAGACCAGTTAGACCAACGAATACCCGAGCAAACCTCACCCATTAGCATGGTTACTAATTATAGAGAGGAGTGCCAGGCAGTTCAATTGAGAAGTGACAAGAAAGTGATCACTCAACCTAAGAGCAGTGAGAAATTGGGTGAAAAAGAGACACCGGAGCAAGAAATTACAGAAACAGAGAGTGCCAAGGAGGGCGTTGAACGCCCAGCAAGAGAGCCAGGGAGGGCGTTGAACGCCCATGAGGATCTAAAGAACGCCCCCTCCAAGCACCATGACAACCACTTTCTGGTCACTCTTGATACACATCATGCAATACAAATGGCTCTATAATACAAGGCCAAATTGTCATACTCTCAGAAACTTTAGAAAGAAAAAAAAGACAAGCAATTCTCCAAGTTTCTGGAAGTCTTTCAGAAACTTGAGATCAACATCCCCTTTGAAGAGACCCTTAAACAAATGCCTCTTTATGCCAAGTTCATGAAGGAATTGTTGAGTAACAAGAGGGATTGGAAAGAAGTTGAGACAGTGATACTTACCAAAGAGTGCAGTGCAATCATCCAGAAAAACCTCCCGGAAAAAATTGCAGGATCCTGGGAGTTTTCTAATTCCTTGTACCATCGGAGACACTACGATCCAGAAGGCTCTCTGCGACCTTGGAGCTAGCATCAACCTTATGCCTCTATCAGTAATGAGAAAGCTCCATATTGATGAGATAAAGCCCACCCGAATTTGTCTTCGGCTTGCTGATCGCTCTATCAAGTACCTTCTTGGAGTGGTAGAGGATCTACTTTTAAAAGTAGGGCATTTTATCTTCCCAACTGACTTTGTGATTTTGGATATGGAGAAAACAAGAATGCATCTATCATCCTTAGAAGACCTTTCTTAGTCACAGGAATAGCCTTTATAGATGTTCAGAAGGGTGAATTAACTCTGAGGGTCAATGAAGAAGAGATTGTTCTCAATGTCTTAAAAACCTTGCAACACTCTGAGAATTTTGAGGGATGTTTGAGAATTGATATGATTGAACCACTTATTGAAAAGGTCTTTGAAGTTGAAAAGCTTGAAGATGTTCTAAAATCCTCTCCTGAAGGCAATTTAAATTTATTAGTTTAAATTTTAAAAAAAATAGTATTATAATATAATATTATAGTTTTAAGTTTAAAAGGTCTACAGTTTAATCTTTGATGAACCAAAAAAAAATAGTATAAGATAAATAAAAAAATACTTATGTAAAATTTAAACAAATTCAAAAAATGACTTTATTTAAAAGAGTGTATAAAAATATAACAATTTATATTATTTTTTTATTCGCTTAAATTTAAAAAAAAAAACGATATCATAACATTATAGAACACTATCTAAATTTTTACCACTTATGCTAATATATTTAAAGTAGAATTTCGCTAGAGAGCCAATGAGAAATATTGATAATGTGTACAATAGGCTAGTTATTTAGTCTAATAGAGATAAATAATAAATTCATAAAACTCTCATTCAGTTATTCCATTTCAAATTTCAAATTTTTCAATTTCAAATTTCAAATTTTAAAAAAATCTAGTTAGTTATTTCAAAAAAATAATCATCTGAAATCCTAATTTACTAAAATATTTCACTCTAATATTCTCTTCTTTTTCAACTGGCGGCCACCCCACCTTCATCAATAATCATCCTATTTCACCGTTGCTTCTTGGCTTGTCACATGCCACTCACCCTTAATAAAAATAACCATCCACTTAGGGAAAAAAATAACATCCGTATATCTAATGAATTGAACATCTAACATATTTTAATTATATATAACTAAACCCAATCCAATCAAAATAATCATCTACATAAAAATTAAAATAACCATCCGCATACCTGTTAAAATGACCATCCTAAATTGACCATTAAAATAGAAGAAGAATATGAATAAACAAAAGAAACAACTATGATCATCCAACAATTTAATTTTTATTAAAAAAAAAAGAAAAATATATAATTTGACATATGAGTCTTATGATTTGATGTAACTATAAAACTGGAGAAACAAAAAATAGAAAAAAAAAAGCTTGAACAGATGATGAGATATGAGTGAGAATCAAAAGTAAGCAATTGAGTGTTTGATTTGATATTGTCTTCAAGCACGCGTACGTTACATCTACCATACTCAAATAGTTAATTCAAACAGCGGCATCGTTGAGCTTTTGGCGGTGTATGCGGGAACTTGTGGCGGCATCGGACGGAGTCTGCGGCAGCATCAACGGCACGGTTACGTGAGGGGAAGGAAAGGGTTATATTCGCGGTGAGGCTCCGACGGCGGAGGGGGCGGCTCGGCGCTGCTCCGGGAGGGCCGGACGTCGCTGATCGCGAAAGAGGGATGGCACTGCTTTGGGAAGGGGGACGGCGGTGCTGAGGTTTGGGTTACCTGGTCGCTGGATGGTTGCCGCCAACTATGAGGAGAGAGGGGGACTGAGGCGCAGAGTGGATGTAGGTAGCAGATGGAGAGTGACGGCTCCGTTAGAATTTGGTAGGGACTATATGTAGTGTGAATGAATTTAACTACTAATCCTAATTTTTTAAATTTCAAAATCTAAGTTTAAATAATTATTAAATAATTAATTAAAAATATTATTTTTAATTTTTAAAGTACTTTTTTTTAAGTTTATTGTACACATTGTACACTAAAACTATTAGCTCTCCCTACTTTCTCTTTAAAGAATATATGTTATTACTTTTTACGGTTATTGATTATAGCAATTGAAGACCTTTAACGCAGGATCAAGGTTCTGAAAACCAAACCGGTCATCGAACCGCTCTAGCTATTGGTTTACTGATTTACAGGTTCAACCGGTTCGACCGTGGTTGAATCAAAAAAATCGTTTTATAATAAAATAATAAATAAAATATAAATAAACACACCAAAACTATATGATCTTATCAATTTATAAACTCAAAAAAAATTTTAAAACACTCTTAAAATATATGTTTCCAAGCACTTTTGTCATCATCATCTTCAACTTTACACTCATCACTCAATTAAAAAATTCACAACCCTAATCTTCTATGATTTCTTTTGGAAAAATAAAATCTCATTCAAGAAGGAAATCATAGCTGTAAGTAATTGAGAATATTTGTGAGACTCAGCACCAAGACATAGAACAAGTATACATATAGAGAAGTACCAACAATCCAATTCTCAATTTCATGAATCACCCTAAACTCTGAAATCAATAAATCTAACAACAAAAATTCAAAAATAGCATACTCATAAATTAAAAAACAGCAGCAGCAGGGTTTAGAACAAACATTTAATCACTAACAATACAGAACCTTGTGTATTATTAGTTGATATGATGCAGGGTGCTTTTTTGGATTTTTATTCTCCCCCTCTGAAAATGACAGTTTTCCATACGAAATTGCCCCTAACAATACAGAACCTTGTGTAGAATTCTGCACAAATATTACAAACAGGATTATATATTATCAGTGGTAATATCCAAAAGTTTAACAAAGGATAATATACCTTGGGAAGCTTATCTTTCGGTGGTGGACCCAAATAAAATCCTTCTTTTATACTATCAATAAACAAAAATCAATATGACAACAAAAGAAAACATACAAATGTAGGTAGTTATGAAGGAATAGAAACTCATTCATACCCTGGAAATAAGAATTGACGATTTAAAGGAGCCATTTCCAATCATTGGGCCATCAGGTTGAGAGAAAAAGGATAGCTGAATGATTTCCTGGAAACAGAGACAAGAAAAAAAAATCTATCAACAATTAATCATGCTTCACCCTTCAAGCAATCAGCTTCAACAATTAATCATGCTTCAACAATCAATCATTCAAAGCAGAATTAGTTTCAGCATTATTATTCCTAGGTAGTTCTTGGTTGATACTTTCATCCATACCTAAACATTACCAGCAATCCTCTCAACTCTCAAGTTCACAACAAACAACATCCAAAATTATTCAAAATTATTCACAATTATTCAACAAACAACAAAATCCAGTTCAGTAAACAAACCAAAATCAGTTCAGTTTCAGTAATCAGTAAACAACAATTATTAACCAAAGTTCATAGTTCAATTTAGCAGGATCAGTTGAATCAGTTCACAGAGTTTCACACTACACAGTTCAAAGAAAAATAAAATAGGGAGACAGAATTTCAAAGTTTACAGTTTCGGTGTTCATCATGTGACTGTCACAGAGCTTCACAAAATCAAAGATTCAAAGAAATACTCAATCAAACTCATCAGAAATCAAACAACCATAACTAAAAAAAATATTACCTGGAACTCTGGAAGCTCGAAAGCACCTTCAAGGCTTCAACAGAACATGCAATAGGGAGAGTGGGGGACAGCAAAGGGACGACGGTAAGAGTGAGGCATTCTCAGTTCTCGACGGTGAGAGTGAGGCGTTCTCAGTTCTCGACGGCTGCTGCGGTGGCTCGACGGCGGTGACTCGACGGCGGTGGCTAGACCCGTGTGAGAGTGAGGCGTTCTCAGTTCTCGACGGTTGTTGTGGTGGCTCGACGGCGGTGGCTCGACCCGTGTGAAAGTGAGGCACTGAGGCGTTCTCACCTCTGAGGCAGCTTCAGTGAAGCTCGATGAATGAGAACTGAGAAGGAAATTAGGGATTTGGTAATTGATTTAGCCATTTAGGGTTTCAGAACCTTGGAAACGGCAGCGTTTTGTTGATAGCCAAAAAACCGGTCGGGTCACGGTTTGGTTCGACCGACCGGTTACCAGCCGGTTCACCGGTTCAATTCCGGTTTTTAGATTTTGCGGTTATGTTGATTGACCGAATCGTTTTTGGGTCCATTCACGGTTCGACCGGTTCGACTGGCCGATTCGAACCGGTTTTCAGAACATTGTGCAGGATATCGGTAGTCAATTGTGGGATGTATCTTTTGGTATACCCGTTAGGGAGCTAATGAGAAATCTTGACAATGTGTACAATGGGATGGTTATTTAATCTAATAGAGATAAATAATAAATTCAAAAATTCTTATTCAATTATTTCACATCAAATTTTAAATTCCCCAATTCAAATTTTAAATTTTTAAAAAATCCAATTAGTTATTTTAAAAAAATAATAATCTGAAATCCTAATTTACTAAAGCATTTCACTCCAATACTCTCTTCTTTTTCAACTGGCAGCCACCCCACTTTCATCAATAATCATCCTATTTCACCGTTCCTTTTTGGCTTGCCACACTCCACTCACCCTTAGTAAAATTAATCATCCACTTAAGGATAAAAATAATCATCCTCATACTTAATGAATTGAACATCTAACATATTTTAATTATGAGAAGTGATAGGAGGCCAGCAATTTTTGTAATTTGTAGCCATCAATGATGTTTTTAATGGTGTGAGATTTCATCCAATGGTGTAGGATTACTCATTTTTCTTTTGCTGGTTACATGCTGGCCAAAATTTAATAAAGTTGCTGGCCCCTTAGACTTTTTCTTTAATTATATATAACTAAACCCAATCCAATCAAAATAATCATCTACATAAAAATTAAAATAACCATCTGCATACCTGTTAAAATGACCATCCTAAATTGACCATTAAAATAGAAGAAGAAGATGAATAAACAGAAGAAACAACTATGATCATCCAACAATTTAATTTTTATTAAAATAAAAAATGTATAATTTGACACATGAGTCTTATAATTTGATGTAACCATAAAACTGGAGAAACAAAAAATAGAAAAAAAAAAGAAGCTTGGACAGATAAGGAGATACGAGTGAGAATCAAAAGTAAGCAATTGAATATTTGATTTGATATTGTCTTCAAGCACGCGTACGTTACATCTACCATACTCACACGGTTAATTTAAACAGCGGCATCGTTGAGCTTTTGACGGCATATGTGAGAACCCGTGACGGCATCGGCTGGAGTCTATGGCAACGTCGCGACATGGCTACGTGAGGAAAAGGAAAAGGGTTATATTCGCGGTGAGGCTCCGACAGCAGAGGGGGCAGTGCGGCACTGCTCCGGGAGGGCGGGACGTCGCTGACCGCGAAAGGGGGATGGTGCTGCTTCAGGAAGGGGGACGGCGGTGCTGAGGTTTGGGTTACCTAGTTTTCGGATGGTTGTCGCTGATGAGGAGAGAGGGGATTGTGAGGCGCAGAGTGGGTGTCGGTAGCAGATGGAGGATGACGACTCTGCTTGGATTTGGTGTAGGAACTATATGTAGTGTGAATGAATTTAAGTATTTAACTACTAATCCTAATTTTTTAAATTTTAAAATCTAAATTTAAATAATTATTAAATAATTAATTAAAAATCTGATTTTTTATTTTTAAAATGAGTCCCGCTAGGGAGCCAATGGGGTATTTATACAATGTGTACAATAGGCTGTTTATTTAGCCTAATATAAATTAAAAATAAAAATTACCCATGAAATAATAAATTTAAAAACTCTTATTCAGTTATTTCACATCAAATTTCAAATTTCAAATTCTCCAATTTTAATTTTTAAATTTTTAAAAAATCCAGTTAGTTATTTCCAAAAAATAACCATTTGAAATCCTCCAATACTCTCTTCTTTTTCAACCGGCGGCCACCCCACCTTCATCAATAATCATCCCATTTCACCGCCGCTACTTGGCTTGCCACACGCCACTCACCCTTAATAAAAATAACCATCCACTTAAGGATTAATGTAACAGCCCAGATCACCCGCTAGCACGATATTGTCCGCTTTGACACACAAGGCCTCACGGTTTTGCCTTTGACGATAGGGATGCTAGCCGAAACCCCCCCACACTCACTCGTCAAAACGCGTCATGCTAGGGAGAGGTATCCACACCCTTATAAGGCATGCTTCGTTCCCCTCCCCAACGATGTGGGACCTTACATTCCACCCCCCTAGGGGAGCCCAGCGCCCTCGCTGGCACATCGATTTAGGTTTCGGCTCTGATACCATCTGTAACAGCCCAGACCACCCGCTAGCACGATATTGTCCGCTTTGGCACACAAAGCCTCACGGTTTTGCCTTTGACGATAGGGATGATAGCCGAAGCCCCCCACACTCACTCGTCAAAACGCGTCATGCTAGGGAGAGGTATCCACACCCTTATAAGGCATGCTTCGTTCCCCGCTCCAACCGATGTGGGACCTTACAATTAAAATAATCATCCGCATACCTAATGAATTGAACATCTAACATATTTTAATTATATATAACTAAACTTAATCCAATCAAAATAATCATCTACATAAAAATAAAATAACCATCCGCATACCTACTAAAATAACCATCCTAAATTGACCATTAAAATAGAAGAAGAAGATGAATAAACAGAAGAAACTATTATTGTGGTGAAACATAATTTTGAAGGACTAGTCATGACCAAAGCGGCACTGTTGTGAAGTATAGGGCTCAAATCATGAAAGAAGCTAACCATGCTTGGATCCGAAGAAGAAGAAGACCATGGTAGTATCATCGGTGAGAAGAGGCTTGAAGGAATGGGAGAAAATGAAGCCAGTTCGGAAGAGAGGCACGAAAATAGCGGCAGCAACATTAGGTTGAGCGTCGGAGGGCGAGGCGCATCGGGCTGACCGGTGGAGGTGAGGATGGTGTCGGTGGGAGGATGCGGCGGCCTTGGTATTGCCGGTGAGAAATTCAGTGACGCGAGGTGAGAACCGAAGAAGATAACGGTGAGTTTTGGACGTGTATTAGAGGTGACGGTAAGATTAGAAATAACCATATATAGTGTGAATGGATTTAAATACTAATTTTAATTTTCAAATTTTCAAATTTAAAATTAAATAATTAATTAATGATCTAATTTTTAATTTTAATTTTATCTTTTTTTAATTTATTGTACATATTATACACAATTAATATTGATTCCCAATACTTTCTCTTTTAAAATACTTTTTTTTTTAACTTATTATACACATTATACACTAAAAATCTAAAACTATTGGCTCTCCGTACTTTTTCAAGCAATAATAGCTTGCAATATGATTGAAAAGTATGGACCTACACTTAGACTCCGTTTGGTTGATGTATATGATGAGACATAGACACAAAGACATAGACATGGACATAAAATATTTGTGTCTATGTATTGTGTTTAGTAAAAATAAAGAACAAGACACACATATTTTAAAAAGACTGAATTACCCTTCATTCTACCACAAATTTTACTATTATTACTGTACATCCATTATCCCAAACACTACATGTCATCACCATTGAATTTTTATTTCTTTTAATATTTTTTATTTCTTCTAATATCATCTTAAATTATCATTCAAATATTAAATAAATATTTTTTTTGAAAAAAATAAAAAACTAAAGCTCAAAATTTATCAAAGATTAATGAAAATTTAAATAAATAAAAAATTAAATGTACAATTTTTTTTTGAAGAAAATAGAAAGATAAATTTAATTATAAAATCTAAAAGAGGAAGAGAAAAAAGAAAGGTTTTGGGAGATAAGAGGATAAATTTTAAAATTTTAATAAGGGTAAAAGAGTAAAAAAATTAGTGTCTCACAAGTTGTGTCTTAATGTCTCACCAAATTGGAGGTACACAAATTTAATGTCTCTGTGTCTATCCATGTCTTCCTGTGTCCTTCGAAAATCTGTGTCTCACCAAACCAAACAGCAGACATGTATCACCGTATACCACTGTGTCTATATCTCAGTGTCTATGTCTCTTAAACCAAACGCTGCCTTAAGAAATAGCACATGAGTTTGTGAAGGCTTCAAAGGTAATAACTTTGTGTACTATCTAATACGTTATATAAATTTAAAGTTTTTTTTAAAAAAAAATTACGTTATATATAAATTTTTGAAATATTAGTTTTATGATTTTATTGACAACTTCTTAATATATCCATTCACTTAGCATATATCTTAGTTAGAAATAATAATTTTTACTGACATAAGCTTTTGATTTAATTTGAAGGTTCGTGAAAACCATTCCGGTGATTTTTTGTCAATGCATAGACACATCTCAAAAGGGGCATGGACATTCTCAATTCTTGATCAAGGTTGGCAAGTCTCTGATTGCACAGCGGAAGGACTAAAGGTTCACCCCGTATTCTATCAAATAAATCTGATGATGTTTATCTTTTTTTTTTTTTTCAACTCTCATAATATATGTACACTAGATATAATGTCCACATTTAGTTTTTGGTGTCATATAATGTTCAAATTTGCTACTGAATTTGTCATCCTATTTTTATCTATATATAGGTTGCTCTCATATTGTCCAAAATGCCAACTGATTTGGTTGGGGTAAAAATGGAAACACGGATATGATGACGTGAATGTTATTCTCTCTCTACAAGTATGGGTCCCCCCAAACTTCATGTTGTTTTTATTTATTTTTAACTATATTTTGGATTCAAGTAAAAATACGTGAATTTATATTGTAAAATTTTATAATTTCAGTTCATACTAATAATTAAATACTCATAACTTTAGTTTTATTAGAATTTCTGGTTGAACAAAAAATATTTAGAACTTCTCTCATTATTAATAATTTCAATAAATTCCTTAACTACTACTCAAATCTTTTATACCTCGTTCAAGAGTAAATAACTATTTTGATTTTTGTCAATTCATAGCTCTAATAAAAACTAAATGACAAAGTAACCCGGCTTAACGATTTGGTATTAATTAGTCATTAAGCATGAAGAAATAGAAAATTTATATGGAAAAAAGAGGTTCTTTTTATTTCTAATAATAATGAATCCGTGGATTTAATTAAAAAATAGTTTTATAATCTGAGCAATCATACTAAAAGAGAGTATTTATTAGCAAATTCCACATTTTACTGGCAAAATAATCATAAAAATGTCAGTTTTATTATGGTTTTAAAATAACTATTAAAAAATAGGCAAGTGTGTATTTTTCTATAAGAATGTGTATGTGTAAAATAAGCGTACATCTTTCTATACTTTTTAATGGTTGTCAATGGCAATCATCCAAACTAACCATAAAAATAACATTTTCTTTAATACTGAAATTTGATTCTCACAAGTCCTTTGATCTCAACTACAGAGTAATAATGGCGGTTTCTCTATTTGGGAGCCTCAGAGAGCCTACCGATGGCTGGAGGTAAAAAAACATTGGAAGGCATTTTTTGGTGGCAAGATTAATTAAGGACTTTCTTATTAGTTGTGTAACACAATTCTAATTACTGCATAAATTCAATCCAACAGAATTCTTTGAAAGCGTTCTCGTTGAAACTGAGTAAGATTTAAACTTGATAAATACGTTTTAAAAATGCTATATATACAAAAAAATTAGTAATATGTATTTGAATATAAATATATATATATTGTTTAATTTATTTTTAATCTGTATTATGTATTTCAATATGTATTATATAAATAACTAATTTGATAACTAATTTTTTGTATATATATATATATATATATATAGCATAGTTGAATAAATTTGCGTGTATGTTACTATTATTTTATGTTGATGCCAATTTTAACCCTATTTTTTTTTTGTAATATTTATAAATTAATTTGACAAATATTATTTTCAAATATATGAATACACTAAATCAATATAATATGAAACAAGAAAAGTGTGTAAATGTATATATTAATAATGAATAATATTACAGAATCAATCATTTTCAGTCAATATTAATTAATTTTTTAAAAAATTATTTTATTTATTTTAAATTATAAATTTTAAATTATAAAATTTTAATCCTACATTTGAAACTATAAAATTTAAACTTTGAATTTTAAAAAAAATAAAAATGCTTAGAGTTAAAAAATAAAAATTAATTAATATTAAATAACTAAAAATTGATTCTTATTCTTTCTGATTAACAATATATTGTGAACTAGGTATGTGGAGTGCACATCATCAATAGTACAAGGGTTGGTCACATTTAGAGAGCTATACACAAATCACAGAAGAAAAGAAATAGATCACTCCATTTCTAAGGCAATCCGTTACATTGAAAATGCACAAAATCTAGACGGTTCATGGTATTGTATTTTTCTTTTGCTAATAACTTCTGTTAATTGAGGTGAATGAGTTATAACTCAAATAACATAATCTTTTTATTTTCATCTAAGAGGTTGTGTGTTTAAGTTTTCTTATTTTTGGTAAAAAAAAAAAATTTACTAATTGAGAACTTAGATCAGTTTTGATGAGAACAAAAATCGCTTAACAATAAATTAATTAAAAACCAAAAAAAATTAATAAAAAATTGATTAATCTATTGAACTAATAGCAGTTGGTTAATTTAAAATAATAAATAAAAAATTAATTTTTTTAAAAATGTATATTTTATATAAATATTATTTTATTATATTCAATTTAGGGTTTGTTTGGGTGAGCTTCTAAAAAAAAGATTTTTTTCGAGTTATCTTTTTTTTAAAGATTTTATGAAAAAGTAAAAGTAATTTTATATTTGGGTATCATATGCAAAAATATATTTTTATCTATCAATTATGTTTGGGTATAACAATATAAAAGTACTTTTTTGTTTATTTATTATATGAAAAACATCTTTTTTTAAGGAAAAAATATCTTTTAAAAAAAATTATAAATTACAGCTTCTCAAAAAATATGTTTTTTTTTTATTTTTTTAGTGCTTTTACTTTTACTATTATAAATTTGTCAAACACGCTAAAAAATAAAAAAAGATATTTTTTCATTGAAAAAAAATTTTTTTTTAATCAAAATAATAACACCCAAACAAGCACTTAATCTTTATTAAATTTTTAAACTCTTAATTTTACTTGTTCGATAACCGATTGGATTTTGAGAACTTATTCAAAGTTTATAGTAAAAGGGACTAAGGATTCGATGGTTCTAGAATGTTTGGATCATTAAATGGTCCCATAACAAAACATGTTTTTTAAGTTTTTTTAACAATTGCTAAATAGTCCTTTTCTAATTTTAATTACAAATTAACCCCGTATATTTTATTTAATTATAAAAATTATTTTTTATTTTATAAATTATTATTTTATCATTCATCTATTATGTTCATTAACAATCAAAATAAAAAACAATAACGAATTAGATCTTTCATTAATCATAATAAATTTTTTGGCCATTCCAATCGATTAAAAGTTTATATTTGATCCGTGACGTTCGTCCAGTGCTGTGAAATCGTGTTTCTTTGAAAATCAATCAATTGGATTATCAAAACAATCGATTGAATTCCAGGTTCCATAACTCAATCGATTGGACTACAGGTTATCACAAAACAATAGATTGAAAATTGTAAGGCAGCATGATTTTCGCAAAAATCAATCGATTGAATGATGACTAAAATGTTGATTTTTTAAAATTCAATCGATTGCTTATACTATCCAATCGATTGAATGCTCCAAAGCAACTTGAGGTCTCATAACTGCTAAATAGTCCATATTTAATTTTAATTATAAATTAATTTTTTATATATTATTTAATTATAAAATTTATTTTTTTATAAATTATTATTTTATCATTCATCTATCATGTTTATTAATAATAAAAAATGAATTAGATCTTCTATTAATCATAATAAATATTTTAGCAATCCTAGTCAATTAGAATTTTATTGTTGATGTGAAATCGTGTTTCTTGTTAATTCAATCAATTAGACATAAAACATAATCAACTGAATTTTAAGTTTTCAAAATTTAATCCATTGAAATTCAAATTTAATATGGATTCGATCTGCGGCCAGTTTTCCGAAATCGCTTCGTACATATCCTGGACATTTTCTCCAGCGTTTTCTTGCACTTTGCAACCATTTTCGGGCATCCAAACAGCATCATGGCGCCGTCTCTAGTGACCTCAGCGAAGGAAGTCTCCGCGATCCGTTTCTCTGGCGCGTTGGGTGCTGAGATGGAAACTTAAACGAATACTAGTGGTTTATTCAAAGAAGCAATGGTCCATGATGTGGTCTGTTATTAACACTGAGTGCGGTGTTTATGGCAAGTGTGGAGTGTTTGCAAGTTGCGACACTAAAACTTCACCTATCTGCACTTGTTTGAGAGGGTATGTTCCAAGGAATTCAGAGGAGTGGAACAAACAAAACTGGAGCAGCGGCTGTGTTAGGAAGACACCTCTGCAGTGTATCCTCTCACCTGTAGTGTATTTTTATTGTGTATCAATTTCAATCGATTGAATTTTGGGAAAATCAGTAATTCAATCCATTGTGTTTTATGTCCAATCGATTGAATTATCAAAAAACACGATTTCACCACCAGCATTTGTAGAGGTAACGAATCAAGAATAAAATTCTAATGGATTAGGATTGTTAAAATATTTAGAGAAAAGGACAAATAGGTCCCTGACCTTTTGTCCCGCGAACATTTTCGTCTTTGACCATTGAAAAATACTTTTAAGTCCCTAACCTTCACAAAACTTGGACGGATCAGTCCTTGATGGAGACATTTGGACGGATCAGTCCCTGACGGAGGCATTTAGACGGAGGGACTGATCCGTCCAAGTTTTGTGAAGGTCAGGGACTTAAAAGTATTTTTCAATGGTCAGGGACAAAAATATCTACGGGACAAAAGGTCAGAGACCTATTTGTCTTTTTCTCAAATATTTATTATGATTAATAGAAGATTTAATTCGTTTTTGTATTTGTTTTTTATTATTAATAAACATAATAAATAAATAATAAAATAATAATTTATAAAATAAAAAAATACGTTTTATAATTAAATAAAATATATGGGGTTAATTTGTAGTTAAAATTAGAAAAAAACTATTTAACAGTTATTAAAAAACTTTAAAAATATGTTTTATTCTGGGACATTTAATGCTCTAAACGTTCTGAGACCATCGAATTCTTAGCCGTAAAAAGGATATATCAACTAATTAACGGTGATACAGGTATGGTTGTTGGGGGGATTTGCTATACATATGGCACATGGTTTGCTGTAGAGGCACTAAAAGCTGTTGGAAAGAACTACCATAACAGTGCTTCGTTTCGCAAAGCATGTGAATTTTTGTTGTCAAAACAACTTCCTAATGGTGGTTGGGGTGAAAGTTACTTGTCATGCCCAAACAAGGTCGATATTACTTTCCTTTTGCTCTGAATTGTGCACCATGCTAAAATAAAGTGAAGAATTTGGTTACATAGTTCTACTCACATTATATGTTAATTTTCTTCTCAAACAGGTGTACAAAAATACAGAAGATCACCGCATAAATATAGTTCAAACTTCATGGGCTTTATTGGCACTTATTAACGCAGGGCAGGTTGGTACCCGAAACCAAAAATAACCTAATATATGTGTGTGTGTGTGTTTAATATTTTGTTAAGGGCTTTGAAGGCTAAGTTATGTAAAATATTTTATGACTAAAAAAAATGGTTTTGTAAATATTTAATAAACGTTACATTAAAATATGAAATGACAAATATATCGAATCAATAATATTTTTAAGGTAGCAGATATTGTGAATTGAAGGTAGTGGTAATCAATTTTCGTCTTTTTATTTCTTAATTGGTATACAAATAACTAAAATAACAAATATTATGAATACAGGAGATGATATAAAACATGATCGACAGTATATGTGATGGTACTGTATTAAAATTTAAAACGAGAGAATGAAGTTCCTTTTTCTCCCATTTCTTTATTTTATGTTATGAGAGAATGAAGATTTTTAGATGCAAAATATGTATATTGCTTGTGCTAGTTACTTCAGTTTTGGTTAAGGCTGAGATTGATCCTACACCCATACACAAAGGAATAAAGTTAATAATTAATTCACAAATGGAAGATGGAGACTTTCCTCAACCGGTAATTACTCCATAAATCAATTTTCTTAGCACTTGGTAAATGATGTGTGTGTTTCTGTCATCAGTATAATTTTAATAATTTCCGATCCAATTATTTAAAAAAAATTACAGGATGCCACAGGAATGTTTTATAGGAACTGTACCATCAACTATGCATCATATCGAAACATCTTTCCAATATGGGCTTTGGGAGAGTTTTGCATGCATGAACAACTACATCTATATAATAATTTAATTACCAAAGTTATCAAATTCTCGAATTTACTTCTACACGTTTCTAAGTTACTTTTATAATAATAATATGGTTGCTTGTGTACAATATGTAAAAGGTGTTTCGTATTTCGTATGTATTTGTTTGACTTTGATACAAGTTGTCTTTCTTCAATCATCGTACTTGCTCTGTAATAAACAATAATCTAAGCAAAATTTATATGAATATTTTATTTCTTACTGTATTTGATTGTCTCCAATGAATATTATAATCCTTGGTCGTGCTTTAATTAGTTAACCTACTTTTATTTTTTTGGTCAGAATTAGTAATCCTGCTCCTGCTTCAATTCATATTATATGAAAGAAAATTATTGGCAATATGTATGTGGCTGAAAATAACAAATGTGAAGCTATATTGGAAAAAATGATGCAAGTTAACAAAATACAAAATCCAATATTTTGTTCGGGCTGAGCTGGGGCTGTTAAATGGGTAAGCACTATATACTGGAAAAGTCTACAAAGCCAACAATTTTGTTAAATTCTGGCCAGCATGTAACCAGCAAAGAAAAGTGAGCCATTGGATGAAATTTCACACCAATCTCACACCATTAAAACCATTATTGATGACTATTTGATAGCTACAAATCACAAAAGTTGCTGGCCTCCTAGCATTCCTCCTATATACTAGTAAGCGAAACCGTGATAGTGTCTTGACACACATGCAAGCCGAAACAGTATAACAGAATTACTCTTCTTTACACTAACCAACTTCACTACTTAATTACATCATTGCTTTGGACATATTTCATGGGTCGTCTTTAATTTTTTTTTTTTTTACCAAAGATATGAGACTCGAACCCGTAACTTCTTAATTGAGTATGGAGAGACTATGCTATTTGAGCTATTACTCATTGACCGGGTCGTCTCTAATTTAAAAACATAAAATTATGGACTTTTACCCTAGTGGATATAGATTAAATTTGTTATAATACAATATGATACATGAGCTAATCATTTTATATAATACAATAGGTATGAATTTGTAGCCCATGCTTTTACAATTAGGAATAACAAATGGGTCCAAGTCTACCAAATCATCTCGCTTAACCTGCCAAAAAAACAAGTTGAACTAAAAAATTAAACTCATTTTAAAGAAAAAAAAAAACTCTTTTACCCCATCTCGTTAACTTAACTCACGGATATTAGCGAGGCGGAGCGGATAAACCTACGAAACGTCCACTTAATTCTTTTTTTCAAAATGTCCAATCCAATTCCTATTAAAAAAAAAAGAAATTTATCAACTTAATTTATAATAATATTTAAGGAAACTACTCAGATAAAGACACTTAAAACGTCTTTTTTAAAGACATTTTTTAATTTTAAAAATTTAATATATATAATCGATTAAAGTGTGTTATTTTTATTAAAATTAAACCAGACAAATCAATTTGATTGAAAAATGATAAACCAAATCTTGAATGAATCTAAATTAATATTCTTTTTTCATAGAAACTAATTACAATACTCTTATTATAAAAATTGACTAAAATACTCTTATTATATATATACACATATATAAATTTTAAAAATCCTAAATCCTAACCCTATGACGGCATAGAGAAGAAAAGGGTTAGAATTTAGAATTTTCAAAATATATATAATAGAAGTATTTTAGTTATTTTCTATAATAGGAGTATTGTAGTCATTTTTTATAAAAAAGTATTAATTTAGATCGGTTCAAAATTTAGTTTACTGATTTTTTAGCTAAATCGATTTGTCCGGTCTAATTTTGATAAAAATAATCCAATTTAATCGATTACAGGTGTTAAATTAAATTTACAGGTGTTAAATTTTAATTATTAAAAAAAATTTTAAAAAAAATTGTTTTAGGTATCTTGATGACTTGATGTAAGTGACTCCCAATATTTAATTGATAGAATTATAAAAAATTTAGACTAAAACTTGTGAAAAATAATAAAAAAATATTCTTGCCTGTCTACCATTAAATGAGATAGGCTCGTATTCTAATTCTAGACCAAGCTCAAAGCGGATAGGGTGGGAGTGTGGGACGGCCTATCTCATTTGCCACCCATATATTTACAACACAATACAATATGTAACTAATGTAAGGTAGCTAATGGCTTTTTTTTTTTTTTTCTTATTTTTTAATTCTATTTTTGTGTATTATATTATATATCAATTTTGCATACTTAGCAAAATTAAGAGACAATCTAGTGTCGCACTTACTACCTACAAACTACAACAGTATATTCTCTACCTTAATTCCGTAGCCACTGTTAAAGAAGTTAGGCAAAAATAAGTTGTTTCTCAATCTTTTTTAGCCACACTTTCTGCCTGATTATTACCCTAATTAAACCCAACAAATTGAGATATAATATTATAAGTAGTCAAATAATTGTGATTACTCGATGAATGAAAAGTGAAAAATTGTTTGAATTTAGTTTTTGATGAAAATCCTTTTTTTTTTATGGATGAAATTCTTAATCTGCCCTGCCACATACATATATCACTTTGAAATCATAGCATCATATACTAAAAATAAAAATATAAACCAAACTCAGCTAATATTTTTTCATTGAATTGCTATTTCAAATAGCCAAATTATAGATTTTGTTATTCTCCTCCTATAATCCAATCAAATTATATTATGTGTATGTTAAAATCAATTATCAAAATTAGTTATTATTATGAATTTGTATGTATAAATACTAAGGTTTTGAAAATTAAACCGATCATCAAATCGTTCGAATTACTGATTCATTAATTTAAAAATTCAACCAATTTAACCGTAGTTCAATCGAAATAATCGAATTATAATAAAATAATATATCAAATTATAAACAAATATACAAAAATATAAATATATTTTAACATGAATCTTTTATTTATATATATATATATATATATATATATATATATATATATATATTTAAAGTATAATTCCAATTAAATTCTCATAATCACATTTAAATACAACCCATTAGTCAAATATAAAAAAAACAAATATCAAAAGGTCAAAATTTATATACGTATAAAATTTATAATATTATATGAAATTTAAGATCAAGATAGCCACAAGAAACAAAAAAAAAATCATTAAATTAACCAAACCTAATATTCGATCATATACTTATCTATGTAATTAAGTTAATTCAATTCATCTATTTCTTCATTAAAAATAAAGATGGCAAATTTATATCTTCTTTAACAAAAGACTGATCATAACGAACAAATAGACACTCTGATTTTAACAAAATTTTTAGCATAACTTTAATAAAGATTAATAAAATTTTTAGCCGATCACAATTTTAACAAAATTTCTGTATACTTTTAACAAAGATTAACATTCTTTTTTCAAAAGTTAACTAAAAAAATCCTGCAATGAACTAATCATTCAATGATTCAATCAACACCAAGAATACAAAATATAAAGTATAGAAAAGAATAGCACTAGGTCATTGCTAATCATTCAATGATTCAAGTTATGAAAGGAAAAGCTCTAAGATGGTTCAGTCATCGCTAATAACCATATATGTGTGCAATCTTGCGAGAATCAAGCAACAATTTAGCAATCATCAACCAAAATTTCAGATCTAAAATCAGTAACAACAGAAATTATATGATTATAAATTAGTAATTACAATGAAGCAGCAACACAAATTCGGCAACAACATAACCAAATGCAACAATTAAAAAAACTTCATGCCAACAATAACTTCAGAATCCAATTTCATAACACAAACTCAACTCAGAATCTTAAAAATTAACTAGAAAATAAAGATGAAACTAAAGAAGAAGTGGCCTACCGGTGAGACACTGAGGGAGGAACGGCGGTGACAGAATGAGTTCGGAGAGAGTGTGAGCTCGGAAGAACACAGCGCTGACAGTGACCTCATAGAGATAGAGAAAGAGCTTGAAGAGAGAGACGTCGGAAACAGAGTTCGTTATGACAAGGAGACGACAGTCAAGTAAGAGCAGTTTGCACGCAACGGCAACAAGAAGAGCTCCGAGCAGAGATTCCACGGCAAGGAGAAGGGAATGAGTGCCAGAGACATTGGCAACGGCACCCTCTGTCAGTCACAATTCTGGCGGCGACGGTGAGCTCTGGCCGAAGAGAGGAGTTCGGTGATGGTAGGAGTTGCTGCCTGCTGTAACTGGTGATAGCTGGCTGATGAGTTGATGAATCGTGGGACTGGGGAGACCTTTAGGTAGCGTTTGTTTTGAGGTATTGGGACGGAGATTGTAAGACTGAGACTCAGTATCATGTTTGTTGGCCCAAAGACTGGTATTAAAATTTCAGTCTTTGTTCCCAAAATTTCAATATTTCAATACCTCCAAAAAGTGGGGACACAAGAGACTAAAATTTTTTGAGACGGAAACTAAAACTTTAATAACATTTTATATCTAAAATATCTCTATTTCAATTAATTAATTCCAACTTTATCCTTTGTGCAAATTAAATTAAAACTTCGTTCTTATTTTAGTCTTTATCTTCCACTTTACACCAAATACAATACTGAGACTTATTTTAATCTTTATCTCTCAGTTTCAATCTCTCAATCTTTGTCTCTATTCCAAATGATACCTTAGGATTAACTGGTTAAGAGAGGGTGAATGTGTGAGTGGAGACTAGGGCTGCAGTTTGAACCTTTAGAGTTTGGAGGGTGGGTTACTTTCGGATTCAGGAAAGGAGTGGAAGGAGGAGTGAGTGATGGTGTTGCAATTTGGTTAGGATTTCTTTGAAATTTGAAACAAAATGACACCGTCTGAGAAAACTTTTAAAATTGGCCGGATTCCGATTTAGTTCAACTAACCGATTCTCAACCAGTTTAACGGTTTACGATTATAACTTCTAACCGAATTGCAAATTTCGTCGATTCACAGTTCAACTGATTCAACAGGACAATTCGAATTAATTTTTAAAATTTTAATAAATATATATATTATTTAACTTATTTTTAATATATATTTTATATTTATATTTTATTGTATATTTTTATTTTATACTAATATCTCATTTTAATATACAGTCAACATCATTATTAATATATTGATTTTCCCATCCCATTACTAAATTGAGTAAGAAAACTAAATCTTAGCCAACCGATATAAGTTTCATTATCTAGTTGAGTAGTTGGGGTTATGCCTATCCTGAGTCACACAGCTAGCGAACGAGTCATGACTCATGAACTTCCACGCATCCACAACTGATGAGAAAGTTACTTCTCATCTGTTTCCCATATAAACTTAATTAACAATAAATATTGCTCAACTAGGGCGTGTTTTTTAGTACTAGTGTACTACTCATCGCCTCTATTTCTTTTAAGAGTAAAGACAAAAGAAGTAAAGAACATGCTACCCACTAGAGGTGTTTGTGGTATGGTTAGGATTAATTTTGAGTAAAAAATTTATTCGATCTAAACATTAATTTTATTTGTAGTGCGGTTTAAATTGGATAATTTTTTAAAAAAGTTCGATCCAATCCGATTCAATTTCGAGCGATTTAGACTGAATTGGATTTACGATTTTGTAAATTAAAAAATTAAATACATATAACAAGTCTTAATATCAAATTTTAAATAATCAACAATATTTTAAAAAGCCAACGATAATATAATAATTGAAATAAAATTATAGGCTAGTTAAAATAAATAAATAAATAATATTTTGAATATAAAATATTTATTAAATAATAATAATACATGAATAATATAAAAATATATAACAAATTGAACATATTATAAGTATACTTATAAATATAATAATAAAATAATAATATTATAGCACATTGTGCAATTTGAATTAGATATAATTAATTATGAAAAATAGATCCAAAATATAACTTTTTATTAGCACATTAAAAATATAAATTAATATATAATTTTTAAATAATACTTTAATTTTTTATATCACGAACATTTAAAGTATGTATTATAAAAATATTTACTTAAAATTATTTTTAGAGGTTTAAAACAACAAAAATATTATTAACACATTAAAATTAGTTATCAAAATTAATCACTATATATTATGTATAAATATATATAATTTAATTTATTTTTAATATACATTTTATATTTTAATATATATTTTATACTAATTATTAATTTTGATGTATATCTAATATGATCGTTAAAATTTATATAAGAAAACTGTCACAGAATAAAATATTTAATTATTATATAAAAATAGTGGCATATTAGTAATATATTTTAAATCGCGACATTCAAATAATTAATTTTGAAAATAACGGCAATAAATGGAGAAAATAGTCACAAGTGAAAAAAACGTGCGATATATGGCATGAGTCAGGGCGAAAAGGATCATTCGGAATAGTCAGAGAGGCTTTATGGAAAGGGGCTCGAGAATAATAATCGCTTTGCAGTACAAGTTTTTTTTCCCTCAAATTGTGGTGATATATATTTCTCACAAAAAGGATTTTTGGTAGCTTTTCCAAAATTTGAAGTGGCCGGTACAAGTTTTTTATGACATTTTTCTCTTTTAAAATTATATTATACTGGAAAGTAGTGGCTAATTTTTTTTTTATATAAGTAATATGTAATGAAAAAAAAAAAGATGTAGTAAAAAAAAAATAGTGGTATAACTTTGTTTAGGTTAACATACATAAATTTTTATTTTGATTATATAATTTTGTTTAGGTTAACAAATACATACATTTTAATTTTGAGTATATATTCAGTAAAATGTAATAATGTAAGAAAAATGTTTTAGAATAAAAAAGAATAAGAGAGATTTTGAGGAGAATTAAAGGAGAGATAATTTTTATTGAAAAAAAATTAAGAAAAAAAGATACAATTATTAATTTTTTGTTTGTCAATTACATTTCTATTAAAATTAGTAGTATCAAAAAAGATTTCAAATTTAATATTATCAAGAAAAAATAAAAAAAATTATATAAGGACTAATTTGATTAATTTTTAAAATTTTAGGGATGAAAATGACTTACGTCTGAACTTTCAAGGACTATTTTGATTATAAATAACTTTTTTACATGTCAAGTGATACGTGGCGTGCCATGTGTCACTGATCTGACACGTCAGCCAATCATCTTGTGACACGTGGCATTAACCCACAACATCATCATGCCACGTGGCACTTAACTTGACACGTCATTATCGAACTAACGGAAGGACTAACGTGACCAAGTCATGTATTTTTTGGGGACGATTTCGATTAATTTTGTCTTTCGATGACAAAAATGGTGATCAGGGTATCTTTCAGAGACGATTTTGACTATTAACTCTTATTTATCTTGTATCTTAAAAATATATGTTAAATTTATAAATTAATTTTTTATTAAAAATATAAAAAATTTAAATTTTTAATATATTTATTTTATATTTATTAAATAAAAATATTTAAATTTTTTAATAATAAAAAATTTATCATGTATCTAACGAATTATAACTCAAATAGCATAGTCTTCCTAATTCTTATACTCACCTATAGATCGCGGGTTCGAGTTTTATTCTTAACTTTGGAAAAAAAATTTTATCTTGTATTTTTAAGACACATATTAACTAAATTTTATATAAAATTGTTGTTTAGATTTACATATATTATTTTATATAAATTTTTATGCTCTTTATTTTATTTTATTTTATTTTATTTTTTTAAATATTAATATTCAAATTTTAGATTTTTAGGTTGGAAAAACTACTAAAAATACCCATGAAATTTACGAATGCTGACAAAAGTACCCATAAACTAAGAGAATTAACGCTGTATCCATGAAAGATGGGTTTCGTACGACAAAAGTATCCAAACCCTAATTTTTTGTTAATTTTTTAATAAATTTCCAAATTACCCCGACCTTAACCCTATTCTACCGTCGCTCCCTCTCTTCTCACTTCTCCCTCTCTCAAACCCTCACAGAGTCACAGAACTCTCCTCCTACATCCTCACTGTCGTCTGTCACCCACATATCCCGTCACCGCCAATCTCCTCCCCTCTTATTGCTTCTCCCTCTCACACTCAAGGTGACTACAACACCTTCATCGCGCACCTGTGACCCAACCTGAGGAGAACATTGCTGTGGCACACCTGTTCCAGCCAAGGAAAATGTCGTCGTCGCGCGCCTGACCCAGCCGAGGAGAATGCTGTCGTCGCGCGCTTGAAAAGAGAGAAGTGTCGTGGTGCTGCTGCATGCAGAAAGAGGATTTGGTAAAGAGAAATCGAAGAAGAAAGGGAGGCGGCTACTGATGGAGGTTCTGTCGTCGACGATGTTATAGTCAACGAAGAAAAAGGTATTTCTTTTTTAAAATATTTTCTATTTCATTTTTCTTCTTTCCAGAAATTGATTTATTTACTACTAAAAAGATACTATTCTAATTTTTTTAAAATCTGCTTTTATCTTTTATGAAGGCTGAGATTGATTTACAAAAAATGTGGTTGATGGCTACTTCTGTTTCTGATTTTTGCAGAAGTAGATTTTAAATTGGATGAATGAATTTGTTGATTTTTAATGGTTGATAGCTGTTTTTGCTTTTGGTTACTAAAGTGAATTTGAAATTTGATAAATGAATTTAAAAATTTTTATGTTCTTTTGGTATTTAATTGATTTGGTTTGGGTATGAATTATAAAGGTGAAGGTTGGATTATGAAAGGTTGGAAAAGTGAGTTGAGAGTGGAGATAGCTTGAAAATTTTATTAAAAAATCAACAAAAATTAGGGTTTGGATACTTTTGTCGTACAGAACCCATCTTTCATGGATATAGCGTTAATTTTTTTAGTTTATAGATACTTTTGTCAATATTCGTAAACTTTATGGATACTTTTGGTAATTTTTTCTTTTAGATTATAGAAACATTTAGGACGGTTTTTTGTATCACAAGTTCACAACTATATATTTTCAGTTCCCCGTTTTCTTAGCCCACAGTAACACGGGATTAATTCATGTACGTGACGCCAGATTAATTCATGTACGTGGCATTTCAATACCATTGGCTAACATTTCAATACCATTGGCATTTCAACATGATATCAAGAGCATAAGTTTTTTCTTTATCAAAATTAGTTCATAATCCTTTTGTTTTCTCTTCCAACAGTGTTCTTTGTCCTTAATTTTTGTTTCTTTTTCAACGCTTCGGTTCGTCACCGCTCTTACCATTTTCTTCGTTTCATTGTCACGAGTTCAACGAGTCTAGAATCGTATCCAGAAACCACCAGACGCGCCATCATGAGTCCCCTGAAGCTCACTGTTCGCTTCAAGTTCTTCCTTCCTCTAGACGTCTCCAGTATCGTTGGATCCACGCCCAGGATAAATGGAAAATGGCCCAATAGTGTTCCACGTGCCACGCAACGTCTACACGGACCCGTTTCTCAACCCGCGTCCCTCCTGGCCCAACCTGACTCTTGACCCGCGTACCACATCCTTGTCGCATCAGCATTGACGTGTTCTTCACCTCTTCTCACGTGTAACCACGTGTCCTCCTCTGTTGACCAAGCTGCTAATGTGGTAAATAGTGGGACCCCCTAAAATTTTTTTGTGAGCTTTTTTCGATTCTGTCTTTTGTTTTTTTTATTTCTACCCCAATTTTGCAGTTTCTTCTCTTTCTCATCTTTGTTTCTGTTATTATGGAAAAACCAGATGTTTTTCAACATATTCCGGTTATCCTTAATAGCTCCAACTATGCTCATTAAGTTGACGCTATGAGACGATTTCTTAAAGGCTGCAAATTATGGTGCTGTGTGACTGGTGATGTTGTTTGTCCTGTTAAACCAACTGCGATTGAAAAATCAAAAGATGGCACCTCCAAATCCAAGGAGGATGTTGAGCAAGACTTTGTGGAGAAATTGGAAGATTAATATAGTAAAAATCATCAAATTATTACTTGGTTTCGCAACACTTCTACTCCAGGCATTCATTTACAGTTCGAATGTTTTGAAACTGCTAAAGAGGTATGGGATCATTTGGCAAAACGTTATACTATTTCTGACATCTCCTATCAGTACCAACTGCTAATGGAGTTTTATAGCCTTAAGCAAGAATGTGGACAAGCGATTTTTTACTTTCTTGCTCTGATAGAAATTATTTGGGATCAATTGACCTCTTGTGAGCCCGTTTTTACAGATTCCGCTGATGCTAAGGCATATGAGGATTATCGTAGTTGAACGTGTCTCATACAGTTCCTTATGGAACTTACTGATGACCATGAGCCGGTTAAAGCTTCTCTTCTTCACCAGAATCCGTTGCATAGCCTTAAATATGTGCTTCCTCGTCTTAAGTCTGAAGAAACACGCCTGGGGTTAACTCGCCCTAAGAGTGAAACTGTCTTTGCTGCCACTGGCAAAAAGGGTAAACTTTTTCGAAACTGTAACTGTTATGGGCACTCCTTCTCAGACTGTCCTTCTGTTGAATGTCATAAATGCAAACAGAAAGGTCCAATTGGCTCCATCTGTTTAAAACTGTTATGCCATTATTATAAGCTCTTGAGACACTTGATTAGTACCTGTTCTACTCGATTACCACGTTCATATCAAAAAAATTATCAATCTCGTCCCAACTACTCTCAGAATGTGTCTACTTCTACTGCTGATGCGGCTACTATTGAATCCACTAACTCTATTTCTCTCAACCCACCTTCTGTCTCTCCATCCAACATTGAGTCTCTTCTTAAGTAACTTCTATCCTTTTCTAGTAATACTTCTGTTGCTCTTTCCACTCCTCTAGGTAATTCTAAATGGTATTTTGATTCTAGTTGTTTTAATCATATGTCTCCTTTGCATCATCTTTTCTCGTCTTTGTCTACAACTATAAATGCACCTTCTATCAACACTGCTAATAGTTCCCTGTTGCATGCGACCCATAATGGTTTTATCTCCTTGATGCTTATTTTATTCCAAAATTAAACTTTAATCTTATCTCTGTCGGTCATCTTGTTGATCTCGGTTTTGATGTCAATTTCTCTATTTCTGGTTGTTGTGTGCAGGATCGTTGGATGGGACAGATCATCGGAACGGGATGTAAGGTCGGAAGATTGTTTGAGCTTGAGAACCTTCATGTTCCTTCTACGTCAAATCTCTGTTCCGTTTCATCTCCATCTACTCTTCACTTGTGACATCGCCGTCTTGCCCACAGCTCCTTTGTAAAATTGCATCCTCTTATGTCTACAGGTATTTTAGGTCAAGTTAATAATGAGTCATTTGATTACACTTTTTGTCAAATTGTAAAACAACCAACTTTATCTTTTCATAATAATTCATCTCTTGCTTGCTCTCCTTTTGATCTTATTCACTCTAATGTTTGGAGTTTCACTACCACTGCTTCTATGGGAGGGGCTCAATACTTTGTAGTATTTAATTGATGATTATTCATGTTTTACTTGGGTTTATTTATTGACTAATTGTTATGAGCTGCCTCAACTTTATATTAACTTTGTCACTGTGATTAAAACTCAGTTTTCGAAGGTCATTAAAATCTTCCGATGCAATAATGCTATGGAATATCGTGACTCCAAACTTTTAAATTTTATTGCTGAATGGGGTACTTTGTCTGAGTTTTCTTGTCCTGGTACCTCTCAACAAAATGGAAGAGCTGAACGCAAATATGTCACATTTTTAACTCTGTTCGTGCAATGCTTGTCTCTTCTTCATGTCCTGAGTGTGCTTGGGGTGAAGCTATTCTCACTGTTGTTCATGTTATCAATGGAGTCCCTTCTTCTGTCCCTGGTAACACTACTCTCTTTGAGCGTCTTTATCATACTTCTCCAGATTATAGTTCTCTTTGTATTTTTTGTTGTGTCTGTTTTGTCCTTCTTCAATCTCAGGAACATAATAAACTTGAACATTGGGCACACATGTATTGTTTTCTTAGTTATGGCACTGAACATGAGGATTATCATTGTTGGGATCCTATCTCTAGACGTATTCATATATATCATCATATTGTATTTTGGGAGCATCACATGTTATCTAGTTTCTTCTCTTTTGAGTCTATTCATTCTACTCAGTCACCGTTTTTCACTAATCCCAATGTTAATCTTTTTCCTAGTGATGATACTATAAGTTATATCTCAAGTCTACCTTTCGAGACTCCTATTCTTCCGTCTTCTCCATTTCTCAATGATTCTAGACCGGACGATGCTCCTGCTCTTGCTATCATGCCTCCTCCCTCACTCATTCTTTTAGGGTAAGAAATCTATCTCCCCATCTTCTTAATTATCATTGTTTTTCTACTATTCTTCATCACCATGAACCTAAGTCTTTCTAAGAAGCCTCCATAAATTTAAATTGGCAGCAAGCAATGAAGGAAGAAATCTAGACACCTGCAAAAGCACACACTCTAAACTTGGTAGATTCTCCTTTTGATCAAGAAGTTGTGGGTAGTAGATGGGTATACAAGATCAAAGCTCGCTCTGATGGTTCTATTGATCATTATAAGGCATGATTCAATTATGTACGCAAGAGTATGGTATTGATCATGAAGAGACTTTTGCTCTTGTTGCTCGCCTTACATCTGTTCATGCTCTTTTTGCCATTGCTACCGTCAAAAAAATTGTCTCTTAATCAGATGGATGTGAAGAATGCATTTCTTAACGAGGATTTGAAAAACAAGAGGTCCTTGTCCTCCTAGCAAAGTATGTCTCCTTCATAAGGCTCTTTATGGTCTTAAGTAAGCTCATTGTGAATGATTTGAAAAGTTTAACACCACTATATGCAATCTCGGTTTTACTTGCAGCCCTCATGAGAATGCTCTCTTTATTCATAAAAGTGAACGCGGGATTGTTCTTCTATTTTTGTATGTTGATGACATAATCATTACTGGAGATGGTGTTGATGGTATCTCTAATCTTAAAGCATCTCTTCAACACACTTTTGAGATAAAAAATCTTGGTTCTCTTAGTTATTTTCTTGGCCTCGAAGTCATATCCACAGATTATGGTATCTATCTCTCTCAAGCTAAAAATGCTTCAAATTTTCTTTCTCGAACCAAAATTACAGATAGTTGCACTGAGTCTACTCCTCTTGAGTCTAATGTTCGGTTTACTCCTATGGATGACATTGTTTTGGATAATCCTACTCTTTATCGACAGTTGGTTTGAGCTATTGTCTATGATCATTATCAGTGACTAAGAAAAAGGGGGTTGAATCTTGGCCTCCTTTTTACTGACTTTTAACTTAGCTTTAACAAAAGAACTTGAGGAGATATTTTTTATTTTGTGTCTTATCAAAATATGAGACACTTTCTTTTTTATCTCCTAAAATACAGAAATAGAGATAGAATAGACAAAAGAGAATTACACACAGAATCCTGGTTTAGCTACCCAGTGCAATGTAGCCTACATCCAGTCTCCATCATAGCTGTGACGGAATTTCACTATCTTTCAATGGATTACAGTCACCAATTTCTCCCTAGGATCTATCCAATCCTATCTGGGACAAATCCAAATTCTAACCAGATCTGAATTTGACTAGGACTCAACCTAGCTTTCAACAGCCAAGTGCTAACCCAACTTGTAAGGAAATCTCCACAGGATCATGACATAAAACAGAAAGATGTACAAAGAAAATCTGAGACATCTTATGACTTTTTTTTTTCAAGTTTAACTCACTGCCTTTTACCTTTCATTGGATTTTTCTCACAAACCTCACCATGTTTGTCTTTTTCAATGAGACTCAGATAGGCTAAACTGAGAAAAAGAAATACAACATGAAAACCATGAAGGAGAAGAACTTAGAATAGTTTAGGTAGCTATGAGAACTGAACTCAGTGCTTTGTTCTACTCTCCTTTTTTTCAACCCTTAGCCGTTCACCCTTATTATAGAAGAGTGAATCTTCTAAGATTGAAACAAGTTCAAACCTATTGATGTCTTCTTCTCAAGCATCAAACTTTACAGCGGTGTCATCAAAACATAGAGAGAAGACCAAATCTTTGACATGCAACTTACCATCTCTTTCATCCTTTTTCTTCAAGCTTCTTTGATCTTGTCCGTTGAGCTTTGCTTTGGCCCCAAGTTTGGTTTCGGACTGTGGATTCAAGACAGAAAAATATTGACTTCTTCTTTTCCATGGTTGTTTGATCTGTGCTTAAGGCTTGCCATATTTCTTCACGGTTCATAGGTGTAGTACAAATGGGGAAGAATACTTTTTGATGCGTTCTGACTGAATGAGAATAGCTTCTTTGTTGTAGCCCCTTTTTCTTGCTTGGATTTAGAAACAAACTCTTTGTTCTTCACCACAACCTAGCTTCGGCTATTTCCATTTTCTTCTTTCTTGATTTTGAGCTTTTGATGTGAAAGGGAGAAAAGGAAGAGAGAGTGTGTTTGGTGGAATTGAAAAAGAAATCAAATGAATTTGAATTTTGGTTACTTTGTTGGTGACCTAGTGATTTGTGTGGATTTGGCTTTGGGATCACCGAGTGGACTTAGAAGTGGTTTAGGCCATCTATCTTTGTTTCTCTTATTAGGTTCAGAAGCTTGTGATAAGGCTTGGTTTAGTTATGATGGACCAAGGTGTGTGTATGTGTGGGCTTGATGATTTGTTTCTTAGGCCAGGTTGATTAAATTATGTTTTCTGGACACTAAACCAAACAAATTACACAAATAATTCATAATTACCTAATAATGTTTGTTCATAATTTTAATCAAGGATTAGTTTTTCAAACTCAACAATCTCCTTCTTGATGATAAACATTATTAAAAACATGAATTGAAAGAGGTTTAGGAACAGAAACTTCCCTTTGATGATATGGGACTCCCCCTGTTCGTTTATCACCAAGCTCCCCCTGAATATTTGCTTTGATCAACCTGATTTGAATAGTTCATTCAAAGAAGTAATGCCAATATTCAAGATGTATTCAAACAGATTTAATGTCTTAGGAACCTATTTAATTCACAAAAAAATCAATGCCTTTTATCAAACAATCACCAACCAGCCTTGAAAGGATCATAAATCAGAGCTAATATACAAAAATTCATATCTTAAATCAGAGCCTGATCATGACCATTCAAGAGCTCAGAAAATGTACATCCCATGTTCACAATCAAAGCTAGACTTCAGCAAGAATTAATTTTGATCATAACAGAAATACATGTTCACAATTAGAGCTAGAATTCAGTAAGAATTAGTTTTGATCATCACAGAAACACAGTTAGAGTTTCAAAATTTTCAAAAGTGTGCCATCAGAGACAAAATTTTCGGATGTGAATAAGTCACAAGTGTGATTTCACAATGTGATTTCATAATTTTAAAACAGAGTAGAGCAGCTGTTCAGCCGCCTTTCAATTCATTTTTCCATATTTTTCATAATCCCCTTTTTGTTATCAAGGAGGGAAACCTGCAGCAAAAGATGTCAATAAACAAAGCAAAACAGCTAGCTTAGCAGGCATAATTAACAGAGTTAAAGGTCTAGAGTTATTACAGTCATAAAAAAAATAGTATTCGAAGAACTAGAAAATAGTCAAATCAAAGTTCAGAAACAGAAACAGCAAAGTATCAAACTTCCAATGGCAGCAAGAGACAAGTCTAGGCATCAGATTTCTCTTCTTCAGACTCCAAAATGTCTTCTTCTTTCTTGAAAAATGCATGATCCTCATCAAGGGAATCTAGGTGATTTAGAAGCATCGCAACCCTGTCATGGGATTTTATCAAAGATTTTTTATTTTGGATTGCAATCTTCTAAGTTTTCTTGTTGGATTTGACTATTTGCTTAGTCATTGATACAAACTCTTGGAGAACATCTTTGACAATCCCAAAAATTAAGTACTTATAGGAGTCAGAAGTGCCAGTGACTGAAGGAGAGGGAAGACTTTCATCTTCACTTTCATCTATGACCGAAGCCTTAGTAACCTTAGGACCTTTGCCTTTTGTTGCACCACCGCCTTTTAGTGAGGACACTTTGTTTTCAACGGGCTCATTACTCAAATCAATTGAAAAATATTCAAACAAGCATGTAAAAAACATTCCGTATGGAAGAGAATTATTTTTGTCACTTCTATCACAATCAAGCATATGACGAATCATAAGATAAGCAAAAGAAATAGGAATAGTGTTCAGAATAGCATAAAGCATCAGAGTATCACATACGGTCACTCGTTGGTAAGATCCACTTTGAGGCAAGATGATATGAGTCACAATGCGATGAAGTTGTTCTCTAACAAGTCCTAGAGCTTTATAAGTGGAGGTCATACCATCCATAAGTGAAAACTTTTCACAGATTCTGGCCAGAGCATCTTGATGAGAGATGCTAAGATGATCATCCATTTTTCAGAAACATACACTCTTACCCCAATGTCTTCATAGCCGAGGGCATCACCAATGGTGTCCTTGTTCAAAATGAATTGAGTACCCTTGATATAAGAGTGAAGTTCTCCCTCATGATAGAGTATGTTAGCATAAAATTCTCTTACCAAATTAGGATACACTGGCTTTTGAATCTTAAAAATGTTATCCCATTTCAGAGAATGAAAATTACTTTTGAAATTAATTCCTTTTTTAACCAAAGCTTCAAGATCTACAACAAAAGTAGAACACAAAATCTGGTTTGAAATGACTTGTTTATGGAACTCATAATCCATGTAAGAAGAAAATCAAAGAAGATCATAGTGAGGATGAAAAGATTTACCAAATTTGATTTTGAAATCAAGAGAGTCAATGTTAGGAGGTTCCCTGGTAGGTTGAAGAGTAGGACGTTTGGGACCTCTGGAGGGACGGCTAGATGGAGCAGAACGTCCCAAAGGATGAGGAGTGGAACGTGGAGGAAGAGACGGTATATTGTTTTCTTCTTGCATGGGGCCCTTGCCTTTTTCACTCTTTGCATGAGATGACTCGGCTCCCTTATGTGCCGAGGAAGTCCTAAGATGAATGGTCTTTCTTGCCATGGATTCGGTTTGTTGATGAGACTGAGATGAGGATGAACGAGAGTGAATGTGTATGTGAGTATGAGATTGAGGTTGTTTTGAATGAGGAGAATTGCAAAGAGGAATGTAAGTGACAGTTCCTCTTCTAGTAGTAACCTTCTTTCTCATATTGAATAAGAAAGAATAGAGTGGAGAGAGAATCGGCGTAGAAGAGTTAGTGGAAAAGAGAGAGGTTTTCTTGATAAGCATACCGTTTTAATGCACATTGAAAACTTCTCTAGAAAACTTGAATTTATTTAATAAAATGGGTTTCAAGGAGAAGTTTGAAATTAAAAAAATGCAGTTTTTGAAATGACATATCATGAAGGATTTGAAAGGTTTCTGACTGATAAAACTTGAAATAGAGAAGAAAGAGAAAGACTTGAACCAAAATTAAATAATTTTATGATTAATATTAGTATGAAGCCCATTTCATTAAACAAAACTTGTCTCACATAGGCCCCATGGTGGTGATGTGCAAGCCTACTAGGCTACTTGAAACAGATTTTCAGTTTCATATCACAGAAGATTTCTGGACCTTGTTCAAGCCTTATAGATGAGTTCATCATTTGCCCAATTTTGTCTTCCTGTGACCTGCAAGACAGAACAATACTAAAAATTTTATTAGGCACAATTACTCTACAGATTGGAATCAATTATTCCCAGAGCAGTTCTCAGTTTATAGAACCTATCTACACATAATGGCTTTGTGAAGATATCAGCTAATTGATCTTCCGATTTAACAAATCGAATATCAATTGTTCCCTTTTGCACATGTTCTCTAATAGAGTGATATCTCACCTCAATGTGCTTAGTTATTGAGTGCAACACAGGATTTTTAAAAATATTTATTTCACTCATGTTATCATAAAGTAAAGGAATACTATTAATTTTCAATTTGTAATCGGCTAATTGAGTTTTGAGCCAAATTAATTGTGAACAGCAAGCGGAGGCAGATATGTATTCGGCTTCAGCCGTGGATAGAGTAACAATAGCTTATTTTTTACTTGACCAAATATTTAGGGATTGCCCCAGAAAGAAACACATTCCTGAAGTACTTTTTCTATCCACTCGGTTACCCGCAAAATCTACACCACAATACCCAACTACACCAAAATCATTAGTTCTAGGATACCACAAACCAAGGTCAGATGTGCCTTTAATGTATCTAATAATTCTTTTAACGGCTGAAAGATGTGATTTCTTTGGATGAGATTGGAAATTTAGAACATACACCCACACTTTGAAATATGTGCAGTCTAGATGACGTTAGATACATAAGTGATCCAATTATACCTCTATATTGAGTATCATCAACATCTTTCCTATTTTCATCCTTGTCAAGTTTTATATTAGGATGCATTGGTGTACCCATGGTCTTAGAATTCTCTAAACCAAATTTCTTCACCAATTTAATGGCATATTTATCTTGGTGCACAAAAATACCACTAGGAGTTTGTTTGATTTGAAATCCATGGAAGAATGTGAGTCTTCCCATCATACTCATATCAAACTCACTAGTCATTAGTTTTTCAAATTCTTCACACAAGGTTTCATTTGCCGATCCAAATATAATGTCATCCACATACACTTGAACAAGCAAGAAATGATCATTAGATTCTTTAATAAAAAGAGTAGTATCCTTAGTACCCCTTTGAAAATTATTTTGCAACAAGAAGGCACTGAGCCTTTCATACCAAGCTCTAGGAGCTTGTCTCAAATCATAAAGTGCTTTTGCAAGTTTAAAAATATGATTTGGGAAATTTTTATTTTCAAAGCTGGGGGTTTGAGCTACGTAAATTTCTCTATCAATAAATCCATTCAAAAAGGCACATTTGACATCCATTTGAAATAATTTAAAGCCTTTGTGGGCAGCATAGGCAAGTAATAATCTTATTGCTTCCATTCTAGCTACCGGAGCAAATGACTCATCAAAGTCAATGTCCTCTTCTTGATCGTAACCTTGGGCCACTAATCTAGCCTTGTTACAAACCACATTACCATCCTCACCCAATTTATTTCTAAAGATCCACTTGGTACCGGTTACTTTCTCGCCATTTGGGTAAGGAACAAGAGTCCAAACCTCATTCTTTTCAAATTGAGTTAACTCTTCTTCCATAGCTATAACTCAAGAAGGATCTTCAAGGACTTCCTTCACATTTTGTGGCTCTAATTGGGATAATAAAGCGAAATTGTTGATTTCAGCTTTCTTCTTACTTGAGGACCTAGTGGTGACTCCATGGGATGAATCACCAATGATGAATTCATGAGGGTAGTTCTTTAATAAGAACTTCCATTCTCTGGGCCTTTGAAAGGTGAATTCAGGTTGGCTTTGGTTCGATTCAGCAATGCTTGTAACTCTAGAATCTCCTACTTCATCAGGAGACAAAACCAAATTGTCTCTTGCACTCTGGGCTGCAGGGTCAGAATTTTCTTCCACTGATGGAACCTGATTATCCTTTCCTTGATTTTCTTTAGGGTTCAACTCAACTTCTGTACCTGCATCATCTTCAATAATAGAACTTGGAGCAATGTTAGTGTCGCAAAAAGAAACATGTATGGATTCCTCTATAGTTCTATGTTCTTTGAGATAGATTATATATACTTTACTAGTGGTTGAGTATCCTACAAATAAACCTTCATAAGACTTTGGATCAATTTTTTTAAGATTTTCTTTGTTGTTAAGTACAAAACATTTGCATCCAAATATGTGAAAGTACCTAAGGTTTGGAGGAGTTCCTTTCCATAGCTCATAAGGAGTTTTCTTTAACCCTTTTCTAATGATGGTCCTATTTAAGATGTAGCAAGCTGTGTTTACATCCTCTGTCCATAGAAATTTTGAAATTTTATTTTTGCAAAGCATTGTCCTAGTCATTTCTTGAAGACTTCTATTTCTCCTTTCAACAGCCCCATTTTGTTGAGGGGTCCTAGGACATGGAAAGTTATGAGAAATTCCAAATTTATCACAAAAGTTTTCAAATTCTTGATTTTTTTTAAATTTCTTTCTATGATCACTTCTTATAAAAGCAATTTTTAAATCCTTTTCATTTTGAATCTTTTTGCAAAGAGAAGAGAAAGCATTGAACGCATCGTTTTTGTGAGCTAAGAAAAGAATCCATCTATATCTAGAGAAATCATCAACCACTACTAAGACATAATGTTTTCCTCCCAAACTTTGAGTTGTAGGACCGAAAAGATTAATATGTAGCATTTTCAATGGCCTTTTGGTAGAGATTCCATCCTTGGACTCAAAAGAGGATTTTGTTTGTTTGCCCAATTGACAAGCATCACAAGTGATGTCTTTGTCAAACTTTATGTTAGGAATACCTCTATCCAAGTTTTTCTTTACTAATTTAGAAATTTGGTACATGCTAGCATGTCCTAAATTTTTATGCCAAAGCCATTTTTCGGATTCCATTGAAGTAAAACAAGTTACATTTTGTCCTTTTAGTTCCTCTAGAGTGAGTCCATATACATTATTACACCTTTTTGCTTCAAACAAAATTTCACCAGATTTTCACAAATGACTAAGCAATCCAAGTTCCTAAAGATAACCAAGTATCCTAGATCGCATAATTGGCTAATGCTTAGTAAATTGTGTTTCAATCCGTCAACAAGAAAAACATCATTTATGAATGAAGAGAAATTTTTACCTACTTTACCTATGGTCACTATCTTTCCTTTACCATTATCACCGAAAGTTACGAAGCCTCCATCATACTTGTCTAGCTTGACGAAGAACGTAGACTTTCTGGTCATGTGCCTAGAGCACCCGTTGTCCAAATACCACATGTTGTCCTTTTTTTGGATGCTACACAAACCTACAAAACATTCTCAAGTGACCTTAGGTATCCAAATATTTTTGGATCCTTCAATGTTAAACCATCTCTTTTGGCCAAGATCATTTATAGTTGCCAATTATTTTGTAGACTTTATCACCAACCATTTTCTCAGTTATAAAATATTGAATAGGAAAATGTCCATCCCAATTGCATAAACGACAAAATCTTTTTGTTTGCTATTTTTTCAGATTAGTTGGGTTTTGAAATCTTATGTCATCTAAAGTAGATGCCACATTTGCAAGTGGTGCGAGATTTTGAATGCTCACAACTTAACCGGCAAGTGCACTAGGTCATACCAAGTAGTACCTCAGGTGAGTGAGGGTCGATCCCACGAGAATTGATGGATTGAGCAACAATAGTCGAATGAATCACTTAGTTAGGTAAGCAAAATGTGATTTTTTGAGGTTATAAAATGTAGAAAATAAGAAAGCAATAATAAAAGTAAAGTAAATTATATGAGAAACTAGTTAAGGTTTCAAAGATGTTTATCTTTCCTGATTAAAACTTCTTACCAACTATTTTAACAATGAATGATTCATTCTATGGCAAACCATAAGTGATTAAACCCTAATCTCTTAGTGATTTAATCTCCTCTAATCTTCATCAAATGTCACTCTCGTGGTCACTCAATTCCGATTAGAGGATTAAGTTCAGAAAACTAGTTTAACGCCACAAAAATCCTAATTATCCAAAGCTAACAGGATTTTTTATCACATATCCCAATTAGTTCATGTAAATAGCAATTTAGGAGGAATTTGTTTTCAAGATGTAGTTCAAGCGAGATAACTCTTTCGAGAATCACAAGAACTCAGGTAGAAAAGGGTCAGACTCTCGTTCCACCCAATTCATAAGATTAAGAACGAAAATAATCCTTAGAATTGAATCAAACATGTATTAAAATAAAAAAGTAATAATATTAATCCATAGAAATAAATAGAGCTCCTAACCTTAACTAGGAGGTTTAGTCGCTCATACTTATAGGGAAAATACAAAAGTGAGGAGTCCCCCTCCTAGAGGAGAGATCGAATGTGTCCTCTGGGGAGGAAAGAAGTCACCTATTTATAGTAAAAACCTCTAAGACTAAACCTAGAATTCAAATTCAAACTAAATCAAAACAAAATCAAATCTAGATCAAATCAAATCTTTTGATTTGAAACTAAAATAAAATATTGAATTCTAAACCTAAAAGATATTGTTTATAATTAAAAATTACAAAAATAAAAGATAAGATAACAATTAAGAGCTAAATCCAACTAAAGATCCTCCATGAGTGAGGTTGGACCCGCATTACTGGTGTTAAGCGCCAAAATGGGCGTTCAGCACTGAGAGTGGGTAGTTCTGGCGTTTTGGTGGGCGTTCAGCGCCGGGAGGGCGAAGTTCTGGCGCTGGTTCTGTCCCTCTTGGGCACTAAACGCCAGGCTATCGGCGTTTAGCACTAGATTTGACAGTGATTCTAGAAGAAAAGTATAGACTATTATATATCGTTGGAAGCTCTGGAAGTTGGCTTTCTAATGCCGTTGAGACCGCATCAATTGGACCTCTATAGCTCAAGTTATACTCGTTGAAATACAAGGAGGTCAGGGTTGACAGCATCTACTATCCTTTCTTTGTTGTTGCACAAAACTCTGCCAAATTTGCCTAAAATTCACCTGAAATCACAGAAACACCAAAACAACTCAAAGTAGCATCCAAAGAGGATTTTTGTACTAAAATATAATAAAACTTAATAAAATCTAACCAAAAACAACTAGAAAATGCTAGAAAAAAGGGTATAAGATGCTCATGCATCAGTGATGAGCAGATAATTTATACGCTTTTTGACATTGTTTTTACATAGTTTTTAGTATGATTTAGTTAGTTTTCAGTATAATTTTATTAGTTTTTAAATAAAAATTATATTTCTGGACTTTACTATGAGTTTGTGTGTTTTTCTATGATTTCAGGTATTTTCTGGTTGAAATTGAGGGACTTGAGCAAAAATCATATTCAGAGGTTGAAGAAGGACTGCAGATGCTGTTGGATTCTGACCTCCCTGCACTCAAAGTAGATTTTCTGGAGCTATAGAACTCCAAATGATGCGCTCTCAGTTGCGTTGGAAAGTAGACATCCAGGGCTTTCCAGAAATATATAATAGTTTATACTTTTCCCAAGTTTAGATGACGCAAACTGGCGTTCAACGCCAGCTCTCTGCCCTATTCTGGAGTTAAACGCCAGAAACAGGTTGCAAAGCAGAGTTAAACACCAGAAACACGTTAAAAACTGGCGTTCAACTCCAAGGAAGACCTCTACACGTGAAAGCTTCAATGCTCAGCCCAAGCACACACCAAGTGGGCCCCGGAAGTGGATTCTGCATCATTTACTTATCTCTGTAAACCCTAGTAACTAGTTTAGTATAAATAGGACTTTTTACTATTGTATTTATATCTTTAGTTTTATCTTTGGATCACATTTTGGAGGCTGGCCATTCGGCCATGCCTAGACCCTGTTCTTATGTATTTTCAACGGTAGAATTTCTACACACCATAGATTAAGGTGTGGAGCTCTGCTGTTCCTCATGAATTAATGCAAAGTACTATTGTTTTTCTATCCAATTCAAGCTTATTCCTATTCTAAGATATTCATTCGCACCCAAGAACATGATGAATGTGATGATTATGTGACACTCATCATCATTCTCACTTATGAACACGTGCTTGACAACCACTTCCGTTCTACAGGAAGATGATATCTCTTAGATATCTAATACAGGGGATGAAGTTCGAGATATTAGAATCTTCGTGGTATAAGTTAGAATCCATGGACGGCCATTCCTGAGATCCGAAAAGACTAAACCTTGTCTATAGTATTTCGAGTAGGATCTGGGAAGGGATGGCTGTGACGAGCTTTAAACTCGCGAGTGCTGGGCGTAGTGACAGATGCAAAAGGATCATTGAATCCTATTCCAGTATGATCGAGAACCGACAGATGATTAGCCATGCAGTGACAGCGCATTGGACCATTTTCATTGAGAGGACGGGATGTAGCCATTGACAACGGTGATGCCCAATATACAGCTTGCCATAGAAAGGAGTAGGAATGATTGGATGAAGACAGCAGAAAAGCAGAGGTTCAGGAGGAACAAAAGCATCTCCATACGCTTATCTGAAATTCTCACCAATGAATTACATAAGTATTTCTATCCTATTTTACGTTTTATTTATCTTTTAATTATTAAAACTCTATAACCATTTGAATCCGCCTGACTGAGATTTACAAGGTGACCATAGCTTGCTTCAAGCCAACAATCTCCGTGGGATCGACGCTTACTCACGTAAGGTTTATTACTTGGACGACCCAGTGCACTTGCTAGTTAGTTGTGCGAAGTTGTGACAAAGTGTGATTCACGTTTGAGAGCACCAAGTCTTTGGCGCCATTGTTGATGATCACAATTTCGTGCACCAATCAGCAAGTGTAGATCTTTCAAAAACAGTTTCAGATTTTGCATAAAAACCCAACCCAACTTTTTCATAAAGAGGCTTTTGACTAGCCAAAAGTTTATTTAAATTTTCAGAATTTCGAGCAAACTTGGCTAGATCTTCCTTTAAACTTTTAACCTCTTTATGCAATCTATCATTTTCTTCATTAAATATGTAATCACTGAATGTTGTTTCTCACAGCCACTAATTTTATCCTTAAGCCGCTTATTTTTTTCAACAAGATCCAAAGTGGTTTTGGCTTCTCTTAGTTTATCTTTGAGAAAAGCATTTTCAGCTTTTAGGATGTCATTTTCCGTTTCAAGATCATGGCATTGATTAAGAAAATTTTTTAGTGAGGTGATCTATCATGAGATGAAGGTCTTTAGTAGAAGGTTAAATGAAAATTACCTCATCAGTTTGGTCGGCCATAAGACAGGCTTGAGAGTTGTTTTCTGACTCTTCATCCTCATTTGAATCGTTTTCCAGATCCTCCCAAGAGGTCAGAAGCCCCTTCTTCTTGTCTTTTCTAGTCTTGTCTTCCTTCTTCAGTTTAGGGCAGTCAAACTTGTAGTGACCACCTTCTTTACAGTTGTGGCAGATGACTTTGCTTAAGTCCCTTTTTGGTCTTCTTGAAATACCTCCCTTGCTTCTTTCTTTCAGTTTCATCATTTTTCTGAATTTTTTGGCAAAAGAACAAACTCGTGATCAGATAAATTATCACTGGATTCATAATCCAGAGACTCAGTGAATGATTTGAGAGCAATTCCTTTTCTTTTTGTGTCATTTTTTAAATAAGTGGTTTCAAAAGCAAGTAATTTTCCTCTCAATTCATCATAAGTGATTTGACTAATGCCACTACTTTCGGCTATGACTTGTTTCCCACTCTTTTGAGAGACTTCTCAGAACTTTTCTCAGAAGGAGAGACTTCTCGTACTCTTTACACAACATGTCTATTCTAATCTGCTTCACTTGGATAGTGCCTTCGTGAGTGACTTGAAGCTCATCCCAGATCTCCTTTGCTGTTTTGCACCTTGATACCTTTCGGTATTCCTCAAACCTAATAACACAGTTAAGCATGTTGACAGCTTTAGTATTGAGCTCTATTTTCTTCTTCTCTTCATCATTCCATTCTACTTCAGACTTGGAAACAACTACACCATCTGCTCCTACTTTGGTAGGGACTTGGGGACCATTCATGATGATCTTCCATATGTTGTAGTCTACCAATTGAACAAAGATCTTTATTCTTTCCTTTCAATAGTTGTAGTTCTTTCCATTGAAGAATGGAGGTCTGTTGTTGGATTGCCCTTCTGTCAGAGTATAGGCCACCACGTTGGAACCATTGTTGCACACCATCAGGATCTTTCCTCCAAGTTGCAAAGCTTGATCTCTTTGAGTCCAAGCTCTAATACCAATTGATGGTTATCAGTGGCTAAGAGAAGGGGGGTTGAATCTTGGCATTCTTTTTACTGACTAACTTAGCTTTACCAAGAGAACTTGAGGAGATATTTTTTATTTTGTCTCTTATCAAAATACGAGATACTTTCTTTTTTGCCTCCTAAAATACAGAAACAGAGATAGAGTAGAGAAAAGAGAATTACACACAGATGTATCCTAGTTTAGCTACCCAGTGTAATGTAGCCTACATTCAGTCTCCATCACAATTGTGACAGAATTTTACTATCTTTCAATGGATTACAGATACCAATTTCTCCCTAGGATCTACCCAATCCTATTTGGGACAAATCCATATTCTAACCCAATCTGAATTTGACTAGACTCAACCTAACTTTCAACAGCCAAGTGCTAACTCAACTTGCAAGGAAATTCCTACAAGATCATGACACAAAACAAAAACATGTACAAAGAAAATCTGAGACATCTTATGGATTTTTCTCCAAGTTTAACTGATTGTCTTTTACCTCTCATTGGCTTTTTCTCACAAACCTCACCATGTTTGCCTTTTTCAATGAGACTCAGGCAGACTAAACTGAGAAAAAGAAATACAACATAAAAACCACGAAGGAGAATAACTCAGAACAGCTTAGGTAGCCATGAGAACTAAACTCAGCGCTTTGTTCTACTCTCCTTTTTTTTTCAACCCTTGGCCATTCACCCTTATTATAGAAGAGTGAAGCTTCCAAGATTGAAACAAGTTCAAACCTATTGTTGTCTTCTTCTTCAGCATCAGACTTTACAGTGGTGTCATCAGAACATAGAGAGAAGATCGAATCTTTGACATGCAACTTACCATCTCTTTCGTCCTTTTTCTTCAAGCTTCTTTGATCTTGTCCGTTGAGCTTTACTTTGGCCCCAAGTTTGATTTTGAATTGTGGATTCAAGACAGAAAACCATTGACTTCTTCTTTTTCATGGTTGCTTGATCTGTGCTTGAGGCTTGCCAGATTTCTTCACAGTTCATAGGTGTAGCACAAATAGGAAAAGATACTTTTTGATGTGTTCTGACCGAATGAGAATAGCTTCTTTATTGTAGCCCTTTTTTCTTGCTTGGATTTGGAAACAAACTCTTTGTTCTTCACCACAACCTAGCTTTAGTTGTTTCCATTTTCTTCTTTCTTGGTTTTGAGCTTTTGATGTGAAAGAGAGAAAAGGAAGAGAGAGAAAAGAGAGAGTGTATTCGGTGGAATTAAAAAAGAAATCAAATGAATTTGAATTTTGTTTATTTTGTTGGTGACCTACTGATTTGTGTGAATTTGGCTTTGGGATCACTGAGTGGACTTGGAAGTGGTTTGAGCCATCTATCTTTATTCCTCTTATTAGGTTGAGAAGCTTGTGATAAAGCTTGGTATGTGTGTATGTGGCCTTGATGATTTGTTTCTTGGGTCAGGTTGATTAAATTATTTTTTCTGCATACTAAACCAAACAAATTACACAAACAATTGATAATTACCTAATAATATTTGTTCATCATTTTAATCAATGATTAGTTTTCCAAACTCAACAGTCTATTTGATTGTCACACGATCAGACATTGCCTATCCAATTCGTGTTCATAGCCAGTTCTTATCAGCTCCTCGTATTACTCACTATGCGGCGTGTTCTTCGCATTCTTCGCTACATCAAAGGGACTCTGTTTCATGGCCTACATTTTTCTGTCCATTCATTTTTATCCCTTTAAGCGTAATCAGATGCCGATTGGATTGGTGATCCCACTGATTGTTGCTCTACTACTGGTTATTGTTTGTTTCTTGGTGACTCTCTCATTTCCTGGCGAGCCAAGAAGCAAACGTTCACTGCTCGATCAAGTACTGAAGTTGAATACTGTGCTCTTGCTGACACCACTGCTGAAGTTGTCTCAATTTGTTGGTTTCTTGAAAATTTGGATGCTCCTCAGTCATCTCTAATTGATGTTTTTTGTGACAACTGCAGTGCTATTCAAATTGCCCATAATGATGTTTTTTATAAGTGCACCAAACACATTGAGATTGATTGTCACTTTGTCTGACGATGTCTCCTTATTGATGTTGTTCATCTCATAGCTGTTTGAACTCTGGATTAGACTGTTGATATCTTCATGAAAGCTCATCATCCTATTCGTTTTCGGACTCTAGTATCCAAACTCAATATGGTATTCTTAGCTCTCGCTTGAGTTTGAGAGGAGATATTAGAGTATAATTGGGATTAATTAAGATTAGTTAGCATTATTTATATTTATATAACATATCTGTATATTTATTGTAGGATTTTACGCTTTTATTACGTTAATTTTTCTAGTACTTATACATACTCTTGTACATTATATCTTTGTAAACATACTGAATAATACACAAAACACTTTTTTTATATTATTCTCTTGTTTCTAACATAAATAATGCATGTATTTATATATAAATACATGTTGATTAATTTTAATATACAAATAATATTTTGTTAAACAATACATATATTTATACATAAATATATTATGACTAGTTTTGATGAATAATTTTAATATACAAATAGCTTTTTTGATTTTATATACTGACCAAAATTGTTTAATTCAGGTTAATAACTCAACATTTCGAGATATATATATATATATATATATATATATATATATATATATATATATTCTTGATAAAACTTAAGCTTTACTTTTTATGCATACAAAAACCGTGTGTGTGTGTGGATAGTTAAGATAAGATGTGGAAGTTGAAGATAGCAGAAGGAGGAAAGAACTTGGTTTCAGGGAACAATTTCATAGGAAGACAACATTGGGAGTTTGATCCAAATGCAGGAACACCACAAGAACGTGCCGAGGTTGAAAGGCTGCGCCAAGAATTCACTAAAAATAGATTTTCCATCAAACAAAGCTCTGACCTCTTAATGAGAATGCAGGTATATAAAAGTTGATGCTCTTATTTCTAATTTTTTTTTTATTTCGTTCTTCCAATCAAATTCATGGCCCAGTTACGTACTTTTAGTTATTTGATATTCGGTTTCACTATTAAATTATTGAAGTATTAAATTAATTAACGGGCAGCTCACAAAGGAGAACCAATGTGGAGCAATACCAGAAGCAGTGAAAGTGGGAGAAGAAGAGAAGATAACAAAAGAAGCATTGATTACAACCATGAGAAGATCTCTCACTTTTTTTTCTTCTATTCAAGCACATGATGGTCACTGGCCTGCTGACTTTTCTGGCCCTTTGTTTTTCATTCAACCTTTGGTTAGCTACGATCAATTTCATAATAGTATTTTTATATAATTTGTTAAGATTTTAGTCTTTAAGATTTTTAAGACTAAAATTGTCCATTATTTTTTTTTAAATTACTCATAAAGTTACAATTATTTTTAAGAGTAATATCTCAAATGAATCTCTAAGGATAAAGAGTAGTGATAGGACTGAGTCAAAGTCAGTTAACAAGAGTAAAACTAATAATTCTGATAAAACAAAATTAACTAACTCTATATTACTTGAGCTATAAACGGCAAATCGGCAATGACCTTCACCCATTTTCCTAATCAAGACTAATACATCACAACTGATGCATCACAATTAGATCATTGTTTTTCTTTTGTTCTCTCTCAAAATTTCACATTCTTCTCCTTGCACATCACTCCACATCAATTTCTCTTTTATGGTACCAGAGCTTATAAAAAATTGGGCTAAGAAGAGTTTTGGAGTTTGCAAAAAAGATAGTAACTAGGACTATAAATTCAGAATCTCAACAAATTTGTAGTTGGACACTTTAATTTTGGAGTTTTTTAAGAAATTTTTAGTCGAATATTTTAGTTTTCATCAAATTTTAATTACTAAATCAATCTCTAAACTTTTATTTTATTAGACAAATAAATTCGTACATCATATCATTTATTTTTTTAGAAGGAATAATTTAAAATTCTCACCATTTTAAAAATCTGTTATATCTTTATTAAATAACAACGGAAAATTTTTTTATCTGCTAACTTTTTAACAAAATTTAGTGTAAGGATTGATTTATCTGACAAAACACAAGGATAAAAACTGATTTGGTCATTAAAAATTTGTTGAGAATTAAATTGTCTCACTAAAAATTTTGTAGAGACCAGTTTATAGGATATTACTCTATTTTGATAAAGGATAAAACCAAAAATATTTGAAACCGAAAGGATGATTTTATAATTAATTTTATTAGAGACAATTTAGTCTTAAAATTAAAATTGAAGTAGGAAAAATGATTTAGTCCCAAGGAAAAACAGTTTGAAAATGAAAGGTTGATTTTATAAATAATTTTAAAGTTGAAAAAGATTTTTAAAATAAAAATATTAAAAACAATTAAAATTTTCACCAATGACCTTAAGAATCAAAATAACACTTAACCTTTTTACTATTGGAATTGACTTCGTTTTCTACAAGTTGAATATTTTCACTACATTATATCGAATATGTTTTTAAATATAAAACTAGTTGAATTTAAATATAACTGAGGTCAAAATATTTATTATTTATAATTCATAAAAATTGATATATGTTAACATGTGTAAGAATTAAATTCAAAATCTTTTAGTTAAAATATAATTAGCATATTGAATAATTTTATATTTAATTTATTATTATTATATATTTACTTTATAAAAAGATGTATTAATAATTAAACACATTAGTATAAATAAAATAATTATAATTATAATTTTTTTGGTGACTAATTATAATTATAATTTGAAAGTAGTTACAAATTTACAATAACTGACTATATAATAAAATGATAAATACAGAACTTGAAACATTAATTCTAAAATTAAAAAATAAAAAGTCCAAACAACCTAAAAAATTTAAATAATAACACATTTAATTTATTTAGAGAAAATTCCACTCCCCTCTCCTTCGAGATGCTAAAATGACATTCTCCTTTCCTCTATTTATAAAATGTACATTCTCTTCCTTTATAACTTTTAAAAAACCTCCTCTTTAATCCATTTTAGTTTTTTTGTGTTAATTAATTTTAACCTTATCCATTTTTCAAGAAAAAATAATTTTTTTTACAAAAATACCCTTTAACAAAAATTTTATTTTTTGTGATTAATTTTACTTACCAAAATACCCTTTAATAAATTATTTTTTATTGATTAAATTGTATTTTTATCAAAATATTTTTTAAAAAATTTAATAATTAATTTTTTTCTAAGATACCCTTCAATAATTTTTTAATTATTAATTATAATTTTACCAAAATTTTTGTTAACAATTTTTTATATTTTATTATTAATTTTCTGACATCAATATATATTATTTTAATATTAAAAAAATCTTAATAAGATTATTTTTCAATATCAATATATATTAATTGTTATACATATTAACAATGGTAAGACTTTTTTATTTAATGTTAAAATAATATATATTGATATCAAAAAATTAATAGTAAAATATAAAAAATTATTAACAAAAATTTTGGTAAAATCATAATTTAATAATTAAAAAATTATTGAAGGGTATCTTAAAAAAAAATAATTTAATTATTAAATTTTTTAAAAAATATTTTGGTAAAAATACAATTTAATAAATAAAAACTAATTTATTAAATGGTATTTTAGTAAGCAAAATTTAATGATAAAAAAATAAAATTTTTGCTAAAGAGTATTTTTGTAAAAAAAATTTTTTTTTCGAAAAATAGATAAAGGTAACATTAATTAATACAAAAAATTTAAAATAGATTAAAGAAAAAAATTTTAAAAATTATAAAAGAGAAGAATGTACATTTTATAAATAGATGGGAGGGAGTGAAATTTTCTCATTTATTTATTCATTATAAGTGATAATATAATGTCCTCTAATATGTCTGCACTAGTTTATTATTCACTACTCGTTATTTGTTATTTAGATTTATTTTTTATTATAACTCCTAATATTATTTAAAATATTAAATTTTACTCTATTATCAATCTTAGTTCTTAATGTTATTATAATTTGCAAATACGGTAAAAAAATATATTTATATAATATATTTGCTTAAAAACTATTTTGAACAAGATATTAACAAATTAAAAAATGTATTAAAGAAAATTGGAAAATTATAAAAAGAATTTATTATGTCTATTAAAGAAATTCAAATGTTTAAAGATACCAAACAAAATGACTAATGAAAAGGTAGGCCAAGCGAAAAAATGTAGCAAGCCAGAAATGATAATATGCGTTACAAGATTATTAAGTAATATTGTTTTCATCATTTCAATTTTCAAAATGTTTACGAGAAATCTATTAAATTTTATATTCATGTTTTTTAAATTATATATTTCAACATAAAAAAATAGGTGAAGAAAATTTGATTTTCCCCCCAAATATTCTTATTTGTTTTCTTATGCATAAAATCATAAAGTAATATATTTTATAATAAATTATAAAATAAAAAATTTGCATTAACTATAAAATATAATAAATAAGGGATATTTTAGAGAAGTAAATAAAGAGATTCACTGAAAAGGATCGGAGTGTGATTAGTCAAATTAAAAGCGTCATTTAATTGTATTGGAATAATGATCTTGTTTTGCAAATCGGATGTTAATAACTGTCTTTTTTTTTTTTTAATTTACAATCTCACTTCTCTCAAAAACTTAAATTAATTAAAAAAAATACATAAATAATTATATTTTTAATACACTTTTTTATACTTGTTTAAATGAATTTTTTATATAAATTTTTTTATTAGTTTTATGTTAAAATTCTTTTTTTGAAATTAATAAAGTTCAAATTTTAAATTTTTAAGTTATAAAAATTTTAATACCATATTATGATATTATTTTTTTTTAAGTATAAAGTAATATATATGATATTAATTTTTTCAAAAGTATAAAGTGATATATATATATAATTGTATACATTCTTTATTTATTTTATACTAAAATTTTTTATGTAATTTATTTATATATTTATATATTTTTTTAACTTATACTGAAATACTTGTTGCTGTTAAACATTGTTGTTAATTACTGCAGATAATGGCATTATATATTACAGGATCCCTTAAAGAAGTTATAGGACCAGAACACAAGAAAGAAATAATTCGATATTTGTATAATCACCAGGTAGGTACACTTATTAACTTCACAGAGAGTCTATGCATGGGTTAGAGATGCTTTTTTTTTTTTCTAATAAATAAATATATCTGTCCACTTATTAATTTGGTTATAAGTGAAAGGCCAACCAATATATAATTGTTGGCTGCCACATTTTCTCACAATCATGAAATAGAATGAAGATGGAGGATGGGGGTTCCATATAGAAGGCCACAGCACAATGTTTGGGTCAGGATTGAGTTACATTGCATTGAGAATACTTGGAGAAGAACTTGAAGATCATCAAGACATGCCAATGGCCAGAGCCAGAAAGTGGATCCTTGACCATGGTGGATTAGTGACTATTTTGTTTGAAATTTGTCTAAAAATTAATATTTTTATGTTTGAAATTTGTCTGAAATTCGTCTAAAATACATCACAATAGTTAGAAATCTAGCAGATAAATGCCTATTCGAAATCTGTCACAAAATCGTCTGAAAAAAATTTCGGACGAAATTTTAGACAATTTAAATTAGCAACAAGGCTTTTTGGGACAAAAAAAATTCATCCCAATTTTGTTTGAAATAAAAAATTCGTCTCTAATTTGTTCGAAATTTATTTCAATTTCGTCTCAAAATTCGTCCGAAAAAGTCCTATTTCTAGTAGTTTTTAGCATGGCAAATACAGATAGGCACACCCAATTAAAGCACAAGCAAGTAATTCAAGTAATATGCATATGATGCATGCCTGTCCTATGGCTGATGAGGCTCATCTGTCGGTTATCCAGCCAATCCGACAAGTATGAATTGTCCTTAGACTGTCCCCCGACGTGCATCCCCAAGAGTCTATGCATACCTTTATCTCAAATAATCAATATTACTCAATGGAGGTAACATTCCCGGGAGTTTATATAATGCCCGGTCACACTTACGTCGTAGGGTCAACAGAGTATCGAGTTTTCAATCTGGTACACGTGGTGGCAAGCCACGGCACTTAATTAATCCAGGGAATCTTGTATCTCAGATCATTCAAATTCATAAGCCATATAAATAATTCAATTATAATTCATCAACATCCACATCATTCTCAATCACATCTCATTCATCATCATACATCAATCATACTCAATCGTTATCCTTCATTATCACACCTCCCATTCCGTTCATCAATAGTTCCAATTCAAAACACAATTCATTCTTTCCTAAATGAATCAAACTTAAAACATGCTCATTTTCTTAATAACTCAAAATCAAACCATATAACCTTTGAATCTAAATATTTTTAAATAATCATATAAACAAAATCTCTAATTTTTATAAAATTTCGGCAGCATCTCCTCTAAAACTCGGACTTTGCCACCCTTTTCGGGTCCAAACCTGCTTTCTTTTGAATTCAACATACCCTTCCTCATCATCATAACAGTCACCACAATAAATCCACTTCAGATTAATAATTATACTCATACAATAATATTCAAATCCAACAACCAAAATTCAACTAAGGATCATAGTTTACTAATCCTAGGCTTCTAACACAAAATACTTCAAATCAATAATTCAGCAAATCATTAATTAATCAACAAGCACCAAACCAACCATGTTCACCAACAATAACATTCAACCATAATTCTCTCCAAATTAACATAACAACATTCACCATCCAAAATTAATAACTAATTATTCAATAAACTTCAACCAAATATATTCATCGACAAATTACTAAACATTAAACATACACCTGCATTCCAACTTATCCTATGGTCGTCTAGCCTAAGTTTTCACAGAACATTATATATTAAATGCAAGAAACCTAAACCATACCTTAGTCGATTCCCAAGTATTATTCCAAGACAATTTTCCTAAAAGAACGCAGCCCTCAAAACCTCAACTAATCCGCTTCTTCCAAGTTCCAATATTCACAATTTCAAGCTCCAATTATTTATTTTCAACCTAATACACATTCATAACACATATATACCCAATTTAATACTCAAAGTTCAAATTCAATAAAAATAAAATAGAATTATCATATCCTCACCTTACCCAAGCTTCACATAAGCAAGAGTGAACGTTTTCCTCAAGCTAATTGGATCTTAAAACATCAGAAATCAAAGAAATTCAACCTTCCCATTGAAAATTCAAAAATTGGGGAAAAAGAGAGCTGAAAATGATTAAACAAGTTACCAGTGAAATTATTCTAGTAGAAACGTAGAGCTCGACACGGTGAACGCGTGGCCGCAAACGGTGCGGCGATTGGAGCTCGGATCGGAAAGTTACGGTAATTTGAATTTACCGTAAAGGGTCGGAACGTTTTCTCGTTCTCCCATTCCCTTTGCTCGCTGGAACGTGTATATGGAGAAAAAGGGGAAATGTTTGGGTTTCATTTAATGTTCTTTTGGGCTGGTTTGGGCCCACGGGCCCGGTTCGGGTCCGGTTCGACCTGTTCGGTCCAATTTTGGACCGATTTTTTCGAAATTAGTGTCAAAATTATCGTTTCGATGAGTTCTATCCTAATTTGATATAATATTCACGTTTCTAATCTTTCTTATTAAAAATTAATTTATTGACTAATTATCTACTAATTTAACCGGGGTTTACAATATGGCTGAATCATTTAAAAGGATAGCAAGGCTAAATTGGGCCAAGAAATATGTACATAGTCCAAAACCATTTTTTTCTTAGACCAACAATGCCTTGGTCCGAATTGAAGGAAGAGAGAGACTCCACACAAGCCACAGTTACCTACTACATTGTGAAATGGAATTCAAAATTCAAATGAATTAGTTGCTTGCATAGGTAACTGAAACATAAAATTAAATTGAGTTAATTTTATATTGAATGATTTGTCTCTTCTCTCTCTCTTGTTTTTGGTTGTCAATCAATCAGAAGAAGAAAAAGAAAACAAGCTATGAGAGAAAAAAATAAAACAGTGAAGCTAATGGAAGAAGAAAAGGCTAGGATGATGATGGCCTTTGCAAAAGAAAGATCCGAAGCATGGTGTGGCTAGATCTTTGCCATTGAAGGCAAGATTTCATGAAGAGTTTCAAGATCTTCTATGCCAAGAATAGGAAAGAATTTGTCTCGATCAGAGAAGAAGATCTCAGTGGGTAAAGCTCATTTCCATTTTTGTTATTCCAAGATAGAAGGTAGCTACTGGAGCTACAAAGAGGAAGAAGCAAATATGGAAAGGAAGAAGCTGTCAAGGATCAGAGATTCATCAAGGGTCAGAGTTCTTTCTTAGAGCCAAAGTAAAGATCAAGGGCTCAGAGTGAAGGAACTTGATCAGAAGGGTTGAGAGAGGTACATGCATGTTAATTTTCGGTTTTTCTCTCTCTTCTCTCTATCCGAACCGAAACTACATTTAGGTTGGAGAAGATGTTGCTGGCTTGGTTGAACCGGTTTCAACATTGGAAGCTTCCCCTTCTATAATAAGGGTGAATGGCCAAGGGTTGAGACAAGGAGAGAAAGTGAAAGCATAGAGTTATCAAAGCTACCCAAGCTTCCTGAGTTCTTCTCCTTTAAAGATGTTCATTTTGTTTTCTTTTTCTTAGTATTGTCTGTCTGAGTCTCATGGTAAAAGGAAAATATGGTGAAATTTGTAAGAAAAAGCCAATGAGAGGAAAAAGGCTGTGAGCAATATTAGAGAAAAAGCCATAGATGTCTCAGAGTTTTTTTGTACATCTATATGTTGTATTTTATGATCATGTGGGGATTTCCTTGCAAGTTGGGTTAGCACTTTGCGGTTGAAAGCTTGGTAGGAGTCCAAGTCAAGTTCAGATTTGGGGATAGAATCTGGATTTGTCCCAGATAGGATTGGATAGATTCTAGGAAAGAATTGGTATATGTAATCTGATGATTATAATGAAATTCTGTCACAATTGTGATGGAGACTGGATGTAGGCTGCATTGCACTTAGCAGCTGAATCACGATACTTCTGGGTGTAATTCTCTCTTTCTCTTCTACTCCTATTCTGTTTCTGTTGCGTTGGAGACAAAATTGAAAAACATCTCCTAACCGATTACGAGACAAAAAGAAAATGTCTCTTGACTTGTTATGAGACAAAAAGCAGAAATATCTCCTGAAGTTCCTTTAAAAGTCAGAAAGTAATATTAAAAAAAAGGGACTAAGATTCTGTAACACCCTAACTTTTAGCACGTCATGATCGTACCAAAAGCAAAGCGTTACTGACCCGTTTTCCTTATTTACTATTTAATATTGAGCCTTTAGTTCGATTTCGCGTTTCAATTTTTAGAAAAAAGCCGAAATCTTTTGTTTCTGTTAATTAAAATCATATACCAAAGATCTCCAAGAAATACTAGTCACATAGTTATTAATAATAATAAATATCACACAGAAAAATTCAAATAAAATTCAGTTATAACTCCTATCCCTCTGTATAAAATAAAATCTTAAATAACAAGGGCGAGGGAATTCTATAAAAGCAACTCAACACATAAACTTAACTTAAATTAAACTCCTAATCGCCCGCGGCTTCAAACTGAGTCTCCGAACCTGTGTCACTGAAAGGGGTGGAAGATTTTGGGGTGAGAACAAACCACTAGTTCTCAGTAGGGAATGGGAATGTCGTAAAAGTAATGATTAACATGCAAATAATTAACTTTACTTAATAAAAATATTTTCTTCTTTCTAAAACCTTTGGAAATACTTCTTACTCTTACTTCATATACTTAATTACCTTCTTTAACTTTTCGAACTAAAAACAAATCCCAATTCTCAGTCACCTCAATACACCGACTAATAGCACAAGAGACAGATCAACACAAACAAATTGCAATAAGACAAATAAGTCAAGCAGCACAATCACAGAGAAAATATAACAAGCAAAACAAGACCAAATGCAAATGCGCAATCCATATGATGCATGTCTCTCCTAAGCAGGCCATGAGCTCATGCGTCGGTTGTCTACCCGCAACCCGACGTTACTCGGAGCGAACCCCGAATATGGTTTCTTTACTGTGTCAATTAGACACCTTGGCATCACGGTTACCCGTGTCAATTAAGCCTCATCATAATAATGTGTATCACAGTAAGAAACAGTGCTATCAATTAGGCGAACATTCCCGCATTAGCAATCTCAGGCTATCCGTTAGGCGGGCCATTTCGCATTAGCAATTTGGCATAAAGGCCCATTCAACATACAATATGCTATCAGTTAGACGAACATTCCCGCATTAGCAATCTCAAGCTATCAGTTAGGCGGACACTTCCGCATTAGCGCTTTGGCACAAAGGCCCATTCACGTTTCATTTTCATAAATCATAATCTACTTCAGTTGTTTATTCCACTCATGACTTTTCATTATTCCTCCACATCACCAATTCCATACTCATACCTCCGCATCACTGCTTAACTATACATACCCCTGCATCACCTTATTATTATTTACACCTCTGCATCACCACATATTCCTTCACTTATCATACCCCAAAACATTAGTTCCTAGACAGCCAAACTTCTTTAACGTTTAATAAAAATTCCCTTCCTTAATAAATTGGATTCAAGTTATTACTTAAACAAGAAACTTTTCTCAATAGAATAAACTTAAGACATAACTTTTCCTGCTAAATTGAAAACCAAATAGAATGAGTTTTAAATCAAATTATCTTTTGATTAACGTTTTAAGCAAAGCCTCGAAGTTTTATAAAAATTTCTGCAGCATTTGCTCTAAAATTCGGGCTTTGCCACCCTTCAAGGGTCCTAACCAAATCATTTTCGATCCTCAAAGATCATTCCTGATAAATCTGACAATCTAAATCCAATGCCAAATCATTTTATAAATTTGAAAGCTAACCAGGTTCAATTTCAAAATCATTTCCCACAATAAGCGTGTAAATCATATTTTTAATATAAAGTTCGCTTCTTAATGTAAATACATATTTAAATCAGGTTTTCAAAACAAAAACACTTTTTCCCTTAAAATTGGACTTTACTACCCATGTGGGCTCCCTCAGATTCCTAACTTCCCAAACTAATCTCAAATCCAACTCCATTCAACCATTATCAACATAACAATTTCTTTAATAACTAACTCATCATCTTTCAATTTAACAAGAACACTAGTTTAATCACTTTTTCCAGCCACAACTCAACCAGTTCATCAATTAATCATGTAAGACATCTATAAATTATTTGCAATTACTCACTAAATTTCAATGGAATTCATAAATTTAAACGATTAATTTTAAAATAAATCCCCTACCTCCGTACGAAATCAAAGTCAATAAAAATTCTGTAGAAGCTTTTTGACCGAATTGCTGAAGAAGAAAGCGTCAGCAATCGTCTGTGCTTCCTAGAACTCCAGTTAGCCGAACTCAAGGGGAAGAGGAGCTACGTCACCGTCAACTTCTACCGGACAAAAATAACATCAATGTGTAGAGGATGAGAATACAAACACTTTTACCGGATTAGATTTTTAATTGGAGTTACGGATCTCAAGAAATCGAAGTCGAAAATCTTATGGTCATGGAGGTTCTCTCTTCCTCACTCTCGGTTCCTTTCTTTCCTTTCAAGTCCAGTGACAAATGAAGAGAAGTGAATATGGATTCTTGATTAAGTGGCATTAGTTTATTGAAATGAAAGGACATGTGTCATACTTATATATATATATATATATATATGCTTATGAACCACACTTCTTATTTCTTTTCTTATGGCTTCGGTGGAAGAAAGAAAAGGGTATTAAAATTATATGATTATTAAGATACATGTGTCATGTTTATATATATAATAGCTAACTTTGGCTTTCCTTATCTTTCCTTTGGTTTCCTTAAGGGTTCGGCCAAAGGAATAATAATAATAATAATAATAATAATAATAATAATAATAATAATAATAATAATAATAAATTTAATATTTGTCTAATCAAAATATATATTTTTGATAAATAACTTAAATTTAATAAAATAAATAACAATTAAATTAAACTTTAATATTTATAAAATTATATTTAATTATTTTTGTTGAAAATAATTTTTTTTAAATTATATCTTGATATAATATAAAAACTTATAAATAGTTAGTTATTTAATTTTTAAAAATCCGGGGTCTTACAGATTCAACCCCCTTCTCTTAGCCATTGATTACCATCAATCAGTGCTATAATCTTAGTCGAAAAGTTCTAACTAGTTCCATGATCACAATATCACATGTAATTACCTAAAGAGTCTAAGCTACTGAACCATCTGTAAGCTCTTACTTAAGGTACAAAACTCGTGCATGAAATATACTTATTCATCTCATAAATGATGTATATCAAGTTTAAAATAAGAATCAGCACCAATAAAGACAACAATTATTAAGCAATACAGCTTTAAAATTTAGGAGCTATAATAATACAAGTTAGGATAATATCCTCACTAATGTAGCATATCAATATATGATAAAATTCAAATATTCATTTAGAAAGAGAAATATCACCCTGATGCTAATATCAATATATTACAAGAAGTAAAACATAAACCCTATAGTCAACAGTAAATGCATTTCAACTCTAAACCACATTATCACTAACACAAAATTGAAAAATTGAAACAGAAATCAATCAAATAATCCTATGTAACTACTAAAAAAAAAAATAAAATAACAAGATTTACCACAAACAGAACATCTTCTATGGCTAGAGAAATTCCTTTTGCTTATCTCTGTTAGAGAAATCCTTTTTTGAAAACACTCTCACAAACGACAACAAAAAAGCCAATTGTGGAGACCAGTCGAGTTTTGAAGGAAGACGTTGTAGCAATGTCACTCAGAACAGCGCCATTGAAGACAAGTTTTGAAGGAAGACATTCGTGTTTCTATTTTGGAAGGGAGAGAAAACGATGAGTTATGTTTCTGCCCATGAAAACGACGTCGTTTGGCCCAAATTAGGTGCCAAACCAACACAGTGTCGTTTTGGGCTTGCTAACATGTCAAAAGAGAGTCCACCTCATCTTTCCGGTGAAGCCTAGTTGATAGAAAATGCTTGAAGGACGACTCTAAGTTCCGGAGTGTAACGTCAGGGATGCATATGAGTAACTATTAATTTCAGGGACTACTATGAGGCTCGAGTATAACTTGAGGGACCACTTTGAGTCTTAACTCTTAATTTTACAGATAACACGTTTCATTAATTATCAATTATATTTAGACTAAACTAATATTTAAGCAAAAGTCAATATAATTGTTTAAAATAAATATAAGACCAAAATGTCAATTAAAATGTTATTACTTGAAATTGGTAATTTATTTGGTTTTAGAAAAAAAACTTAGAATAGTAAAGTTGTATTTAATTTAAACATAGTTTCTTAATGCAACAATAGACTTCAATTTTTCTTAAAAACTAAAAAGATTTTTGCTTAGTTATTCATTTCTTTAACTTTGTTCTAGCTTTTCTCAAAACCAAAGAAACCAAGAAATTCAAATGATAACATTTAAAGTTTTAATTCATACTTTGATATCAAATTTAGTTTAAATATAAATATTGATGAGTTTATATTAAATAGTTTTGATTCTAAATTATAATTTGTTATATTTTATAAGAATATTAAATAATTAATTATTAATACAATGTACAAACTGTAAAATTAATTAAATTATCTTAAACTAACTTGTGTTAAGTATAATTTGGTAACATAAGAATTAGTTATACTCTAACAAAGTTATGTGATTTAAAAATAAATAAATTATAAAAAAAATACACATTTGGTAATGAAAAAAAAATACTGAAAAGAGAAGGAAAAAACATCGAAGGGTGAAAAGAATAAAATCACAAGTCATCTTGAAATTGTTTATCATATCTACATAAGCATTTGATGAATTTAAGTTTCTTTTTTCATGTGAAAATTTATTAGACATTTTTCTTTTGATAAAGAAACCCAATCTTAGTTTACGTTCATCCTTCCTAGTGCAATAGGAAATTAAAAGTTAAAAAAAGAACCTACATAAAACACAGGCCTACATCTCCAATTATCAAAAAGAACCCAACAATTGTAATCGACTCGACTAACTAATCTTTGGAGTTTTAGCTGCTTCACTTAATTCTCTGCAACGTGCTCCCTTAATAAAGGGGACAAGTTACCCACATGTCATGCCATTGTATGATACCGAAAAATATCTGTATATCGATATGATAATTGATTTATACTGGAGAGGATCTCTTTTTTAAAACCACAGTAAATTAAAACATTTAGCGGCTTTTTTTAAATTTACCACAAAACCGTTGCAAAATTAAAAAATAGTATCTTTGCAAGTTGTAACCACTTCCAATAAAGTGCTGCTATTTACCGTGTCTCTTGTAGTGTAGGTATACACTAAAATTAACCATCAAAATTAACTAATATAAAATATATATTCGAATATAAAATACACATTAAAAATAAATTAAACAACATATGTAACTGATTTTAGTATATACATAACATTTTTATTAGTCTATTTTATTTCGGGGAATGCATTGGTTATTGATATAAAATAGAGAGAATATCTTTAATTATCTCGCAATTATTAATTAATTAATTAATTAATGATGCTTTGGATATATTGTGAGATAGAACGAAGATGGTAGGTGAGGATTTCATATTTTGGATCATAGCACAATGTTTGAATCGGAATTGAATAATTGAGTTACATAACTCTGAGAATACTTGGAGAAGAGCTTGAAGATGATGAAGACATGCCAATGTTCAGAGCCAGAAAGTGGATCCTTGACCATGGTGGATTAATGGCTGTTCCTTCGTGGGAAAGTTTTGGGTTTCGGTAAATAAATACATTAGTTATTAAGTTTTCTGTTACACTCTATTCTTGACATTTGATCATTTTCGTTGTCAAACAAAACCGCTATTTTAAAAAAATAAATCCTATAACATACATTGAAAACAAGGATATTTTCATAGTGGAATTCCTACGTGTCATCTTTCAGGTTCATTCTCATTTTCTGATATGTGTGTTTATCTATTAAAATTTCCATGCTTTCGGTCATCAATATCATGACTTTTATTACATAATAACACTTGCATCAAACTATTTTCATTACACTACATTTTTCATGACTGTATCTGAATTTATTATCCTTCTTTTCCAGTTTGCTTTATATGTACACATAACCTAAAATTTTGAAATTTAAAATCAAAATTAAAAAAATGATTCTCTCCATTCTTTATTTTCAATTTTATCTCTTCCTCCTCTTCTTAGATTCTTCTCCTTCTTTACCTTCTTCACCTTCAGTTCCTCTTCCTTTTTCCTCCTACGTTCATTAATTCTGTTTTTGTATAATCTTCTTCTTCTTCTTCCTAATTTAAGTTGGAGGTGGAGATTATAGAATTCATGTATGCACCAAGGCAAAATTAAGGCGGTGGATAAGGTTGTGACTACTATGGTGGTGGATCATAATATCGCGGTGGTGTTGCAGTGGGTGCGGTTGAGTTTGTGGTGGTCATCGATGATGTGGTGATGGATACGGAGGAGGAATGAAAAGTACTGAGTCGGGCGGCCACCAAGAGCACAACAGCGATATGATATTTTTATATTTTTCTTTATCTTTCTATCCAGGTTATTTCCTATATTCATCTTCATCTTCAATACGTTCCTGATGTATGTTCTTTTACATTTTATTCAAATTTTAATTCCAACTAAATCTGCATGTAATTTGAAATTAAAATTTGAATTTTAAATATGCACAACCTTATCAAGTATTCAATCCATCTCTCGGATAATCAACTTTCGATTTTCTTCTTACCATAACCATCTTTCTTTCTCTATCTTCTCTCATGTCTTTTTCTCCTAGATCTATATATCTCTCTGCATTACTTTTTTTTCTTTTATTTTTGTTCTGTCTGTCTTCTCTTTGTCAAGCGGAGAGTTCTTAATGGTATTATGGCACGATATTTGTTGCAGGAAAGCAGAGAAAAAAAGTGAAAAAAACATTTGTCATCCCTTATATTTATTCTGAGTTTCTATCAAAATATCAATATTTTTATTTTTCACTCATCATAACCCTTATTATCATACCACTCATACATGAAACCATTTTCATTACACTTCACATCATGACCCTTATTACCATACCACTCCTACCTGAAACCATTTTCGTTACACTTCACATTTCATGACCATGTCAAGTTTTTCTTTCCTATTTTTAAACTTGCTTCACATGTATATACTTCCCTAAAATTTTAGTTTTTTTAATTTTGAATTCAAATTCAAAATTAAAAAAGGGGATCTCTCCATTCTCTGTTTTTAATTTTTTCTCTTCCTCCTCAAAATTAAAAAAGGGATTCTCTTCATTATTTTTTTCTCTTCTGTTCACTTATTCTCTTTTTCTTTAGTTCTTATTGGTCTCCTTCATTCACTTTCTTAAGACACACCCCCACTATGAGGCGGTGGTATAAAGCTATGTAGGGGATCTGCTTCAATCACAGATTCGTAATGCTTTGCGATGACGAGTTATATATATTTCTTATTATTTGATCTAATGTATATCTTCTAATTTTGGTAATATTTGAAATATTATTGTTGTTATGGATATGCGTCTTTGTTTGGCATGTAGTTGTTCATGCAAAAAAGACAGAATCTCATTGTTGTTGTTGGGAATCTATTTTCAATTCGCCAAAAGGTCTTAATCTCTTTTCCTTTTATATTCAATTTGCTTACAATATACAAAATCAAATGAGATTTCTTATGTTAATGTACGTCAAAAGGTTGGACCTTCTTTCACAACGAAACATTGTTGGAGAGGTTCTATATCATTAGAAGTTTTTCTTATTAGGAGAAGGTGCATATTTTATCTTCAACATGGCATAGTCAAAGAGAGCAAGGTCAAATTTGAGTCCTGTTGATGATAAAAATCAATAAATTTAGAAGTTTTAAGTATTTAATATTTATTAGAATTTTCTCTTCCATCAAACACTATAGACCTTTTTGATTATTCATTATGCAGTTAGTTTATTTCTATTTCTCATTATTTTTTTCTATTTATATATGTAATAAATATATTTATTTGACTACAGTAGTCTAATTATCATGCTTATTATTTTCTTCTTTATTAATTTTTTTTTTCAAATGCTTTATACATAGCTTTTATTGTATTCTTACATGGTATCCAAGTTCCTACTACGAAATTGATGTATTCTAATTATCAGATGACTCTGTACAGTGATATAATAATTTTTTAACGGATAAAATTTTAAATTAAATCATACTCATGTAATCAAGTCAGCTTAATCACCACCAGTTTTCAAATTTCTCTTATATCATATGTAACGATAATTTATATACTACTGAAAAATCATATAATCCTCATAATATGTTTCTACCAGATTTCTTCAATAAATATATAACTATTTGTATACATGTATCCTGTATGCCTAAACATAAAGCGAATTATTATAACCCAATGCACCCAAACCATATATCCATTAATATTGAACTGCTATGATAACTCAAATTTTTATTCTTAAACACAATTTAACACTTTCATGTCGTATATAATTTGTGTAGTATTGATCACAATTATATATTTAGTTGTTACTTCAAAGTATTGGAATAGTTTAAGTGACTTCTCATTCATTTTACACATAAAATAGCTCAATCAATATTTTGACACTTATTTTATACTAATATATTTAATGAATTTGTACTCTTCTCGATAGTTTAACCTTTTTTGAATCATACATTTTTGTTCTTTTTTCACTATTCCATAATAGTACATAGTACCCAATTCTTTATCTACTTTACTATTCACATTATTATTTCTTTGTTTTCATATTTGGTTACATGTGTCACTTAATTCATACATTCTACTTGATTTTTTTTGTGTACAATACCATTACTTATAATTCCAATCATCTATTTTGATTTTCTTTCAACCAATCATCTTAATTGTACACCATGATTATCTTTATATTCTTCTTCATTATTATTGATTATTTTGTGAAAGTCACGATGGTTGTTTACATTATAAATATTATCTTTCTTCAATTTGTTTTACCACGCTAAAACAATTTTTCCAGCACCCATCATCAAATTAGCTTGATTATATTTTTTTATTGTCTTTTTTTTTTTATTTTAAACAATAACCTCATCTTTTAATTTGCTAAACGATATAAAACTGCCAACAAAAGTTAAAATTACAGAATAAAAGTCAGAATCTTAAAATTCTGGTCAATCTTACTAAACAATCCAATTTATTATAGAACCTCATACATATGTTAATATGTTATTATGATAAAAAAAATTTCTTAATGAATAATTTTCATTAAATTTACCATACCCGTTACCATACCCGTGCGATGCACGGGACAATTCACTAGTTCTTAGTATTTGACAGCTAGCCTAGGTTTGTGGAATAATTGGTGCAATATATGAATAAATTAATTTTTTAGGTGACGATAATTAAGAAACTAACACATTAATCAATTAATAAAAGAATGTAATTACTATATATAGTATATGATTAAATAAAACAAGTTCAAGTTCTGTATATATATTATTTTATTACAATAATTTAGTAATTAGTTGTCACCGGTCACCTAGAGAAAAGTCGCACATGAAAATGAGCACATGTATGCATTTTAATATTAATTATATATTTATTATACTTAATTGATTTGGTAAAGGGGAGTGTTAGAAACAATGAAAATTTTGAACAATATGAACAATTACCAATCAAATAAAAATATACTACACCCTAATTTAATAATATTAATTAAATTTACTCTTTTAACCTCATTAATTCACATTATTTACACATTGTTTAAAAATCTTGTTGGTTACCTATACTTTTCCTTTGGTAAAAGGGGCTTGGAGCAGTGGAGCTTATGAGTGGTCAGATTCCAACTTCCAATCCATTTCCACCAGAGTTATGACTTATACCAAAATCTAGCCCTATTCAACCAGGTTCGTTCAAGACAAAAATTTTGAGCTTCTATAATTCCTTTTGCACAACCATAATTATTGCTTGTCTTGTATTCTTGTCCTAATAAGTTCAGTGACTCGTAATATGATAGGACATATAATGTGCTATTGTTGCTTGGTTTACATGCCCTTATCATACGTATATGGCAAGAAATTTGTTGGCTCCCATCACTGACTTAATCAGATCTTTAAGAGAAGAAATGTACATCCAACAGGCTCTGGGAAGTCAAATGTGGGATACTGCATTTGCGGTACAAGCAATAATTGCATGTAATATGAACGAAGAGTATGGACATGTACTTAAGAAAGCACATGACTTTATCAAAGCTTCACAAGTAATAACAAACAATCATTTATGACTTGAATAATATAATATATGTGGCATACAGAAGCAATAACATTATTCATCTTAATCAAAGATTCGTGAGAATCCAAAAGGTGACTTCAAGGCAATGCATAGGCATATATGTAAAGGATCGTGGGCATTTTCAATTCGTGATAATGGTTTACAAGTTTCTGATACTACTGGAGAAGCATTTAGGGTTAGGTCAACCATATTCTATTAAATAAATGTGTCACGACAAGGTTTATCTTTTTTCTGTGTGTTTTTACTTTTGAAAATGTTTTTGTATTAGTTAAAAAAAATTCAGAATTAATATTCAGATAAATCTTTGAAGTTATCTCGTACTTTAATCTGATTTTTAAATTTTAATTTACTTAATTTGATCTCTTTAACTTAATATTCAAAACTCATGTCTAATTTTATTTTTGTTATAGAACTATTAATGACATGTTGAGATAAACTGACGACTATTTTATTAGACTTTCTAATGGCTATATCTGAGTTGGCAACTAAATTTTTTTTATTTGGATTTACTCCCTAAGAATTATGATCTAAAAATCTAATCCTAATTTTACTTAAGAATTTTAAAAACTTCTTAGAAAATAAATTGAGATAAAAAATTCAATTGTCATTATGTCAGATAGTTACTATTAGAGATTCTTGATAGTCATCAATCTATCTCAATACATCATTGATAGTTTTGTGAAGAAATCAGAATTATTAAACACTAACGTAGATCATAAATAATAAGTTGGGGAATCAAATTAAATAAATTAAACTTTAAGAACAATATTAAGGCGTGAATGTAATTTTAGACACTAATTTAAATATTAATTCATTTATTAATTAGTTGAAATTTAGTCGGTTAAAAATACTTATTTTCTAGTATTTCTCAAAAAGATAAATGTAAAATCTTTAGATGCATTATATTTAAAGATACATAATAATAATCTAGTTAGTTTCTTTATCATATGTGATAATAACTAATAAGTCACCAAGAAATCATACGTGATAATAAAGGGAAAATATATAATCTTATCTTATCTCTATAGTATAACATCCTATACAGTCACATACTAAATATATAATATTATAATTTTATCGAGCAACAAAAATATTATCTTATGATCAGTCGAACTTGACAGGTAATAGGTAATTAAGTATATTGATTAAGAAAAAATATATATAAAAAATAAATTTTTCAATAATTAATATTAATCAAATTTTTTTATCATAAGATTATTTTTTAAAAAATATTTAAGATTTAGAATTGAAAATTTAAAATTTAAAATTAATATTTAAAATTTAAAATTTAAGAACTAGAATTTAAAATTTAAAAATATTAATTGAGGTTAGTTGAAAAAAATTAATTTTTTAATTAAATTCATTAATTATATATTGTCACTACGTAGAAGGTGAGGTTTTTTTTTTTTTTTTTATCAAAGATAGGAGATTCGAATCCGTAACCTCTTAATTGATAATGGAGAGACTATATCATTTGAGCTATAATTCATTGGTGAGGGGTTTGGTTTTGCTTTTGTTGTATGTGGATTTTTAACTTCAACTCACATTAAATCATGATAAGTATGAAAATGTAATTACTTAGGATATTACCATGAGATATATAAAAAGGTTTAATTACTCTGTTGGTCCTTATAGTTTGGCCGAATTTTTAATTAGGTCCCTATAGTTTTTTTCCTTTTAATTGAGTCCCTATACCATTTTTTTGTTTTAGTTGGGTCCTTACAGTGACAAAAAACGTTTGGGTTAACGGAATATTCCATTCCAAAATTGAATATACCCAATTACAAACATTTTTTGTAATCCTCAATGTATTTACCTATTTTATGTTGATAAAAATGCCCCTACCTTAATAAACGATTAACCCTGGTTTTTCCTCCCTTTTCACTGAGGCAAAAGAAACCCTTCCTCTTCATCCCATCTCAGTTTCTGATTATTAGATGATGCATTCGCATTCCACCACGGTGTGATCGAGGCTTGTTGCTTGCTTTCGTGGCCTCCTTTGTCGAAGGTGCTGCTGTCGTCGTTGTTGCAAAGGTACGAGTTACAGTTTTTTACACCTTTTTCCCTTCTTCATTCTTCCAGAAGTTGGCGAATGCTACGGCGTTAAAGTCATTAGCATTGTTGGTAATGTTTGATTAGGGGATGACTAATCAGTACTTTTCATTTTTTGTTGTGTAGCAATGGGAGAATCGGAGTTCACAATAGAGCTCCATCACGGAGGAAAATTTATTGACAGGGGAGATGGACTACAATATTTAGGTGAGTTGGTTGTGGAAGACTTACATTTTGAACTAGATGAATGGTCTTTGCAAGAGATAGTGAGTTTGCTGAAGGGTCTAGGCTACAAGGGTTATGCGAAGCTATGGTGGAACGAACCTGGGATGGAGTTGAAGTTAGGTCTGAAAGAGTTAAAGTCAGATGGGGATGCTGTTAGAATGGCTAGGGCTTTAGTTACTGATTCTGTGAAGCATGGTATAGTGTACGCTGTTGATGGTTACAGAGAAGGTAATGGGGTTGAAATCACATCAATGGATCCAGATTATGTCCCAGATGAAGGCGAGGATAGTGAACTGATAGAAGTAGAAGTCGATGCTGAGTCAGAACCCTCAACTGAGGAGGATAGGTTTGATGACAGTGCTGATGATGGTGAACATGAGGATTACTTTGGGTTCGATGTAGAGGATGGTATTGATGGTGGACAAGCAAATGCGTTTGGTGGGTTCAATGGCTCGCTAAATCAAGAAGCCACAACAAATAAGGGTGCTGAGGATAATGAAGCTCCTGGAGAGATGGATGAAGAAATTGGAGACATTTCAGATGGTTATGAAACTGAAGACATAGAGAGTTACGAGGGAGATTCTGATGACATGATTAAGAAAAAAAGGTTTCCTAAGTATGATGAGGCAGAAATATGTAGAGAGTATCAGTTTAGGGTTGGGTTGGAGTTCAAAACACTGTCCCAGTTTAAAGAGGCAATTAAGGAGCATGCCTTATTGAATGGGAGAGACGTTAGGTATAAGAAGAACGACAAGTTGAGGTGCAGAGTAGTGTGTAAGGGACAAAAAGGAAAGTGCAAGTGGATTTGCTTTGCAAGTAAGGTAGGAGGATCTGATTGTTTTAGGATAAAAACCTTGAAGGGCAAGCATACCTGTGGGAGAAGTTATACTGGTAGGCTTGCTTTTAGTGAGTGGATAGCAAAAAAGATTGTGAACAACATTAGTCGGGGAGAAGATATGCGGCTGGCCACTATTATTCAAACAATTCAGGACAAGTATATGGCAAATGTTAGTGTTGGAAAGGCTTACTAGGCAAGGAGAAAGGCAAGGGAAGAAGTACATGGAAGGGCCATACTACAATATGCCAAATTGAGGGATTATTGTGCTGAGATTTTAAGGGCAAATCCGGGGTCCAAGCTTAGTATTGTTGTAGATAGGCCATCTTTAACTCACCAACCGTGTTTCATGAGGATGTACATGTGCCTTGATTCAGTGAAGCAGGGCTTTTTGGCTGGTTGTAGGCCGATCATAGGAGTGGACGGGGGTCACTTGAAAGGGGACCACGGTCAGCAGCTACTAGTTGCAGGAGGGAGGGATCCTAATGACAATTATTTTCCAATTGCGGTTGCAGTAGTGGAGGCGGAAACAAAGGATAACTGGGGATGGTTCCTTGATCTGTTGCTGAATGATATCGGTGAATCAAGAAGATGGGTATTCATGTCGGATCAACAAAAGGTAAGGATAAACTGACTTATGATTGTAACTATTTCATTCTACTTGCATTGTTTTTGTTGATTGAATCATGGTATATTGTGGTCTGTTGTTTTTGTTGGTTTAGGGTTTGATGCAAATTTTTGGTGAGATGGAACCTTCTATTGAGCATAGATTATGTTTAAGGCATCTCTATGCGAACTGTAAGAAGGCATATGGTGGAGGGACAGTTCTGAGGGATCTAATCCTATCCATTGCTAAGGCTGCCTATGTGGAAGAGTGGGAATGAAGAATGAATTTGTTGAAGGAGAAAAATAGGGACTGCTATGATAAACTGATGGGAGTGGACCCAAAGTTGTGGACAAAGAACCATTTCACATTTATGGCAAAGAGTGATATGCTAATGAATAACATATCAGAGGCTTTCAATGGCAGAATTCTTGAGCTAGAGACAAGCCCATTCTGACGATGTTTGAGTGGATCAGATGCTACTAGATGTCAAGATTTGCAGAAAAGAAGAAGAAGGCTGAGAAGTATGAAGGATCCATTCTGCCTAAACCAAAAAAGAGGTTGGATCTCATTGCAACAAGAAGTATGGAATGGCAAGCTAGATGGGCAGGTGAGCTGAAGTTTGAGGTTCATCACAAAAATAGGATTATTATGGAAAGGTTTGTGGTGGATCTGTTAGCTGGTACTTGCAGCTGTCGATTTTGGGGTTTGATTGGTATGCCATGCCCACATGCATGCAGTGCCATCTTTGAAAATGGTGATAATCCTGAAGAGTATTGCAGCAATTACTATAGTCCAGCAGCATACCTTGCAACATATGAAAAACCAATTGCTCCAAATAATGGAGAGAACATGTGGCCGAAAGTGAACTGTGATACCATCATACCCCCAGTTTTCAGGGTTAAACCTGGTCGGCCAAGAATGGTACGGATTAGAGAACCAGATGAAAATAGATCTCAAACGAAGTACAGAAGGACGGATACCTCTGTGACTTGCAGTAATTGCGACCAGTATGGACACAATAGGAGGCACTGCCCAAATCCTATTGTCTCAGGTACATCTTATTTTGTTGTTGTTTTATAATTGTTGGTTGCACCAGTAGCTTTTTGTTATTAGGAAATCAGTTAACCATTATACTCTTGTTCCATCAGCCTCTGCACCAACTACTGCTGCTGCTGAATCTGCTTCTACGAATGGGACTGCTGCTGCTAGATCTGCTGCAAGGGGGAGAGGCAGAGGGAGGGGTGTGGGACTTAGTAGAGGAAAAGCAACTAGTATCACAGGTATAACTATAATTTGCTATTTCATAATCCATAGTTGAAAGTATTTACTGGTGTAATGATTTAAAAATTTGGTTATTGTTGCATCAGCCCCTACACCAAATACTCTTGCTGCTGAATTTGGATCTGCAACTGTGTCACCCCTTACTGGATCTGGTTCTGCAAACGACTCACCCCTTGCTGGATCTGGTTCACCTGATACTGGAGCTGCTTCAAATCCTCCTCATACACCAGCAACTCAACCAACTCCCTTCATTGAACCACTCATTCACCAGACTCCACAAGTGGCACCAGTTACACAACCTTTGCCTAAGACTAGGATTTTTGGGATGAGAAGAAGTGAAAGACTGAAGATGGAGATAAGAAAGGGAGCAGCCAAACCTGCTAAACACATAGACCTCACAGATGATTGAAGTTTTTAGGGTTATGTAGCTCCTCCTACTGTGGATTTATGTAGGACTTTTTTGTGTAGTATAGTATACTGTGGATGTATTTTGGTATTGGGAACATCATTTTTTTAGTTTATTTTGATTTGTGGTGGACCACTTTTGGTAGTACATTGTAGGTGGAGCATTTATTTTGTAACTAGTGCAAGTTGGATCCACTGAACTTATCTAATGTGTGGAATATGTTAAGGACCACTAATGTGAATTACATTATTCTAATGATGCATATGTGATAGGCTGATATCAGTTGTTTTTAGTTGTGTGCATTTTCATTCAATATCACAACATTATATTTATAGCAGCAAACAAATAAAACTTTCATCCATTCAATCTAAATAACATAACATACACTTTTTATAGCTCCTCCATTTAAAGCCAACAATGACCACTACATCAATAAACTTTACCACACAGCACTGCAACTATTAGGATTACAAAACAAAAAAACAACATCATCTGCATCTTGCTCTGCTTCTTCATGCTTTCTTCCAACTTTCGAAGTTCTTCCTGGATTGAATTCAGCTCTACACAGATTCTTCCAACACAGTCATCAACTTTTCCAATCTCCACCTTTAACCTCTCCGTGTCAACACTAAGTCTATCAACCCTCCTTTCTTGTGCATTTTCACCCCTAATTTCACCCTCTACTCGACCAGAGTGATACTGTGAAGATAATAAGCAAACATCGCCAACCTTCTTTTCTTCATCAACCCATTCAAAAAATTTGCATCTTCTACTTGGGCAAGACATAAACCTTCTATTTGGATTCTTGGGTGTATTAGAACTTTTCAGAATCAGAGAGTCTCCACAGAAGCAACGACTCCTCCTCTCCTTCTGCTTCAACCACTCACCTTTCACATCATCTTCATTATCAATCCACTCAAAAAAACTGCACCTTGGCACTCGTCCACAAGCTACATACCTCCTTCCATGGCTGGCCACTTCAGAAGAAGACAGAACCACAACTGCCTCCCCACAATAACACAAATGTCTTCTCTTGTTGAGACTTCTTGAATTCGAAATTCTCGAAGAACGTTGGCTGGAATCCATGCAAGGACAGAAAATTTCAGGAACAAATAAGAAGAAAGGGAGAAGAGGAGAACGATGAACAGAATAGGGTTCTGGAGTTTTAGGAGGAGAACAAGGATTATGTAGTGTTATAAACATGGGTATTTTGGTAAATTTAACACTGATCAACGTTTTACTTAACGTTGACTGCCAATAGGGACCCAATTAAAACAAAAAAAATGGTATAAGGACTCAATTAAAAGGAAAAAAACTATAGGGACCTAATTAAAAATTCGGCCAAACTATAGGGACCAACAGAGTAATTAAACCTAAATGTAACTACCTAAGCGTATATATGTTAGGAAAGATACTGGTCGTTTCCTATATAAATACCAATATACATCTCAACCTCATCAATAAGTGAGGTAACCAAAGGGGAAGTTTCTATAAGCAGGAGAGAACTTGATTGAAGTGAAGGATAATGTGGAAGTTGAAGATTGGGGAAGGAGGAAAGGACTTGATTTCAGCCAACAACTTCATAGGAAGACAACATTGGGAGTTTGATCCAAATGCAGGAACACCACAAGAACGTGCCGAGGTTGAAAGGCTGCGCCAAGAATTCACTAAAAATAGATTTTCCATCAAACAAAGCTCTGACCTCTTAATGAGAATGCAGGTATATAAAAGTTGATGCACTTATTTCTAATTTTTTTTTTTTGTTTCGTTCTTCCAATCAAATTCATGGCCCAGTTACGTACTTTTAGTTATTTGATATTTGGTTTCACTATTAAATTATTGAAGTATTAAATTAATTAACGGGCAGCTCACAAAGGAGAACCAATGTGGAGCAATTCCAGAAGCAGTGAAAGTGGGAGAAGAAGAGAAGATAACACAAGAAGCATTGCTTACAACAATGAGAAGAGCTCTCACTTTTTTTTCTTCTATTCAAGCACATGATGGTCACTGGCCTGCGGACTTTTCTGGCCCTTTGTTTTTCATTCAACCTTTGGTTAGTTACGATCAAATTCATAATAGTGTTTTTATATAATTTGTTAAGATTTTAGTCTTTAAGATTTTTAAGACTAAAATTGTCCATTATTTTTTTTTTTAAATTACTCATAAAGTTACAATTATTTTCAAGAGTAATATCTCAAATGAATCTCTAAGGATAAAGAGTAGTGATAGGACTGAGTCAAAGTAAGTTAACAAGAGTAAAACTAATAATTCTGATAAAATTAACTAACTCTATATTACTTGAGCTATAAAAGGCAATGACCTTCACCCTTTTTACTAGTCAAGACTAATACATCATAACTGATGCATCACAATTAGATCATTGTTTTCCTTTTGTTCTCTATCAAAATTTCACATTCTTGTCCTTGCACATTACTCCACATCAACTTCTCTTTTATGGTACCAGAGCTTATAAAAAATTGGGCTAAGAAGAGTTTTGGAGTTTGCAAAAAAGGTAGTGACTAGGGCTACAGATTCAGAATCTCAACAAATTTTTAGTTGGACACTTTAATTTTGGAGTTTTTTAAGAAATTTTTAGTGAATATTTTAGTTTTTAACAAATTTTAATTATCAAATCAGTCTCTAGATTTTTATTTCATTAGACAAATCAATTCGCATATCATATCGTTTATTTTTTTGAAAGGAATTATTTAAAATTCTAATCATTTTTAGAATTTGTTATGTCTTTATTGAATAACAACAGAAAAAATTTTTTGTCTGCTAACTTTTTAACAAAATTTAGCATGATGATTGATTTATCTAACAAAACACAATAATAAAAACTGATTTGGTCATTGAAATTTGTTGAGAATTAAATTATCTCACTAAAAATTTTTTAAAGACCGGTTTAGGACATTACTCTATTTTGAGTAAAAGATAAAACCAAAAATATTTGAAACCAAAAGGATGATTTTATAATTAATTTTATTAGAGACAATTTAGTCTTAAAATTAAAATTGAAGTAGGAAAAATGATTTAGTCCCTAGGAAAAATAGTTTGAAAATGAAAGATTGATTTTATAAATAATTTTAAAGTTGAGAAAGATTTTAAAAATAAAAAATGTTAAAAACAATTAAAATTTTCACCTATAACCTTAAGAATCAAATTAGCACCTAACCTTTTTACTATTGGAATTGACTTCGTTTTCTACAAGTTGAATATTTTCACTACATTATAATCGAATATGTTTTCAAATATAAAACTGGTTGAATTTAAATATAAGTGAGGTCAAAATATTTATTATTTATAATTCATAAAAATTGATATATGTTCACATGTGTAAGAATTAAATTCAAAACCTTTTGGTTAAAATATAAAATAATTACATATTGAATAATTTTATATTTATATTTATTATTATATATTAAATTTATAAAAAGATGTATTAGTAATTAAACACATTAGTATAAATAAAATAATTATAATTATAATTCGAAAGTAGTTACAAATTTACAATAACTGAATGTATAATAAAATGATAAATACAGAACTTGAAAGATTAATTCTAAAATTAAAAAATAAAAAGTCCAAACAACCTAAATTTAAATAATAACACATTTAATTTATTTATTCATTATAATGTCCTCTAATATGTCTGCACTAGTTTATTATTCACTACTCGTTATTTGTTATTTAGATTTATTTTTTATTATAACTCCTAATATTATTTAAAATATTACATTTTACTCTATCATCAATTTTAGTTCTTAATGTTATTATAATTTGCAAATACGGTAAAAAATATATTTATATAATATATTTGCTTAAATTATTTTGAACAAAAATGTATCATGGTGACATGGTGTACAAGAAAATTGGAAAATTATAAAAAGAATTTATTTTATTTATTAAAGAAATTCAAATGTTTAAAGATACTAATAAACAAAATGACTAATGAAAAGGTAGGCCAAGCGAAAAAATGTAGCAAGCTAGAAATGATAATCTGCTGTACAAGATTATTAAATAATATTGTTTTCAATTTTCAAAATGTTAACGAGAAAATACAACTTTGTTTTTCATTTTACTCCTCATCTAGTGTCTTATGGGTTTGTCCACGCTCTACTAAAATTTTAGAGAAAAAGACAAATAGGTCCCTGACTTTTTGTCCCGTGGACATTTTCGTCTCTGACCATTAAAAAATACTTTTAAGTCCCTGACCTTCACAAAACTTGGACGGATCAGTCCCTCCGTCCAAATGCCTCCGTCAGGGACTGATCCGTCCAAGTTTTGTGAAGGTCAAAGATTTAAAAGTATTTTTCAATAGTCAGGAACGAAAATGTCCACGGGACAAAAGGTCAGAGACCTATTTGTCCTTTTCTCAAAATTTTATTGTGTTGCCGCTTTCATGATTACACCTTTCTTTATCTTTTCTTCGTCAAAGTCTTTTTCATCTTCTTCTATTTTCTTCTCTTAATTTATTTTTTGTTTCTAATTCACCCTCACTTTATTCCCTAATTTTTGCTTCCTCTCCCAATTTATTCTTAAGCTGGATTTCTTTTTTAATTCACTCCTTTTTCTAATTCCCTAATTCCATATATCTTATTTCTCTCTGGAACCATCAAATGCCAATTTTGATTTTTTCTACCCCATGAATAATAAATCAAAGACTCAAAACCCCCGTATAATTGACAGTAATATTGTCTCTGATGCTACGATGGTGGAGGGTGCCAGCATTCAAGTGGTACCCAAAGAAATATGAAACTGCTCTCATGGAATTGTCGGGGTTTGGTGAGACCCCTGACAATTCACAATCTTAAAAGGATTTGCAAATCCTACTCCCCCGAGATTGGTTTTATCTGTGAAACAAAAAAATCAATCTCGACAAGTTGAAGGAAAACTAAGATCTTGTGGTTTCAAGAAATGGTTTATTGTGGATCCGGATGGATTATCTGGGGGTTTGGCAATGGCATGGAGGGATGGTTGCACTGTTCAGATTTTACAACATGGAAGATTCTTCATTGCAGCATCAGTTCTGACAGCTGGTTATAATGATCCCTATAGTGTTATGGATTTTTATCTCAATTCAAATGATCAACATAGAATGACTCAGTTTGCTGAATTAACTTCAGTCACCTAACAGTTCGATGGTAAGGTTGTGTTAATGGGTAATTTTAATGTTATTTCTAATCAATTGGAGAAATCAAGTGGGGGTATTAAATCTCTTTCTTCTATTGAAACTTTTAACAGTTTTATTGGTGATAATTCCCTGATTGATATTGGTATGGTCGGAAGACCATTCACTTGGTCAAATAGGCGGAGTGGTGATAAGTTGATACAGTAGGAAAGACTGGACCGATTCTTGGTAGGAGTTGATTGGCAGCAACTCTATCCCAATGCATTGGTTCTTAGACTATCAGAATCAGGGTCGGATCACTCCCCTCTTCTCTTAGACTCTAATCCGAGAACTGAGAGATCTAAACGGCGATTCAAATTCCAAGAAATATGGTGTTTTAATGATGAAATAAGGTAGATTGTTAGAGAGGTTTGGCAATAATAGATTGATGGTTCAACCATGTACATCACAGCTCAAAAAATAAAGCGTTGTCGGCATCAGATTGTCAGATGGCAGCAAGAACACAGATCTAATTCGAAGGTGGAGATTGATTTACTACAGTCTGAATTAGAGGAACTTTGTTTAGCAGGGATTTATGGAGGTGACATCATTTCAGAAATAGAAGACAAACTTGAAAAAGCATTGCAAAATGAGAAATCTTATTGGAAAGATAAGTCTAGAGTCAAATGACTCAAATTCGGTGATCAAAATACAACTTTTTTCCATCAGAAATTTAGAAATCAAACCCGAAGGAATAAAATTTGGCAACTAACTGGCAGTGATGGTGAAGTGGCTATTTCAAATGCTAGTATTGCTTCTGTGGCTGAATCTTATTTTAAGGACATCTTCTCCTTCTTGTCATGAGAACCCTGAACCTCTATTTACTGAATTTGAACCTAAGGTTACAGCTCACATGAACCGTAGTCTTCAAAGATCAGTGACTATGGAAGAAGTGAAACATGCAACATTTAGCATTCATCCTCAAAGTGCTCCAGGAGATGATGGTATGACAGCAAATTTTTTTCAAAGCTTCTGAAACATACTTAGTGGTGATGTGTTTTGAGCAGTTAAGAACTTCTTTTTAGGGGGCAGAATTTTAAAGGGTTTTAACCACACTCAAATTTGTCTTATTTCCAAGATTTCTGATGCTAAAGATATGACTCAGGTAAGACCAATAAACCTATCCTCATTCTTTTACAAGATTATCTTTAAAGTACTTGTACATAGACTTCAGGGTATGATAAATAGACTAATTAGCCCTACGCAGAGTACTTTTATTAAAGACAGATTAATCTCTGATAATATCCTAATTGCTCATGAGTTTATGCATTACTTGAAGAACAAAAAAAGGGAACTCGAAAATAAAATGGCGCTAAAATTAGATATGAGTAAGGCATATGATAGGGTGGAATGGCACTTTCTTTGGTTTATATTGGAAAAGTTTGGTTTTAACTCCCAGTGGATCATGTGGATTCGAGAATTAGTGACAACTGTTTCTTATTCTGTCATTGTGGAAGGACAACCCTATGGTTTCTTCAAACCAAATAGAGGTATTCGACAAGGATATCCTCTATCTCCCTATCTTTTTTTCTGTGCAAAAGATCTCTCCTTCTTGCTACATAAGGCAGAATAAAACAAACTAACTCAGGGTCTTCAGATACATAGGCGATGTCCTAAGGTCAACCACCTCCTCTTTGCTGACGATTCCATCTTATTCTGTAAGGCTAATCCTGAAGCATATTCAAACATCTTGAATTTATTGAATTCTTATGAAAGCATCAGTGGCCAGAGGGTAAATCTTAATAAATCTGTTGTATTCTTTAGCCACAACACTCCCTCCACTACTCATACACTACTGGCTAATTCTATGAATATTAATCATATTGGGGCTCAGGATAGATACCTTGGTTTGTCTTCTACAGTCTCTAAATCAAAAAAGGCTTCTTTTAGTATGATCAAAGAGAAGGTTCGGAAAAAAAATCCAAGGGTGGAAGCACAATCTTCTATCGTCAGGTGGTAGACAGGTATTGCTTAAGGCAGCGTGGGAGAAGCTATTCCTATTTATACATTGTCTTGCTTCAAGTTTCCTGATGGTTTCATTTCGGAAATTCACTCTCTACTTTCTTAGTTCTGGTGGCGACAAAAAGGTTCTGAAAGGCGGATGACTTGGATTAGCTGGGACACTATGACTCGCTCACGAAGAGAAGGAGGCCTCGGATTTAAAGATCTCAGAATCCAAAATCTGGCGCTTTTAGGCAAATAGTTTTGGCGACTCGTAACACAACCTACTTCCCTACTATCCAAAATCCTAAGAGGTAAATACTTTAGCAATGGTAATGCTATAACGTCGGAAATTGGAGTCTTGCCTTCTTGGGGATGAAGGAGCATATTGAAAGGCTAAAAGATTGTTGAAAAAGGTCTTAACTAGGTTGTGGGTACTATAGAGAATATCCGAACCTTTGAGAATCCTTGGCTGCTTCCTCTATATCCTTTAATGATTTTTGACATGCCAAATAGACAGGATATTTCTGAGTTGGTTCCAAGAGTTAAAGAGCTAATTACTGAAGATAGGAATTGGAATCAGAATCTCATTCAAGAATTATTTCCCCAAAATGTTGCAAACATGATTTTGTAAGTTAAAATTCAGCAAAGTAGGGATAAATTGCAATGGAATTTTGACAAATCCAAACAATATGATACAACTTCAGGTTACAAAATTGGCTATTTATTTTACCATTCACCTCTGGAGCTTTGCCCTAATTATATGCAGTAGAAAAAGCCGTAGATTGATCTATGGAAGTTGAACTTGCCTCACAAAATTAAGCTATTTATCTGGAAAGCTCTTCATGGCCGGCTTCCGATGCTTGCTCAGATTCATCACCGCATCCCATCTATATCGCCAATATGCCCCTGCTGTCATGAAGCAACAGAAACAATCACTCATTGTTTGATCGATTGTTCTAGAATTAAAGAAGTATGGTCTCAGAGTTATCGTCGTGGCTGTCTTCCCTCTCAGAGTCCTAACGACTTTGGACATGGTGGACTGCATCAATAGGGATGCTTAACTCGTTGAACAATGCTGACCGTAATCCTCAATTGCTTGCCATCATTTGCTGGAACTGCTGGAAAGCTCGCAACCAGTTAATTTTTGAAGGTTCTACTTCAATGCCGTCTGCCATTCTAGCAAGCTCTATCAAGTTGCTTCGTGAAATCCAAAGAACTCCCAGTTTAGATCGTCATCTCCATGAGACAAACTCTTAGTTTCATTCAATTTGATTTATCATTCTTTATTCTTTAAGATTTTTTTTCGTTTTTCAACTATGCGTTGAATGAATACCTTCAGTATATTGTTTTGAGAAATCTCCACCTTTTATTATACTATCCTGCTTTTAGACATCTTTGTATTTCATTTTTCAATATTAATGAAATATAACCTAATATCTTTAGAAAAAAAAATGTTAACCAGAAATCTATTAAATTTTATATTCATGTTTTTTAAATTATATATTTCAACATAAAGAAAATTTGATTTTTTCCCTCCAAATATTCCTATTTATTTTCTTATGCATAAAATCATAAAGTAATATATTTTATAATAAATTATAAAATTAAAAATTTGCATTAACTATGAAATATAATAAATAAGGGGTATCTTAGAGAAGTAAACAAAGAGATTCACCGAAAAGAAGCAAGTGTGATTAGTCAAATTAAAAGCGTCATTTAATTGTTTTGGAATAATATCTTGTTTTGCAAATTGGATGTTGATAACTGTCTTTTTCTTTATTTACAATCTCACTTCTCTCAAAAATTTAAATAATTTATATTTCTAATACATCTTTTTACACATTTTTTTTGGTTTATATGAATTTTTTATATAGGTTTTTTTATTAATTTTATGTTAAAATTTTTTTTTTAAATCAATAAAGATCAAACTTTAAATCTTTAAGTTATAAAAACTCTAATACCATGATATTACTTTTTTCAAAAGTATAAAGTGATATAATATATATATATATATAATTTTATACATTTTTATTTATTTTATACTAAATTTTTTTATGTAATTTATTTATATATTTTTTTAACTTATACTGAAATACTTGTTGATGTTAAACATTGTTGTTAATTACTGCAGATAATGGCATTATACATTACTGGATCCCTTGAAGAAGTTATAGGACCAGAACACAAGAAAGAAATCATTCGATATTTGTATAATCATCAGGTAGGACACTTATTAACTTCATAGAGAATCCATGCATGGGTTAGAGATTTTTTTTTTCTAATAAATAAATATATCTGCCTACTTAATTTGGTTATATCTGCCAACCAATATATAATTGTTGGTTGCCACAATCATGAAACAGAACGAAGATGGAGGATGGGGGTTCCATATAGAAGGCCACAGCACAATGTTTGGATCCGGATTGAGTTACATTGCATTGAGAATACTTGGAGAAGAACTTGAAGATCATGAAGACATGCCAATGGCCAAAGCCAGAAAGTGGATTCTTGACCATGGTGGTTTAGTGGCTATTCCATCCTGGGGAAAGTTCTGGGTTTCGGTAAATACATTATACTTGTTATTATTTATTTATTTATTTATTGTTATTTGGATTATACTTGATTGATTTTTAACTTTTGTTGTGGTTCCGAGAGAATAAAATTTTAGAAACATCAAACTACAAATAATAATTCATGAGTAAATGTTTATACTTTTTTTTAGTCTTAACATTTTAAAATTGGCACCATTCTATTCTTGAAAGAAATTATTGATGGCAATTTAACTTAATGGCTTTGTCATAATTTCAAGTTAATGATAGTACAACGTAAAATTATTTTACTTTAACTAGTTAAAAAGATAACTAAAAAAAGATAAGTACTATTATGATCCTTAAAATTTGGAGTTTTTTTTTGTTGGTCACCGTAGGGAGTTTTTTACCTCAAAAAAATTTCAAAAAGAAACTCAAGTGAGAGAATATAAGATAAGAAGACACTACATCTTATTCAAAATCTTAATATCTTAAATTAATAGGTTTTTTATTTTATAAATTTTTCACTCTTTCTTATTTTTTTCAATATGAAACTAATTTATTATACTCCTCACACTTGTCACTAAACACTTTTTTTTTCTCTCTCTGTCACTTCATCTTTCTTGTCTCTCTCTATCCTAATTTTTTCTTTTTAAAAAAAAAAAAAAACAAAAGTTGTTGTTGAATTTAAAAGAATAAGTTGCAATGAATAATGTTATTGTTGTTCTTGAATTTAAATAGTGTATTGTTGTTGTTGAATTCTGTGTTCTTAAATTTAAATACTAGTATTTAGTAGGAATAAGAAAGTGGTGGTGGATAATGAAATTGGAGTTACAACAAAGAGCAACATTTTTGTCCAAAAAATTTTAAAAAGATGATTTTAATTTAAAATACAACGTCGAGGACCATTTTAAATTAAAAAAAAAAAAGCTAAGGGTTAAAAATGATTTTATTTTTAATTCCAAACTTTAAAAATCAAAACCATACTTATCCAAAAAATTATATAGCCAATATGTCAGCTAATCAATAAGATGCCAAATAAATTACAATTAGTTTTGACAGAAAAATATAAGTGATGTCAAAATTAGTATTACGATTAAACTGGTGTCAATGATTTTAGGACTAGATTATTTCATCCTTAAATGTTAGGGATAAGAAAGGTATATAGTACATATTTGCTCAAAATAGTTTTGTTATATCTCAGCTGTATAGGCAAGCAATAAGTGCATATGAAAATGAGTACACATGTATAACATAGTACTTAATTAATCTGTTGAAGGTGCTTGGAGTTTATGAATGGTCAGGTTGCAATCCATTTCCACCAGAGTTATGGCTTCAACCCAAATTAAGTCCTTTTAATCCAGGTCATTATTTTTTCCCTAATCAACAATTTCTTTGTACAACCAAATTTTATTTCTTTTTCTTGTTATTTTTGCTCTAATTATGTCCATTATCCAATTTATTGATTATATGCTAAAATAGGAAAAATCATGTCCTATTGTCGGATGCTTTACATGTCCATATCATACGTATATGGGAAGAGATTTGTAGGTTCTATTACTGGCTTAATCAAGTCTCTTAGAAAAGAAATGTACAACCAACCTTATGATCAAATTAACTGGAACAAAGCCAGAAATACTATTGCTAAGGTAAGCACAAATTTGTTGTTATTTTTTCTTATGGAATCTTCATATCTTTACATAATTAAAGGCGTATTTGATTTGTTTTGTTTTTTTGTTACGGTATCTGATAATATAATTTTAAGAGAAAATGATACTTTTTTTTTTTTATAAAATTATTAAAATAGTCTATTTTTTAGTATGTTAGTCTAATTTAACGCGCATCATTTAATAATGTTAACTAAAAATGTTATTTGGATCGAATCAAATCGGATATGGTCAAAATCTCATTCGATTTACATTAAAATCATTGGATTGGATCCAATATCCGCAGTTTTAAAGATTGGATCCGATTCGATTCGCACATTTGCGGATCGGATCGGATATCTGATATATCTACAAAATATAAAAATATTTTAAAAAGCTTATTTTTATTAAAAATATCAATAAAATCATTTTTTTCACTTCTTTAAACATGTTTATTTTTAAAATATTATTAAACATATTTTTTTTAAATAATAAAAATAAAATAAAATAATACAACATATATGATAATTATTAGTTGAAATAAAATATAAAAAATTATTTATTTATTTATTTATTTTTGCGAATCTGCGAATGTGCGGATCGAATATGTGGATACCTATCTAAACTCTGTAATCCGATTCTATTAATGTGCGAATAGGAACTTATCCGATCCGCATAGCCTTATAGATTGGATCAATATCCGCAATTTTCGAATCGGATTCGAATAAACACCGCGGATATGTGAATCGAATCCGATCCATGAACACTCCTACTTAAATAAGCCATCATATATTTATGTACGAATATATGTGTTGTTTAGCTCATTTTTAATATATATTTTATATTCTTGTATGTATTTAAATTAGTAGCTAATTTTAGTATACACGTAATATGGTTGAATATTAATAGTTATTATAATTATGTATATAAATTAATAATAATAATAGTTATAAATTTTATTTATTTTTAATATTTTATCAAGTAATATAAAATATTTTAATTTATTATAAAAATACTTAATTTAATTGTTTATATATTTTATGATTAATATTAAAATATTAAAAATAACAAAAATTATTATATCAATAATAAATATATATTTTATATTATTATTATTATTATTTAAATTAATCAAACAATTATTATTGAAGGGTATTTTGTTTAAATAGACTAAAGAGTAAGTTATTTTAATCTTATATCGAATATGAGTGTACATTATAAATAAAGAGAAAGAAAATATTATTTAGACATTTTGTAAGAGTGAAGAATATCATTTTATCTAATTTTAAACATATGATTTACTTCATATATACCTAAACATTCTTTTGGATAAATTTAGTGTGACATGCTGAACTAGATGAAAATGCGTAAATTAAATATTTTGAAAATTTAAATATATATGAGTGTCATAAAATTATTTTTTTTAAAAATTTAAACTAATAAAAAAAGATATGTGAATAATGATTATAAGAATTTTTTTGGGTATGTATGAATTTTGGCGTAAATTTTTTTTATTAGTCTTATATTAAAATTCTTTTTTTAGAGTTCAACAAGAATTAAATTCTAAAGTCTTTTGTTATAAAAATTTTGATATTATATTATAAAATTATTTTTTTTAAAATTTAAACCGATAAAAGAAGGTCCATGAATAATATATTTATATCTATATCAGTGAGATTCAATGTCATGGATGTAAATAATTTCAGGAAGATCTATATTACCCACATCCTTTAATACAAGATGTGTTATGGGGATTTCTCTATCACATTGGAGAGCCCTTACTAAATCGGTGGCCCTTTTCAATGCTTAGACAAAAGTCACTTCAAATTACAATGAATCATATACGATATGAGGATGAGATTAGTAACTATCTTTGCATTGGAGTTGTAGAGAAGGTATACATCATAATTAAAAGTATATATTATTAGTTATCACTAAATTTCTGTGTTTATATATATTTATAGTTTCAACATCCATAACAAGCACAATTAATCACATACTTAACTGAAATGGAAGGTGTTATCTTTGATCGCGTGTTGGATTGAAGATCCCAACTCAGAGGCATACAAACTTCATTTAGCTCGAATTCCAGATTATTTTTGGGTTGCTGAAGATGGTTTAAAAATTGTGGTTAGTATTATCTTTTTTATTATTCTTTGTAACTTCCAAAGTAAATTGAGTTCTATATATATACCACATACATTTTATAAATTTAAATATTTATTATTAATTAGAAGAGTGATTTTATACAAGAGTGAGAAGATCATATATATGTTGTATAAGTACATAAATACTCAATATTAAAAAATGTCACAACAAAGCAACTCTTCTTTTTGATAAATAATAATTTGTTTCAAGACATATATAAGTACAGTTGAACACATTAAAATAAAAACATAAAAAAATTGAATATTTTCTGCAACTACTAAACTTTTTATTAAAGTATTTTTTTTTTTAAAAAAATAAAATAATAACTTCTTCCGTCGCAAATTGGCAAAAGGAGTGTTTCGAAACATTTTTAGAAGTTAATAATTATGTCAATAATTATTAATTAATCGTCAAAAAGAGTAAAAGAATATATTGATGGATAATATTATTATTGATGTATAATTATTAATTAGGGTTTAGGATATAGAAGTTCAAAGAGTGAAAGAATATTATTGATGGATAATATTAATTAATCATCAAAAAGACAAAAACAAATTTTTGGAGTATTCTGTATTGTCCCTTATTTTTTTTTATTAATAACCATCGAGTATCAATAATAAAAAATATATTTCATTTTATCCAAGTATTGACCATCATCAGAACACTATCACATACATACACATGCAAAATATATATATATATATATATATATATATATATATCTCAGTGCATAGGTTTTACACGTATATTTTAATTATATAATGTCACATTAAAATGGTCATCTAAAAAAATGGATGTCATTATACAATTGTATAAAATATTTTACACTGTTAATAGATTAAAATTAATATATATATATATATATATATTTTCTTTACAAATAATGACGGTAAAAATTACTCACTTCTCTTATAGTCAATATATAAAAATGTTTCTTAATGGTATTGATTGTAGCAATTGATTTTAATGTAGGGTATCGGTAGTCAAATGTGGGATGTAGCTTTTGGTATAGAAGCAATACTTGCTTGTGATCTTAATGAAGAATTTGGACCTACACTTAGGAAAGCATATGACTTCTTAAAGGCTTCACAGGTAACAACAAAGTAAATTATTACTTATCACTTAATATATGCCTTATATAGATGCTCTATAGTTACTAATGAAAGTAAGAGACTTAATTAATTATATGGTGATATCATATTAAAGGTTCTTGAAAATCCATATGGTGACTTCATGGCAATGCATAGACATATTTCAAAAGGGGCGTGGACATTCTCAATACATGATCAGGCTTTACAAGTTTCTGATAGCACTGGAGAAGGGTTAAAGGTTCAACTCACCCAAATTTTACTAACTGAATATGGTGATACTGTTTAATTTTTTTTTTTTTAATCCTTTTTCAAATATCAAAACAATCATCCAATTATAATCATACATATAAATTAAGAATTGATTAATGTTAAAAAATCAATCATAGTACGTGTATATTAAAAATCATATGTCGATCAACTATTGCATATTAAATTAGGTTTAATTATTCTACCATAATGGATTTGATCATTCTTATAGCCAATTATTTTAGTTAGAAAAATATATGAATTAATATATATAAATATATATAATTATACAAATATATAGTAGCTAATTTGATAGTATATTTTTTATATGCACGTAAAATTATCTAAGTTTAATTATTCTGTTAATTTTTATAATTTTATTAATTTTTTAATTAAATATTATGCTTTAAAAATTTGTAATTAAATCTTTATATCAAATAAAAATTTATAATTAGATCCTTAATAGTTATTACTTTTTATAAAAAAACACTAATCCAAAAATATTTTGCTTATAGAATTAATCATAATTCATCATATATCAAATACCAAAATAAATATTTCAAAAAATTGCATTTTTTTAACTAAAATTATGTAAAAAAGACCTAATCCAAAATTTTTATCTAATATAAGAACAGCTCAATTACAGACTATTAAACCACAAAAACTTGATTGAAAAAATGGATGAAATTATAAGAACTAATAAAGTAATTAAAGATATTTTTTATTAAAAGAAGATGATTAAAGATATACATCTTAATTTTGAGAAACTTAACCGATGGTATATATTATCTTTGTAATTTAATCTTTAATTTGGTGCAATCTTTTCTTGTACTCTTTATACCTACTCAATTATTCTCTCTTTTTTCAACACTAACTATAATGGTTGCTACTAAATTTTTCCATAGCTGTCGATCCTGTTGTCAAGAATGCCAATTGAAATTGTTGGGGACAAAGTTGAAACACAAAGACTATACGATGCTGTGAATGTTATTCTCTCCATACAAGTATAGTATTCTATATATCCTTCATGCCGTTTTATTGTAACTATACCTTGATTAAGACATCCTGTAATATTTTAAGAGTCTTGGTAAAATTTATTTTGATAAGCAAAAATATTTGAAAGACAGTAAAAAATTAGATTAAGCAGTTTAAAATTTTTTATTTTATATTTTTTAAACATTATTAGATTATTTAAATAATATTAGATATAATAAATATGTAATTATAGATGTTATATACATAAAATTATAAATATTAAGTTAAATAAAGTAATTTGTGTTATTGTCTCTCTAAGTTTCTTAAGAGTATTTCTTAGTAAAGCTCTAGTTAAACAACAACAACACCAAAGTCTTGTCCTACTACAGATGAAAAAAAAATGTGATTCTCACATGTTCATTGATTTCAACTACAGAGTAGTAATGGCGGTTTCCCTGCTTGGGAGCCTCAAAGAGGCTATCAATGGTTAGAGGTAACAACATTCAATTAGAAGGCATTTAATTTGGAGGCAAGATTAATTATGCACTTTGTTTTAATTTAGTAACACCATTTTAATTATTGCAGAAATTCAATCCAACCGAATTCTTTGAAAGCGTTATTGTTGAGATGGAGTAAGATTTACATTAAGAATTAAATGTATTTATGTATAATACACATTGAGTTTGTTAGATACATAATCATTTATATATGTCTACTTAAAATTTTAAAATTTTGGTACAAGTAATTTTATAATAGGACAACAGTATTTCTATTATTAGAAAAATCTATAATTAGATTTTTGTTGTCCCAAAAATAAATTTATCTATAATTCATATTTCAAACATAAAAAAAAAAAAAACTTTTGTACAAGAGAATAGATATATAATTATTTATATATTTTTATTTCACAACTAATTAAACTTTTAGCAGAAATAATTTCATGACATTATATAAGATCTTTTATATTATGGAATTAGTTCATTAATGCAGCTAATAATTTGAGTTGCATGTTGTGAAAAACAGTTACGTAGAGTGCACATCATCGGCATTGCAGGGCTTGCTTATATTTAGAGAGCAATACCCAATGCATAGAAGACAAGAAATAGATCACTCTATTTCCAAGGCAATCCATTTCATTGAAAACTCACAAAATTCAGATGGCTCATGGTATTGTATTTTTTTTTCTTTTTTTTTTGCCCTTCCAATAATGACTTGGGATGCATAATTATCATTCTGATCAAAATAAACATGGCACGCCAAAAGTATCTAAAAATTATTCCTTATGCTATCTTATTTGTAAGGATCGGATTTAAATTGTTTGCTAGATCCAATATAATACAAAGGTTCCTAGTACTTAACTATTATTATTATTATTATTATTATTATTATTATTATTATTATTATTATTATTATTATTATTGATGAGCACATTTACACAGGTATGGTTGTTGGAGTATTTGTTATACCTATGGCACATGGTTTGCTGTGGAAGGACTAAAAGCTTGCGGAAGGAATTACCATAATAGTCCTTCGTTGCGCAAAGCATGTGAATTTTTGTTGTCAAAACAACTTCCTAATGGTGGTTGGGGTGAAAGTTACTTGTCAAGTCAAAACAAGGTCAGCTCTATAATAAATTTCATTTTGCTCTGAATTGTGCACCATGCTAAGAAATTATTATAGAATAACATGACATACATGCATGCATGTTTAACACTTTAACTTCCTCATTCAGGTATATACAAATCTAGAAGGTAACCGTGCAAACTTAATTCAAACTTCATGGGCTTTATTGTCACTTATTGGAGCAGGACAGGTTAGAATTCTCAAATTTCATAATTTTTTATATAGTGATATTATATAATTAAAAGAAAGATTTCTAATAACATATTAGCCCTTCAAAGATACATACAACTAATAAGTTAATACATTCCTACAAATTATTGGGAAATTTATAAAAGACCCTTGTCAAATTAGAAATGACTACTATTACCTAACATCTTACAATTTTCAGATAATTAATTGTTTCTCCAGAAAAAAAAATAATTGAAGAAAACAATATATAATATATGGTATGGTGAGATATATTTATAAATGATAAGTGTGGATGTATGTGATTGTGAGAGAATGAAGATCTTATTTTTTCTGTATTTATTTTTTTCTGAAAGAAGTTTTTAGATGCAAAGAATGTAGATTGTGCTAATCATTGGAATTTTGCTGTAAAAACTAAAAAGGGTGAGATAGATGCTACACCCATACACAAAGGAATAAAGTTAATAATCAATTCACAAATGGAAGATGGAGATTTTCCACAGCCGGTAATTCGTCCATATTTAATCATATCTTAGCATTTAGCAAAAGTGGTTCTATAATCAACATATATATAACTTTTAATAATTTCTAATCCAATTTTCCAGGACGCAACAGGAGTGTTTTTCAGAAACTGTGTCATAAACTATGCATCACATCGTAACATATTTCCTATATGGGCTCTTGGAGAGTATCGGCGCAGAGTGTTGCATGCATGATAGTGTAAGCATAATTCATAAGAATATTTTCAACTTTCTCTTATTGATTCCATAGTCAATTTACAAATGATAATGTATCAGTTATAATGTAAACCTTGTATTTGATTATTTCCAATGTCCAATGTAATATTAGTTCTTAGTCATGCTTTACTTATCCTACATTACAGTGATGATAATACATTTATTGCTTAACACTTTATATAAATAAATGGAAAATGAGCAAGGTTAAGATAGTTATGTTGATTTAAAAAGTGAAATGAAACATGATTCACAATCAATATCTTGACATAGGTAGCCAAAGATGCATATTGCTGAAACAAAGAAAACACAATCTTTGCAATATACATTGCTATCAAACATCATGAACAAACTTCCGAAGTTACTTAATTTCAGAATGACTAGCAACGAACCATTGACTAAACCCAACACTAGATAAAGAAAATGGCATGAACATTTTTCCCCTCAAATATACAAAGATTATGAAGTTTCATTAATCTTACCCCATATATGATGCAACTTCATTGCTAACTCAGTGGCACACCTTCTTTCTGCGTGACTGATAATATTCAAGTCCCCAGCTTCCTGAACTGCAGATAGAAGCTGTTCCTTGACTTCAATGGAGAGAGCAATGCAATTTGGTCCATGGATGGTGCTCATTTCAACAATCTAAAATAAGAAAATACCATAAATTGTTTGAAGTTAATACATGACACTCCATACTGTTAAAAACTACCAATTCAAGCGTAAAATTTTACTCTGAATAACAATAGTAAGCAACTCACCTGCTGCAACCAGGGGATTATCGTATTAAAGAATCTTCCTTCAAGAATATATGATGCTAAAGTACTAATAAGAACGTTGACTGTCTTCACTGATAAACTCTCTATGACCGGACCGGTTTTATTCAGAAGCTCAACAAGTATAAGTTCATCACCAGAGCATAGAGATTCCATGTATGCAGAGTTTAGATCCCCTTCACTCACAAGCCGTTTCACACATTTCCAGTAGTTGGTATTACTCACACGACAACCAATTCTGGGTTTGGCTCTGGTAGCACAGGAAAAGATATCATCATTCTTTCTCACTTGAGTAGAAATCATGCTGCGTGTATCATTCGCAGAACTGTTCAACATATCCTTCTCTGTAAAATTCCTTGCATTCTTTGGCTTGTAGCTTTTCCATGAATCTGCGGTATCTCCAGCAAAGTTCCTTGGTTGGCTCCTTGAAAATGTTTTCTTCTCCCAACTTTCGGATTTTTTATTTGATGACAAGCCAGACGGCTTACCATTAATATCTACAGATGGCCTTGGAGTGCATGTGGAGAACCTAGGAGAAGCTGTATTTTGACTCGGCCTAAAAAATTTGGAGTTTTCTGAATAAGAATGTCTTCCTCCTTGTACGGATTCTTGAGTTAATCTATCAATTACGTTTTCTAAGCCTACCATTTTTGATTGGATTGTAGAAAGGGCATCCATTATGCCAGTTGTAAACATCTGAAAAAGATTTAGAAGCATATCAAGTAAAAGGTATATCATATGGCATGTGATGCACAATGAGAAACACCCAAGTCCAGCATTGAAATTAAAAGTGTACCATAAGTTACAGAACTAACATTTTTCTATACTCCCTCGTGATAAACACATGGATATTTTCTACATTATGTTGTCGTTAGCCAAGTGAGAGAATCATGAAAAGGCAACAACTCTTATTGATAACACTTAAGGACAAAACTTATATTCAAGAAATTGTGCATATAAGCACTGGTGTATGAATACCTGTAACTGATGCATCATGTTTGCCTGTTTGATTTCCATATCCGAAAGCTGATTCTGAATACAGATCATATCATTTGCAAGTTGAACACAGCAACATTCATGTGGAGCATGGGGATTTTGCTCTGTTATTGTAGAACCGGAACTTCTAGGATTCTGAGACTTTATGGAGTACATTTGTTCATTACAACTTCCTTCTTCACCAAACTGTTCACTTGCAAGTGGCTTCTGAAATCCATTCTTTATAAAGCATTCATGAGAAGCAGCTAAAAACTTGGTCTCAAAGTTATCATTGGTAAGATTAGAGACAGAAGAGCACTCCTGCTTGTCATCCATAGGAACATATTCATAACCAATGTCGCGCATGCTTGTAACTTCTACACTAATTGTTTCTAATGGCTTGGTGACAGAACTACTCTCAGAATCTTCATTCAAGCTATGGAATTCCACTATAGAATGAGTTCTAGGAACTGCAATTTCAACATGCCAATCGTCTTTGAGATGCTGATTATTTCCGGCATAATTTTGACCTCCCTTTCTAGCAGACAGAGGAACTCTTCCCATTGTTGATTTTGTGTTAACCTTTTGGGCCTTGAGATCTCTCTGTCCAGATTCGGTTGTACTACTAAGATCAGCCGAGTCACCTCTGCATGTGTTTTCTGTGGATGCTATAAGTGGCAGCAAGACACAAAAACAAGAAATCGAAATCAAAAGCATGGAAAAAAAATAAAAAAAAGGCTGACAATCATAAGCATGAAGAACATTTTCACATTACCAGAGGATGATGTGCTCAAGATTAGTTCATTTTTTTTTTTTGTGGGAATAAAAAAGAAAAAGATTCTTCCGAATAAACTCTGCCTATGTTTAAGTAATTTTCAAAGTTTTATATAGCTGATCCCAATGTCGGATAAAAGAAGGTTGTATACTTGTATTAGGCCATCAACAGCGGATAGCCACCATTAAAACTTTGTTGAATCTTTATGGCATGGAGTGAATATTACTACCTGAGATAAAATTTCTAGTAAAAGTGAAAGAAGACCTTTTATGGAGGATCCTGTTTCAGAAGGCTCAGGAGTATTAGGGCCTGGAAGAATTCTCCAATACTTAAGTGCTTGCAAAACAGCATCCCTCACTGGTTTCACCTACAACCAATTACAACAAGTACTTAATCAGTTCACAAGAAACAAACATGTGGTTCATTTCATTAATTTATGTGAATAATAATATATCAGATTGACAAAGACCTTGTCAAATCTACATGACTCAAGAGAACGAATACAGGAAGCCCTTAAACATGCCAAGAAAGAAGCACCACTCAAACCAATCTCTCCTAGTGCCACGGCAGCCGCTTTGCGTGTCGCCCAATCACTGTCCTTTAGGGCCTCTTGGATGCTAGCAATAGCAGTGGACAGCACATTCTCGGACGGAGCGCCCCCACCCTGAAATAAAAAATAAAATAAAATAAAAAACAACACACAGTTAGTCACACACTGCAACTAATATTAGCCAGATGAAAGCTCTTGAAACTTGCACTCAAATGTTTTGTTCAATTGATCACATAATTTCATAACTACAGCTCAAAATCCACCTCCACTGCAATTGAATTCGAATTGCAAGACTTAAACCATCTCAGATATAAATCATTTTGGTCTAAGCAATTGAGTTTAATGTATATACATTGTCATCTAATTCAAGCGCAGATGCACGAGTAATAGGTTAATAGCATGGTATCTCATGAAACTTTCTATTACTATCAATTTGGAACATAAACCAAACGAATAGAGCTGAAAATCAAATCAAATTACAAAACTGAACCTGGATAATGCTCTTGTTCAACTCAACAAGTGCCGGTTTCGCCATGAAGTGCGGATTCTTAAGCAACTTGAGAGTTCTTACAAGCATCTTCTGCAAAACCGCCACTGGAGGATCACTAGTATTATCCACAATCCTCGCCAGGCACATCGCCGACCCGCTCTGCACGTGCTTGTTTTGCTCCCCTAACGCCTCGAATATCGGCCTCACCACCGCCACAAACGCCCTGTCTCCGCCGCAGCCATTAACAATCTTGGACGCCAAAACCCCAACCGCGTCCACGCACGTGTCCCTAACCACCGAATCCGCATCCCTCAACCGCCTCACGATGCTGGACACCATCTTCGGAAGGTACGGGAGAACGAGGTCGCCGTGGACGGCGGCGACGGTGGCCATAAGGCGGACGCATTCTTTCCGTATGGAGGCCTTCTGGTCGGAATCGGTGTCGAGGAGGCAGGAGAGGAACGGCGAGACGGAATCGGCGGTTAGCGAGCGCGCAGTCCTGTCGAGCTCCTCGACGCCGATCTGGTGCGTGTCGCGGTCGGAAAGTTTGTTGAGAGCTGTAACTACCTTTTGCTTCAGCTCGAAGAGCGTTTTCGCTTGCGATTGGTGGTTGTTATGTTGCTGCGAGTGTGGCTTCTTCATCTTCGTTGAAAGCAACGAATGATAACTCATATGTGAAAATTTAACTTATATCCAAATCCGAATACATTAATATAATGATAAGAATAGACCAAGTTTTCAAAAGATAACAGAGGAATAGTTTACAGTATACTTGAAACTGAAATTTGAATGAAAGGAAACAAGAATGAGAATCTCGAAGCTATTACATATGTTACATTGGGGAGGGGAAAATGTGACTGAACCAACAGGGTACTGCACGCAAATTGAGGAATGAGAGAAAGTGTGAGACAGGTTCATGGGTTTGTTTTTTGTTTGCTATCTGGGAAACTATGTCTGACTCCGTTTGCTTTAAATTTTCGCGCCGTAAGCTATAGAATTTGAATTTGGGGAGCGTGTCTCGGGCCCAGTTTGGATTTGGGCTTTGTTGGGCTTCAGAGTTAAATAAGCTGATGAAGATTAATCGTTCTCTCAGACCAAAAACGAAAACATGTTATCTCTTTCTAGTTTCTACGACGAAAGCAAGCGATCATTAAAAAAAAGTAGGTATTATTGAGTCTATTGACCCAAGAATGAAAATTCAAAATATATGGGTAGGGGTGGCAACACTACCCGAACCCGCGGGTACCCACCCCGCTCCTACCCGTTCGGGGCGGGTAATTACCTGCTCCCACACCGGGCGGGTTTTAACGGGGCGGGTTCTTGGGAGGGGCGGGGCGGGGTCGGATTTAGGTTAAATCCGCCCCTACCCGCCCCGGTATATAATATATATAATATATATAACATATATAAAATAATTAGTAAATGATTAATAATATTATATCATATATAAATTTTTACTTTAATTTATGTTATGTATGTAGATGGTGGTTATATAATTTTAAAAATTTTATTTTATTTGTTGGATTTAATAATTATAGGGGCGGGGCGGGTATCCACAGGGGCGGGTTAGGGTTTAACATTTTACTACCCAAAGGTAGGGCGGGGCGGGTTTCATGCGGGTTTTTTGTCGGGCGAAACGGAGTCGGGTAGAGCAAAAACCCGCCCTTACCCGCCCCGTTGCCACCCCTATATATGGGGCACAACTTTTTAATGTCTGATCTCCAAACAAAAATTTTACTTTTTAGTTTTTACTGAAAAAGTAAAAATTATACATTCCAATGAAAAAGTTAAATTTGTCCATGAGTTATAACTCAAATCACATAGTCTTCTCATACTCACTTAAGAGGTCGCAGATTCAAATCTCTCTATCTTTAATAAGAAAAAAAAAATGAAAAGGTTAAATTTCAATACGACAATACCGAATCATTATAATATTAAAAATATTTGTTACAAGTAGACTCAAACAAAAATGCACACATTGGCTTAAAATCTTTAAAGGAAAACAGTTGTAAATATTAATCATGTTTTATTGGTAACATAACATTTTCAATATATTTTTGCAAATTTTATTATGCACTACTGTGACTCATGCATATTGTAATTAAGCAACTTTTAACATGTTATCACGAGAGTAGTCGGAAGAGATGAATGTGTCTTGTTTGATGTTATCAAAGTATGACTTGATTCATCCAGAAAGTAGATAAAATGTTAAAATGTAGCCAAGAACAAAAAAAAAATGTCAAAATGTAGCTCTACATAGTTTTATTCTACCACAAACATGTTAAAAATGAGCGGAAGCGCAGTTTGCAAACAAAAACATCTTTCACGCTAACGGGTGGAAGAACACACATTCAACCAAGATTTTAGTCAAATTTTTCGTTGTATCATTATTGTTCTAACATCTGAACTATGGCAAAACGTTCTTATCCTATATTTAGTTAACTCTATTTATTTAACATTGCAATCCTCCACAAGTCAGCTCTTTGTTTAGCTCACTATTAAACTAATTTAGTCATGAAGTGTTCAAGAAGTGAATTATGGAACAAGTAAGATCTAAGACTGAAATAGTTCAGACAGCTTCCAGATAGAGCAAGATTAACGAGCCTGCAACACATTACATCGGTATTCGCCCAATGCCCAGATAGGGAATATGTTTCTATATGCAGCATAAGTGATCATGCAATTCCTGTTGAACACCCCCATGATTTCCTAACAGGAGAGAAAAGAAATATTGATTTAGTAGTTGATTTCTTTTGCTATTTTAACAATTTAAATTATATACAGAATGCAAGATATGGGGTTTTGAAGTCAATACCTCTTGTGGAAAGTCACCATTGTCCATCTGAAAATTTATCAAATATGCGGCTGCACGGTGCAATGGTTTTGGATCTCTTTTGGCCTATTCACACATTTACATTCCACGTGAAATATAAAATTATATGATAAGACAAATGCAAGATAACATGAATTTGCAAAGCATTGCCATGGTTTTTATATAATACATGCATCAACGCAGGTGGGATATATATAAGTTATGTAAGTTTTTTAAAAACTTTCGAAGTGATAAATTATCCTACCTCAATGAAGAATAGATTTGGTGCAATAATAAATTTATCAGTTCAAAACCATGGCAACAGCACAAAAGTAGCAAATATTTTGCTGTATATACCTGTCCAGCAGCAATGAGAGCCAGCAAGGCCCATGATGTGTTTACGAGATGAGCCCTATTGTTTTCAAGATTTGAATACACCTGAAAAACAGACATTGGGAGAAAAATAACTATAACTCTCAGCCTTTAGATTCCTGAAAGTAATGAAGTATTCTAACTGAATGTTACTTATAAACAAAATGCAATACGTTATATGAAAATTGTATCAGTTTCATAAAATTCATCGTCTTATACTCTCTCATTTCCTTCCTACACACTTCCCAGGAAGTTATAATCTCAGCAACTTCTTTATCATGTTTATGCATGCACTACTCGGAAAAGACTCTCCCACAAGCAAATGCTTCGTAGTTTTAGGAATTTCTAAATTCTAAGAAAAATAAATGATATTAGCATTTAGAAACAGTAAAATTAACCTTGTTTTGACAAGACAAATAACTCTCTCCCCATCCACCATTTGAAAGCTGCTTAGACAGCAGAAATTCACAAGCTTTGCGGATGGCTGGGCAATCACTGTAACTCTTTCCAGCAGCAATCAACCCATTTATCCCAAACCATGTGGCATAGGTGAAGCAAACTCCCCATGAACCATACCTGTTAAGCAGATTTGAGTGGTTTAGAGGTCTACTAAACTAACAGTTCCATTCATGCTAAAGCAAGAGGTCGAAACCACAACATGCATAAATCAACTATCAAATCAATAGATAAAAACTTGAAAATAGTGGTTTCCAAAAAGGGAGTAGCAAACCATGAACCATCTGAAGCTTGAACGCTTTCAATATATGCAGTGGCTTTTTTAATACAGCGGCTTATTTCTTCTGGGCGATGCATGGGATATAATTTCCGAAATGATGCCAATGCTTGCAAAGAGGCTGATGTACATTCCACATAACTATAGCATATAGCAAATAGAAATATTAAAAGATTCAAATGATGGGTTAAGGGATAGGAAGAGGAATGCGAAAATTTATACTGAACAAGCATTTGATAGCTTACCAATAATCAATAACTATATCACCAAAAGTTTCCGCTGGATTTATTATCTGCAAGAGAAAGCATTCATCTAAGTGTGTATCTAATCTTAATCCAAAATCAACTTCCTAAATTTTCAGGATCAACTCGTCAAGTAGGCTAATTTCTAATTATTCATAAAATAAAGTTACCTCCAGCCATCTATATGATCGTGTGAGTTCATATGTTGCAAAGCCACCATCTTTGTTCTGAAGAGTTGGGAAAAGAAAATTAATAAATACATCTCTAGATAATAACATTGATTCTTCAAACAGATTCAACAAATTTTAAGGAAACTATTTGCTCATGCACCGTGGATCACAGTCAGACAAACAAGATATTTAAAATAAATAAATATTAATAGAAAAAATGAAGAAATTAATGAGAAAGAAAATGTTAAATAGAGAGAGGATACGGTATCTTTACAAGAAAGAAAAAAGATAAAATGAAGATCTTCTTCCACCAATCTATCAATGATTTATTTGCTCAAACTATTCAGATAATCTAGCTTCAGCCAAGACGAGTCTATTACCTGCAATGAGAGCACGACATTAACAGCATCATATAGCCTCTCTGCTTTGATTGGCTCACCAGCAATCTTCGGTGAAATTTTGGAAAGTAATAGAGCAGCCTGAAAGTAGCATATTTAGCAATGTGGCAGCATAAATTAAACAAGTACAATTTCTCTACTTTTTTCAATCAATAATTACTTTTAGTCCTTCAGATGTGCAGTCAGATATCGGCCATCCATGATCTCTAGTTGAAAAAGGCCAAGCACCTTTGGAAATGTGACGGTACCAATAATTAAGATCACCTGGACAATCTTCTAAAACCTTTTGCAAGAAAAAGAGAAATGTTGATCAACAAGGGTGAACCGATGCAACAATAGTAATAAAAGTGTAAAAGTTACCTGTGATTTCTTAATAAACAAATGAACTTTTTTAATAGTTTGACCATATTCTTCAATGAGGTTGGATGAAATAATTGCTTGGACCGCAAATGCAGCATCCCATAGTTGACTTCCATTGTATCCCTGCAACAAAAATTGGTTACAAGTAAATTTCGTGATGTAAGCTTTAACAAAAATTGGTTACAGGTAAATTATATGACCTTAAGAAAAGCTCAATAATGCTGCAACAATAGTTTCACATATTACTTGTTTTGCACCATATAATATCAATTTTAGGCCCATATCATTCCTAATCATCTGTGAATATGTCCAATTAAATCAAAAACATCTTCTGATCACTCTGATAAGAGAGAATAGGTTGACTAATATGTGGACCTGCATTTTCATGCCATCTTCAGCAATCCACAAATAATCATTAAGCCTTGGAAGATGCAACTTGAAGGCTTCTGAATTTGGATCTTCTATCCAACAGCAGAGCATATTCAACACCTGATTGAGAATCGTGCAGAATAACATTAACAAGATAATTAGTATTTCATTTTTATCTCAAAAAATAAATGAACAAAAACTATCAGTATTTTTGCTAATCAAGTCCCCAGTTATATATATATATATATATATATATATATATATATATATATATATATATATATATAGGGAACAACGAAGAGGTGCTCAGACATCCACAAAAAATATAATCAACAGTTCAACACTAAACGAAAATAACACAGTAAAAGTAAATCAATATGTAACCAAAGCCTAACAATTATTTTGGTCATCAGATAAGCAAGTTATACAAAGATGAAAAGAAGGAGATTTCTAATACCCCAATGCAAAGGGTGGGAAGTTAAGAAACAATGAATAGTTGAAGGGAAACCTCATGACTCCTGTTCCCTCTCAACAATTACCTTGTTTACAGGACCTATGCAAATATACCGAGTATTCTCATCTTCATAGTGTATATGCTTCATTACAGTCGTTAGAGCCCTTTCTCTCAACTTTTTTCCAGGCCAATGCATCATAATGGGCTCAACGACCTTGTGTAGAGTGGCCCAAAGAACATCTTGAATGAATGGATGAGGATAGTACAAGTCTTCCTGCATGAAAACAAAGATAATCCTCTTGTAACGTTATATTTAGCACAATTAAATTGGTAGTTAACAATTCTAGAGAAATCAAATGCTGATTTGCAATGCTCCATTGACGGAGTTTCTAACCGCCTGACACTTCCCACCTACATTCTTCCACACAAGTTTAATTTCATCACAAAAGGAATGAGCCTCTGCATTACTCAAGCTTCAAGCCAAGGGGAATTTCAAAATTCAAACAACAGAGGACATTAAATATATAAAAACCATTCTTGCATTATCACTTATCAGGTAAAGCTTTTTTGGGAGAATCAGTGCTTTAAAATGGAGATAATATGCTATAATGGTGGTTTACAATGGCATTATTCTAAGGAGAAGGATAAGCATATAAGAAGTATCCTAGTAATTACTTGGTTGATAAGGGGTGGCAAACAAAGTAGCCAGTAATAATAGTGACATGATGGTTGCCACTGTAGTTTGTAGATGGGTATTATGTGGGCATAAACAATAGTAATCGATTTTTCTTTGATATAAGTTCTGGTATCAATTCAACAGGATAATCAACATATGATTTTGATGAGAAAAAGAAGCCAATACGAGGAACAAAGTGCAGATTCTATTTCCATGCAATTGTTAACTACAAGAGAAAATTCTAAGTGTGGAGGCTCAAAATGTTTTCACAACTTACAAGCATCACTAACCTTAGCACACAAATTGCGAGCTTTATCCCAGTCTATATCATGATATGGTATGTTATAGAGCTCTTTTCTCAAAGACAACACTGTTGGTGTGATTGGACCAACAAACCTCTTGCCATATAAGTAGGACATGGGCAAATAGACCATCCGGCAATGACACCACATCCTTCCTGTACAGCACAAAAAATATAACTCAGTGAAAAATACATATAACAAAGATAATTCACCAAAAAAAAAATTACAATAAACATAGACAACTAATTTTAAAATGATTCTTTGTATAAGTAATCAACAATAGAAGTCATTCTTAAGGAATAAGGACTGCATATACTGCATGAAGTCATGACACAACCTACTATACCAGCCTTTTATTCAGCAACCAGGATATACACTACTTAATCACGACACAAAAGTTTTCAGATTGAACAACAAATAAATTCCAGCACAAACTTTACATCGGAAGTCTTTTGTAAAACTTTAAGTCATCTTGTTCAACCCAAAATGATATATGTATCTCTCCAGCAACAAGATCAGGTTTCGTGTTTAAGTTGAAAGGAGTTATCACTATCATCTTGTAATTTGCTCTACTCCTGGGGTAAAAAGTCCAACTAATATACAAAAGCTGATCATATCAGAAACTTTATCCATTTGTAAACATCCTAATGAGAAACATTCAACTGTAAAGCATGGAAGAAAAATGAACTCTTGGAGACAATCTATCATTTAAGTAACATCTCATTAACATTGATAACCACTTAAGTGGCCAGTTGTTCCTAAACTGGAAATATTTTTACCCATCCATTAGTTCATGTATTCTCTCTGAGCAGATTGATGGATAAACAAATAGAATAAAAAAGCACAATAACCTGGATGAAATGGGAGCAAGTACGGAAGTAGCCATATCTCAGGGGGCATGGGATTATTTCCTGACCATTCATGTGCCCCAAGCACCTATAATCAAGAAGTAGAAAATAAACAAGTATACCATATACATTAGTAAAATCATTAAAAATGTCTTAATATTCATATGATAAAAATTTAAAAATAAAAAATAAAAAGACTCAAAGGTAGGCTAAGATTTTAACTGAAAGCCACATCTTCCCCCATGATGTTATGTAAGTAGCACCACCATGTGATTGAATCCAGTTACGTGCCTTCTCCATGTCCCCTCCTCCATCATTAGGTCCCTCACCAAGCAATCTCAGAACAACATAATTCAAGACAGAGCCAAACATGGTGCTTGGACCTTCAATATGCAAACCCCATCCACCATCCTTGTTCTGTAGTTACAGTTAACTAATGAGAATTCTCGGACAAGCCCAAATATTACAGGGAAGGATGGCACGAAGCTCTTACCTGTTGATTATAGAGATATCGACATATTTCCTTTTTATGTTCTTCTGTTAAGACTGCATTCAGTGCCCCAGTGACAGAAAGTGTAATTATCTGTTTGATTGGATATCCCAAACAGTATTAGATATCCACAATTATCAGGTCAGAGGGAAGACAATGTCAAACATAATTTTGAAGGCAAAAGTTGCAGGATTTCAAAAACAATGTGTTTCAAGGCCAGAATATGCATAATATAGCAATTAACCCAAACATTATTTGAGTTCCATAGTTTCAGTTGGAAGGGAAGACAATTTCAAACACAATTTTGAAGTCTGAAGTTTCAGTATTGTTAAAAAGCATGTGTTTCAAGGTCAGAATATGTGGAATATAGCAATTAATAGAGAAAAAATTTCACACAGGAAAAAAGATCAAGTGTTCAAAACAAAACTTACTAAGCCAGGCATAAGAAACATGGGACCCCCATAATCTCCAGGCCAGTGTCCATCGTCACTCTGGAGAGTTGAATGGAAAGTAATGGCCCTTTTTAATGTTCTTGTCACAGTTTCTTCAGTAACATCTTCAATATCTTTCACTCTGACTTTGGGTAAGACTTCACTAATTGGGTTCTCTTTTGCAAACTGCAATGTTTTGTAAGAAACATCATTGAACTTAAAAGGATTGAATTTCTGATATCAGAAACTTATAGCTTTGATACCATAAAGCACAAAATATAATGTACAACCTCCCAGTATAACAATATGATAAAATGATTATCTAAAATGTACTCATTTTAAAGATTTAAAAATCACTTCTGAATTAATTTCCACGTTCAAAGAAGGAATAAGTATCAAACAAGTACACAGTATAGTAATATCTGCTGCAATTTTCTAAGAAATTAATGAACTAGTTCAGTGTCTGACTGATTAATAGCGAATAAAACCACAAATAAAAGCAGAATTTATATAAGAGGGGATTATTATGCCAATAGCAACCAACTTTGTAGACAAGGTTAAGAACTGCCCAAGGATTAGTTCCGCACCCAAATGTAGCAAAGAAAACAACTCATGATCTTACCGCTCTAGACCCACCTATTCAAACTTAACATATGTTGTCACTTCTCCTCTACATAAAGTATGAATCATTGATAAGTCTAATCCTTAAATTTTTTTCAAACAGGAACCACTAATCTAATCAAATGCTCTTACAACTTTTGATACTTTATTTAAAAATAAAAAAATAAAAAAATTATAAAGTATAAATTATAAATAAATAAAACAAATTTATTTCAATATGATCATTCCAAAAGAATTGAGTGATACATAAAACATGAAAGAGACAAACAATGCAAAGTCACTAGCAGTGTATTCATCGAAAAAGCATAAAAATATATCACTCGACTCATCACCACATTTAAAATAAAAATAAAATTTAACAAATGGCCAGTGACCAGCAGAATCAAATTTGTCATGGAACCTCGAAGAAGAACAAAGATGTACAGTTTCATACAAAAACGACTCAACTTACAAATTAAATTAAGATACCGATAAAATACCGCCTAAACAACGCCAAACAAAAAAATGTTACAAAAATGCACGGTACCATTGTAATTATGACTATAAGCACAATTATAATCACTATTATAAGTTTTACCAAGCATCATCATCATTATTATAATCACTAATCCTTTCTTCGACAATGACATCAGAAAATGAGGAAAACAAAAACTCAAACACGCAACGATAGACTCCAAAAACAAAAATAGAAAGAAACTAAACTCAAAAGAAAAAGAAAAATTATCAAAACTAGAATGGAAATTAACATAAAATAGAAAAAGAGTACCTGAATGCGCATGAGGAGATCAGCGCTATGCTTGTGTTCGAAGCGATTCTCGCGGAAACTCTTGCGAGCGGCTTCAATCTGAGCGAGCTCTTCCGGCGATCCGAGATTAGGATCGAACTCCCAAATCTGGCGGCCAACGTGATCGTTAAGTGTCCGAAGCCATGGGCTTCCGCCGTCGGAAACCTTGAGCCTCCACATTCTCTTCGGTCTAAACAAAATGAGAACGGAAAGAAGTTTAAAAGTGACAGAAATGAAACGCAAATGCAAATGCAAATGCAAATCCAAAAATGAAAATGGAAATGGAAATGGAAATGGATGTGAAGAAAAGTATGTAGGAATAAGAATAAGTACAGGCCACGGGGTTAAGAAGAAGCCACACGAGGCTGTAGAAGCTGACTTGGTTCTGATGGAGGTTATTTGTTGTTGATACCTCTTATGCAATAATTACCGTTTTTAATGTATTTATTATATATTTAATGAAAAATTAAAAACTTTTAATAATAATAATATTTAGCTAAACGCCTAAACCTTTAAATATTTATGAATAAATACATAAATTGGCCTAATAAACTTTGGATTACATATTTTAATCTTCAATATATTTTTATTATTTTAAAAAATTAAAATTATTTTTATACATATATGATATATCAATAAATAAATTACTAACAAATTTTATTATAAGATAATTAAATCTTAAAAATTTATTATTATAAGATAAATTAATTTTTTTATAAATGAACTAATATGTCTCGAATATCTTTAAAATAACAAAAATATTTTAAGGATTATTGGATCAATTTATTTGTATATTTATTCAATATTTGTTATAATCCGAATTAGGTTATATATATAAAAAAAAATTAGTTATTAGATAAACTACTTATATAAAATATATCCTGTCAGGCTGTAAGTGCCCACACACACAATAATTTATTTGGCAGTTGGTTTTTTTTTATATATAATATTTTTAATGTGGTATTTGGAAAATATTTTTACTATTTTAGCTTTTAGGTAACGTTTGTTTTGAGGTACTGAGACAGAGATTGAGAGACTGAGATTCAGTATCGTGTTTGTTAGTTCAGAGACTGGTACTAAAATTTCTGTCTCTGTCTCTAAAATTTCAGTATTTTAGTACCTCCAAAAAATAGGGACACAGGGGACTGAAATTTTCAGAGATGGAGACTGAAACTTTAATAACATTTTATACCTAAAATACTTTCATTTCAATTAATTAATTCCAATTTTACCCTTTGTGCAAATTAAATTAGAGTTTCATTCTTGTCTCAATTCCTGTCTCTCATTTTGCGCCAAACAGAATACTGATATTTATTTCAATCCCTGTCTCTTAGTCTCTGTCTCTCAGTCTCAGTCTTTCTGTCTCTGTCTCTCCACCAAACGCTACCTTAGGGACCATGTAATATAGGGGTGGGGACTGGATCGACCGATGGAGCGTGCAGATGAATCGCCGCCATAAATGATGGGCCAGTCAGTGCGTGTCTCGGAACCAAAAGTGGTTTTGGGTACATTTAGGTAGTGATTGATTGATGTCCTGTCTACAGTGACACATATAAGTTGTTTGATTTGGTGAGATATATATTTTTGAGGGATAAAAAAAAGATATGGAGATATTAAATTTATGTATTTGAAATACTGAGACTTAACTTGTGACATACTAATTTTTTATTTTTTTATTTTTATTCAATTTTTAAATTTTATTTTTTTATTTCTCTAATTTTTTCTTTTTTTTTTTCTCCCTCTTTTAGATTTTATAATCAAATTTATCCTCTTAATTTCTTCAAAATAAAAATTGTACATTTAATTTTTTTATTTATTTAAATTTTGATTAATTTTTTATAAATTCTGAGTTTTAGTTTTTTATTTTTTTTAAAAAAAATATATTTAATATTTGAATGATAATTTAAGATGATATTAGAAGAAATAAAAATTTAATAATAATGATATGCATAATTTGAAATAATAGATGTACAATGATAGTAATAAAATTTGTGATTAAATGAAGGATAATTTAATTTTTTCTAAATATTTATGTCTTATTTATTGTTTTTCTCAAATACAATTATAGATACAAATATTTTATATCTATGTCTTTAATGTCTGTATTTTTGTACCTATGTCTCATTGTATTTCTGTCTTTATTGTGGACTCCACCATTAAATCGGGAGGCTTACACGGCAAGAAATAGCAAATTGTTATTAGTATGGGTTTTGATAACCTAAGATCATCTTCAACTGCAGTCCGGGACGAATCTAGAAATATTATTCTGGAGGGGCCAATAACATATATAATATTAAAAAATTATCCAAAAAATTATATAATAAAAAATGTATTATAAAAATATATCGATAGAGAATATATTTTAAAGTATAAAAAATATGTATATACTTTTTATTAACGAAGTTGTCGATTCTTCGTATCATAAAATTTATGGATAATAGAATGTGTCAAATTTTTCAACAATTTTTTTTCAATATAATTAAAAGACAATTAGCAAGAAATTAACCTTTCATTTTGTTTATGAGTTATTCTTCACAATATTCATCGCTGAAAAATATCTCTCAGTTGTAATAGTTGAAACAAAAAGAATTAATACCAAATGAATCAAGAAGGACCCTCACAAGAAGAAAAAAAATCCACTTTATAAGATTTAAAATATTTTATTTAATTAAAAAATATTAATAATAATATCTTTTTAGATTTTTTTAATATTGTTACTTACTTTTTTAGATATTAGAAATCATTAATATTTATATTAGGTTGGACTTTTATTTATATTAGACTAAATACTAAATAAATTTAAAAAAAATAAATTATACTTAATAACTTAATACTATTAATCTTTTTTTAAAAAAATTGGGGACCGAAGCCTCCATTCGCCCCCGTATGTCCGTCCTATCTATAGTTTTAATTTTAATTTTATTCTGGATGATATAAGATAATATATAAATATTTATGAGATTATTTATTATAAATAATTATTTAAAATTATAAATAAAATTTGACCATTTAATATTTAATTTTAATTTAATTAAAATTTTATATTATTTTTAATTATTTTATTAATATAATTATATGAATGACAAAATTTTATTAGTTCTCTATTATATTAAAGTAATATCGATTTTATTTTATCAATTAACTCCGATTTAATTATACCGTAAGTTTCTATAATTTCACCGAATTTTTAAGTAAATTCTTATATTTTTTTTAAATTAAATCTCTATACCATAATTTTTTTAATTTAATCCATATTATCGTTAAATATTAAAAAAATATTAATAAAATGTGAAATTACTTGTACCCCTTATTTCGCCTATAATAAATTCATATTTTTATAAGATTTCTCTTCTTTCCCGTTTTCTCTTCTTTCGGTTGTCCTCTTCGACGATGTCCTCTTCGACGAACCTATAGATTAAAAAGAAGCAAGATTTTTAATGCTATAAACATAATTAGTGCTGAAAAAAATCTCCAAACGTTAATCTTATTACCTGAATTTCTAGCTGGAGGTGGGAAAAAGCAAAATTTTCAAGAGAAGAACAAGTTATGCTTTGAACTCTTGAGTGTAATTGGCAAAAAATGTGTACTTTCCTCGGTGAATTGTAATTAGAAACTGGAGGTCCACCTTATTGTACAGATCCTGCAACGTTTGATGCTGAATTCTCAAGCCTCTGGACCAATTTAGTGCTTCCTCTCCATGCGTTTCCCAAAGCAGTCTATGCTCCAGAAGCAAATGTCTCAACAAAATTTTCAAATCTATCAAAAGCCTTCAAGCTCTGGCTAAATAATGAATCTTCACTAGCTTTCTCCAATTTATCCAGTGCAGATTTTATCAATTTGTCATCTTCATCATCACTTTCCTTTTCAGTAGGAGATTCTCCAACGGCATTTTTCTCTAACCCTGAATCCTTAGCACCGTCCTTTAACTCCGCAAAGTTCTTTGAAGCTGTCTCTGCACCTGCAACAGCCTGCATTTTGAAACCAGGATCAATTCCAAGTAAATAACTCTGAATCCTCGTACCAAATCACAACAGTAATCATCCTAAACACTTTTAAGTATCAAAATATATTGTAGCATTCTACATATTATAAATGCATATAATTTTTCATTTCACATTATATCTTTTACCAACTGAAAAATGTAGGATTATGAACATATAGCATTAGTCACTGACAAATACCAATTTAGTCACACTTATATTTTTGCCCTGTTACCAAAGACACCGCAATTTAATTTTCTTCACTTCAATTCTCACGTTCTCATTTTACATTGACACCTATAAACCCTAATATAGTGTTCCGCTGAAGCATTGAAATGCTATGCAAACTGGGAAAGACTTCAACAATTACATACTCTACTAGTACCTAAATCAAAATATATTAGAATCCCCATTTGCATAATAAATAACAAAAGTTCTACTAACTAGTTATGCTCTATGGATCTAAACAACGAACACTTCTTAAATGTTAAATATAAAAATCGTAGCTTATAATTGGAATTAAACCATAACTAAAACAACAAATCCAAAACAAAATCACAGATTGAAAGAAAATGCATTGGAGGCGCAAGCAAAAACGACATTTGATTTCGATACGCACATTGCGAGAGATCTCTTCGGCAGCAACGGCAGCGGCCTTCTGAAGATCGGAGAGAAAGGAGAAGGACGAAAATCCCCGGCCTCCAGTGTTGGAAATGGTAGCGGTGAGTATGTTATGTTGGTTTCGTTTTGGATTGGGATCAGAGGATGAAGAAAGAAGGCATACTGTGTCGTTTTCAAGTGTTTCGGCGCATGAGAAAAGCCACGCACCAAGCGACGGACGACGACCACGCCACGGACGACGACACCAGAACACCACGGAGGAGAAATGCGGCTAGACGGGAGCTCCCTCCGAGAATAACTTAGGGTCAGATTCTCTGACTTTGGAATAAAATGCTAAGATTTTTTTGGTATTTTAAAAATATTGAGATATTTTTAATTAGGTATTTTATTTTAATGGTGAGAATATTTTTTTAATAAAATATTCTCTTATTTTAAATATTTTTATTATAGTAGGGGTTAAATTGAAACAAAATTTACAGTACAAAGATTCAATTAAATATATATATATATATATATATATATATATAAAGACTTAATTAAAAATTGAGTAAAATTAGAAAGGTATACATAAACTATTAACTTTAATACAGATTTTAATTTTAAATTAATTTATTTTTTAAAATATTAAAAATAATATTCTAAAAATATTTTATTGAAAATGCTCTAAAAATCAAGGTTGCGAAAACTGGACCGGTAAAGTGACTGGTTCATTGGTTCAAAGGTTCGACCGGGGTTCAACCGGGGTTCAACCGGTTTAATTAAATTTTAAATAAAATTATTAAAAATTAAACATACCCTTTTTTTTGTTACCTTAACAATATCTGGTAAGTAAACTAAAATCTGATCTCTTATTCTTTTCAAAATTAAAATAAGGAAAATCCAAACTAACGTTTAATTTCCTAAATTTAGGGTAAAAGGAGAAATTAAAGAAAGAAATCATTGTAGAATTAACAATTCTGGGCATATCTTTGCAACCTTTCTGCTGGGTCTAACAAATTTGTATAAAGAAGCTGCAACACATGTATGTTCTCATATGCAGATCAATGTAAAACACCATCACAAAATTAATCATACCACCACCAACTCTAATTCAGAAGTCAGAATACAACAAAAAAAAAATATCAACTCACCCCAATTCAGATTCAGAACACAACAAATAGAAACAAAAACAGCAACAAAAAAAATATCAACTCACCCCAATTCAGATCCAAAAAACAACAATAAAAACAGAAACAACAACTCAGTAAAATTAACAGAATACAGAACCATAAATTGAAGCAAACAGAGTTGAATCTTAACAAAATAGAAAGTCAAAATCATAGAAATTAACAAAAGAAAAAAACTGAAGCAGAGCTATCGACAGAGGAACCAAACTGATGTGACGGAGGAACGAAACAGGCAGCAAGGGAGGAACGGCGAGACAGACGGGATCGAGCAAACTGACCAACAATGGAGGAATCCAGCCGACCGCGCTTCGATCTGCAAGTCCACACGACGAAGACGAAGACGATGTAGAAAAGAGAAAGATGGACGGCCAAAGGCGACGACGTGGAGACAAGGATGGACGGCCAAGAGCTCCAAGCACCCTCTATCTGTCACTGCCGGCGGCGAGGCACCCTCTGGCTGACTAGAAGCGTTCGGCGACGGCGGAGGCGGTGACTGCTGTTGCCGCTGGCTGAGAGAGACAGGGGCTGCTGGCTGAGAGAGCGAGAGGAGTAGCGCCGTAGAGGTTAGGGATTTTTGGGGGTTAGGGCTGCAAGCAGTATACTATTTATATTATCCATTTTCTTTTTTTTTTTAATTCTAAAAACCGTTAAAAAACCGGTCGGTTTGACTGGTTCGTCGGTTTACCGCCGGTTTGACCGGTTTTTATGCCGGTTTTTTGCCAAGCGGTTTTGTACATCAACCGAACTGGCCAAAGGACCGGTTCCCGGTTAATCCGGTTGAACCGGCCGGTCCGGTTCGGTTTTCAGAACAATGCTAAAAATACTGATTTATGTATAATTAAATTTACGTTTTTTTTTACAATAAGATCAAATATAATCGGGTTAAGAAATTTAGTATGTAGTCTAATAAGTAGAGTTATAAAATTAGAATTAGTGTTATAAGAATCGGATCGAACCGATAAGTTCGACTGAAAACCAATGAACCAGATTTTCAACCGGTACGGTCCAATGATATAATCGTTTAAGGATTAAAATCGGTGATAATCGCTCAAAACAAGTGAGAATCGGTCAAAATCAGTAGAAACTGGTAGAAAACTTGTCCAATCGAATCGCTCTAGAAAAAATTTTAAAATTGTTGAAGATATGGTTTAAACCTCGATCTTCCATATTATTGCATACTTCCATTGCCACTAAGTCATGTTATTTCTTGTTCCTTTATATGCTAATTGATCCGTCACCTTATAACTCAGTCTTTATTGTGTATTATGAGTTATAACTCGGTGTTAATTATCATTTATTCTTTGCTTGTAACCGACACCATCATTACCGACTTAATGACCATCATTTCAATCTTAATGACCAAACGGTCATAACATGAATATCATTCATCAATTCTATGCCTATAAAAGGAACCTTCTATATATAATCTCAGGGAGCAACATGATAAGTTCTATAGGTTCTATATCATGTCTTACATTCTATATTCATAGAATTATTCTTATACCTCTTAAATACTTACTGACTTGAGTGTCGGAGTGTCTTTTGCAGGTACCTACCTCCTTGTTCTCTCATTGCCGACGTATAACTCATCCCGATGAGAAGCTTGAAGACATTCATCGACGGACGAGCTATACACCGGCCAAACTCAGCAAGAACAATTTGCGCCATCTGTGGGGACGAGTAAAATAATTCCTACTCCCCTCAGTTTCATAAAACTTGAATTACATTCAAATTTTTGAACCAATTTCAACAATCTTGTTTAAGATTTTATTTGATACATTTTATCAAATTTTAATCTAACGTATCATAATATTTCACATGTCATAATCAATCAAGGAATCAATCCGAGAATAAACTCGGCTTTCAACCAATCCGAAAAAAAAAAACTCGATTTTCAATCAATCAAAGTATAAACTCACCTATCAATTTTGCTAACTTTTTCAAAGTTCTCTACTTACACAAATAACATTATTTATTTTATTCACACATATTTTTGCATTTATATTTTGTGTAACTAATATTTACTGATTTATTAGTTATATTCAAATCTCAATATATGTTTTATACAATAATGACATATAACAACTATGTCAATTGAATTTTTATTTCATTATGTGCTATATTCTTATTGCTTAATGATTTCATTTATACAATTAAATGACAGTAATGATGAGTTCAAATCTTAAAATTAGATTCCATCAAAAATTAATTATATATCAATTGCATATAACTGTTACACTATTCACTTTATGCTATTAAATTTTATGTTACTATTTGTTTAATGTAAAAAATTAAACAGGCAATTTACTATTATTGCACGAAGAATATCCCTCATCATATTGTAACTGCTAGAAACATTATACTAAATGTATAATTCAATAACTGTTATGTTATTGCTTTATTATCAAATTAAAGCATGTCCTACAAAACAAAATTCAAATATTCACATTTGGCATGTACGACATTCATATATGTCGTCTTCTTCTCTACAATTATCAACTTTCAAGGTATATTTTTCTACTTTGAACTCTTTTACTTTTACAATATATATTATTCAATATATGTTGCGATTTTAGACATATTCATTTTCTCAATTTATCTTATTCATGTCGTATGACCTTCACTATAAATTGTAAATATTCAATAACTAATAATTGCTTTGAGCGAGAAATTTATCAATAAGTTGTTGTGGGTCGGAAAAATTTCCAAGACAATTAATCATTATATCCTCGGATCATACAATCGATTCCGTCAATGGATATCTATCTCTGAACTTTTCAGTTCACATACAATCAAATGCTAAAATTGTTCTTAAGCGGAAAAGTATCCCCCACTCAACTATCTTGATTGAATGACTCTTATCACTCAATTATTTTTTGAATAAGTGCCGACATAATAACCCGACTAAGCTTGGGGGCTCACCATATCATTATTCACTTATCTTTTAACAGAGTTATAGCTCATTTTATTTTCTAAGCTTAGCCTGGATCATATGATCGGCAGATAAAGCTTGGGGGATGTGATCTGTCACCTTATAACTCAGTCTTTATTGTGCATTATGAGTTATAACTCGGTGTTAATTATCATTTATTCTTTGCTTGTAACCGACACCTTCATTACCGACTTAATGACCATCATTTCAATCTTAATGACCAAACGGTCATAACATGAATATCATTCATCAATTCTATGCCTATAAAAGGAACCTTCTATATCTAATCTTAGGGAGCAACATGATAAGTTCTATAAGTTCTATATCATGTCTTACATTCTATATTCATAGAATTATTCTTATACCTCTTAAACACTTACTGACTTGAGCGTCGGAGTGTCTTTTGCAGGTACCCACCCCCTTGTTCTCTCATTGCCGACGTATACCTCATCTTGACGGAGAGCTTACAAGTATTCACCAGCGGACGAGTTATACACCAGTCAATCTCAGCAAGAACACTAATTATTAATTATATAATAAAAATATACAATAATTTTGTTAATATTATTTTAATTTTATACTCATTTATATTTAAATTAAGGGTTAAGTACGATTTTGGTCCCTAAGGTAGGGGTTGAAAATTTATTTCGTCTCCAACCTTTTTTTCGCTACAAAATGGTCCCAAAGATTTAACTTAATTTTAAAATCATCATTTTTACTAAATTTTTTATTTTTATTCTAAAAATACCCTTAATTACAAAAATATAAAAAAAAACACGGGTTAAGACTTAAGGGGGAAGGGGGAGGGTATCAGCTGGAGGGGAGGGGTGGGGTTTTGGTCCAGGGAGAAGAAGGGGAAAAGAAGGAGAAGGGAAGGGTCACCGCCGCTGCTCTTTGCCGCCGCCGCTCCTATTCCTCGTCATTCGGTCCTCACCACTGGATCTCACCGTGAGGGTGGACATCATGCACCGCGAGCCGTTTCTGCTCCTCCTCCTCGCCCTCGCCGATGTCGTCGCCTCGCCCTCGTCTTGCTGCACTTCCTTCTCGCTGTCGCACTTCGTCTCGTCGTTTGTTTTGGTAATTATATTTATGAAGTTTTGGTTCTTGTAATTGAAGATGAATTTGAGAAATTTCAGATTATTGTAATTGCATCTGAGTTTTGTTAATGAAAGAGGAAGAATTTTAGTTTTGAGTTTTGTTAATGGTTCTGATGATAATTTTCTTGTTTGTCTGAGTTCTGGGTTCTTGTTTTCCTGAGTTATGGGTTCTGGGTTCTGAGTTTTGATGATGCTGATGATGATGATTTTCTGAGTTCTGAGTTTTGTTGTTCTGATTTTCTGAGTTCTGGGTAGGTGTAGTGGTAGTGAGTTCTGAGTTTTGTTGTTCTTCTTATGATTCCATTATTATTGTTGTTGTTTTTCTTCTTCTTATGTTTCTTCTTATAATTTTATTATCCATTGTTCTTCTGATGATGACCATGATGATAATGGTGACGATGGTGGTGGGTTCTTGTTCAGCTTCAGCTTCTAATCTGCTTCTGGTTGATTTTGAGGAAGAAGGGAGAAGGGTATTTTCGTTCGAAGGACAATTTTAAAACTAAGTTAAACCTTCGGATCCATTTTGTAGCAAAAAAAAAAAAGCTGGAGATGAAATAAATTTTCAACCCCTACCTTAGGGACCAAAATCATACTTAACCCTTTAAATTAATTATATTTTTTATTATTCATAATTATTAATATAAATGGTATTAAACATATATAAATAAATAAAAATATCATATATTTTTATTAATTATAATATCATTATTCTTTTTATGATTATATGATATTTATTAAATATTATTTTTTAATAAAAATAATATAATAAATATAAACTAATTAGTTAGTTATTGAAATAAAAAATAGTTATTTTAGTATGAAAATAAAATTAAAAAAATTTTATTATGAAAAAATTCTAGAATTTTATATACTTATTTAATGATAATTGAATTATAACTTGTTGATTATAATTCGTTAAAATTTGATTGTTTTTAAAATATTAGTGAAGATATCTATTTTAAATTTTAATTTTAGACTTTTGACTATTTTATATTTTTTATTTATGTAAGAACGGTACTATCGATTCAATCAATAACTTATCAGTTAAACCAATAAACAATAAACCAATAATATGACTGGTTCGATCACCGATTCGATTTTTACAACTATGTTTTATAATTCTACCTAACGAATGTGGTCCTACCCTAACCTAGTAGGCTTCCACTTGGATAATTAGATTTTGTAAACTTGGGGCAAGATGGTATGAATTGGCTCTCTTCATTTCACATTTAGAGTTTATTTGGAAATTTATGAATTAGAGGTCACTCAAGAATTAGAATTTTTTTTTATTTTGGAATAAATAAAAAGGAATAATTTAAACTCTTTTGAAAATTTTAATTCTCATTTTTCTCTCATTTACAAATCAGACAAAAAAAAAATATGATTTTAAAATTAATTCTCACACTAATTTAATTTAACATATTAAATGTCAAAAATATCCCTATTTAAATAATTAATAAGTAGATGTTTAATAAAATAATTTTATTAAGAAAAAATTATATAAAAAAAATTTAATTCATATAAAAATTATTCCAAACCAAAGAATTAAAATATTGAATTCTATTTTATTAGTATATTAAAGTCATTTTAAATTGTGGAATTGAATTTCAAATAGAAATAAATCCTTTTCTTAAAAAAATAAAATTCTCTTTTTTACGCTCAAATACTTTTCAAACAATCTGTTATTTTTAAGAATTAAAAAAAAATGTTACATAAACTATGCTACAAATACATACTTTTCCTAGACTTCTATTAGGTCAGATTATACATGTATTAAGATGTCAATCTTTTTATAAAAACAAATAATTATTGTTAGGTTTTGTTGACAAAAGATTTTAAAAGTAGTTTCTTAAGATACTATAAAAGTAAGAGGAATTTATTGAAATTGTAATTTTTTTTAGTAATATTAAAAGTAACTAGAAAAAGAAATTTAAAAAGTTCACTATTATTATATATTCTTAGGTAGCAATTGATAGTAAAAAAAAATCAAAATAAAGGTATAAATGAGATAATAAAAATAGGGTAATTAAGTGATTTATTTATTATAATATACTATTAAGGGTAGTAATGTCAATGGATAATAAGTGTAGTTAGAGTTTATTATAGAATCTGTTATATTTGTTGGATATGTCTAAAATGAGCATAACAATTATGTGTTTATTATTGGACGTGCCACATTCATGTAGATTATTAAATTTTATTAGAGAAAAATTAAAGGCTAATATAAAAGAAGATCATTGATGGACTCTAACAAATATAGAATATCCTAGTATATAAATAAATATTTTAAATAATAATACTTTAATAATTCACAATTCTTTAAATGACAACAGAATTTTTTATTCTTAATAATTAAATATAAAGCATATAAATACAAAAAATTAAGAATATTTTTTATTCATTAATATTAATTATTATGCAAGAATTTTTTTTATAATATTAAAAAATTATATTAAAATAATATTTTAAATTATAATATAAAAATATAAAATAATTAAAATTTTATTTTATATTACTTGATGAATAATTAGATTATTATAAATCAATTTTATTAACAAACTATTTATGTTAAAAATATAATTTATTTAAAATATTGTATATAATACATGAAAATATTAATTTTATTATTTTTTAAATTAAAAAAAAAGAATAAATAATATAATTCTAAATACACGCCTATCACATTATATATTTACTTATATTAGTAAGACCTAAACTAATCAAATTTATGCAATTAAAAATATTAAAATTTTATACAAAACCAGACTATTGGAAAAATATAATCACATAATAAATATACTATTTTTTTTATACTTTTCCCAAAATAACATATATACTATATACTATCTGAATTAAAATGTAGATTAGTTATTATATGTAATTACACCTATATATACATATATTTGTCTAAAAAAATTGAAAAAAATAAATTATATTATTTATTTAGTTTTTCCAAAAAAATAAAAAAATAAAAAATAAAAATTTTCATATATTATATATAATTTATTAAATAAATTTTATTTTTATAAATATTTTGATATTTAACAAAATAATTAGTTAATAAATTCTAAATATAATAATCTAATTATTTGTCAATTAATACAAAATTAATTGTAATTATTTTATATTTTTATATTATAATTTAAGATATCATTTTAATATAATTTTTGAATATTATAAAATTTTTTTACATAATAATTAATCTTAATAAATAAAAAAATACTTATACTTTTTGTATTTATCTATTTTATATTTTTTGAAACAAAATATTTCTACCTTTATATAATAAAATATGTGATAGTTTTTTTGATATATATATATATATATATATAATATCTATTAATTTTTTTACATATTAAATAATTATAATAATATAATAACATTAATAAAATCAGATAACATATTAAATTTACTAAAACTAAAAAATTATATATTTTACTCTTGAATTTAACAAAATATATTTTTAATAAATTATGTATGATGAAAAATATTTTGTGAAAGACATTTGTACACCAATTTCTCATATATATATATATATATATATATATATATAAAAGTTTGGTCGAGTTAGAGAATAAAAAATTTAACTAGAAAAATAAAAAAAAATATTTGAAAATAATAAAATAAAAAATCATATTGTTATAAATATATAATTATAAATATTATATATATGAAACTATAAATGTTAAATTTAAAAAATAATTTTAAATTATTATCTACTTAATATTACCACAAAATAAATATGACTAAAAAAAACTATAGGAGAGAGTCATGTGGTGGCATATATATTAGAAAGTCTAAAGAATAAAAGAATATATACCAATTCTATATTAATCACTATTACATACACACATATGATACATATATGTAGTTAATACATATTATTTATTGAGTTTTTAAAAAAAATTAAAAAAAAATATTTTATATATAATATTTTAAATAAACTATATTTTAACAAAAGTAGTTAGTTAATAAGTATTGAATATAATAACCTAATTATTTATCAAGTAATATAAAATAAAATTTAATTCTTTTATATTTTTACGTTGCAGTTTAAAATATCATTTTAATATAATTTTTTAATTTTATAGAAAGTTTTTTGCATAATAATTAATTTTAATTAATAAAAGACATTTATATTTATATATATATGTTTTATATTTTTAATTATGTAAGTTTGATTAGTTTAGATCTTACTAATATAAGTAAATATATAATAGGCATGTATTTAGAATTATATTATTTATTCCGTCACCAAAAAAGAATTATTTATTCCGTTTTCTTAAATAAAATTGAAAAAGTGAAAGTTAATATTTTTATATATTATATATAATGTTTTAACTAAATTATATTTTTAAAATATTTTGATGAAAATTATATTATATAATAATATCTTTAACAAAAATAGTTATTTAATAAATTTTGAATATAATAATTTAATTATTTGTCAAGTAATATAAAAAAATTAATTATTTTATATTTTTATTTTTTTCTAAAATTAGAAATGAGACTCAAATCCGAGACGTTTAGATGAGAATGAAAAGACTATGTCATTTGAGTACAATAAGCTTTAGTCTTTTTACTTAATTGAAGTCTTACAAGTTGAAAAAAAAACTAATATATTGGACTATAATAGACTTTGATAATTAATTAGCTTTTGACAACAATTTAATTTAATGTTATTTTAATTTCTATTAATTTTTTAAATTAATTTTTAGATATAATAAAATATTCAATAAATATTGGTGTTATAATATTCAAAAAGTTTCGATCTTTTAAGTTCTAAACTAAATTCCAAATAATTATAATTTCATGTAATATCTTTGAAAGATTAGATAATTTTTTTATCAATTTAATTTAATATTATTTTATATTTTTTTAGTTTCTTAACAAATTTATTTATTTATTATAATGAATTCGTGTGTATATGATTTTAAATTATGTTTGGTTACATTGAGATATGATTGTGGACTTATGGTAGGGTAGAATAATTAGAATTAAGTGTAGATTTAGTATGTTATAATTTAAAATATTATTTTAATATAATTTTTAATATTATAAAAAATTTTTGCATAATAATTAATCTTAATGAATAAAAAATATTCATATATTTTGTATTTATATATTTTATATTTAATTATTTAAGAATAAAAGATTCTTTTGTCATTTAAAGTATTATGTATTAAAATATTATCCTTTAAAACATTTATTTATATACTAAGATATTCTTTATTTATTAGAATCTATCAATGTTCTTTTTTTTATATTAGTCTTTAATTTTTATCTAATAAAAAAAATTTAATAATCTATATATAAATATGACATATCCAATAAACATATTGTTTCGTCCTGGCACTGGGGTGGTCGAGTTTTAGCTACTCCGAACAGGCGGTCATCGGAGAGGGAGAGCTACACATCGGCCTGAATAAAACACCGCGGCGGGAATACCTGCAAAAGATACTCCGATGCTCAAGTCAATAAGGATCTTAAGTGAATTAGTCAAAGTAAAGAATAGAAGACTGAGAGTGAAAAACCTGACTCTTAGCTGAGGATATTAGCTCGGCTTTATATGAGTTATTTTACCGTTTATTGTGGATAAGTCCTGATTTGTAGGTTGGTTATGATATTTCTGTTTTAGGTTTGTTGAGCACCTTTCTTATTTTCAAATGAGTGAGACCGAGCTTATCTGCATGCGTGCCGAACTTATCGAGTAGTTGGCGTGAGGCCGATCTTAACTGCTCACGTGCCGAGTTTCTCGGGCGGCCGAAGTTTGAGGTAACGTATCACATATAATTATTCTATTTATTTTAGAGATACTCATATTTGTTGATTCATTGCTACTACATAATCTGTTATATATATATATATATAAAGAGCACTTAGAGAGATTAGATTTTGCATGTATAAACTCTTTTTTTGCGAGTAATTCAGTTTTCTCTTCTCTGCCTTGTGTGTTGTTCTTGCACATATGGTTGGAAGTAAGTTAAAGTTAATCCGTGAGTTAGTTCGATCTCAACTTATTAACCGTAGTTTCTAACTTTTTGCTGTAGATTCAATATTGAAAATTTAAAATCGATACAAGGAGGATAGAAAATGTGGTCCAATGATACTAAATTGGAATAAAATAAAAAAGTTTTGCCCCAACAGTTATGTGAAATCAACATCACTCCGACGACATAAGCTAAGAAATTTGATCTAGTAAATAAAGTCAGAAATTATTTTCTATATTATATCATGTATTCAACATACATCATCGCAACATATATCTTTTAGCGGTAGATTCAATATCAATAGATCATCATGCAAGAAAATGGCTCATCATCGGTTCTGATTTCTTCGGTATGAGGTATGAGAATTCATCAATTTGATTTTTCCTTTTGCAAAAAGTTAGACTTTAATCTCACCATTATCATTTTGCATCCAACCCCTGTCATTACCTGCTTTATCCGTGCATTACATTAATAATACTATTAAGCCAAAAAAAAATAAATTTAGAGACTATAGTTTTAGGGTAAACTACTCAAAGCATCTCTTAACTTTTTAACGCGTTTAATTTTATTACGACAAAAAATTTTCAAAATATTTTAAATATCATAAAATACTTAACATTAAGTATATATTCCCAAAAAGTATTTTTTTAAAAATTTTTGATATAATTTTCTATAAATATAATAAAAAATAAAAAATAAAATATTTTTATTTTTAAAATTTGAGAATTTTGTATTAAATAAATTTTTTTACTTATTTTTGCTATAACAATAATATTTTTTATTTTACTTTTTTATAATATTTTTATTTTAGGATTATTCTTTTCATTATTAAATTTAAAGGATATTTTTATTCGTGTTTTCAGAAGATTGAGAACAATTTTAATAGTTTAACACAGTTTTATTTATAAAAGTACTTTTAAACTTAGAATCTTTATTAAAAAATTAAAAGATTAAATTACACGGTAAATTCCTATATTTTTACTAAATTATAAATTAGTCTCTACACTTTAAAAATTTGTAATTAAATTCTTGTACAAAATATAATTTTGTAATTAAGTTTTCAATGACGTTTACCGTAAAAAAAATACACATTTACTATAATGTCCTCTTCTTCCTTTTCTTCCTCCTCCTCTTTTCAATTCTTCTTCTTTAACAACAACAATACGACTTCAACAACAACAATGTCAGAATCGTTGCTGATGACCAAAGTTATTATATTAACACACGATAAAAACCAAAATTAATAGTAATTAAACAAATTACCACGTTAATGTGCGCTATTATCATAAATTATGTATGAACTCAATTCAACTCAACCCAATTATATTTAAATTAGCAATAATCAAAATCTTCACTTCATCACAAGCAAAATTCTTCTCTCTAATAACTCGGATCTTACTAATCAAATCTCTCATAGTATGTCTCTGGATCCCACCCACAAGTATATATACCGATCCAATAACTCACGATCCACCAGCGTCTTCCCCTCCACCACTCCAACACCATCACCGCCATCAACCTCAAATTCATCGTTTTGGAATGCCAGAAGCTCTTCATTCGATCCTCTTTCCTTCGTATAACGTCCGCCAACACCTCCCCGTCCTTTGTCATCCGAATCCTACCAGGGACCATCCTATCCCTCCACCCTCACAAACCGAGTTCTGTAGCATCTCATAGTACTAGCACCGAAATCACCCGAGCCCGTGGAGAACTTGGACGCGGCGCATGAAGCCGTTCCCGAAATTAATAGTGATAGTGGCGGAAACACGACGCTATTTTGGTAGAGTAAAAAAATCTCAATAATAGTGACAATAACAATAAAAAAGAAGAGAGGTGGATCGATGATGATGTTGGGAGTTGTGGTAAAGTGTTGAAGCAATACCGAAACCAAACGAGCCCGTCTCAACATTGTGAGGCAATGACGACGTTGAACTGAGATGAGAGACAGAGAGCGTTGGGGTGAGGTGCTGTTTTAAAAATTGAAAGAGTGAGAGTAAGAGTTGGAAAAAGATTGGATAGGTTTAGATAGTTTAAGAAGTTTTTGGTCATTTTTAAATAGTTAAATTATACAATTGGTTCTTATACTTTCACTAAAATTGTAAATCAGTGTTTATTCTCAAACACATGCAATTCACATGTTTAAAATAGCGAATATGCTAACAAATATTCTGTTAAATTAAATATTATTTGAACTGTGGGAACTAAATTACAAAATTTAATTTTATTTAGAGACTCAATTACAAACTTTTAAAATATAAAGACCAATATATAATTTCAGAAAAAATATATAAACAAACTATGTAATTTAACCAAATTAAAATATCATATATTTAACCAACTTGGGTTGGTCGAGTGGTCAGAGCTCTGATCCCCGTGGGCAACCAAAAAAAATCATATATTTATTACCTTGACTATTTTACATTTGTTATCAATAATCACACACTAATTACCATAATTATAGTGATCCGTTGGACAGGTATATAACAGTTGTTTAACTATTTATGGATGGTCTCATGACCTTCTTTAGAGCTCAAGAGAAGCATGTGAAGGTGCCCGCATGGTATAACTACACCCTGAGTGTGTAGGTACGTATGACCTAATTACTATATAATAATATTGGAGGTAGCAATAATTAAGAGATCAAAGAAGATAACAATGTGGAAGCTGAAGGTTTCAGAGAGGAAAGAGGAGAAGGAGTGGGTTAGAAGCATGAACAAGCATCTTGGAAGACAGTTTTGGGAGTTTGATCCACACCTTGGAACCCAACAACACCATCTTCAACTTCAACAACTTCGCCAACACTTCACCGATAACCGCTTCCAATCTAACCATTCCTCTGATCTCTTAATGAGATTTCAGGTCCATAATTATATATATATGTTTTTCTCTTTCATTTTTATTGTGATTTCCTTAATTAAGTTTATATCTATCTATCTCATAATAAATTAATAATTATATTATATATACACTAAAATTAATCATTAAAATTATTTATCATATATTTATGTATAAATATATTTATTATTTAATTTATTTTTAATATATATTATATTATAACATATATTTTATACTAGTAATAAATTTTAATAACTAATTTTAGTGTATAAATAATATCTTTATAAATTAATTAGTTCTGTGAAGTAATTAATAATAATAATTAAATATGCGATTGATTGAGACCTAAATAAAGAATTTTGGCTTATTAATTACTAGTTTTCAATCTAAATTTTAAGAATGAAAAAGTATTTTATGATATTTCTTTTAAGAAGATATTCTTTTAGTCAAAATGGAATTAACAAAATGATATATATGTGTACATAAAAAATTAGTTGTTATATATTTTGTTTTTATATATATTATTTAATTTATTTTTAATGTGTATTTTATATTTTAATATATATTTTATATGAATAATTAATTTGGTGGTTAATTTCTATGTATACATAGTATTATTGTATAATTAATAACTGTATTTTCACTCTTTCTCTTTTTTAAAAAAAAAAATAAAAAAGACGATGCTTAATTAATTATATTTGATTTCCTTTTTCTTAATGTGGTAAATACATCATGTTGATTACAAAATTGCTATTAATTATGTAACATTGTATTTTTTTAATATATAAATAAATGTATTTCTGGCGAAATGTATTAGACCCTAATCACGAAAAATCTTATTATATATGCGATAGATGGTAAAATTTGCAGGTTACATGTTAAATTCATATTTATCATCAAATTTCACTATTAATTTTAATTTTTGTCTCAAATATACAAGTATAGTTAAAGAAGCTATGTAAGTTCTTTTAACACCCTAAGTAATAAAATTGCTTATGATTTAATTTCATCTATGTTTAATTTGCATATATATAGTTCGCGATGGAAAAAGGGTTAAAGATGAATAACAAAAACGTGAATAAGATTGAGAAGGTTGAAAGTGAAGAAGAAATAAAAGAGGAAGTAGTGAGAAAGACACTAAAAAGTGCATTGAGATCTTTATCGACTCTGCAAACTGAGGATGGTTTCTGGCCTGGTGACTATGGTGGTCCTTTGTTCCTTTTACCCGGTTTGGTATGTAATTATTATCATTAATTAACATCTAATTAATTATAAATAATCTCTTCTTTTTTAGTAAAATTATATAAAAACCTAATTAAATTTAGTAAAATTATAAAGATTAAAAGAGGAATTACGTCTAAATAATATTAACCTGTATAATATTTTCTTATTTTTTGCTGGAAGTGTTTTTGTTTTATTTCTTGGTTGATGTTGGTGAGTTTGGAATCTAATTGGGTAGATTCTTGGTTGATGGGAGATGAATAAGACAATTTTTTTTCCGAGGTAAGAACCTCTATTAACAAATTCATCACTTTAATTTCTAAAACCATCAATTTAATGTCTCCGAAATTATATAATTTGTAGTTTATTTTGGGAGTTAACAAAGATCAAATTATATATCTTTTGATTTTAAAAATATTTAAAAAAAAATTTAATTAATATAAAAAATATGAATGATTTTATTTTTAACAATCAGTTTAGAATGTTAATGAATTATTATTGTTTTGTTAATTTCTCGTGTTAAATAGTACTTTAGTATAGTACGTAATATTTGTTTACTGTATATGTGTTACTATGACATGTCACATCATATTATTGATCATTACATGACATGCATATGGAGAAAAATGTTCCACGAATGATACAATTGAATAAACAAACAACACTTAATCTGTTCCTTCTCTATCTTTTTTATGTATAAAAATATAAGACAATAAATATACATTCTTTTTAAATTAGTTAATGGTCCCCCTCTTATCTTATCATCCGTACATAAATTATATGAATTATTAATTTATTATAAACTGAGTTGTTATTTGTTAATGAAGATGTATACGTAATTCGAGTGATTTTATGGCTTAATATATATTTTTTAGACTATAAATCGTGCTCTTTTACAAGTTTAATCTAATTTGTTATTAATGAGGAAGGACAAATAAATAGTTTTACGATTGCTATAATTAAAAGAATTATGTATAGGAGACCACTTTAATAAACACACTTAAAATATCATTTATAAAAACACATATAATTTAATGAGTATCCTCATAAATTCTTTTCCCTAACTAATTTTTGAAGGTTAAAAACACAAAAAAACTAATTTTTAAACACAAAAGAACCAACGTAATTAACTTAAAATTTTTGAAGGACAACTTTGATTAAAAAAATTTTTGAAGTACCAATTTAAAAAATGAGTGATTTTTTAGAAATAAATTTGACTATTTTTTAAATATATTTAGATAAGAAGAAGTCTAAGGGGCCAGCAACTTTGTTAAATTCTGGCCAGCATGTAACCAGCAAAGAAAAGTGAGCAATTGGATGAAATCTCACACCAATATCACACTATTAAAACCATCATTAATAACTATTTGATGGCTATAAATCACAAAAGTTGCTGCCCTAACATTCCTCTTTAGATATTTAATACATTGATAGTATATTTAAAGTATAAAAAATTTAATTTTTGAATGATGTGGTAGGTGATTGGATTATGGGTAACTGGAGCTATTAATGCTATCTTGTCGCCTGAGCATAAGCAAGAGATCCGGCGTTATTTGTTCAATCACCAGGTATTTCTATATATTCCTGCTTTTCTTCTATATATCTAATTATCTATATCGTTTAAAAATTTTGATATATTTAAAATTAACTGCATATAAATACATTGAATTTTGATTATATAAAAATTTAAGGAATATATGTTTACCATTCTGAAAATTGGAAGTGATTTTTTTTTTTGGTGACTAAACAAGGAAAGAAACAAAGCAAAAACTATTCTAAATCCGAGCGGATGATTCGTTGGAGATCAACACCAGGCTCAGACCAAATAACATGATTAGAGTTACTCTTGGCACCATATTTAGCCATCCAATCCGCAGCTCTATTTGCTTCTCGGGACACCCATTCAACGTGAACAAGCCAAGGACGAGATAAAAGTTCCTGAATCTTGTGAACCAAATCTGTTACTTCAGATGGATACCCACTTGTAAGCTCATGCATGATGGGCAGAATGTCAAGGCAATCTGTTTCACATATAATCTCCCTCAAACCGCAATCCCAAGCTAAAACCAGCCCCCTCCAAGCAGCAAATAATTCACATCTGATTATAGACCAAGGGGGAATGCTTCCAGAGCAGCCCGAGATCCAATCTCCCTTAGAATCTCTAATAATACACCCAAATCCCGCTAAATTTGAATCCATATACAAGCTTGCATCACAATTAACTTTAAAACTATTGCCTACCGGTGGTTCCCAACACAGGCAATTTCGGAGAGACCTAAAGGCATTGCTTCGATTCCTGTAAACCTGTAAGTCCTTGGCGGTAATTCTGGCCAAGGCAACAACCTTATGGTCTGTCCAAGGGTTGTCAGTGTTGAATATGTCATTGAACCTATGTCTCCATACCCACCAAAGCCCTGCACCAAAGGACGCCTCATTGTTAGCCAAGGCCTTCCGAAACCACTCTTCAAAAGCAGTACCAGCCGTCGAGTCCAGGATACTAGGATCCAACATATACCAGATTGCCTTTGATCGTTCACAGTCTCTAAGGCAATGCTCCATAGTCTCCTGCGCCTTGTTACATCTCTTACACATATCTGAAGAAGCTAAATGCCGCTTGAATCGAAAGGTCTCAGTTGGTAGAGCATCATGTAAGCTAAGCCACATAGTAAATTTGAACTTCTCTGGAATGTTTGTGTTCCACAACCAGTTCCAATTACTGTTGGCATTCCAATTTAATGTTTTCTTTAATAACCATCTGTAACCCTCCCTTGCACTATACTTTTTTGTTGCTGCAGGCCACCACTCCCACTGTGGCTCCAACTCAGTCAAACTAGGATATCTCAGACCACAAATAAACTGCTTAATCTCATGCGGAATAGGCGTGGTAAGACTATCAACCTCCCAAGACACCCCTTTCCACAAGTCAGCCACCATGAAATCTGATTCAGAAATATGTACATAAGGAACAAGGTTGCAAAGCTTACCAAAAGGAGTCCACTCATCATACCAAACTGATTTGTGGACATCTCCAATATTCCAATGAAGCCCTTCCTTGAGATGCTCATAGGCACTAACAATGTTCTTCCAGGTAGCCGATGAAGAAATTCTACTGTTTCCATTCATACCAGATTGATTCCTGAGATATTTATGCTTCAGAACCTGCACCCATAACTTCTCACTATTATTTAGACAATCCCATACCAACTTTCCCAGAAGCGCCATGTTAGCACAGGAAGTATCCCTAATACCCAATCCTCCTGCCTTTTTAGGAGTTATGGCGACCTCCCACCTGACCAGAGGCAGCCCTTTTCCAGTCGCTTGGCCTTTCCACAAGAATTGTCTCATCAAGGAATCAATTTTATTACATGCATACTTCGGGAGAAGAGAAATTTGCATTTCATAAACTGGGATAGAGGCCATAACCGATTTAACAAGACAAAGCCTCCCTGCCTTATTCAGTAGGCGTCCTTTCCAACTGGAGAGCTTTCTCGAAATTTTTTCAATAATCTCCTGAGCCATCTTCCTGGAAGCTCTGGCATGACCGATGTTAATTCCTAGGTATTTACCCAAATCATTGCAGAACCGGATGTTAGAGACCCCTGAGAGAACCTCTTTTCTCCTCTTCGACACCCTCTTGGAACACTGGGCCTTTGACTTATGAAGATTTACCTTTAAACCTGACGCTCTAGAAAACAAGTCCAAACAATGCATGACCTCTATTACTTGAGCTTTTGATGCCTTACAGAAAAGCAAAAGATCATCTGCAAACATCAAATGAGAGAGTCGTGGTCCATTCCTAGAAACCGCAACTGGGTTCCACAAACCTTGGGAAACTCTATGAGAGATAAAGCAGGCAAGCATTTCCATACAGAGTACAAATAGATAAGGAGACATAGGATCTCCTTGCCTCAACCCTCTCTTCGGATTGAAATTTTGGAGCTTGTTCCCATTCCACAAAACTGCCAACGAAGAGGAAGTCACACAATTCAATATAAGATCAATGGTAGCCTTTGGAAACCCAAACCGGACCAAAGTAGCTTCCAGAAAACGCCAGTCTACCCTGTCATAAGCTTTTTCCAAATCAATCTTGAATGCCATGGTCCCTTTTCGAGACTTGGTGTTCCTCATGAAGTGCATAATCTCTTGAGCAATGATAATATTCTCTGTGGTTCCTCTTCCTGGAATGAACCCTCCTTGCAAAGGACCAATGATCTCCGACAGGAAAGGTCTGAACCTGTTAACTAGAACCTTTGTGACAATTTTATAAATTACATTACATAAGCTAATAGGCCGAAACTCCCGTAAGGAAGAGGGAACTTCCACTTTAGGAATTAGAACAATGAGAGTATCGAAAATAGCCGCATTCAATGGCTCACCCTCAAAGGCTCGCTTGACCAGTCTACACACATCGTTGCTAAGAGAGTCCCAGAACTCTTTGTAGAAAATTGCTTGAAATCCATCTGGCCCTGGGGCTTTAAATGAACTCATGGTCATCACAGCTCTTTTAACCTCTTCAGACGTCACCGGTTCCACTAACTTTTGACAAGCCTCAGTACTAAGAGACGGGCAAGGAAAAGGCCCCATGGCGTCCAGGTCAATATCCTCCCTTGTAGAAAAGAGCTTTTGAAAGAAAGAATTTGCCGCCATTTCTAGAGTCGTAGTCTCCGTGGCCCAAGACCCATCCTCCAAAAATAACCCATGAATTTTGTTCCTCTTTCTCCTGATAACTGTCTGCAGATGAAAAAATTTTGTATTTCTGTCTCCACATCTCACCCATTGTTCTCTAGATTTTTGATACCACAACAACTCTTCTTGAAGAAGGACAGCATTCAGTTCCTGATGCAAAACTTGCTCTTTGATCCTAAGCTGTTGATCCTCCCGATTTTCCAGAGTAATCTGAACGTCATTCAAAAGCCTCTCCAACTCCCTTTTCTTAACAAAAATATTGCCAAAAACCTTTTTATTGAAGCTAGTTGCATCTTTTTGAACCTCCAACAAACATTTGACTACATCCGGAGCTCCTCTATTCCAAGCTGTATCAACAACATTCCTAAAAAGAGGATGAGTCATCCACGCAGCCTGGAATCTGAACGGACGATGGCCCTTGGTAGCCCTCTTTGCCATCTTGCACCTAGTGAATAATGGGCAATGATCAGAGTGAAGGCGCGCCAGCACCTCAGTATAAGCCTCCGGAAACATTAGTCGCCAGTCCTGGTTGATGACTGCTCTATCAAGCTTCTTGGCCACCTGCACCCCACCTTTCACCTTCCTGTACCAAGTGAATCTTCTCCCAATAGCCCCCATATCAAACAGCCCACAATCCTCCAATGTTTCCGCAAATTGTTCTGCTCTGGCAAGTCTAAATTGCCCCCCTCTAACTTCACTCTGCAACAAAACATCATTAAAGTCCCCTAACACAATCCAAGGTCCGTGGATCATATTAGCAATCCTTGTCAAGTCACCCCACAGTTCTTTACGCCGATGTATATGCGGATTAGCATACACCGCACTGCAGTAACTAGATGTATTGCCCATAGTGATTTCAAAACTGATACATTGATCAACTACATCCAATACTCTCACAGAAATATTTGAATTAGAACATAGAACCCAGATACCCCCACTATGACCATTAGCCTCAACAATACCAACACCCTGGTAACCTAGATTATTCCAAAAAGATTTCATCCTCTCGAAAGCAATATGGGTTTCAAACAGAATGAAAAAAGTAGGATGAAATTTATTCGCTAACTCCTTACTATGAACCCGGGCCAATTTATTAGAGGCACCTCTAATATTCCAAAATAGAAAGCTTAAATCTAAATAATCCATAAAACAATTTGTATTGTAAAAAGGACCAACCTCAGCTGAAGTCCCTAACGAGATGATGAAGATCCACCATCATATCCCCCTGAGCCTTGCTTGTCCTTGTCCGGTTGTTGCCCGGTTTGTCTGTGTCCCTCCACTGACAACCCTTCCAATTTGCCGATTTGCTGCTTGCTGGTGTCGCCAAGGCAGTCCGGAGTCGACGGCGAATTCTGCAAAGAAGAAGGGCGCAACCTCTTGTGTCCGTTTTTGATAATGGCAGTGAAAGTCGGCACCGCAACGGAGACAGATTTGCCCTTCACCCCTTGCTGTTTGGAAGATGCCATGCGTGCCTTAGATCCGCTAACCGACCCGGTCTTCACCCCTGATTCAGCTCCTCTCATACGTAGCCCAAAGTCACGGTTTTGGTCCAATTTCTGATTTGAGCGCACCGGCATTTTATCTTTAGATGTTTGTTGGGCTTTGTTTGATTGACTCAATTTTCCTCTCCTTTTACCGCTGACTTTGGTCCAGCCAGCCTCATTTTCCAAATGTTGGGACCCCACTTCCTTCCCATGCAACGTATCATCTAATTCCTCCCCAATTTCTGCAACTATCACTGACTCTTTGGGATTGCTTCCAAATTCAAAAATTTTCTCTTTTGAAGCTTCCTGTGGCTGCACCACCCGGGCCGCCGTCTCGGTCACCCTTTCCGAATCTATTGGGGTCATTCTGCAGTCAGTTGCTGGATGCCCGAAACAATTGCACTTGTCACAAATAAGGTGTAAGCATTCATACTCCACCTTATATTCAAACTCATCGACAATCACACTCCGGACCACCGGCAAACCAAGATTAATTTGCACGCAAGCCCGAGCAAATTTTCCCCTTTCCGCCAACTTAGTAGCCAGATCCACCTTGACTGGTCTTCCCACAGCAGAAGCGATTCTCATCATGGCTTTATCCTGATAGTACCATATGCTCAAACCAGAGATTCGAATCCAAACCATAGTCTCCCCGAAAGTGTCCTCACAAGGTTTAAAATCCGGTGTCCATGGCTTAACCGCAATATAGTGACCGAAGATCATCCATGGCCCCCCTAGTAAAACCTTCTCTCGATCGTCCATGCGATCAAATTTAACGAGGAAGTACCCAAAACCCACATCCAAGATTTCATATCCACCGGTGATCCTCCATACCCCTTTCAATTTGTGAAACATGGCCGTGTAACTAAGGTTTTTTCCAAGAACCTTAATCACAATTGCTTCCTTGTATGGTTCAGAAAGGATGTTCCTAGCCTCTTCGGAGAAGCAAACTCTTGGAGGCATAGGATCTCCTTGTTTTCCAGTGACCACTGCCATGGAATCCTCATCTAGAGCTTCAGCCCGATTTATCCCTGTGGCTACCGTAGAACCAATAACCTTGTCACGGAACGAAATCTTGGAAGTCACCCTGGAACTAAGGTCGCCCTTACTTGATCCCTCCTTCACACCTGATGCAAACCCTCCCACACTCTCCCCCTTATCTCTTTCGATGGCATGGCCATCTTATTCACCGTGTTTCACCCTCAAACGCTCTCTCCCGCTCTCTCCTTCTCTCATTCTCTCTGAGTACGGAGTATACAAATAGTTTCATAATTGGAAGTGATTTAATTTCAAATCAAATTATTTTGTTGGAAATTAAACAAAAAATAAAAAATTGTTTCACTTAGAAATACTATAGAAGCCATTATTTGTTATTTCATTTTTTTCATTTCAATTCTAAAATTTTTGTGTTCTGAACCTTTAAGATCACAGATATTTTAAAAGAAAAAATATTATATATATTATTAAATATTAATATATATTTTGTGGACCGACATACCCAAACATTATTACGATGTATTGTTATTAAATTTGTTGGATACATTCTGTACAATAAATAAGTAGGACCATATAGAGGTGCTCCATTTTAGTTAGTTGGGACATTGGTGACAAATGAACACGAGCAAGGACAGTTACATTATTCAATAATTCTAAGAAGCTCTTTATTTCATTTGTTGGAATATAAATTTTTTGTACATACTGACACAAGAATTCGGTTAATTTAATTTGCTTTGATGAGAAATTGGAATTATTATTCTCAGCAAACATTATTTTATGCATATAAAATTTTAAATTCAAAATTGTTAAAATAAAATAAAAATTCGACTATGCATAATTATTAATTAATTAGTTTGGTTAATTTGTTATTATGGATGGGAGCATAGAACAAAGATGGAGGTTGGGGATTGCATATAGATGGGGAGAGCACAATGCTAAGCACAGCTTTGAATTATGTGACACTGAGATTGATCGGAGAAGACGTCGACGGCGGAGATGGCTTCATGCTCAAAGCAAGATCCTGGATCCTCCATCGTGATGGTCTCACTTCTATTCCTTCATGGGGCAAACTCTGGCTTTCAGTAATAACTCTTCTATTTCTCTATATAATATATTAGCTATTTTGTTGATTGTTATAATTTTATTAAATTTATAATTAAATTTTTATATATATATTTTTTAATTGAATTTATATATTATTTTTAATTTTATAATTAAATTTTTATTAGTATAAAAATATTAAAATTAATAAAATATTTTTTTAAAAAATTAAAGATACCAATAATTAAGAATCTAATTAAATTTTTTTAATTATATATTTTTTAAAAAAAATATTTTATTAATTTTAATATTTTTTATATAAAAATAATTTAATTACAAAATTAAAAATAATATAAAAATTTAACTGAAATAAAAAATATAAAAATTTAATTATAAATTTAATAAAATTATAAATACTAACAGAATAATTAAAACTATCAATATAGTATACCTTAATTAACTTTCGTTTAATTTCTAACTAGTTTAATTATGAATGATGACTTAAGGTCCCACTCTCATCTTAAAGTATGTCCAAAAGTAGTAGAAACAAGATAAATTATTCAATTTTATTAAATATAAAAATGGCAATTATTGTAGAATATAGTAGTAGTATAATTTGTTGTTGCAAATTGCAGTGGTTTTCGAAATAATATATAATTTAATAAAATAAAAAGGTATGGTACGTACATTGTTATTAAATTAAGATTAATATATAATAAGATGGGTTATTATTGGCATATATAGGTGCTTGGTGTATATGAATGGAGTGGCATGAACCCAATACCCCCAGAGCTATGGCTGCTTCCCTACTTTGTTCCTGCTCACCCTGGTTCATTCTCATTTATAATTTTATATCTCAAATCCAATATAATATAATATTACTACCACATATATCAATCTTTTTTGTAATGATCTTACCAATAAATGTGACCTTAATTTCTGCTTATCACTTTAATAGAATATCTATCTTATTTTGTAGTTGGAGAGAACATACATTAATACATATACAAACTAAGAAATATAAATATAAAATAGGTAAAAAATAGTGTGTTTTAAGATTTTTTTTTTGGATACTTTCTATATTTTTGAAAAATAGAGACCCAAGAAAATATAAGTTAAGCATAGTTTAAAAGGTTAAATACGATTTTGATCCATAATATAGAGACCGAAAATTTATTTCGTCTCCGACTTTTTCTTCGCTACAAAATGGTTCCAAAGGTTTAACTTAGTTTTAAAATCGTTCTTTTTACTAAATTTTTTATTTTTATTACCAAATTACCTTTAATTAAAAAAAAAACGGGAAAGGGGAAGGGGAGGTCGCGCTTTGGGGGGGTGTTTCCAGGAAAGAAGAGGGGGAAGGGGGAAGAGAAGGTGGGGAATCTCCTCGCCGTCACCGCTACTTCCTCGCTGCTGCTCCTTTTTTCCTCAGCGCACATTTACACTAACGGCAAGAGAGGAGAGAGCAGAGGGAGAGAGAAAGAGAAGAGAGGAACGGAGTCGTTCTCGTCACCACACTCCTGCCCTCGTTGCGATTCGCAGCGCCGCCGACCACCACAACTCCCTCCTCGTCGCGATTTGCAGTCCGCCACCACCACATCGTCGTTCTCGTCGCAATTTGCGGCGTCGCCACCACTGCCGCAGTCCTTTCCACGCGATCCGCTACTACCACCACAACTCTCCTCCCCTCGCGATTCGCAGTTCGCTGCCGCAGCCCCTCCTCCCCCACCACCGCCGCAATCATTTTCCTCGCGATTTGCATATCACTTGCTCTCCCTCGAAGTCTCTGTAGTGCTGTTTCAATTTTTTATTTTTTTTATTTTTCATATTTAAAAAAGGTGTTTTGCTTCTGTTTATTCTATTGTTGTTGTTATTGTTGATGCTTCTGGTTACTTCTGTTTATTCCTTTTTATTTCATTGTTGTTGTTGATGCTTCTGGTTGCTTCTTCTTCTGTCTGCTTTTGTTTTTGCTTCTGCTTTTGTTGTTGTTCTGATTTCATTATCCATTGTTATTGTTATTGTTGTTCTTCTGGTTGTTATTGTTTGATTGTTGTTGATTCTGTTTCTATGTTCTGTTTCTATCTACTTCTGATTCTGCTTTTGCTTGTGTCTCTGCGCCTCTGCTTGTGGTTGATTTTGGGGAAGAAGAGGGGAGAGGTATTTTTGTTGAAAGACAATTTTAAAATTAAGTTAAACCTTTAGGATTATTTTGTGGCAAAAAAAAGTTAGAGACAAAATAAATTTTCGACCTCTACGTTAGGGACTAAAATTGTATTTAACCCTAGTTTAAATGCTTAAAATTCTAAATTAAAGTTAGACCCTAATTCCGGCAGGACGATAGATACCTACTTAAACTTTTGTTTTTTTTTTTAATGAAAATTAAAATTTACCGTACCTTTCAAATTTTAATAATATATATTGCTTTGAAAGGTCCAAAAATAATGTGGAAGAATTATATAATTTTTTTATATATTGAAACAGAAGTTTGAAATCACATATTAGTTATTTCACCTACTTAAAATTGATATATATATATATATATATATATATATATATATATATATATTTAAGTTGAATAAATTTTTTATTTAACTCTTAAAATCGTTTAATATTATGACTCTGATGAATAAGTTCATTGATCATGAAAATTTTTATCAGATCAAACAATTTAACTATTCAAAAAGTATGCAATTTTAATTTACTTTTTTAATTCAACATAAAAGTTCATCTGCTTTTGAATTTGATAATAACAATAAATAATAAATAAAGAAGGTACGTAATGTAAGTATGCATGTAACGTACAAATAAATAAATAAATTTGATACAATAATTGCAGGAAGGATGTGGTGTCACACTCGAATGGTGTATCTTCCCATGTCTTATTTATATGGTAGAAGATTTGTGGGTCCAATTAATGGGATTATTTTGTCCCTCAGAAGAGAATTGTACACCCTTCCTTATCATCTAATCGATTGGACCCAAGCTAGAACTCTATGTGCTAAGGTACTAATTATAATGTTTATATTCATTTTAGTTAATTACTTTTTTGGCTATGTATGTTTTCATTTCATCTAATTGTTAAATTCTTCATCCCATTTCGTAAAAAAAAAAATGTCTTAGAATTTTTGTATTATTCTTATTCTTATTATAATGAAAAGTGTATACTATATATCTGTTCTAATAAGTAACTAACCATTGTTATTATTATTATTGCAGGAAGATATGTATAGTCAACGGTCAAAGGTGCAGGAAATAATTTGTGTTCATGAAAATATGGGGGAGCCTTTTCTCATGCACTGGCCTTTCTCAAAACTAAGGCAGAAAGCATTAAATCATGTAATGCAACATATACACTATGAGGATCAAAACACAAATTACATATGCATTGGTCCTGTTAGTAAGGTAATGCTATTATTACTATTATTTAATTTTTCTATTATTGTTATTTAGAAAAATAATATTTCATGTTCACATAAATATTTTCTCAGTTCTGGCACTTCAACAAGGAAGGTGAGCCTTTCTACTGTCTATATTTAGTTATTTACTTGAAGTTTTTAAAAAAGGAATTAGTTAAAAGTAATATTTTTTTGATTTAATTATTCTGATATTAGTTTTTATAATTTTACTGAATTTATAATTATATTTTTATATATATTTTTTTAATTGAATCTCTATATTATTTTTAATTTTATAATTACTTTTTTTATATCAAAAATATTAAAATAAACATAATATTATTTTTAAAAAATATATAGTCAAAGATCTAATTAAATTTATAATTGTGGATATATTCAATTTGTGAAATAAATATTTAATTAATTCTAATATTTTTTACGTTAAAAAAATTAATTATAAAATAAAAAGTAGTATAAAAATTTAATTAAAAATTTAATAAAAATATAAACACTAATAGTGTAATTAAATTGATTTTTTTTATGTTTTTAATTCATTTAATGTATTAAAAATGTGAAGCGAATTGGTCACATGCTATTTGGTCACATGATACTGAGACGCAGGTATTAAACATGGTTTGTTGTTGGTTGGAGGATCCAAATTCCGAGGCATACAAGTGTCACATTTCAAGAGTCAAAGACTATCTCTGGCTGGCTGAGGATGGAATGAAAATGCAGGTCCTACATTAGTTACAAGAGAAAAAATAAATAAGTTTTTAATTTTATTATTTAAAAATACTTAAAATTTTTATTAATTAAAAATTTAAAAATGTTTTTTATGTTTTAAAATATGAGATATTTAAATATTTTTATCTAATATATATAAAGACAAATATATTTTTTTAAAAAATTTAGATATCTCATATTTAAAACAAAAAATTTTATATTTTTAATTATTTAATAATTTATTTATTTTTAAAATAAAAAATTAGAGATCTATTTATTATTTTCTCTAATCAATAACATATTTAATTTCTTTTAACAATATGCTCTTTAATTAAGTTTACACTACAACAGTAAATATTAACCATACAAATAGTTCAATTTTGCTATTAATGTTTAAAAAAGATTTTATTAAAAAAAAATTTAAACAATAAATAACTATATTAAAAGTAGTTTATAAATAAGTTATTTTATTTTTAAATTTTTTGTTTTAAAAGTGTTTATTTTATAAAAATATGGTAAAAAGTAATAGAATTATGAGAGAAATCATTTATTTTAACTAAGCTCCTAAATAAATTCTTAGAAAGTCACAATTTAATTTTAAAAATTGCACCAAACATTAATATTACTACTTTTTATAAGTCAAAAGCTCAAAAAAATTATTTTTGAAGCTTTCCAAACGTACCCTAAATCCTTTTAAGTAAACGATAATTTCGTTTTTGTTTTATTTATTATTTTGAACAAGTAGTGATATCTAAAGTCTAAAATAATTATAAAAAAAATTGATATAAATATTTTATGAGAAATCACACTTTACTTCCTCAATTGTAAAAAAAATTGAGAAGATTCATTATATAGGAATATAGATCCTCTCAATTTTTTTTTTAATTTTTTCTCCCAAATTTTGACAAACACTTGAGTATTAATTAACTTCATTTTAGTGCAAATTCTTATGATAGTTCCATGCATGTCAGGGATATAATGGTTCTCAACTTTGGGATGTTGCTTTTTCTGTTCAAGCAATCTTGGCTACAAACCTTGATGAAGAATGTAGTTCAATGCTTAAGAAGGCAAACAATTTCATAAAATGCTCACAGGTACAATAAAGTTACGGAAGAAGAAGCTAAAATTAATAGTTAAATTAAATAGAGTGTGAAATTTGGTTACACATGGTTTGGTTTTGAAGGTTACAAGGAACAGCTCCGGCGACCCCAGCCGGTGGTTTCGCCACATTTCGAAAGGTGGTTGGCCTTTCTCAACCGCTGATAATGGTTGGCCTGTATCAGATTGCACTGCTGAAGGCTTGAAGGTCATAAATAAATTAATTTACTCATTCATTAAGACCTCAACTTATTAGGAGTTACATTATTTATTTAATTTAGATTCATTTAAGTAAAACTAACACATAAAATTTAAATGACGTTTTATTGATATACTAATCAAAATAGATTAGATAACAGTTGAACATTTAAACAAATTATAAGCTAAGTTAATAAATTTGAAAAAGTTCTTAAATGAAGCACTGATTAATTATGATGTTTGAGCTGTCTACATTCATTGCAGACTTCCATTTTGTTATCAAAGTTGCCATATGAGACTGTAGGAGAAGCAATAGAAACACACAGATTGTTTGACGCTGCTAATCTCATTTTATCCATGCAGGTACCACACTAATTATAATGCATATATATATATCTTGAAATCTCTTAGTTCCAAAAAAAGAAAAGGAATTCATGCATCGCTAGCTGATTCATGATCCAGCTCAGACATTTTTCAATTGAAAAATCTAAATAGCGTTTGTTTTGAGGTACTAGGACAAAGACTGAGAGACTTAGACTCAGTATCATGTTTGTTGGCTCAGAGACTGGTACTAAAATTTCTGTCTCTGTCTCTAAAATTTCAATATTTCAATACCTCCAAAAAGTGAGGACATAGGGGACTGAAATTTTTAGAGACAGAGACTGAAATTTTAATAACATTTTATACCTAAAATACGCATATTTCAATTAATTAATTCCAATTTTATCCTTTGTACAAATTAAATTAAAATTTCATTCTTGTTTTAGTAATTTTATTGATTACAAATTTTTTAATTTATTACTTTTTACTACATTATTTAATCAGCATTTATTTGTACGAAAAAGTAATAACGATAAATAAAAGAGAACGAAAAGAAACATTTACTCAAATTTAGAATTTTAGACCATAATTGTATAAATTTACCAATTAAATAACATGTCACCCAACCAACTTGGGTTGATCGAGTGGTCAGCTCACTCGTCTGCTTAAGCAAGTGTCAGGGGTTCGACCATGATCATGACTCAATCAATTTACTCTTCAATTTTATTACAGAATATTAATGGCGGGTTCGCATCCTATGAGCTCACAAGATCATATGAATGGCTAGAGGTAGCTTCTACTCTCTTGAAAAAGGATTAGGAATCTTCTTTTTTTAAACTCATTTGGTTGCTTCTGTTACAGGAATTGAATCCAGTTGAAACATTTGCAGACATCATGATTGACTATCAGTATGTAACTATGCATTACATTAATTGCATGATTACTTGTTCTTTAGATTAATGATAAGTGAGTTCTTCCTTTTAAATGTCATCTCTTTATAGATATGTGGAATGCACATCAGCAGCAATTCAAGCTCTTGCTTTATTCAAACAAGAATATCCAAAACACAGAAAGATGGAAATAGAAACTTGCATTGCCAAAGCAGCAAACTATATTCAAAGCATACAGTTACCGGATGGTTCATGGTTTGCAATCTTTTTTTATTATTTTCTTATTAACCAACAGAACTCACTTCATTTTGTTCATATCACACCCAATGCAAACTAATTGAGAAATGTCATTTGAACATTCTTTTTTTGATCTTTTTTTATTTATAAAATACAAAAGGAACATAAGTACTTCTCAAAAAAAAATTTACCAAACCAATCCTAAAAAATTTGGAACAAGATCTTCTAAAGTGAGGAAGTTAGAAAAGTGGTCAGGTAAGAAGTTCATCGCTCTTAAATTAAGATAGTGGACACACATTTCATAAAAGTTACAAAATCAACGGTGATTAACTCTCCACTTTACCAACTTTCTCACTTTAGAAGATCCAAATTCAAAAAAATTAGCTGAAATAAGACAAGCTAAAGAACAAGGGACAAGGGAAATTAGGCGGAACTCTTGATAATTTATTTCGTTTTTTTTTTTTTTTTTTTTTAGTTTTTATAACAATGAATGAAGAATAATATTTACACATAAGAAAATCATTTCTCGTCTTAAAAGTGAACTTTCTGAGTAAATGATTATCTTAAAGTCAAAAGGTATTAATATTTGTATTTTACCAGGTATGGATCATGGGGAATTTGCTTTACCTATGGCACATGGTTTGGAATTAAGGGACTGATAGATGCAGGCAAGAGCTACCAAGATAGCCACAGCATTAGAAGAGCATGTGATTTTTTGCTTTCCAAACAGCTAACTTCTGGTGGCTGGGGAGAGAGCTATCTCTCATGCCAACAAAAGGTTTTATCAACCTTACACCTAATAACTTTGTGCTTTAATAAGAAACTATATTTTCCCCCCTTGTGTATATCAAGTTGATTTATCTCCTTCTACCATTGAATGGAGTATGAGATCCAATTGCTCAAGTCAGTTCAATACATGAGGGGAATAAAAAGAGTTCATATAACTCGATGAAGAACCGATAGCTATCGTCTAGATACATTAATTTTTCAATAAACACAAAAGGTGAAAACGACAATTATTTTCAACCGGAGGGAGTTGCATTATTTTAGAATAGTTGCACTACTCTATACTCTAAGCATAGCTTTTTTTTTTTTTTTTTCTTGTCACCAAATAAATAGAACAAAAATGTGCACAGGTATACACAAATTTGGAAGGAAACAAGTCCCATCTAGTGAACACTGCTTGGGCTATGTTGGCACTTATTGAAGCTGGACAGGTATACTATGGCAAATATAAATTGAGTTCAATGTGTAGAACCTACCTTAACTTTTTGGAAAACTAATACTAAGATGAATGAAATCTATGGTTTAGGCTCAGAGAGATCCATCCCCACTGCATCGTGCGGCTAAGCTTTTGATTAATTCACAAATGGAAAACGGGGAGTTCCCTCAACAGGTAACAAGTACCAACCATATACTTAGGGAATTTCTTTGATCAATAATAAAATCGGATGAAAAGTGAAGACTAACTAATTTTTTTAGAGAAATGTACATTACGCATAATGTTTTTTTTTTTTTTTTTTCTATCGAAAAAAAAAAAATCTTCACTCTAAACCCAACTTCATAAATTCACCATAACATTACCCATATGTGTGTGTGAGAGAGATAAGAATAAGAATCAAATTGTCATCCACTAAAATTATCAAAAGAGATAAGAATCAATTTGTCATCCACTAAAATTACACCTTTCATCTGCTCATTAAAATAAAATTTGAGGTGGGAATTTGGAGGGGGAAAAAAGGTTAGTGTGTTAAAACTGCTTACACCATGAATTTGCATGAATTAGACCCTAGATGGGGTTAGAGTGCCTAATTGTTGTACCTTGTTAAATTGCAGGAAATACGAGGAGTGTTCAACAAGAATTGTACCATCAATTACTCAGGATATAGAAACATATTTCCCATATGGGCACTTGCAGAATATAGGAGTCATGTAATGCTTGATCCTGGCAAAAGCTCAATGGAAACTGTATAATAATCATGTAAAGAAACAACTTCATTAACTATATTACCCCTTTGGCTGTAAAGAAATATGGTATGGGGGAAGAAAAAATTGAACATTAAAGCTGTAAAATTTCTATTGAATAAATCACTCATGGAATCAATAAGTTGCAATTTTACTGATACAAAATCTTGTTTCGAAATTTTCTCAATGCTCGTGTATGGACTATGGAGCCTAGTATGCAAAACTATAATTCCTTGGTATAAACCTCATCCACCAGATTTGACCAATTTGCTGCCCTGATTTCTTCACTCCAAGAAATGTTGTGTAGAACAAATACTTTTTAACTTTCCCGTTACTCAGTTCAATGATTTGCTTTCATCTTGTCTATATTACTCAATGGCCGTTAATTGAAGTTTCGAAATTGAGGGCTTTGTCATAACTAAATATGGGAATTACTAAGAAAGCCAACCACGCATCTTACACTTTGAAACATTTTATCTACCCTCTGCCACACATTGCACTGAATATCAAGAAGCTTCCGAGCCTTTTCTTGTAAGTGTGAATGCTGCCGAATCGTCTCACCATGTATCTGGCAACAGGAAGCGTGGTACAGAAATTGTAATCATACAATCAGAAAAACAAATATTTCTTATTTAGTGAACATGTGTCTATGAACAGTCAAAACCACCCAACAATGAAAAAGGAAAAGTCTCTGACCTTCAAAAATAACCTGATGACAGCTTGTAGGAACTCGAAATTATTTCTGCAGGAGAGCTCATGGATGAAATAATCCATAAGCTGTTTAATCGATACTAACTCCGGTCTATTCTCACCTTGTTCATCATCATTGTCGTCAATTATCTGAAGCATTCGAAGTTCCATATCCAGAGTTGACGGAGATAATCCTTTGATATAATCAGTGAATGCGCCATCTGCAACATGGAAAATCAAGAAAGTTATAATGCACTTACGAGGCACTTTCAAGAGAATGAACACTATTGAATTAATTGTCGGTGAAATAAACATATGATATTTATACAAGAACAAAATAGTTGGGTTCTTACAGTTATCTGAAACGTTTGAGGATTGAAGAAGATGCAGAAAACAGGATGACGTCGAATCTAATCTTGTCTTTTTCATTTGTTTACCATCCCTCTCTTCAACTGATAACTTACCAGGCTCAAACAATATTTCTCCAGATAGGGATGGAACTGAAGGCAAGAAAAATGGGGCTTTTTCGGGTTTCTTTGGAGGCTCAATAGGTTTATTGCGTATCTGGAATTAAGAGTTTGTTATACAACAATCAGGAGAAATATAAGTCACTTGAGCAAAATACAAATGAAAATGAAGGAAAATAGGTTTCACAAAAATGTCCATAGCAGGAGAACTGAGATGAATGTTGCTGAGAAGTGCATACCTTTATAATGTCTAAATTAATCAAGCTTTGCCACTGGCTCTTTGGCAGCAGTGAGAGTGTGACCAAATCAGGTATTTGATTAACTTGACTTGGAACATGTGGAGCATCTTTAGGTTGAGAAGCATTCACCACCTCATCCAACTGCTCAACTTGAGAATGTTCTGTGGAAGATATAGATGGCAACTTGACACTCACCACCTCTTTCCCACTTGCATATGAATCAACAGTTGAAGTACTAGAGAACATTGTTTGGTTTACCCTGATAAAAAGTGTCAGCATAAAAGAGGGTTTCTAATTAAGTAGAACACTTTTTTTCCATTTGATGTCATTATCATTTAAATAAAGGTTTAGCTAACATGTGTCATAAGGGCACATGATAAGACTACTATTGTTTTCACTTAATAAATGAAAAACAAATGCATTGAAAACTTAAATTTTTAGTGTTTTCAAGAAAAATTTTCTTAATTTATCATCTTAACATGTGCCCTTAGGACACAAGTTAGATAAACCCTTTAAATAATCACATCAACTCTTCCCATTCAGGAATTTTATTTCAGAAATTAATGTCACTTAAGCCCTAACATCAACTTTTCCCATTCAGAGTTATTAATCTTGTGTGTGTGAAACATTGTGTGTGAAATTACCAACATTGTGTGTGTGAAACATTATGGGAAACGTAAAAAGTTCTCCACAAAGTGGTTATTACCCATGAGGAATGAATTAAGAAACTCACCACAGGTATACCCCATTTTGATCAACATGAGCAGTTGCTAATATATCCATGTTTGGGGAAAGAGATAATGCTGTAATAGGCACATTAACTTGAATTGCATCTATCTGTCTTGCTAAGATCACATCCCAAATTCTAAGACTTCCATCCATACTAGATGACAAAAGCCACTTCCCATCCTCACTGAAGCACAAGTCTGTAATGCGATCAGTGTGACCATCAAACTTGCGAACTAATCTAAGAGCCACAACATCAAACAATCTGATTGCTAAATCATTTGCTACCGTAGCCAGGAGACCTACAAAAATCATTAAAACACTTCAAATCACATAGATCCAACAGTATGAATTATAAGGCAGAAATTTCTTCCAGTCTCTTCTAAATATTTTTTCTCTTTAAAAACAGAAGATAAAAGATTAAAAAAATATATTATGATGATAAACAATTTACACAAACATATGGGGGGATATGGAATGTAGTAAGAACTCAATTTACCGTTATAACGATGATAAACAATCTTAACAACAGAAGAACCAATCTCCCATCTGGATTTAAGTTCACGTTCTTTGAAATCCCAAACCTGCAGAGACATTATAAATGAGGATTTCCAGTCTAATGTCACAATATTAACTAAGTGATTGTGCATTGTTTGTTAACTTCAACGAGTGCCAATTACAGCTGCTTCCAGATAAGAAATATGAACCTTTATATCTCCTTGATATCCTGCACTTATCATGAGAGTGTTAGTTGAGTCACATGCGACTCCAACCACTTCACTGTCATGAGCACACCTTAGTGATTCTGACATGTCAATGTAAGCACCCCGAGGTAGTCCAGATTGTAGGTTAAACCTTTCAATCCAACCACCTGCTGTCCCTAGGATGGCGAAATTGCCACATGCACTGATGGCGCAAGCCTGTTGACATATGATAGTAGTCAATCAGAATCATTGTTAGCCAAAAGGTTTAATTATACAGTTTTTCCCCCCAAGAAGTGATCTAAAGACACTTTTTAAATAATCAGAAGTGGAAAATATTCAAAGAAAAAATGAAAAATAATGCTCAAGTTCTCAATTAACTAGGCATTTTACTTTTCATTGATTGCTTTCTTTGTCCAATTTCTCACTAAGTGCCCTTAATGCACTACATAGAAAATCCTAGAGATAATGAATAAAGTGAGATCCTAACCTTTACAGGTGTTGGATTTTCTGGGCAGGGATTCAATATATGTTCACCAAGAACAAAATTTTGAAGTCTCCACACATATGCCTGAGCAGTATCCATATGACAAGTAACTACGTTGCACCAATCACGTTCTCGAATTTCAGCTGAAGTTTGTATAAGAAATAAGAGGATTTGAAACAGATAGCAGCAGATTATAATATAATACACCAAGTGTAAACCAGCAAAATTCAATCATAGAGATTTTGATTTTAAGGAGCTTGGTGGTCGTAGATCTATATGACTAGGCTATCTTTTTATTTACTTTCAATTTATATACTTATACACATGCCTTTAAGGCTGGATTCCCCACTGTAATTCAGATTCTACATTAATATACATCAGTTTCAATTCCATTTCTTCAGCAAAATTAGAACTGAATGAATAGTAGCAGAGAAATAACCCACCACAATCAAATGCAATCACGGGCTTCAACTTTATTTCTTCTTCCTGTATAAACACATACACGAAATGAGGGATGAAAAATCTATTCAAAACAGGAAGCACAAAGACCCATGACTCACAATTAATATCATATAGTTTCCGACCTAATCATGACTATTGAACTGAATGCTTTAAGAACTAGAAAGCATAATCACAACATAAAAATAAAAAATAAGCCAGATTAAGAATACCAAAATCCAAATTTAGGTATCCGAGGTCATAAGATGTTTTCAATAGTAAAACACACATTTATATATCTTTGTAATTATCATACTAAGTCTCTAAACAAAACATTAAGAATTTACAGAGGAATATTAAAGCAAAAGCAACGCTTTCACAAGCTCTGCTAAGCAACAATAAGGAAAGCATGAAACACCAACCATACCTTTACTTTAAGTTTCTTGGCTCGTCTAGAAACATTGTGCTGAGAAAGCTCTCTACTTTGTTGATCCTATCAAAAAAACGCATTGCAAACACCATAAACATGTTATATATGGGGAAACCAATTGATGAAATTAATACACAGAAAATGCCAAATATAGAGAGGAAAAGAAAATCTACATGCTAACAACGCTTGTAGGGAGAAAATGCAAAATTCCTTTTCTTTCTTTCTTTTTTATCTTTTTTTTTTTTTTTTTGAGGGGATGTTATTTTGTTAGGCATTAATGAATGACTAGCTTTTGTTGGACCATTGATTGTAGATAATAGTGGCACCAACCTGAACTACAGAGAAAAGCCGAAATGCACGATCCTGACCAGCAGAGAGAATATGTCTTCCATTTGCATAAAACCTGCCATATGTAATTTGCAGGTGTGCCGTAGGTCATGAGACATGCCAAATTAGAAGTGCAAAAATTAAAAGCATTATCATATGATAGCATGGAAGAAGAATTAACGTGGCTAAAACGTAAAAGGAGGAAGCAAGTAGACTGCACATAACAATCCATTGGCTGCACATCATGTAGAGGTCAAACAATCTTGTTCCACACACATGACAATCACAAAGAATATAAAGATGTCCTCCATCAGAAGAAAAACTAGAAGTTCCATCATTACTTTCTAACCCAAGTGCAAAAAGATTAATGTCCGTTCAAGGAATAGAGAACAAATAAAGGAGCAACATATTTAAAAAAAATTGCTTCAGAATATTTAATATTAACAATGATAGAGAACATTCACAACAAAATTGATAAAAAATTCCCCAAATAAACTAACACCTGGAAAATAATCTTTACTTTATGCAAAGGGGAGGAGCACTATGGCCGCTTCGAAAGCGCAAAAGACGAGGGTCACCATCAGTCGTATCGAAAATCCACATCTGAGCAAGCATAAAATAAATAAATAAATAAAGCAACATATTTCAATGAAAATTTATTATGCATGATGCAAACATGTATGTATCTTCCAAAAAGAAAAAATGTCACCTTAATAGAATTATCTGCTGAAGAACTCATAAGCACTGGCTCATTTGCAAAAAAATGTAGTGATGTGATCACACTATCATGAGCCTCTCTTACAACTGACTGGAGCCTTTTCTTTTCCAGATTCCATACGCTTATGACACCTGATGAACCTCCAGAGGCTAGAAGGGGTTGCCCATCTAAGCCAGATAAAATAATCCACCAACAAAATAAACACAAAACACCAAAAGGCACTAAAAGCCTGAAGAATAGAGGCAGCTCCATATTTGATTTATTATGCAAAATATCACACACTTACCAGTGCAGAAAGATAAGGCAGTGACAGAACCTCGTGTAGAATGTGTAAATGTAACCAATTCTTCATCATAACGAATGTTATGAACATGAACGCTTCCATCTGCACACCCAACTGCAACGACATCTAGAGCAGGGGAGGAAACACAGCAGGTGATCGGTGAATCCCATCCCTTAAACTCAAATATCTTTTTCTTTGTGCTAATGTTCCAAAGCTGCATAGGACCTTGCTCGCTCCCAACGAGAACCTATTGCATATTTCTCAATCATAAAGGAAGTCTTAACTCTAAATGTCACTTTCACTTGACTCCTTAATTAGCCCGTGACTACAATTGCAGCCCCAGTAAAGCCTATTGCCCTATTCATTCTCAACTGAAAATTAAAGCCTACAATGTCTATTTAATCTTTGGAATAAGAAGAAAGACATGATTACCTTATTTAGGTAAGTATCAGGATGCATTATACAGCTGGGGCTAAAACTCTGATCAAGCAAAATGTGCCCAAATGGGGAAGGGTTCTGATCCATAACTCCCTTAAATGCCCACAAGAACATGTTGCCACGAATATCAACACTGATAACATGGTCTCCAAACAACAGTAGCAACTTGACTTTTTCACTATGCTTGCTCCAAGTTGCAACCTTAGAATGGTAATAATAATTCAATTAAACTAATTATAAAACAACATGCACAAACATATAAAAATTTTCAAAATTTCCTCAACTTTCCTCAAAGGAGCAAAGAAAAACACTCAGAATAGCATTTACCTGATGCGCACGCTTGAATACTGCAATGTCGTGTCCATATGCAACAAAAGTGTATTCTTTGAAGGATGCAAGTGCAGTAATCTTCTTCGGCAGTTGAGGACCTTCATGCAAAATGTCATTTTTTTTTTTTTTTTGCATTTCACAAATAAAACGAAAACTAACGAGCTAAAAGAATTAACCCCCCCCCCCCAAAAAAAAAAATAGTGCAGTGCAGTGGTGGTAGTTATTACCAACTATAACCAAATTGAGCTTCGCACACTGCACAGAGAAAATTAGAAATTAAAAGAAAATTATATTGATATTCAAACAATTCAATGAAACAAGAAGAGGAAAACAAAAGAATATAAGAAAACGAAATTACGTTGAAAATCTGAAAGGCCTTTCCAACGCTGACAGTGACGAAAGTTTCGGTGCCGAGTCTCTGAACTGAAACAGGGACACCGCTTGTTATGCATCCAATGGCTCTAAAAGGTTCGAATATTCCCATTCCTTCTTCTTCTTCTTCTATGAAATGAACACGCACTCTCTCTCACCACCAACCATGGCTCGTGGCTTCGCAGGGTTTAGGAGTTCGGGTTTTCAGTTTTGCGTCACCACACTTTGGACATAGAAACGCACCGTTTTATTTGTTATTCTTTCTGTTGAGATACACTTCTCTCCTGTGAATAGTAAAATGTGAAATGACACTTTGGTCCTTTCTACTTATTACTTGTTTATAAATTTTTCCTTAACTATCCCTTTACTCAGGGCTAGTTGTGTATTATTTTATATAAATTAAAAGTATATTTTATAGCAATACCCTTCCATAATAATTTTATATTTTTTTCGTAAACATGATAATTTTATATATTTAGATTAGCGACAATTGTACTTATGTTTATATTTTTACCATTAATCTCATTATATTAATCCAATTATTTTAACAATAAACTAAAAATAATTGTAAATAACAATGGATAGAGTTAGTTGTGAATTACAATACTCATTTTGACTAATAAAATATTTAAAATAAAGATAATTCATATTTATCTCTTTATTTCATTTGGAAAAACAAAAAATAACATTTAAATTACTCATTAAATTAGTTATTTATATAAAATATATATTTAAATATAAAATATATATTAAAAATAAATTTATATATATATATATATATATATATATATATATATATATATATGTTATATGTACACTAAAATCAGCTATTAAAATTAGTTATCGGTATAAATACATGTTAAAATATAAATACACATTGAAAATAAATTAAACTACACATGTATTTATATACAAATATATTAGTGATTAATCTTAGTAACTAATTTTAATGTACGAATAATATTTTTAATATTTATACATAAATATATATTAATTAAATTAATAATTATTTTTAGTGCACATAATATTTTTTTACTTGCAAACAAATCACAGCTAAAAGATATTTCAAGTGAATATTATATAATAAGAAAATATAAATGAAAGCATATAATTATTATGGATGCAGAGGTCAACATAAAGTCAACCAAATGAAAGGGCTCGAGAATAGGCATGCAACATGCATATGTACATTTCAAAGGCTGGGCGTATATTTCTGATGTTGAATTCAACAAACACATAAGATATATTGAAAATAACAAACAAATAAAACGAACAAGAAAAAGAAAAATAAAATAATTATTATCATGATCATTATTATTATTACTTATTAAGTTATTATTACTGTTACTTCTCCTTGTTTAATTAAGAAGCAACTTCTGCTACGAACTATTCTTAGCGTTGTTTCTTAATTTCGTTACCGTGTCCTTGCGTTTCTCATTCTCTTGTTTTCTTGACCAAAATCAGCAACAGCCAAGCCGTTTCTTTCTTCATCCCTAGCACATTCTCTTCTCTTTCTCTCCGTATTTCTGGATTTTAAATTACCAAAGAGCCCTTTCCCAAGGGCGTGCACGCGGCACCTCTCCTTGTGCGTGTGCCAACCCCTTCCACTATGGCACTCATCCTCGTCTCCGCCGCCGTCGCCATCCTCATGATGCACAGCGTGGCCGTCGGCGCCTCCGACACCGACCTCCTCCTCAAGTTCAAGGAGTCCCTTCAGATAAACAACGACGCCTTATCGTCATGGAATTCAACAACGCCTCCATGTAACGGAGCGAAGGCGAATTGGCCTCACATTTTGTGCTATAACGGGAACACATGGGGGATAAAGCTCGAGAGGATGGGGATCAAAGGATCCATCGATGTGGACGCCTTGAAGGGTCTACCATATCTGAGGACACTCAGTCTCATGCACAATAATCTTGAAGGCTCGTGGCCGGAGCTCAACAAATTGCCGGGATTGAAGGCGATCTATCTTTCCGATAACCATTTCTCCGGCGAGATTCCGACCGATGCCTTCGCCGGTTTGCAATGGCTGAAGAAGATTTACTTGTCCAATAACAAGTTTAGTGGTCCGTTGCCAAGTTCGTTATCCACAATGCCAAGGCTTAGAGAGCTGAGGTTGGAGGGAAACCAATTCAGTGGAAATATTCCGAGTATGCCACCGACATTGAGATCAATGAGCCTCGCTGATAATAAATTACAGGGACAAATACCTTCCGATTTGACCAAGTTTCCTCGTGCATCTTTCGCCGGTAACATTTTTTCCCCAAAAATAATAATCGCCTCATACGCCACATCCTTATAATTTATTCTTTGTTTCCTAAAAACTCCCATTCAATTGTTTTTATATAAATTGGTTGCTAATTAGTAATTATTAAATTCTAATTTAATTATATCAAATTATTTAATAGTTTTTAACCATGAAAAAAAGTTTTGTTTAATTTTAAATTTTATAAAAAAGTCATTTGTATGTTAAAATTAATCACCAAAATTAATTATCAATATATTTGTGTATAAATATATGTGTCGTTTAATTTATTTTAAATGTGTATTTATATTTCATTATATATTTTATATTAGTGACTGATTTTAATATATATGTAGTATAACTTTAAAAATACTACTCATGTAAACATGAATTCATTTATAAATATAAGCTGACATAATTATAATATGTGTTAATATTTTAATTATCATTTTCGTATTAATACTTCCTTACATGAGTGATTATATTTAATATCTGAGTTACATTATACAAGTATTTTATTTTTGGCGGAACACATTATGAAAGTATTGATTATTGATGTGTATATTCAGGTAACAAAAAGCTATGTGGAGCGCCATTACATAACAAATGTCCGTCGAATAAGACATCATTAGCGAGCATAATAGTGCTTGCTATATTTGCTGCGGTGGCAATATTTGTGATTGCAGCAGTGATAGTACTCCTTCTTCACAGGAAAAAACAGAGACAACAACGTAGAGAACCTTCTTCTTCATTCGAGAGTCCATCAATACCGTCAAGCTTCCACAAGAAAGTAGGAGATCTTTCCGATGATGGTGGTAGCCACAGGTTTTAACTCAGATTTATTCTTTTTTTTTTTATCCACAACAAAAACAATCATTAAATAAAATTAAATTGCGTAATATGTGTCTTTTCACTTTTAGTATTAAAGTAATAATATAAAAAAAGGAGAAGATAAAAATTTGTTTTATACTATAAAAAAATGTAAATATTATTTCTCTAAAAATCCATTACAGAGTTTTTGTTTACCCTCATTAATTATACAAACAAACAAAAAAATAATAATAATAATAATAATTAATAGTTATGTAGATAAAAATATTGAAAAACATTCTTCTACCATAAATAATTGTCAAAAGATAAACATTTTTTGTTAATATTTTTATTGACACATATTTTTTTCTCAACATAGTAATAAGGACCAAATATCAAAAAGCATAATTAAAAATGTTATTTTTTAAATAATTATTGATCATTACAAAATATGTACTCATTTTATTAGCAATATATAAAAATATTATTATACATATTGTGCGAATCATACATTATGTATATGATTATATAAAAATTTTCTGGATTAACAACTGTAGGTCTTTAAGGTCAACTGGATCTTCCCGTGGAAGCAAGAAACATAGCATGAGGTTGTCATTTGTGAAGAGGGAGGATGACAGGGAAGAGTTTGATATGCAAGATCTTTTGAAGGCCTCTGCTGAGATTTTGGGCAGTGGTTGTTACAGTTCATCCTATAAGGCTTCTTTGTTAAGTGGACCAATGGTGGTTGTGAAAAGATTCAAGCAGATGAACAATTGCAATAAAGAAGAATTTCAAGAACACATGAGAAGGATTGGGATGTTGAGTCATCCTAATTTGCTTCCTTTGGTAGCTTACTACTACAGAAGGGAAGAGAAGCTCTTGATTACTGATTTTGTTCCTAATGGCAGCTTGGCTGTTCGCCTTCACGGTATGTTCCTTGCCAAGTAAACTACCATTTTTAACTACGAAATATTTATGCGCCTAGAATTCTAACTATGAAAGATTAGATTGATTAGTTCGATAAAACTATAAAATATTGGTAGGTTATTTGATAGTTTTATTAAACTAACTCAATTTATGTTTGATGAGTATTGAATTTGTTTAAATTTTTTATTGTTAGAATTGTTAATTCTTTAAATCTTTCATTGTAAAAAATAATACTATATTCTATATAGAAAAGATTTTCACCAAATCATTAATTGATTTGACCGAAATGTTTATGCACCACTTCATTTTTATTATATAGAATAAAAATGCTATATGCATATAGAAGATCAGCAACCAAATCAATTATTATGCGTATAAATACATGTGTTAATTAGTTTATTTTTAAAATATATTTTATATTTTAACATGTATGCTATATGAATGACTAATTTAGTTTGGTGACTGTTTGCTTTTTTTTTTTTTTTTTTTTTTGTACACGTAGCAGCATGATTGTATATAGAATAGTTATTTATTTATTGAAAAAAAAAAATTTCAGGACACCAAGCATTGGGGCAACCAAGCCTTGATTGGCCAACAAGATTAAAGATAGTGAAAGGCATATCAAAAGGTCTTGAATATCTATACAAAGAGATGCCAAGTCTAATAGCACCACATGGACATCTAAAATCATCAAATGTTCTTCTAAATGAAAACTATGAACCAGTCCTAACAGATTATGGCCTAGTGCCAGTGATTAATCAAGAGCTTGCATCAGACATTATGGTAATTTACAAGTCACCAGAGTATTTGCAACAAGGCAGAGTTACAAAGAAGACTGATGTTTGGAGCCTTGGGATCTTAATCTTGGAGATTCTAACTGGAAAATTCCCAGCAAATTTCTTGCAACAAGGGAGAGGGAGTGAATTGAGCTTAGCAAATTGGGTTGATTCAGTTGTTCCTGAAGAGTGGAGTAGTGAGGTTTTTGATAAAGAAATGAGTGCAAGCAAAGAAAATGAGGTTGAGATGGCAAAGCTATTAAGGATTGCATTGGCTTGTTGTGAAGCTGATGTTGAAAAGAGATTGGATGTCAAAGAAGCTGTGGATAGAATCCAAGAGGTGAAGGAGAGTGGTGAAATTGATCTTAATTAATAATAATATATATAATGGGGGAGATTAATTAATATATGAATTGATCTTCTTAATTATGATATGAATATGATGAAGCTGACAACAAAGTCTTGTTTCAAAGGCTAAGTGAGATTAGATTATGATGATGATTTGGATCAGGATGTGTAGATGATGTTACAATTGGGTTTGAGAAAAAAGTGTGCTAGGCATGAAAGAATTGGTTGGAATGGTTCATCCATGTATTTAGTATGTATCATTATTGGGTTTTCCAAATTTGTTTATTCTTTTAAACCTTTTTCTTTTTTTTTTTCTTGGTGTGGGAAATATGCAAAATTACGAGGAACAGAGGACCTACAACCAATGATGTAATGCCATAGGTTGAGGTTACAATTGAGGAGAATGTTGGGCGATTAACATTTTTAGTTAAAAAAATTAGAGTCAGCTAATTAATGTTGGCTCAAATACAAGACAAATACAAGAGAAAAATGTTAGTCGCCTAACATTTTGGAACTGAGAAATTCTTTTATTGTGGATTATTCTTTTTTAAAAGAATTTTCTTTTTAGTTATTAAAAGTTTGTTGGGATTTAGATTGCTATATAGTTTACACATATTTAGTTGTATCTAAATTTTCAAATTATAATCCCAATTTTTATCCACATTTGTTATTGATTATTTATAATTTTATATAGACACACCCCAACAATTATAGTGTATCAATAAGTTGTATCAGAACTCATGATTAATCTTTGCTCAATGCTCACACATAAAGCGAAAATTATTAAGTAGTGAATGTGAGTAGTATAAAGAATTAATCTCAAATCGAAGAGAAATAGAAATAAATAGGTTATACTTTATAAATAAAAAATCCGTTAATTTTATGCCTCAATTTTAAATTAAATGTCGGATTTTCTCATTTTATATTATTTTTATTTTATTGGTTCCTTCCAAAATCTCTTGTAGTCGAAAACTCTCCAAAATAGCTCAACACATAAATATACGTATTTGTTCATTGTTACATGTTGAACTTTCTTATATTATATATTTATATTTGTCCTTATAACAAAATGTAAATAATTTTGTTGAATTTTATCTTAAAATTTTTTTAATAAATTTATGATACAGTAATAATTATCTTATTAAATTTGATTATTATTAAAATTAACCCAATAAAAAATTAATAAATACTGATAATAAATTAATATTAACCAACTAGTTCATTAGCAAACTGAAATTTAAATTTTTAGATAAAAATAAAATTATTAATGATTTTTTAAAAATATTTGTTGAGATAAAAAAATTATATTACCTATTTAAGAATATTATTTATTTAAAATTTGTAAATTTTAATATTTAAATAATTGTCTTTTTTGTAGTAACTATTTTGGTTAAAAATTATATCAGAAATATATATTATAACAAGTGGATTCTGACCATTAGATGGAGAATAAATAAACTAAAAAAATGTCTTAGAAAGATTTAAGAGGTGACAAAAATACTTTTAAAAAATCAAAATGATAAAAATGCTCAACAAAAATTAAAAAAATGATAAAATAACTAAATATTACTTTAGAAATTAAATTTTAGTGTAGTTTTTTAGAAGCATCATTAGAAAAACCAAATATTTTTATTTTTAAAATTTGATAGTTTTATACTTAGTGTATTATTTTAGCAATTTATTATGATTTCTCATTTAAGAAATCAGTCATCTACATAAAAATATGATGGAACAACTCATATTTGTATTTTTAAACAATATAATCAAATTAAATTTTATATTTATAATAAAAATATGATAATAAAATATATTAGTGGTTAATTTTTGTATTTATAAAAAAATAAGTATATGTTTAAATAGGTTATTAAAAAATTTCGTATAAGATGTTTTTATTTAAAAAAAAAATTATTACATTGAAGTTTTTAAATTTTACAAAAAATAAGACATAGAGATAGAAATAGAGAAAACGGATGGAGAAGAGAGGTCAGTGAGAATAAATTGTCTTAAGTGAATTGTATGATATCACATATCTCTCACAACATGCCTCATATACATGAAAGCATAATTATAATGGTCTCTACAAAGGGAATTGAATCTATAACAACCTAACTAACTAATCGAAATTTAGTACATTACCTGTTTTGAAAATTACCTATAATTGGTGTGATTTGGATATAGACATGAGGTTAAAATTTTTTCTAATGAAAAATTTGATGTCTTTTTTAATGAGGTAAAGCCGTCTGAATTTTAGAGAGTAATATTTATAAAAGATTCTAATGTTTAAGTTCGTAAAAATTTAAATAAATTTTATGAATTAAAGTTAAAAAATACTTGTATATGATAGAATATTTATATAATAAGAATAATGATTTGACTATCATTTTAGATCTTTTCCACCTATAATAGTGAATACTGAGTAGTTCTTATATGTTTAAGGAAGAATTATTATCTTCCATTTTAAATAATAGATGAGTTTATAGATATACACATTAATGCAGTTGAAAACCCTTTTTTGCTGTTCAAATCGGATCGAATCCAGATCATAATAATATCCATGTCATATAACAAGTCGAATACACTTACTCGTGTAGATCTTGGTTGAGATACGCTTCAAAGTAGTCTCTGAAGTTGTACTCGATCCTCATAGTAGTCCTTGAACTTAAAAGTTATCCATATTTGTTCCTGAAGTTGTATTTCGGGACTCAAATTTGTCCTTTCCGCACATTCTGTCCATCTGGCACCACCGAAAAGTTTATCTGGACTCCTCTGTGACACGTTGGCAGGTAACGTCTAGCTGACGTGGATTAGTAAACTTTTATGGAGCAATTTGGTTCCTAAATCAAAATTAAAAATTTTAATTCCCAAATTTAATTATTATTCTCTTCTCGATAGTAGTAACCCCTATCTTTTCTTTTCTTCTCTTCTCTTCTCCATATGGATATGAAAGAGACTACAAATTGTGAGTTAAGAGAGAAGGGGATAGTGAATCAAATAGCGCAATTCTTCAAGGCGTGTGTTACACACACTTTCCTTTAGGCTTAATTCGCCCCCACCAATATACAATAGTGTGCAAAATGAGTTACTGGCGAATTTCCTGTAGGATACAATGAAGAACACTTGACTTGTTTATGCACTCACACAGTCAAGCCTTACACTAAATGATAATTTACAGAATAATATTCTTTATTCTTTCTTTTGCGCATAAAGAAAGTGTTGAGATGGATTCACTAGCAATAATGAAATGAGGGAAATTTATAAAGACGGAGTACATGCAGCTACATACTAAACAGACACAACTTTTCAAATAGTTATAATCTTTCAACAGACATAACTATTCAAATAGATGCAACCTTTTAACAGGCATAACTTTTGATTAAGTCACAACTCTATGAAGAGATGTAACTCTTCAAAATAGCTTTTCACATATTTTAAAAATATATCTCACAATCCCCCACCATTTTCAAAATTTCTTTTCAATCCTATTATTCTGGAAGTTTTATGCTTTCAGTAGAGGTATCTTGCGATTTGAACCTTTACCTAGTAACCAGTGGTATACTGGTATTCACTTATCCGAATTTAAAATGGTAGACAAGATTTGAACCATTTAACTCATATGAACAAGCGTGCACTGATGACACATAAAATTTCGGTATCATTTAGATGTTATATTACATATGACACATTTAGTATACTACATGACCTTGTATCTTGTATCCTTTCATGAGTGCTCTAAGAGTAAAATCTTAACTCTAAGAACCGACCTCAGTTCACACTCATATAGGTAGACTCTATTAAAAGTATCCCATAATTAAATACTTCAGCAATAATATACTTGTTATATGTCTATTAAGAGCAAAACTCATCCTATTCCTTTATACCATTATGGTTCCAAGTACTTTTTATCTTGGGATGAAAGAAATAATTATGAGTACTTGCAATTACTCTAATAGTGTACTTTACCGCATTGAACTCAAGACTTGACGTTACTCAAGTGTGAGTTGGGTTTCCACCATTGGTAATTATTTAAAATACGGATTTTAGTCCCATCCCTTTTGATGTTTTAAACACCAAATTCCTTGTCAATCCTTTCGTCAAATGATCTGCAAGATTTTGTTCTGACCTTATAAAATTTATAGATATAACTCCATTACCAATAAGGTTTTTAACATAGCTATGTCTTATTCCAATGTGCCTAGATTTTCCATTATAAACTTGGCTATAAGCCTTTGATAATGTTGCTTGGCTATCACAATGTATAGAGATTGGTGTCATTGGTTTTGGCCAAACTGAAATTTCATGTAATAAATCTCTAAGCCATTCAGCTTCCCTGCTTGCTGCTGCCAAAGCAACAAATTCTGCAGCCATGGTAGAGTCCGTTATACAAGTTTGTTTCTTGGATCCCCAAGAAACAGCACCCCCACCAAGGATAAAGATCCAACCACTTGTTGATGCATGATCTTCTGTATAGTTTATCCAACTGGCATCTGTATATCCTTCTAAAACAGAAGGTTCACCACTATACAACAAAGTATAGTTTATTGTTCCTTTCAAATATTTTAATATTTTTTGGACAGCATGCCAATAGTCTTTACTTGGATTGCTTGTATACCGACTTAAGCCACCTACAGCATATGCTATATCTGGTCTAGTACAGGTCATAGCATACATTAAGCATCCAATTATTTTTGCATACTCAATTTGTGAAACAGACGAACCTGTATTGGGTACTAATTTAATACTTGGATCAAAAGGAGTACTCACCGAATATCCTTCAAACTCATCAAACCTTTTTAATATTTTTTCTATATAATGAGATTGAGATAATCCTAAATTATGACCATCTCTAACAATTTTAATTCCTAAAATTATATCTGCAACTCCCATATCTTTGATATCAAAATTACTAGACAAAAAATGTTTAGTTTTTTCTACCTCTTCTAAATCAGTACCAAAAATAAGCATATCATCAACATATAAACAAATCATAACACCTTTACCATTTTTAACTTTACTATATACAAATTTATCAGATTCATTTATTTTATATCCATTAGCACGAACAATTTCATCAAATTTTTTATGCTATTGCTTAGGGGCTTGTTTCAATCCATATAAAGACTTAACTAATTTGCACATTTTATTTTCTTGACCAGCAACTATAAATCCTTCGGGTTGCTTCATATACACCTCTTCGTCTAGTTCACTATTTAAAAAAGCTATTTTAACATCTATTTGGTGAATGACAAAATTAAAAATTGAAGCAAGTGCTATAAGCACTCTAATTGTAGCAATTCTTGTTACTGGTGCATATGTATCAAAGTAATCAATTCCTTCTTTTTGTGCAAACCCCTTAGCAACTAACCGTGCTTTGAACTTATCAGTTCCATCTAATTTTATTTTCTTTTTGAAAATCCATTTAGAACCAATGACTTTTGACCCACGAGGAAGATCCACTAATTTTCAAGTGTTATTTCTCATTTTTGAGTCCATCTCATCTTATATTGCTTCTTTCCAAAAATCTGAATCTCGAGACCTTATAGCCTCTTCATAGGTCTCAGGATCACCTTCCATATGAAGGCATATGGGTGCAATGCTATCTATTGATTCTCCTGTTTCTTCCACAAGGAACATAAAAAAATCTGGTCCATAAGTATTTGCTTTTCTTATTCTTTTACTTTTTCTAAGTTCAATATTTTCAACGGGCTTATTTTCTACATTTTCTTCTATTTCTAAGTGAATTTTACTTTCAGATCTTGGAGTTGAATTAAATCTATCATCTAAGAAAATTGCATCTCTTGATTCAATAACTGTATTAGTAGAATATGATTCATTAGATTCAATAACTACAAACCTATAAGCTTTACTGTTCTCAGCATATCCTAAGAAAATACATTATATACCTATTTCTCCTAATTTCTTTCTTTTAGGTTCAAGAACTTTTACTATTGCTCTACAGCCCCAAATTTTAAGATATTTAAGGTTAGGCTTTTTATTCTTTCAAAGTTCATATGGAGTTATTTTATTCCTTTTATTAGGAATTCTGTTTAAAATATAACAGGCTGTTAAGATAGCCTCACCCCAATAACCTTTTGCTAGACCAGAATAAGATAGCATAGCATTAACCATTTCTTCCAGCACCCTATTTTTTCTTTCAGTAATACCATTCTGTTGTGGAGAATATGGTGCAATAGTTTGATGAATAATACCAGTGGACTCAAAATAACTAGGATTATAATATTCTCCTCTACGGTCAGACCTTAAGCACTTAATAAAGATTTCATGTTGTAATTCAACTTCAGTTTTAAAAATCTTAAATTTATCCAAGACTTCATCTTTAGAATGCATCAAATATATGTAACAATATCTACTGAAATCATCAATAAAAGTTACAAAATATTTCTTTCCACCTATAGTAGGCCAACCATGCAAATCACATACATAAGAATGTATTAATTCTAATAACTTTGAATTTCTTTGTACTCTTTGAAAAGGAAGTCTTGTTATCTTGGTTAACATACAAGTTGTACATACATCTGAATTTTTAATTAATTTTGGAATAAGATCATATTTTATCATATCATTTAATTTATGAAAATAAACATGTCCTAAACGATTATGCCATAAATCAAAGGACTTGGCAATATAAACAGAAACATTATTATTATTATTATTATTATTATTATTATTATTATTATTATTATTATTATTATTATTATTTACAATATTCAATTTAAACATATTCTCACATAGATATCCTTTACCCACAAACACTCCACCCTTAGACAAAATAAATTTGTCTCCTTCAAATACAGACTTAAACCCATATTTGTTAAGTAGAGGGACAGAAACTAATTTTTTTCTGACTTCGGGTACATAATATACATCAGTAAGAGTCAGTACTCTTCCAGAAGTGAATTCAAGTTCCACCGTTCCTTTGTTCATTACTTGAACAGTTGATGCATTTCCTGTTAGGTACCAGACAAATGACACAGTAAAATATAGAGATGAAAAATTAGAAATTTGTATAAAATATGGAAACAATTGAATAACTTTCTTTGAGAATTACAACTTCTCTCTATCACAAGGAGACTATAATAACACTCTCTCTTGACAAAAGGAGAGCACACTTCTCTATATATATAGGAGAAAACTACTCAAAGAAATATTATGTTATTCTATCTGGATGACTTGATTGAAATGAATTAAAGAAAAACTCAATTTATAGTTGAGTATCTTCAATATGAACCATCCGTCAATTAGAAGTATATAATTCTTCTCTTTTTCAACCACTAAAATTCTAAGGTTATAAACTAAGATTTTTTATTACCTCTCATTTTATTTAGTTATTATTTATTTATATATTTTCTAAAATTAGCTTTACTAATTTTCACAATCTCCCACTTAAAGCTAATTTTGATAAATTTTCAAAATTCATATTACTCATGTATTCCATAGGCCGTATGAGGATCTACACCATTCAAACTTTTCTGTGTTGATTGGTTTTGTCATGACATCTGCTAGGTTATCTTTAGTGTGAATCTTCTGCATATCAACACTTCCTTCTTCTACTACTTCCCGAACAAAGTGATATTGTACTCCAATGTGTTTTGTTCTTGAATGAAAGGCAGGATTCCTTGCAATGTGCAAGACACTCTGACTGTCACAATACACAGAAATCTTCTGTTGTTTGTGCCCGAGTTCTTCTATCAACCTTTGGATCCAAATAGCTTCCTTGCATGCTTGTGTAGCTGCCATATATTCAGCTTCTATAGTAAATAAAGCTACAACAGTCTGTAATTTAGATAGCCAGCTCACAGCTCCTGCTGCAAGTGTAAACACATAGCCTGTAGTAGATTTTTGTTTATCAAGATTACCTGCAAAGTCTGAGTCGACATATCCATTGATAATAAATTCTGATCCTCTAAAACATAATGCAACATTTGAGGTTACTTTGATGTATCTCAAGATCCTCTTAACAACATTCCAATGCTCTTTACCCGGATCTGCCATAAATCGACTTACCACCGCAACTGCTTGAGCAATATCTGGCGTTGTACAGATCATGGCATATATAAGGCTTCCCACTGCTGATGTATACGGTACTCGAGACATTTCCATCCTCTCTGCTTCACTACTAGGGCACATACTTGAAGATAATTTAAAATTCATAGGAAGTGGGGTTGAAATTGGCTTACATTCTTGCATGTTAAAGCGTTGCAAGATCTTCTTCAAATAATTCTTTTGCGATAGCCAAATCTTCCTATCCTTTTTGTCTTAGTGAATTTGCATCCCTAAAATCTTGTTTGCTGGTCCCAAGTCTTTCATATCAAACTCCCTAGCCAACTGTACCTTCAATTCTTGGATTTGATCTTTGTTGGGACCTACCACCAACATGTCATCCACATACAACAGCAGAATGATAAAATCATTATCACCAGACCTCTTGTAATAAGTACAATGATCTGAACTAAGTCTGTTGTATCCAAGGCTAATAATGAAAGAATCAAATCTCTTGTACCAACACCTTGGCGCCTGCTTTAGACCGTACAGAGATTTAGTTAACCTGCAAACCAAGTTTTCTTTTTCTTGTTCTTCAAAACCTTCTGGTTGGAGTATATATATCTCTTCTTCAAGTTTTCTATGAAGAAAATCAGTCTTTACATCTAATTGCTCTAGATGTAAATCAAATGCAGCACACATAGCCAAAATTACTCTAATAGTAGTTAGTCTCACCACTGGAGAAAATATTTCATTGAAGTCAATACCTTCTTTCTGAGCATATCCCTTGACAACCAATCTTGCACGATATCGTTCCACCTGATCATTACTATTTCGTTTGATCTTGTAAACCCATTTGCTACCAATGACTTTCCGACCTGCTGGAAGTTCAACAAGTTTCCAGGTATGGTTCCTATGTAATGCCTCAATTTCTTCTTGCATTGCTGTCATCCACATAGAAGCGTCTGGATTGCGCATAGCCTCCATAAAAGTTGTTGGCTCTCCATCTTCTGTCAAAAGACAATATGCATCATGGTTTGTCAAAACATAATTTGAGTGTCATGATGGTATTCTTCTTTGTCGAGTGGATCAACGAACTTCTATGTCATTGGCCTCTGCTTCTTGTTCTTCGTGCTGTGGTTCTGCTTCAGAAAGATCACCTTCTCTGCATTTTTCATCTATTTGAACAGTGGTTATCTCTTTAACAGTGCTGTCATTTTCTTGTTTCTTTTGCAATTCATCTTCTGTAAATATCACATCTCTACTGACAACTATCTTGCGGGCAGTGGGATCCCACAGGCGTTACCCCTTAACTCCGTCAGCATAACCCAAGAATATACATTTTCTAGACTTTGGGTCCAGCTTTGTTCTTTCCTGGGAATTGTACATTACGTACACAGGACAACCAAATATATGTAAAGAAGAATAATTAGGTGGCTTACCTTACCACATCTCCATTGGTGTCTTCAACCCCATTGCAGTTGATGGTGACCGATTTATCATATAACAGGCAGTTTTAACAGCTTCTACCCAAAAAGACTTGGCTAAACCTGCAGTTTGCAACATAGCTCATGCTCTTTCTAGGAGAGTCCTATTCATTCGCTCTGCTACACCATTTTGCTGAGGCGTATATGCAACTGTGAATTGTCGTTGAATACCTGCTTGCTTGCAAAATGTTAGAAAATCACCATCAACATATTCTTCTCCATTATCTGTCCTTAAACACTTGATCTTCTTTCCAGATTCAAGTTCTAACTTTGCTTTGAACTCTTTGAACATCGCAAACACGTCTGACTTTTTCTTGATCGGGTACACCCATATCCTCCTAGAGTAATCATCAATAAATGATACAAGATATTTTGCTCCTCCTAGGGACATCTCCGGTGATTCCCACACATCAGAATGAATCAACTCTAATATGTGCTTGCTCCGAGCAGTTGATCTACTAAACGTCAATCTATGTTGTTTGCTTGTAACACAGTGCTTACAAAACGGTAAGTTTACCGATTTGAGCTCGGGAATGAGATTACGTTCTACAAGAATCTTCAAGCCTCGTTCTGACATGTGGCCTAGTTTGCAATGCCATATCATCGTCATTTCTTCTTGGCTTGTTGAAGCAACTGACGCCTCTGCCTCTTGCAAAGTATCTCCCACAAGCATGTATAGATTTGCTGCAATCTTTTCTGCTTTTATTACCACAAGAGCTCCTTTAACAACTTTTAAGATCCTACCTTCAATATGGGTCTTACAGCCAAGTTCATCCAATTGCCCAATCGACAACAAATTCTTCTTCAAGCCTTTCACGTGTCTTACCCCTTGAAGTGAATGAATAGAACCATCAAACATTTTTATTTTGACAGTACCCATTCCAACAATTTCTAAGGTATGATCGTTTCCCATAAACATAGATCCTTCCAAGACAGGTTCATATGTACAAAACCAATCACGATGAGGAGTCATGTGCCATGTTGCTCCTGAATCAACAATCCAAACATCAGTGAGCTGTTTACTGCCTTTAGAACTAATTGTTGTTTCGTCATACATGATTTCTCCATCATCAGAGGTACTTGCAACACATCCTTGAGAACTTGATCCTTCTGGAACCTTCTCTATACTCTTCTTATTCCAAGAATCTTTCTTGAAGTGCCCTCTCTTACTACAATTGTAGCATTTGACCTGCTTCTTACTTTGTGACTTTGGTCTACTTTGACTTCCACTGGAACCATGCTCCATTGATCTTCCTCTTGTCATCAACAAAGCCTTTGCTTGTTTTGAGCTCTCTAATCTATTTTCCTTATTCTTGCGCCTGGATTCTTCTTCAAGAATCGCAGCAGCCATGTCATCAAAAGAAAGATAATCAGTCAAAACATTATTAGTTAAGTTAATGATAAGTTGATCATATGAATCTGGTAGACTTTGAAGTAAGAGCTCTGCACGTTTATTTTCCGCTATGGTATATTCCAGCGATGAAAGTTGGGAAAATAGCGTATTTAGATTGTTGATATGATCTGTTGCCGATGTGGACTCACTCATTCGAAGAGTATAAAGTCTTCTCTTCAAGAATATCTTGTTGTGAAGTGACTTGACTTCATATAATTTGGTGAGAGCATCCCAAATTTCTTTTGCTGTCTTTTTTTCTGCTACACTTGATAAAACTGAATCAGCTAGTGCCAAGTGTAAGTTTGCAACAACATTATTGTCCATCTCCTTCCATTTTTCATCTGTAATTTCAGTGGGTCTACCTTCAATTGCTGTCAAGCAATTGTCTTTTCTCATAATGGCTTTTATCTTCAATTTTCATATGGAAAAATTACTCCCACTGAATTTCGGAATTTCATACTTTGCTGCCATTTTTTTAGACGATAACTCGCAGCGGAAAAAAAAATATTAATCAGCAACATTTGGCTCTGATACCACTGTTAGGTACCAGACAAATGACACAGCAAAATATAGAGATGAAAAATTAGAAATTTGTATAAAATATGGAAACAATTGAATAACTTTCTTTGAGAATTACAACTTCCCTCTATCACAAGGAGACTACAATAACACTCTCTCTTGACAAAAGGAGAGCACACTTCTCTCTCTCTCTCTATATATATATATATATATAGGAGAAAACTACTCAAAGAAATATTATGTTATTCTATCTGGATGACTTGATTGAAATGAATTAAAGAAAAACTCAATTTATAGGTGAGTCTCTTCAATATCAACCATCCGTCAATTAAAGGTATATAATTCTTCTCTTTTTCAACCACTAAAATTCTAAGGTTATAAACTAAGATTGTTTATTATCTCTCATTTTATTTAGTAATTATTTATTTATATATTTTCTAAAATTAGCTTTACTAATTTTCACATTTCCCATGTACAGAATAGTCACATTCTCTTCTTTGAATGTCTTGAAAAAATATTTATTCTTGCATACATGTCGAGTTACACCAGAATCTATCCACCATGATCCAATGTCTTCAATCATGTTAATCTCAGAAATTACAGCAATAAGATTATCTTTTATTGCTGTGTCATTCTTTTCTTTCTTTTTTCTTAAGAAACGACATTCTTTCTTAAAATGTCCTAGTTTTCCACAATGAAAATAATTTTCTTTCTTTTTATTCTTTCTAAAATCACCATTGCTACCTTGAGATTTATTAAAATCTCGGTATCTCTTCTTGTTGGGCTTGTTGGATTTTCCATCTTCCATTACGTGAAGATTAGCATGAGCACTTTGCTCTTTAGTATCGTCTTGTTTACGATACTCTTCTTCAAGACGAAGGTGATTACTTAGTTGCTCAAGAGAAACATCATCCTTTCTATGTTTCATAGTTCTTTTGAATTCTTTCCATGATGGAGAGAGTTTGTCAATAATTGAAGATACAATGATGATATCATCCATGTGCATGTTATGTTGCTTAAAATTATTTAAAATACGCTCAATTTCATGCAGTTGTTCCATGACAGATCTACCATCAACCATCTTATAATTATTAAAGCGAGTGACAAGAAATTTCTTACTTGTTGCGTCCTCGGCCATATATTTTGCCTCTAATTTGTCCTATAATTCTTTTGCGCTCGCAACATTTTGGTTAGGGGCGGAGCTAGGCTAACTATTTAGGGGGGGCGGTGTTATATTTTATATTACTAGTTCTATTGATAAAATTAAAAAAAAATAAATATATAATCTCAATCAAAATAAGACAATAATATATAAAAATTACTACTTACAGTTTTGTATCATGAAAAGACTATTCGACGTTTTTTTCTATTTTCAAAATCATCTATAATTGAATTTGTGTCAAAAATAGCTGCTAATTCTTTTTCTATATAGATGATCAAATTGTCTGCAAGAAATTCATCAGCCATCTTACTTCGGAGTCTTGTCTTAACAATTTTCATTGCTGAAAAAGCTCTTTCTGTTGTTGCTGTAGACACTGATAGAGTCAAAACAAGACGTATTAATCTATCAACCATGTGATAAGTTCTTGATTTTCCCGTTTCTTGCAACTTGTTGCACAATTCAGAAAGTGTACCAATACCTTTCAAATGATTTGGTATATCATGCTGATAATATTGCAACTGAGATTTCAAAATATTTAGCTCATTAGAAGGAAAGTCAATGGGATAAAACTTCTCTGCTAACTTGCTGATTTCTTCAATATTGAATGATTTGAAATTGTCCTTAGGATCCAAAGCACAACTCAAAGTCAAAAGCTCTATTGTTTGCTCATTAAATCTACTATTCAACTCTTGTATTTGAGAGTCAATTGTTGTCAAGAATACATCTATTCGATAATGATGCTCAACTGTCACACTTGGTTGACGAGATCGACCTCTTCCAAAAACATATTGTGCACTCATATTAAGGACTTCAATTTCATGTTTTTCACAAAAATCTTTAACATTTGCAAGAAAATTGCACCATCCACCATCTCTTAATTGTTGAAGAAGTAACTTTGATGTAGAAACAATATGCATTGCATTAAGAATATCTTGAGATTGTTGTTGTAGTGCTTGGCAAAGAACATTAGTGATTCCCATAATCTCTTTCATCAAGTGCAAAGTGAAAACAAATTCAAATGACAATAATATTTTACTAACACTATAAGCCTCACCTCTTTGTGCATAAGTTGTCCCGTCTTCAATGATATTATTGAGAACAATATTGGTAGCAGTAAACATTTTTACCAAACTGCAAATAGAATTAAAGTGAGAGCTCCATCGAGTATCCCTAGCTCTTTGTAAAGTGCTTATTTAATTCGCACATTTGCCTGTTTCTAATTTATTTTGAGCAACCAAGTTTACATTTTCAATTGCTTGAGCTTCTTGTAATTGATCATGTTTTTTTGAAGAAGCACTAACAATAGTGACAATAGAGTTTAATTGAGTAAAAAATTCATGAATTTGAAGTACCTCTCTTGAAGCTGCCACCAATGCTAATTGTAACCTATAAGCAAAACAATGCACATAGTATGCTTGTGGAGAATCTTTAAGAAACAAAGCTTGCAAACCATTCCACTCACCCCGCATGTTGCTAGCACCATCATACCCTTGACCCCTAATATTTTTAACTTGGAGATTATAATGAGAAAGGACAAAAATCAATTCTTTCTTTAAAGTTGTTGCACAAGTATCAGTGACATGCACAAGATCAAAAAATCTCTCTTTAACAAAACCATCTAGAGTAACAAATCTCAAAACAATGGCCATTTGCTCCTTTTTAGATTCGTCTCTAGCTTCATCAACAATAATACAAAATTTGGCATCTCTAATCTCTTCTCTAATTGAATTTCTCACCTTAGTAGCAAGAATATGTAGAATTTTTTTTTGGACATCATTTGAAGTATACTTAGCACTTTTTGGAGCATTTTCCAAAACATTCTATTTCACTCTTTCATTGTAAGATCCCAAAAATTTTAACATTTCCAAAAAGTTACCTCTGTTGCTTGAACTTTGGCTTTCATCATGTCCTCTGTATGCACAACCTTGAAATGTCAACCATCTAATGCAATCTATAGATGCTCCTAGTCGAATTCGATTCTTTTCAATCTCTTCTGATGTTTGCTTATGAAGAAGTCTGTCAATATGTTGTGATTGTTTCATCAAATCATCACATGATTTCAGCGCCTTATGATGGAATGAGTTAGGATCTTTGCCAATGTGATTCAAAAGAGCACATTCTTTTTTACTATTTACTTTCTTCCAATTCCTGAAACCATTCTCAATAAAAGCATTTGAACCCGTATTGATTGAAGGTTCCTTAGCAAAAAGAAAGCACGGAAAACAATATATAGCATCATCTTCTATAGAATATTCTAACCAAGATGGGAACAATTTAAACCATGAAGCTTGAAAGCGACGATGACTTTTATCACCAGAAAATGGATAATTATCAAGAATTGGCTGATTTGGCCCAACTTTAATATAAGCCCGACGGATTTCATCTCTTTTATTTGGAGGAAACTTCCAAATCATTGGTCACATTCCAGGATCTCTTTCCAAACGAAAAACATCCAGTTGATTTGGAAGAAGTCGTGGACGCTTTGAGCTATTCAATGAAGAACTTGAAGTAATAAAATTTGATGACCCCTCAAGTATTGGAGTAGTAATAGTAGAAGCATCTTCATTCTCTTGATCTTTTCTTTTAAAAAATGTATCAATGGTTTTGAACTTACTCATAATTCAAATGGCCAAATAAGTTCCTATAATTTAAAATATATTAAGCAAAAAGTGTAAATTACATTCTAAATCTTTATAAAATATTAAAATTCAGAACAATAATACTAACATCCTAATATAAATAATATAAAATTGTAATTAAATAGTTAACTAATAAAAAAACTAAATATACAAACTAACATATAATAACATAAACTTAATTAACAAATAATAATAAATTAACTAATTAAGTAAATAACTAAATATATAAAAAAGAATAAAAATAGAACCTTTTTTGAGAAAGAGGAGTGAAAAATCACTTGTTAAACTACTCTCTTTTTTTAATCTGCAAAAAAAAAAAAAAGAGTCAAAAAGGTAAAATTGTAAAAGATAAGAAGATTAAAGAGGTAAAGAAGAAGAAGAATAGAAAAAGTTGTTACCTAAATTTTTTGAAAGCCAAGGCGGGAAGAGAGGGAGAGGAAGAGACCTGTTGTATATTGAAAAATAAAAAAAGGGGATTGGGGAACTGATTAGTGATTATACGTTGGGAAATAAAAAAGGAATAGGGATTGGGAAATAGAAAAAGGGATAGGGAATGGGCTATTGGGCTGGGTTTTGTAGGAATTAAAAGTGAGAGGGGGAGGGAGTTGGAAAAGATAGAACAAAAAGAGAGGGGGATGGGAAATAACAAAAAGGGGGATCAGACTATTTTTTTTTTTGAATAAAAACTAAAATTTTGGGGGGCCATTGCCCCCCTTTATTTATACGTACCTGCACCCCTGATTTTGGTAGACATCAAATAGTGCATCAGCTATGCCATTGAGTATGTGCCCGGTACATATGTAGTCATCGTTGTCCCATTTTTGCTTGGCTCGTGTTTTTACAATGGCCTCCCTTTCAACTTCTGGTGGTCTTGGTATGGTAAGAACATATGCCACTTTTAGTGTTGTGAGAAGGAAGTACATCTTCTTTTGTCATCGTATGAAATTTTCACCATCAAATCTTTCTAACTTGACAAAATCCGACGTCATCTCCTTAATTGATGCGGTGACCATTTTTTGTTTTATTGGTGAATAATTAAGCCTAAAGATTGTGAGTTAAGAGAGAAGGGGATAGTGAATCAAATAGCGCAATTCTTCAAGGCGTGTGTTACACACACTTTCCTTTAGACTTAATTCGCCCCCACCAATATACAATGGTGTGCAAAATGGGTTACTGACGAATTTTCTGTAAGATACAATGAAGAACACTTGACTTGTTTATGCACTCACACAGTCAAGCCTTATACTAAATGATAATTTACAGAATAATATTCTTTATTCTTTCTTTTGCGCATAAAGAAAGTGTTGAGATGGATTCACTAGCAATAATGAAATGAGAGAAATTTATAGAGACGGAGTACATGCAGCTACGTACTCAACAGACACAACTTTTCAAATAGTTACAATCTTTCAACAGACATAACTATTCAAATAGTTGCAACCTTTTAACAGGCATAACTTTTTGATTAAGTTACAACTCTATGAAGAGATGTAACTCTTCAAAATAGTTTTTCACATATTTTGAAAATATATCTCACACAAATTACAACTTCATTGAAAGCACGCATATGTTTTGTTAATTAAAAGTCACATACTATGTCTTTGTATTTAACGTTTTATGCACTCATTTAACTCTAGTTTAATTAAAATATTTTACAAAATTCAATTTTATATTTTTATATAATTTTACAAAAATCTATCTCTTGTATTTACGGAATTAAAAAGTTACATGGTTATTATTATATATTACATTACATTTTCTTTCGAATCCTGTTCCAAAATAACCATGCATCATCCTAATTTAACTGTCATTCACATAGTATTAATATAAAATGTTATATTATGCCATTTCAAATTGTATGACATTTCCATTAAAATGACATGTCTAAGATTTTATTATAATTAAATAAGTATTTCAAATTAATTAAGGGTAATATTAGAGAAACAAAAAATAGCAAAAATTTACCTAATTTCATATTTATTATTTTAGTCTCTAATTAATAAAAAACTAATTAAGCAAAATAAATATAATTAACTAATTTAAGAAACTAATTTGATCATATTAAAATATTAATGATATCATCTTTTTATTTGCAAATGTCATGCTGACATTTTAACATTTTATATTAGCATTAGAGATAAGTTGAGATTCCCAATTTATGAATTTAGGAATCAATTTAATCATTTTTAAAAGTCAACAAATTTTTATGAACGTTCACAATTTTAGAAACTAAACTTTGCATTATTTCTTTAATTATATATATCACATAACTTTTTTTTATGTTATAATCTCACCATCTTTCTTACAGAAAAAAAAAAGGATAAAAGCAGTTAGACTTATTCAAATAATGGTTGTTAAGAAGACTCTAGTTGTTGTTATTGTTATAAGATACTTCAACTAAAAATAAACAAAAAAAAAATTTTGTGAATTTGGAATATGAAGATCTATGCCTATAGAGAAAAGATGGATTACTGTAGAGAAGAGAATAATGATTAAATTTGGGGATTAAAATTTTTAATTTTGATTTAGGACCAAATTACACCATAAAAGTTTACTGATCCACGTCAGCTAGCCGTTACCTAGCCAGCGTATCACGGAGGAGTCCAGATCAGCTTTCCGGTGGTGCCAGGTGGACGGAATGTGTCGGAAGGACGAATCTGAGTCCTAAAGTGCAACTTCAGAGACGAATATGGGTAACTTTTAAGTTCAAGGACTACTATAAAGTTTGAATGCAACTTTAGAGACCACTTTGAGACTTATCTCGATCTTGGTTTGACGCATTAATTCTAATGTAATATTGGACTAATTGGGCCATGATTTTATTATGAACCAGGCTATCAACATTACTCTCTATCATTCAATCCATAGTTATACCCTTAATTTTCTATGGTCATCATAAAATATTATTTCATTTCATTTAATTTATTTTTTACCTCTCATTGATTTCAACCCCCAATATTTGATGGAATTTTAACTAAATATATCTTATTTAATAGTTGATGATAAGTAAACGACCCAATATCTCTGAAAACAAGCATAATAAGTAAAATTTTAGGAAATAATTGTTGAGTATTTTGGGGAAATTTTGGTAAACAATAATAAGCACAACGTTAACGGGTACAACAGCAAACTAGGTTTAATTAATTAATTACGTTGTCTACCACTTCTTGCATACATAATATTTCTATCTATAATAACAATTACACGAGAAAGGTGATTAACTTTTGGGTTAAATTAATCACATCATATAGAATGTATACCTAATACCTAATTGTGTTTCACCGAAAGTAGCTTAAGATAGTATACGTGGTATATCAGTTATATAATTACAAAAATATTTGAAAAACAATAAAAATCAGTCTAAATCAGCTCAAAATAATTATCTTATTTTATATTTATTAATTATTTCTAAAATAAATACATAATATTAAATATAATAAATATATAATTCTAAATGTTATATATATACAATTATAAATATTAAATTGAATAAAGTAACTTTAAATTATTATTTTCGTGTTAGCATCACCGAATAATTAAGCACTATACATCTTACACGGTTAATACGTGTGAATAATTCATGTTAACCAAATATGGAAATCTCAAAACAAAATGAAAACTAATTAGGTTAAGAGAAAGAAGATTATTGTTAGCACTATGTTGCAACAACACTAACTATGTGTGTATGCAGTAACATTCGTTATTATATTGTAGCTTCCTTAACAAATTAAGTGCTTAATATTTATAATAGAGCATTCAGCAAGACAATAGGCATAGAGAGACGGAGTAGTAGAAGAACCAAAAAAAAAAAAAAAAACAACAACAACAACAACACAATCATTCTTTTCATTATTATTCATTATTATTATTGTTTTATTATTATTATTGAAGATATGTCTAACCTTATGACGATGATGAATCATGGAAAGCGTGTTGTTGCTGTGGCAATTGAGAATAATAAGACAAGCCAAAGTGCTGCAAAATGGGCAGTGGATAATATTCTTCCAAAGGATCAAGATCTCTTACTCATCCATGTTAAGCAAAGATCATCATCAGATAATAGTCGTTCACCATGTAAGTACTTTATTTAAATCTTTTTTTTTTTTTCATCTTGTATCTATATCATCTACTACTTGCACTTAATTTGGGTCATGAAAACATTTATCTTTTAAAGTTATGCAGTTTTTTTTTCCTTTTTGAGCATGCAAAATGCATATATAGGGGTTTGGCTTTTTATTTTGCCTTTGAGGCTATTGAACTATTGAATACTACAGTGTCATAATTCAAGTACAAGATTTTCTTGGTCATAAATATTTGAACAGATGTGCTAGATGATAAAAAATTATTTCTTAAAAATGGTGTAAAAACAGAATTAAAAGGTAATATGAGAATTACATTTTAACTCGATATATATATATTGCAAACAATTTTGAACAACTATTAATTGTAATTGTTACATCAAAAATAATTTCAGCCAAAATAGCACGGCTGATCGATGTCAAAATAATGACAGTGAGTTTGTGATTATTATTTTTTAGGCGAATCATCATTTTTTCTTAATTATTTCTCTCATATGGAACTTTTCATATCATAGCAACAGTTAAATTAGATCCAATAATTCCAGTTCCCTAATGCTTGGAAAATAAGATTTTTTTTCTTCTTCTTTTCTTCCGATTTTATCCTTGTGGAAAACTAAAATTAAAACAATTTGGTAGGTATGAAAATCTTCAATATATTTTTTTTTTCACTACTTGATGGTAATTTAATTTTCAGTAAGATGATTTTGGTATGACAATTGATTATGATGATTTATAATTATTTAGCTAAATATAACCCATAACTTGATGAGCTTGATGTTTGATACACACAACGTTAATTAATTAATGTTATTACTATAATTGACTACTTGAATAATGGTTGTGATTGCAGTGAGAAGCTATGAGATGAAAGAAGGTACGGATAGACCACATGACAAAGAATCAAAGGAGCTGTTTGAGTCGTTTCGAGTGTTTTGCAACAGAAAGAATGTTAGTTCTTCAACCTCATTTTCATCATTCACCAATACAAATTAAGGGTTTAATTAGTTAATAAAGTTGTTATTCACATTATATCTATTCACCAAATCTAAGTAATTTTAAAGAGTAAAGTATTTATTTTTTTGTTATGAATGTTTGTCTTTTTTTTTAAAAAGTTCTTAACTTTTAATTTTATTTAATTTTGTTTCTAAAATTTTCAATTTGTGTCAAAATTATCTCTAGATGTTAATTCTATCTAAAATATTAAGAATAAAAGTGAAAATATTTAGAGATAATTTTGACGCAAATAAAAAAATAAAAGAGACAAAATTGAATAAATAGAAAACGTTAGGAATAAAATTTAATAAAAATAAACGTTAAAAATATTTTTTTTAAAAATGACAAATATTAATGACAAAAAAATTTACTTTTCTCTTTACATATAACAATAAAATCAGGAATTTATTTCAGTATTTTAATTTACAAAAATTATAATTAAAAGCAGAATAAGAATAAACAAGGCATGCATGCATGAATTGCAACAGGTACACTTCAAAGAAATTTTGTTAGAGGACACAGATATATCAAAGGCATTAGTAGAAAGTGTTACCACATATTCCATTGAGCTTTTAGTACTTGGGGCAGCATCAAGGAGTGGTCTTGCTAGGTATAGCTGTAGAAACTAATTATTAATTATTACTTAGAAGATCTGTAAATAAAATTATTGATAGATTATTCGTATGAAATCGGAGTTTAAATGAAATATTTTTGGAAAACAGATTTAGGATGAGTGATGTTCCAAGCACGGTGTCAAAAGCGGTACCGTCATTCTGCACCGTCTATATAATCTCCAAAGGAAAGATCTCATCCGTTAAAACTGCGACCGTATTACTCTCTCCAAAACCTGCGTCGCAGAATAAGATCCACTCTTCTCTGGCTCAACGTGCTGAGCGACCACGCAACCTCACACTCCCACGACATGGTTACTAACTAATTAACATTTCAATTTTTTATTTTAACTTTTAACAATATTATGTTTGATTATATTATAAATTTAATTTCCATACCTTTGGAGTAAGTCACAAAAATTTCATAATTTGTGTGTTTACTTCTATCTATCAATTGCAGTTTCAGGTGGATACCAATCTCATGATTTTGATGAAATATCAATGCTTCCAGGTAATGAACTAAGCTTGTTTGGGTGTTATTAAACTATTAAAAAAATTAATAATTTTTTTATTTTTAATATATTTGATAAATTTTTAATAATATAAATAAAAATATTGAAAAGATTTTATAAAATATATTTTTTAGAAGTTATAATTTCTATTTATTTAAAATATGTTTTTTATTTAAAAAATACTTTTTACATAATAAATAAATAAAAAATTATTTTTATATGAGATATTTAAATATAAAATTATTTTTACTGTTTTAAAGGATCTTTTATAAAAAGATAATTAAAAAAAAATCTTTTATTAAAAATTCACCCAAACAAGCCCTATCTATATATGATTTTTTTTGGAATAAATGATAAATGACTCCAAAAGTCGAATTAACTTTTTTATGCAATGACACATGAATAAAGAAATACAATGAAACATTTTGAGTAACCAATTACTAATCACTTTTTTTGCTCTTTTAAGTTCAATTAGATTTTACTTTATTTGTCTAGACTTAGAATCCAGAATTTAAGGTATGTTATTTAAAAAAATAATGAAAGTAGTGTTTATTTATTAAGATAACAACAATTTCATAATTTGTTTACTCTATGCATCAATTGAAGCCGGATCATTTCCAGACAAACGCGCATATGCACGCCGTAATCGCGGCAGTGATGAAGCCATGTAAGTTATTACAAATTAAAATATATCACATACTACATTGTATTATGTTTATATTTTTCTTGTGCATGATTCATAATAATGATAGATATATTTACACAAAAAATATGGTAAAAATTAGATTAATTACTTAAAAAACATGATTATAGATCACCATACGAGACAAAAAGAAGAAACTACGCATCAAATAATGTACCTGAAGATTGTGACATATCATTTGTGGCGAGTGCAAAACCAAGTGTTGATAGGCTCTTCCCTTCGTTGTATTCCGATGATGATTTTGATGGAACCAGATCAAGATCAAGATCCCCCCAAGAATCAGGACAGAAATCTTTCATGTGTGATGACTACTCATTCACCTCTCTATTATCGCCAACAGAGAACGTAAGTACACCGTATAAACGATAGTATAACTTTTAGAATTTAATTTCCCTGCACGCTCGAACACAGTACTTAAAAAGTTATCTAAATGGATGAATCTACGAGAATATTACATATAATGAATCTAGTTGGGAAATATTCTATGACAATTTAAGTTTCCCTAAGTTAACCAACAATTGTTATTATATTGTTGAATTTAGGAAGAAATGGAAGCTGAGGTGAGAAAGCTAAAGCTAGAACTGAAGCAGACAATGGAGATGTATAGCTCAGCTCGCAAGGAAGCTCTAACAGCAAAGGAGAAGGTACTTTACAAATTTGATTATAGTCCAAAACATACATAATTGCAACATTATAAGACACTGAGCTATATGTGCAACAGGCAATGGAGCTTCAACGGTGGAAAAAGGAAGAAAAGAGGAAGATGGAAGACTTACAAATATCGGAAGGAGCGGCATTGGCTAGTCCAGGGGGGGAGAAAGAAAAGGATCAAAGGATCGCAGAGTCTGAAGCACAGAAAAAAATTAGTCCAGAGAAAACATCTCCGCGAGAAGCACCACAGATGAAGAGAGGACTAGAACCTCGAGGTGTTGGTACTGCCATGTACCGAAGGTACTCCATTGAGGAAATCGAGGAAGCGACACAAAAGTTCTCAGCAGCTTTCAAGATCGGTGAAGGAGGCTATGGCCCTGTATACAAGGGTGAATTAGATCACACACCGGTTGCAATAAAAGTTTTGAGGCCAGATGCAACTCATGGAAGGGAACAATTTAATCAAGAGGTATGGAAACTAATATTATCAACATCTTTTCCTCTTCGAATGAAATCATAGTTTGAAACTAAAAACTGAGAACCAAACTGGACAGTGTGAATTGAAACTCGCAATTTTCAACCTTTCTTTTATTTCTGTCAATATGGTTTATGTAGGTTGAAGTGTTAACTTGTATAAGGCATCCAAACATGGTTCTCCTCCTCGGAGCATGCCCAGAGTATGGTTGCTTAGTGTATGAGTACATGGCTAATGGGAGCTTGGACGATTGCCTCCTCCGACGAGGGAAGTTACCGGCTCTTCCTTGGCAGCTAAGGTTCCAAATTGCTGCAGAGATAGCCACAGGCCTCCTATTCCTTCACCAGACAAAGCCAGAGCCCATTGTACACCGCGACTTGAAGCCAGGAAACATTTTGCTAGACCGGAATTTCGTGAGCAAGATCAGTGATGTTGGGCTAGCCAGGCTTGTCCCTCCTTCAGTTGCAGACGCCGTCACTCAGTATCGTTTGACATCAACAGCCGGAACATTCTGTTACATTGACCCTGAGTACCAACAGACTGGCATGCTTGGAATCAAGTCTGATATTTACTCACTTGGGATCATGCTTCTCCAAATTGTGACAGCTAGGTCACCAATGGGTTTGGCTCATCATGTTAAGAGGGCCATCGCCAAAGGGACTTTGGAAGAGGTGCTTGATCCAGCTATTTCTGACTGGCCAATGGACCACACCTTGCATTTCACCAAACTCGCCTTGAAATGCGCCGAAATGATGAGAAAAGATAGACCTGATCTTGGGAAAGTTGTCTTACCGGAGCTCAATAAACTTAGGACATTTGCTGAAGAAAACATGCCTCCTATGATGATGTTTGGAAGAGCCTTCTCTCCGAGACCACAACAATGAGTCAAAATCACCAATATTAAATTTGTTTATTCTTTTTTTAGAAAACTTAAGGAATGTATCAAGAATGTGCAGATAAAAATGATTGCAATCCTTAAATTTGTATATAAACAAATTCTGTAATATTGAATTTGTACTTTAGAATATTTCAAAAGGGATTGAGAATGCACCATGCATTTTCCCAATATATATGTTAAGATTCTAGGCTTTTCTTTGAATAGGCATGTGTACTTTGAACTATCAAAGGATGTGTCACTTTGTTCTCCAAATAGTAAAATGCACTTTAACATCTCAAAATCCCATTACCAAACATGATCTTGTTTTCCATAATCTGAATTTCAGTTTGTTATTAGGAACATTTTTTTAGTGTGGATGATTCAATGGTGAGAGGATTCTACTCTCTACTTCATTTTTCTTCTTGCCGAGAAGTTACTAATTTTTTTTAATAAGTTACCAACTGTAAACGTAAGAGAGAAATAAATGACATTATTCCCACTCATTTATTTTTCTCTCCCGTGTCAGTTTTTCTCTGTCAACTTAAATTTCTGTTTCTGTTATGAGAAGTTACCAACTTGGCAACTTTCATACCCAAATTACCAACAGTGGCTGAAGCTTGAAGCTCACAAAATTGAAGATGGCTTACATAAAACCAATCTCCCTCTGTTTTGGAATATTTCTATAAGTCCAATATAAAGAATCGGGTTCAAGAGTATGAGAAGTTCCAATGAACTGGTTTAATGATTAAGTGTTTTCTCAAATTCCAAAGAAGATGTTACAAGGAGAACACTAATTCCTCATCACTCATTATAATACCTAATAACTCAATTTTACGAGCTTAATTACTACATTGTAACCATCATTTTACTATTAAAGAGAAGGTTACAATATCAACTACATATAGACCTAAGAGCATCATATGAATATATGATGCCACAACAAAGTATTAGACAATTCATGAGAATAGTAACTCATTCTCTTAAATCAACTTAACCTCAAAGACAACTTATAACCTCTAAAGAACATAAGGAGAAGAGTTCATGACATCACAACCTCACAATATATGTATTATTCCAAATACATGTACTAAGGTATGATCTCCAACTTAATTCTTCTTGCGACCCATGCTAACTTGAGCATCGGAGTCCTTGCAAGAACACTCCCCACTATTGGAAATGACAAACTCGGACATTAGGAACTCGGAATAGAACGATGGCAGCAACATCGTGTCTCCAATCTATTCTCAACAATTTTGTTCAGTTAATCCCTAAATTCGAAAGAGTAAAAACACTTATGAACACTCTCTCTTATCAAATTTCTTGAGTTCTCAATGAACTTAAAACCTCAAGAATTAAGAAGAGTTACTTGCAGAGTTAGATAATTTTACATTTCGAAGCTTTCCTCTTTTGTGTTTACTTCGTTACAAAATTTATTTTTAACCAATTTTATCCAAAAGTAAAACACATGAAACCTAATTCAAAAAATGTAGATTAGCATCAAATTAGCCAACGCCCACCAGTATAAAATGCAAATTAAAATACAAAATATATATAAAAAATAAGTTAAACAATATATATTTATACACAAATACGTGATTTAGTAATTGATTTTTTGTGTGGGCGTAGATTTTTGTTAGTTGGTATTGATATACCTAAACGGCTTAAAAGTCAAAGGAAGATGAAGCAGGTTCCACTGACAATAAAAATAATAATAAAAAATAAAGCCTAAAAGAGACCCACAAAGCCTGATTCTTGTGCAGAGGAAGAAATCAATTCATCAATAATGTATAAAAGATGAAATAAAGCATTAATTTCTGTTTCATTATGGCCTTCAACAATCAAATACAAAGCATCTAATTGTTATGAATGAAAAGTATACATACAGTTCTACCATATACAAGTCCATGAAAATCAAAATACTGACTTATACAAATATGAAAAAGTGCTCAAACACTCAGGTTTCCCGTGCTGTAATAACGGTCAAAGTTTTAGTATATGATACATGTTCTTCAAGAAACCAAAGTAATTAATTAATTAATTTTTTATTCATAATATTGAACTATAATCCCAATAATTTAGTTTAATTCATAATGGTCTCAACAAGTCTAAAAAATCATTTGCTTGCAATATGAATAATTCGATATCTGATTTCAGTAGCATCTTGCTAAGGATAACTAAAAGAAGAAACAAGAAATCTCAATATAGCCAATGCCTAATGCAATTTGATAAACCAGTTTAAGTTTCATTTGTCTGTCAGCATAATAGTTTTTTTCTGTACTTCTTTATTTTTTTGGAATAATAATAATAATAATAATAATAATAATAATAATAATAATAATAATAATAATAATAAAAGCTACGAAAATTTCATAGTTTAAAAATCAGTGATGTTATTACAGTTTTGCAGAGACAATAAATTAACCAATTTGTTTCTAGAATAAAACCGATCAGCTTTTTTGACCTGGCAGAGCATGAGTAATTCACACACAATTTTGAGATCAACATGTTCAATCAGGATATTTTGGCATCTTTTGTGATATGTAAAGCTGTGTTGAGGAGTTAAGGACACGTAGCATCTTTTATATATTTTCCATTATAACCCTATTATAATAATAATAACACTGGTTGTATCTATCATATTATTTCCTAAATCATGGCATATTTATTTCAGGATATTCCCTCTTAACCCCTTAGCTCTCCAGCTCCTGCTTCTGAAACTTTGTTTCAATTCCAAATGTTACCCTTTCTCCCTCTAGACGTTCTTTTTCCATGTCTTTGAAAGACATGACAAAAGAAAGAGAGAAGGCAATCATTGGAAAACATTTCAGTGACATTTTAGATGGAGAATTCTAATTCTAATTCCAACTCGAGCAAACAACAAAAGAATAGGAATAGGATGATGATGTTAGAAGGAGGGGTTGTTGGGTTAGGCATAGTTGCAGCCATGAGTATCACAAAGAACAACTCCATTTCCACTCATAATACTGATATTGTGTCCTCTGCTAAGGCTGCTGCTAACTTTAGGGGTATCAATACCAAAAACAATTGCCTTTTCTTTGCTTCTACCTTCAGTAAGATTGGAAGCCATTTTGTGTCTCCGAGTTCTTACTTTCTCAATTCCTGCAATCTCTGCAATAAGCATCTTCATGGGGTCGACATCTTCATGTACAGGTTCTAATATCAGATTAACTTTATTTTCTTGCTTATTAAAATTTAATTTTACTTCCCCATTCATCAAGTATTTGACCATGAAATTTCAGGTTTATGGTTTTGGTACTTAATGTTACTGAATCTCTGGAGTTTTACTATGTTTTCTTCCTGCTTAAGTTCGTTTTTATTGTTAACTTGTGTCACATCTCAATTTTCCGTTTAATATTATACTTGAATGGAACCACGAATTTGTGGAAGCATCAGGAATTTAGAGGTGTTGTTGGTTTGGTATGTAGAATTACGATTATGTCATGTATTTACATGTTGCAAACTATAGCAGAAGCTTACAATATAACCATTCTGTCATCATGTATAATTGAAATAAAATTTCAAATCTCTCACCAATTGCCATTAGATGTTTTAGCTTTAATTTTTCTTTCCTTTACTTCTTTAAGAAAATTCATAATCATAAGCAATCACTTGTTCAGGATTAGACTCCTGTGATTGCAAGTATAGTGTTTGTCCCAACTGTGAATTGAAGTTTATGTTTCCTTTATTCGGTCCTAAACTATAAATGCTGCAGTTTTTAGGACTATGTAACCCTCCCAATGGCATTGTTGCACTTTACACAATGTGTTCGCATGCTGTTGTATGCATTTTCCTTAGAATCTTCAGTGAGACGTTGATTTACTGATCAAGCATAGCCATTAGTTTTTTCTCCAACCTTGTTGGGACCAATTAAAGAAAAATCTTCTAAAGTTAACACTTGCCTTCCATGTGCTCCAGATTCACATGGTATGGTCCCCCCCCCCCCCCCCTCCCCAAAAAAAAAAAAAAAAAAAACCAAAGCAATAAAAAAGGATAATGGAATGTCCACCAGTGGTTTTACCTACTCTGCAAAGGGCTCATTTATGTCAAATTTAGTATATAAAACTTTTGCATGATGTTATTAATATATAAATTTTTTCTGACATTTATAAAATCTTCTCATGTATCCCTATTTAAGGCCTGCCCTTTTTCTCTGCCAAATTGGCACATGCATATTCCCCCCTTATGGAGTGCAAATTAAGATTTGACTTTCTCACTTATTAAAAATTATGTGTGGTCCGTATTATGCATTGCAGAGGGGAGAGGGCCTTTTGTAGTGCAGAATGCCGTGAGACACACATCAGAAACGATGATTACCAAGAGAAGTGCTTGCCTGGTGTGATGAAGCCACTTGATTGCTCCACGTCTCCCTGCTCTGGTCCTCCTGTTTCTTTGGCTGGTGTTGCTGTAGCATGAAACAATTTCAAGTTTATATTATCATATATAATATATGTATGAAATAAAAGTAAATAAAGATAGCAACTTGCTTGTGAGGAAGGATGTGTACCTTAGAGAATATGGTGGTGATGACAATGATGATGAACATATGAAGATGTCCTTTGTTCCTGCAGTTATATATATGTCTATAGTATGAGGGCAAAATAGAAAAGTATCCTAGGCAAAATCTTTTTTGACCTGTAAATTTTTTAGGATATGAAATAATACGTGAGCACATTATTAGATTCTGTCTTTTGTGATATCAAGTCGGGTAAATTAGACTCTCTCTACTAAGGTTATATGACACCCCTTAATTTGTCAAGTATATACTTAGTGTAGGAGAGGTATCATATTTATATCAGAAATTACTATCATTTTATAAAATACAAAGATACAATGTCATATAAGATTGTAACCTAACCTGAATATCAATCAGAAGTAGTGTTAATCACACAATGACAAGGGAAATAAATAATTTACCCTATAATTTTTAAGAAGTTTAGGAAAACAAAAATTTAGAATATTTCATCAGTCACAATACAACTATGAATCTTGAAGAATTGCAAAGGGGTACTCGCACTTTCTAGCACCAGTATTTGATATTAGCAATAGAACCAAACATGAAGTTTGGTTTTTACAATGTATCAAGAACAAAGACAATAGTGCCAAGTTAATTATCAAAATTTTCATTAAAATTTTCACATAAATGCACGGAGAGAGTGATTAAAACAAGGCCAGCCATTCTTGATGATATCCCAAATGTCATATCATATCCATCATGCATTTACGCCGGCGAATTCTTTGGCCAGTACCATCTTCACAGGAGGCTGCATATGTAGAGGACAGTAATTAATTAAAAAAATTGGATTCATCATAAACTATTACATAGTACTCGGGGCAAAGAGCAAAAAATTGAAGAACTTCCTCATAAAAGTTTTGGTTATCAACTTGAATAACAGAGTTTTCATTGATGAATTGCAAAAGTAGAGGTGATATTTGAGAGACCTCTCAACTTCCACCAAGACTCGGTTATTCACATGACCAGACAACCTTCCTACTAAGGTCTACCCCATCAATTCTACTTGTACTAAACAATTGGATCTAACTACTCTTAACTAACTCTTACTAATGTTAACTATCATGCCTATTAATCCACCTGTTTCTGGGTAAGTACTTTACCCTTCTATTAAAAGATCTTGGATTCAAGTCTTTGGAACAAGAAAATGGCTTTACACATTATGATTTATAAATATATGGAAAGGGTATTTTAAAAAAAGAAAAATTATGCACCAAACCCTTCTCAATCCCCTTTATATATAGTAGATATACATTCACGATTAAGAACAAAATAGAAACTCCCAGCACGCCAATCTATTCTTAACTGATATATGCCTTATTTGCCTAACTTCTTTCCATCTTCTGACATCTATACTGTAGTTGCAAAGAGTACATAAACCAAGTGATTTGGTTATCTTAAATAAATACGAAATAAAAAAAAAAACCCTCTCGGAAGTAACTTTCCACAAATTTTGACACATCAAAAGTATAAAGTTTGACGTAAAATCCTTAAAACCATTGCTAAGAATGTAAAAATGATCAGTTATATATTAAAATGTCACCATTGCCAACTCCTCTTCATGCTTTGGAATAAAAGCAGTATCAACTTTGCCATTTTTGAAATCCTGTAACACATTCAGAGATTATGTATTATTCATCTAACCAATTGCCACCAGCAAACATTTCCAAAGGTTACATGATAAAGAAATACATAAAGTGCACCCACCTCTATGTCAAGGATAAGTTTATGGTAATCAATTGTAGTAGGAACCCCTGCAATAAGAATGTAATTGTTGATTAAATCACAGTAAATGGAGAGTTTATAACAATTTTTCTCTTCACAAAAATACAGTCAATAAGATGTGCAACAGAAAGAGCTTTTGACTATCTTTCAATCTCTCCTTGCTTCAGGTGTGCAATTGGCTTGCACCAAATATAGGTAAGCAATTGAATAAATCACAATGCATGTGCTTTTACCTGTGATAATTGTGTCATCAAGTGCCCTTTTCATACGTTCAATTGCCTTTTCTCTTGTTGGAGCCCAAACAATAAGCTACAGAAGTTCACAAATAAAAAAATATGAAAAGTAGTTTCAAATAAAATGAACATATCAAACAGATAGCTGGGCATATTAAGTCCAACTCCTCATCATTGAAGCCCATCAATCAGCAAACAAGGAATGTCATAATATCAAAAAAGCTTGCATTTAGAAATATAAAGATCATGCAACTCTGAAATATGAATACTTTGCTCCATGTTGAAGAAACAAAGAGTATGACGTGTGATAAATTTGATGATCATTCTACCTCTTATCCATTTGAATATCTAGCTTTCAAATAAATCACACTAAGGCACAACTTTCCAGGAAGGATGATATCAGTTATACATAAAAGGGATGTGGTGGCACACCTTTCCAAGAAGGGAGTCATAGCTTGGAGGAACCACATAATCAGGATAAACATGGCTGTCCATTCTAACAAATGGACCACCAGATGGCAAGTATGCTGTTATTCTACCTGTTGTTGGAACAGCAAAAATTCCTCAGTTTTGTTACAAGTTTTAATCAAAAACATAAAAAAAAAATGATAAAAATGCAACTGATAACATTCAATAGTGATCAGGCATGATTTCAATTTCAAATGAAAGAAATTAATTGATCTGAAAACACGTTGTGTGCATGTAGCTGTTGCGATGTATGCAAATAATACATATGAAATGAGGAAGCTGGTATTAAAATCTTATATCTTTGTTCACATGTATACACTGTTAAACCAAGATACCTGGCCCTGGTCTAAAACCCTTGAAAGCATCCTCTGCATTGATACGGCATTCAATAGAATGTCCTCTGAGCACAATATCCTCCTGTAGGGCAAAACTACAATAAGAACAAGACTTTTATGAATCACAAGAAAAAATATCTCCTTCACACCTGTTTGTATCGAAGTTTTTCCCCCATAGCTACACGAATTTGCTCTTCTATCAAATCAACAGAAGAAATCATTTCTGTCACCGGATGCTCAACCTAATTCCAGTCACCAAAAAAAATACCAAGAATCTATCAGAAGTGCTAAAAATTTGGAACACCCTAAATTATTTATCACAACCAGTGTATTAGAAATTGGCTTCAACCTGGATACGAGTGTTCATCTCCATGAAGTAAAAAGAACCTCTTTCATCCAAGAGGAACTCAACCGTTCCAACACCTATGTAACCTATAGATGCAGCTGCAGCAACTGCTGCATCACCCATTGCCTTACGCAACTCTGGGGTCAATGCAGGAGAAGGTGCTTCTTCCAACAGTTTCTGATTACGCCTCTATGAGAAGTCAAAACAGAACTGACTAAGTAGGACTTTTGGAGCAGAGATTATGACTGGTAAGTACATAAATAATCAGATAGCCTATATTTGGATCTTTCTATCGCATTCTGTAATGTATTTAACATTGAAACTACTAAGCAAATCAATTCCTGTATTCTTCCTCCATTTTTCTCATATTCTTTTAAATCAATTTATTATTTTCAAGCAACACCTTATTAGATATCCAATAGCCTATCAGCAGAGCTTTGAAAATAGGAAACAATAATAACGCGTTGTTTTGTGAATACTACAGAAAAATATAACAATTGAAAATGAAAATACAAAACTAGCCATATAGCCCCAACATTTTTTTGCTTTCATATGTTGAAAACAAGTTAATAGCCTTTATTTATAAATTAAAAGAAAATAGAAGAAAGATTTGATAGAATACAATAGAGAAATTAGTTACGGCTCATAGTACCTGGATGCTGCAATCACGTTCTCCAAAGTGAACTACATTACCATATTTATCAGCAAGAACCTGCAAAGTCAGGAAGCAGAGGGGTGAATTAAGAAAAATTTGGGCAAATTTAATGCAGGTTCTGGAATTGGAAATCTGGATATTAAATACATAATATTATAGATTGAAGCATGTAACCAAATGTTTAAAAATGGTAGAAGACTGAAACTGAAAATGTTTGAATAAAAGTTAGCAGTTCAATACTTCAACCAATTAATTTGCAAATCTGGATTCTGAACATAAAGCTATCAGATGGTCCTAAACCAAATTATCCAAAAGTAATTCAAATTTACTGAACCAATAACAAGATTATCTAATTTGTCAAAACCCAGTGCATAAATTTTCTTTTGCATAATGAAATTAGAATATAGACACCCAATTATTTAGACTGCGCATTATGGAACTTTTGGAGCTTAGAGTTATAGGTCATTATTGATATGAGCAAACAGAATAATATTACGGCTCAGATTTCATTTCAGAGCTTTTGCAAGGATAAGGAGAACTGGGTTTGATGCAAGAGATTGAGTATTGCTGAGCCTAATATGCAAAAGACACAAGAAATCCCAACTTGAAAATTTCCAACAGATCAACAATCTCAATAAATCTAATTCCCTCACTGTTCTTCTAGAAAGCTCTAGTTAAGTTACAAAGTTCCCTTAGACATAAAAGGACAACATTACCTGGAACTCAATGTGCCTTGGGTTTTGGACATACTTTTCCAAATAAACTCCATCATTACCAAATGCAGCAGCAGCTTCACTCTTAGCTTGCTGCAAACAATTTAACGATAGACTTTTCACCAAAATTGCCCATTTGCACGTGATATTATTGTAATGGCTAATGGAATACAGATTGTTAAGAGTATGAAAATAAACCAACTCGAGCAAGAACATATTTTTTGACAGATATACCTGTAATAACTTTACAAATTCATCAGGTTCTTTAGCAAGGCGCATGCCACGCCCTCCACCTCCAGCTGTTGCCTAAAACAAAAATATGTGTGTCAGTTAATGTGATTAATTCTATGCACTCCATCTTCTCCAGCAGCTCTAGATAATTTTAAATTCTAACACTCCATTTCCACAACAGTTATAGATCATTGATCATAATAAAAAGCAGTATCAAATGAGACTCCCTTGTGTATATCCTCATGTACATGCGCATATAGACTAAGCATCTTAAATGTGTCACTGTCATCCTGGAAAGCTGGAGGTCTATTCAAATGGGGACAATAAAGCAGAAGGTTAGAAATCCAGAATAATAAGCTCATATACCTTGATCATTACAGGGAAACCAATCTCATTTGCCAGCCTGATAGCTTCCTCTGTGGTCTGTAACAATACTTTTCATTAAATTCATGCATGGAATCAGAATTCGCCTCCAACTTCAACATAGAAGGCATCTGAAACTTTTACCAAATCAAAGTCAAGTATGATACCTGTAACAATCCATCACTTCCCGGAACCGTAGGAACACCTGCTTTCTTCATTGTATCTCTGGCAGTAGATTTATCACCCATAACCCGAATACTGTCAGGCTGAAAGTCTCAAACAAAAAATATTTCAGTTCAACCAAAATAACAGTAGAAAGAGAGAAATATCCTACACACTCCATAATCCACACCACAAGTACTCACATTTGGCCCAATAAAATTGATTCCATGCTCTCTGCACATCTCAACAAACACTGCATTTTCAGCAAGGAAACCATACCCAGGATGCAACATTGTGCATCTTCGGCTAATAGCAGCAGATAGAACATTTGGAATCAATAAGTACCTGCACAAATACATGGACACTACATCATAGAGGCACCACTTTTTAGTGCAAACTCGATTTCTCAAAATAATATATAATCAATACAAATATACAGAAATCAAATGTGAAAACCATGAATTACAATTCAGTTTCCTACTATTCATCATTATCCATATTACATAGAGGTAAGAAAAACATGATATAATGTATATTTTCGCCCAAACTACAAGTATAAAGGATCTATTAGATTCTAATTTAATTTAATTTCAGCTCGCTCAACTACTTGAACTTGAGACCTTACTAATTGGTCTCAAACCACTTGTGCTCTACTTAAGATCAGAATCTACTTTTAAATCAATAGAAACTCGAACTTTAGACCTTACTAATCAGTGTCAAACAACTAGCGCTAACCGAAGATTATAATCTACTTTCAAATCAACAGAAATGCAGCAAAATCAAAGTTCAAACAATAGAATTATTTGAAAAAAGTAAAAACTAAAAGTTCTTTCGGCACAAGTTTCTTCCATTAGGGAGAATCAAATCAAGCATGAAACAAGTTGGAGGAGTGAGAGATGAAACTCACGATTGACTGCTAGGCGCTTCACCGATGCAAACAGCATCATCAGCGAGCTTGACATGAAGCGCGTCCTTATCAATGGTTGAGTACACAGCCACGCACGGAATCCCCATCTCATGAGCGGTTCTGATGACTCGCACCGCGATCTCGCCTCTGTTCGCCACCAGGATCTTCTCCGCCTGACACGTGGCACCGAGAGCACCACCAGCACCACCGTCACGTGCCGCCCTAGTCTTCGTCACGTGACTGCACCTTTGCCTCGGAAAACTCACCTTCTTGCTGCCCGCTGAGAAGCTGCATTGGGAGCTCTTGATGCTGTTCTCCACCGCGAACAGACCCTGCGTTACGTGGATTCAAATATCAAAAACCGTTTCGCGGTTAGTTACATCGGAAACTGAAATCAGTTAGACGTAACGGTAACGGTAACTGTAACTGTAACGGATGAGTTACCGGGGAATGAGAAGGCAGATGAGGAGAGGTAACGGAGTTGAGCGCAGCCATTATTCTACTCTCCATTTTGTGTGTTTTGTATTCTAATTGTAACTGAATGTGTCTATGATTTGCTTTTTGAAGGGTTAGCGAATGCCGAATTCTATTGTCGATGAAAACGATGATGTTTCTTCTGTTTGATTGAAAGCTCCGCCTATGTGGTTGAGTTATTGGTGCTTGGATTTGGACTTTTGCTGCACTCACTAGGGGTGAGCACGGTCGGTTTGGTTCGGGTTCAAGGTAAAATTAGAATCGAACCGATCAAAAAGTAATTGGTTTGGTTTGGTTCGGATTTGCGTTTTTTTGTGTTTGTATTCGAACCAAGCCAAACCGATTAAGAGCGGATTGGTTCGGTTCGGGTAGCGGGTACCCGATAACTTTGAAATTCATAAAAAAAAAAAATCAAATTGGCAAATTTTTATCTTAAAAATTCAAGAAATACAATAAGGGCTTGTTTGGGTGAGCTTCTAAGAAAAGATCTTTTTTCGAGTTATCTTTTTTTAAAAGATCTTATAGAGAAGTAAAAGTAATTTTATGTTTGGATATGTCATGTAAAAAGGTCTTTTTATCAATCAATTATGTTTGGGTATAACAATATAAAAGTACTTTTTTGTTTATTTATTACATGGAAAATATCTTTTTTTTAAGGAAAAAAGATCTTTTAAAAAAAGATGTAAATTACAGCTTCTCAAAAAAGATCTTTTTTTTATTTTACTAGTGCTTTTACTTTTACTACTAGAAATTTGCCAAACACGTTAAAAAATAAAAAAAGATCTTTTTTCATTGAAAAAAGATCTTTTTTTAACAAAATAATGGCGCCCAAACATGCACTAAACATGTAACATCAACAGAAATAATGCAAACATATTAAATACCAAATACATTAAAAATTAAACTCATCAAAATCCAAACATATTAATAGTAAATAATCTTGTCTAATGAAAATATAAAAGTGCAATAAAAATATTAGAAGTTAAATATAAAAATCTAGTGAATAATCTTTGAAAGAAGCTAAAACTAAAACATATTAAAATCTAAACATTAGTGAGATATGATTAGGGTTATGAGTTAGAAAACACATAAAAAGTCATATATATATATATATATATATTATTTAATTAATTATGATCGGGTATACGGGTTGGTTCGGGTTCCGCGCCCCCAAAATCGATACCCGAACCAATCATCAGCAAATGTTATTGGTTTGGTTCGGGTTGGACCCGATTACCCGTCGGTTCCAGAACCAATTTGATTGGTTTGGTTCGGGTTCGGGTGGGTAATCGGGTACCCGCTACCCGTGCTCACCCCGAGCACTCACTCTTCTTTTGTGTTTCTCCCTATACCCTTTAAGATTTCATCATAACCGTTCATCGTCTTTTATGTTCAGGAGAATCGACGGACCACATGTATCCAAAAATGGCTGCTCCTGATATTGTAGGGACCTGATTCGGTAATATTATCCACACTCTGTTGTCATGTTATTATGTTACATACAAATTATATTATATAAATTTGATCCCGCCAATTTCGAAGGGAAGAAGATTTTTAAACTAAGAGAAAGTGAAAATTTAATTATCATTGGTTTTATAATTTACTAATGTGTGTAAGTGTGTTAATGAACATTAACGTACCTGTTAATCCACTCTTTTATTAGCTAAATAGTAAATACATTCACAACTAAATGATGCTCCGATTCACAACAGCTTAGTCCTTGTCATGCAAGATTGGAGGAATAAGGTAAGAAATTAAAAAATAAATAAATAAATAAAAACAACAACAACAATTAGGGAGGTGCTATATAGAATCCATGGAGAAGGGAAGGGGTATGTGCAAGGGTGTAACACTGTAACTTGCCCGAAAGAAAAAAGGCATCACTATTGATTTTAAAGTAAAATTCTAAGGTAGCGTTTGGTGGAGAGACAGACTGAAAGACTGAGACTGAGACTGAGACAGAAATAAATTTTAGTATTCTGTTTGGTATAAAATGGAAGACAGAAACTAAAACAAGAATGAAATTCTAATTTAATTTGTACAAAAGATAAAATTAGAATTAATTAATTGAAATGAGTATATTTTAGGTATAAAATGTTATTAAAGTTTCAGTCTTTGTCTTTAAAAATTTCAGTCCCCTGTATCCCTCAGTCTCTGAAATACTGAAATACTGAAATACTGAAATACTGAAATTTTAGGGACAGAGACAGAAATTTTAGTACCAGTCTCTGAGCCAACAAACATGATACTTAGTCTTAGTCCCTCAGTCTCTGTCCTAGTACCTCAAAACAAACGCTACATTAAATGCATTTCATTTTTTTAGTGGTCAGTGGTCACTTTTTTTTTTTAATATTGGGTTGAGAATAGTGTTTTTTAGGATTATGAATTGTTGGAGTGTTCCTCTCAAATGTGACACCGATTAATTTGGAGTACAAAAATCAGATTCTTCGATTTTTTTGGATACAAAAATCGAATTCTCCGATTTATGAAAAATACAAAAAATTGAACCCTTCGATTTTTCTACTTCAAAAAAATAAAATATTTAAGGTACAGTAATTGGACCCAATAATTTATGTACCTTCCACATTTTTTAAAAACTCAAAATTACCATATTAAAGAATATCACCCATCTCACGTCCACCCAAAAAAAAATCAGCCATAAGTGGTCACTTTAATACTAATTTTTCTTAATTACCATGTTGGTCCAAACTTGCACACAGTAAAACAAATCAGTCCCCAAACAAAAGGCATCACTGTTGATTTGTCTCTCAGGAAGTCATGATGTGTAAGTTTAGAGATCAACTAGTTAGTTAAGGAAAAATTGGAGACTAAAATTGACCACTCAAAGAAAGATTTGGAGTCTCAGACTTGATTTTAAGGTTCGTTACTGTTGTCCTCATCAACAGTGACTGAATCAGAGTAACAGTGGATGGAGAAAAAGACATGATGTCTCAAGTCAAGCACATAACTTATTTTCCAGGAATAAACCAAACGCTCAGTCCATGTGTATATCAATAATTTTAACTTAGTAGCTCACCTTACTTTTTGAAAAGTAAAAACGAAAACATGATCACTTGTTAACTATTGCACAGCCAATACAGCTCCATTAGCTCCATCAATTCCTAAACTCAGTTCCAAGTATCCATTTCAGCTTACAACAAAAATGAAGTTTCTCTACCTCTTGGCTATCAAGCTATGGTGTCCAAATGATAGAGAATCTTAGGCAAAATAGTTGCCTAATGTTGTTCTATTAGAAAAATAAAGTCAGAATGTCCTCTAAAAGACAGCAAACCTATAAATTTAATTTATACAATCAAAACTATGGAGTAATATTAAACATTTAAACCCTTTCTTTCTACAATACAATTGATTAAACATTTCTAACTGTGCCCAGAACAATTATGTTCAATATTACAACAACAACAACAACATATCTGTGCCTTCATACACAGCAAACTTTCCCAGGGTGAATACAGTACCAGTTTTAACACCTTGGTTTAAGTTGTAGCATTAGCAGCAGTTAGTTCTCCACCTTAGTTTGGCTCTTCAAATTTGCATGCACACAGCAGCGCCAAAATTACTCCTCTGAACTGCAAAAGATCACTTTTAAGTCCTGATGCAGGACACGAAAGTCCGCAACGGCATAATAACCGCCATTGGGACAATAAGTTATGTCTCCTAGAAAATACCTAAGTTACCATGGAAGAATGGTTAACATTACTTGACTACATTCAAGTATTCCCACCATCAGAGCTGCTACAAGCTTGATTTGGAAGGCTAGCATTGCCAAAATCTCCATCCAAGCTCATCTGTTGTACTTCTTGGGGAGAAAGAATCTTGATACAGCGTACACAATTAACAAACTCCCTGAAATATCATGAAACATACAATTAATCTATTAAAAGAGAACAATTCGGGATGTTGGGAATTACAGTATAAAGTTAAACATGTGTGCAGCTGTCATTGTGTCATTGGCATTCAGGAATAACTCGAAAATACAAAATGCACTTTAACCCTTTTTTTAAAAAAATAACTTGCACTTTGTCCTAATTTTCATGTTGTTGACATCTTGAAGAAAATAAAAAAATCAGGTAGTAGAGTTATTTGTTAGTAAGCATATCCCTCTGAATTATCATATGCCATCGTACATTGGATATTTTCACACAGAGGGAGATGCATCTATCCTAAAAACAACACCTTCCAGTTCATAGACTAACATGACCAACAAAAATGGTTATTGACATTTTCTAGCCAGCTAGGAACATGCTCAAAGATAGGCAAAGATAAAAGAAAATTATAGACTTACTCCCAAGGGTCGTCTCCCACTAGTAGAACATCATTTTCATGATCTACATAGACAAGTTTCCAGCCTATCCTGTGTCGATCCTCCAGCTGGCCCTCTATGCCAAATCTGCGAGCTAGATCGTGTTTAAGCTCCTCATAATCTGAATACCGAGTGATGTCTATGGACCTTCCAACAGCTCCTCGTTTATAAACCTACAAGGATATAATTTACATAGAGCTCATTTAGAGTAGAATAATTAATTATACAGGCACATGAAGAAGCGCATGTCCACCATCGAGGACTAGACAGACCAAAATGGCAACATAGTTAAATATATACCTTGGTATATGTCCTCATACGCTGAAACTGTGGTGCTGGCAATGGCGGTGGTGGTGGTGGTGGAGCCCATCCACCCCTATTCAAGAAGCTACTATCATCTATTGTTGAATCAATAGAATTAAAGGTCATATCAGGGACTCCAAATGTTTGAGAGACCATTGAAGATGAAAGTTCCTGCTGAGCATCTCTGTTATTTTCGTAGTTCCCAAGCATACCTCCTGAAGAGAAATTATTCGACATATCCTTCCCCATCCCCACTGTGCCTTTGGGTAAAAGAGAATCTGGATTCAATGGCATTCCCATTTGGTTATCAACATTATTGCCATATGGAACATTACTCCTAGTATCTGCCTGAACTTCCCCATCCTGACTGTTGTCTCTAAACAACATAGACTGTGGATTGTAAGACATCGGGTTGTTATTCTGATGCATGTGAGCATCACTCTGAGATAGGCAAACTGAAGTTGTAGAAGATGATGTATCCAAATAATCTGTTTGAGCAGCAGCACCATTCAAGTATGTCTGATGCAAACTCCCTTGATTCTGATTTTTGGAGATGTTTAAAGAAGGCTTGACTTCAGACTTGGGCTGTAAATCTTTTACCATGTTTGCACCTGATGACATGGTTTCTAAAGCACCTGAACTCAATAATGTTGCAGTAGATTGAGCCATGTCATCAGCAGTTATTGAGCTTCTATGTAATCGGGAATTTATCAATAATGGAACTGCACTGGCAGAGTTATTTGTAGAAGGTGAGGTGGAGCAAGATGGAACATCATCAGTAATTACAGATTGTCCAGCTACAGCTGCTCCATTCAGTATGCCACTGCCAGCAGCAGAGAGCTGGTTTGGTGAAGGGGTAGGGGGAAGTGCCATTTGACCAGACATCTCAGGCAGCAAGCCAGATTGTTGCTGAAGCTTTGGCTGCTGAGGCAAATGAGAGATATGTATATTGCTCCGACCATTAGCCTTTGTCATTTGATTTGTGATAGCATTACTCTCTGGGAGTGAATTTTGATGTACCGGAGGAATTTCAAGCACTTGACCAGGAGGGACTAACCTAGAGAAGCTCTGTGCTGCATCTAACAGTTGCCTCTGCTGATCTTGGATTTGAGCAAGTTGAGAAGGCTGCTGCAGCGCAGATTGTTGTGCTAAGAGTGTTTGCTGTTGCTGTTGAAGCTTTTGTAACAATTGAAGCTGAATCTGATTATCAGACATCTGTAACTGTTGAACATGGTCAGGTATAGTAGATGGGACCATAGTTTGTTGCTGATTCTGACCCATAATTGTCTGTTGCTGTTGCTGCTGCTGTGGAGGGTTCTGAGGGACACTTCGATTGAATTGGTGGTTTTGAATGGATGATTGTTGCTGTTGAAGAATATTGTTTGTTTGGACAAGATTCTGGGGATGCAAGATCTGGGCCTGAACTTGACTCTGTGGAAGAGTTTGACTTCCTAAGCTCTGCCTAGATTGTTGAGAGATATCACCCAACTGTTGCTGCGGCTGCATCACTGTTCCCAAGTTGACAGATGTTGACGGTAGCTTCTGAAGATGATCAAGTTGTTGTGCAGTCTGAAGAAGCCTCTGAGTGTTGAAGGCTACATTGTTAGGCTGAGGAATTTGTGAAGAAGAAAACCCCAGCTGACGGGAAATATCTGCACCAGGAAGATTTTGCAAAACAGATCCAGGCAATGATGGTACATAATTAGGCTGCATTGAGTTAGCAAGACTAGGATTTTGCTGCATGTTCATCCATTGAACTAAGCTCATGCCAGGTAGGCCTTGAGGATCCTTCATGCACATATCATCACCAAGCCAAGGCATTGTCCGCTTGAAAAGATTATCGAAATCAGATGGATCATCATCTGCAAGGTGAACTTAAAATTTGTCAAAAGCATATAGCAAAGAATTCTTGAGAGAAAAAATCCAATATATTTTATTTTCGGAACTAGAATGCAAATAATAAATAGTAGAATTATTTACCAGGCATTCCTGGTTGTCTTGGTCTCTTGGCCCTGAAGAACGGGGGAGGGCAGATGAAAAAAGGAGCAGTCACTGGTTCAATTTCCCAAAGTGAAACCCTGCTACGCTTTTCCCCAGCAGTTGACTCATCCCAACCAACCTGACCAATCATACGTGAGTCGGTAAACACTGTTTACAACTTGTGCAGGTCCATCAATTGATAGATTGGAAAAATTTACAATGTTGAATTAGAAAAGGAGAATAGATATTATACCTGCAAATTACGCCATTGTGAATTTTTCCATCTCACAGGATCTAGATCACTGATTCCTGTAATTGTACCCATATACCTGAAATACAATGGAAATAATTAGAATTTATTTTAACAATATCCATTAAGACATCCCCAAGTATGATATCTATTCCCCACCAAATATCTCATTTCCAAAAATGCTACAAAGTGGTACTAGAAATCAATAAACGCTTCAGGAAGCAACTAAGTTACAAGCCAAGGTTAATACATCTTCCAATTACAATAATCAACCACACATGCTTACTTCATAAAGGCATTAATTTGATCATTCACAATTTTGAGAAATTATGTTTACAATACATGGTATGCTGTTATACTGGTTTATTTGATGTTGCTGATGTTAACTCTTAAGTATAGGAGTGTATGTAATGTGAATTGGACTCTTGAGCAGGTGTGGTTTTTAGCACTCTCACTAATGATAGTTTACTACCTGTATGAGCAAGTCTGCAGTTCTGATGCAAATTACACTACCAGAAGTTGTTTTGGGTGTTCTTATGAATCTTTGACAGCAATGCCGAACAGGATTGATGGGAATCATGTTTCGTATGCTGCTATAGGCATACAGGGTGTTCTTAGGTGTTGGAGTCTTGTCTTAGGCATATACTTTTGGCTTAGACTGCTACATCATTTATCCATCTGAAGCTTGTTTGTTTCTGCCCATTCCTATTGGGTGATTTTTAGGTTCTATTATATATACCCCAAAAAAAAAAGTTTCCAATACATGGACTCAAACTGATGCACCTTCTAGTTCCTGAGTCTTCGGTTTCAAACATCATTCGGAAACGCATTCCAGGTGATATTTGATGGCTGTACACTGCCTTGTAGTACTTGGCTAAAGGAATAACAAACTCTGAAGGACTAGCCCTGCAAACGAAAGAAAGATTTTGAGTTCAAGACTTTATAATTGAGAACAGGGGTTCATTAAACAATTAGTTGATCCATGCCTCTGTAATTGAACAAACATACAAGAACTGATAAATTAGCATAAAGAAAAGTAAAGATACTCACCTAGGATTGTAAAAGACGGTAAAGGGACTATTATTTGCAGCAGCATGAGCAGCTGCCGCAAGAATCCCAATATGCATACTATCACTTGACAATACCGAGGATGATATGTTGGCTGGTTGCCTGTTAGCTCGCCTGATTCCCAAAAGAAGCTGCTGCTTTTCATCTCTGCCAGAACATTTAAAAGAGAAGGAAAGATAGTCAAAATGCAGGTCATTTGCTGAAGTGAGTTGAAGCTTTGAAACATTGATTTTCAATATATTTCAAGACAGTTTTGAAAACTTCCACTCAAGCACCAAACAGCACAGAAATGATCAATTTATTACCCTCACCGTATAAATAAAACAGAGTCTCCAGCAAAGAGCCTCTTTCCACTGACAAATAGACTCCATCCAGTTGTAAGCAAGTGGCGCTTTGGTTGCCCTGGTTAAGGTGAGAACCATAATGAATAAATAAAAAGATCTTCAGCAAATTTCCAATAATTTTGCTGTTTCAAATTATATACAGGACTGCATATTACGCATACCTCGATATATATGACGGAAAGTCCAAACATTATCATGCAAATCCCTAGCCACAAGTTCTTGGGCAGGAGGTTGCATAGAATAATCCTACATGAAAACATGGAAAGGATCAAAGCCTGAAAATTTTATTCAACTGCCTGAAATAGTAATTATGCTTACAAGAGGAGGGAATATTTTCTCTGCTGCTCGGCGAGGCACAGAGAAACCTCCATGTGTGCTTGTATCACTAGCTGTCAGCTGTTTGCAGAAAAACTCAGGCTGTGCCTTGTTTGACTTGAGAGCAAGATCTGATCTTAATAAAGCTTCCTTATCATACTGCATGGATCATGTCAACAAATCAGTGAGGTTTCCAAAAAAATAAAATAAAATAAAATTTGAAACATGCATATTTATGTTTCAAGTTTTTAAGGTCTTTCTCCTTTGGTTTCCAACACATATCGGCCATGTTTGACACATAGTCCACATTAAATGTGTGAAACTCTCCCAGTTCGAAGCCAAACTGCATTTTTCACCATTTTCCAAAGAATTAGCTCCCTCGGTTAAAAAACCCAATCCCCATTGGTTCAAGCCTTTTCTCTTTACAATCAGACTCCAAATTAATAGAAAACTTCGTATCATATAAATTGATGTTTGGCATATCATATTGTTATAGAATTATAAAGCATTTGAGACATTCCAAAATGATGCTTACAGAAGGCACAGGTTGAAGTGTCATCTGAGCATAAACTTCATCGGTTTCAGGGTCAGCCTGCCAAAAAAAAAATCCCCAAAAATGAACATACAATCAAAATAAGAGAATTCCAGACCTTCCATATTGATCTTCGGTTCAAAACTAATACAAAAGCCAAACCAAACCAAAAAAGAAAAAATCCATACATGCAAAGTAACACTGTGAAGGAGACACAACAACTTGGATGGAAGATTAGGATAGTTAGGAATCTGTCCATCCACATCTTTCTTCAAAGACGCTGCGACCTGAACCAAACCCAAAAAAGAAAATAAAAGATTCAAATCAATTAAATAAACAATTAAAGGCTTGCTTTGATTATAGCTTATTCTGGATTCAAAATTCAACTCCATAATCGAAAAGCTTAACAGTTTTTTCAGCATGTTAGAGAAGTTGGTTAGGGTAGTTAAGTTAGAGTTGACCTGCTCACTGTGTCCTTGAGGGAAGTAGAAGACGTGTGTTCCCGCCGGCGGAAGGTTCACCAACGGCCCCGCACACGCTTGCCATAGCTCCGGGTTGATGCTCTTCTTCTCTGCACTCGCCACGTGTCCACCATTCAGTTAGTCCAAACAAATTCAAACCAAAAAAAAAAAAAAACACACTATCCGTTCGCAAAAGCCTTAGAGGAAAATATAAGAACAACATCATTATCGAAATAATATGGAAGAAATAAGACCAAAAATTGAAGGAAAAAAAAAAACACTGTGACCGGTTTTTTCGGAGTCCTCAATTTTTTCAGCTGTGATATTTTACAGAGAGAGCGAGAGAGGTGACCTTCGGGGTTAGGTACGGCGACGACGGCGGCAGGTTCAGGCTGCGTCTTCATCGGAGATAGCTTGCCGGCGAGAAGAGTGTGTATGTATTTTATAAGTTATTATTATTCATCTCAGCAGAAGAGTATGCAGAAGAGGAATGTGCAGAAGCTTTTCTCAGATCAGGTAAAATAATAATAAAAAATTTAAATCAAATAAAAATAGAAAATGATTTTTGGTCGAGAGAGAGAGGTTGCAAAAAAGAGGAAGAAGAGGAGAGTTCTGACTTTATAGAGAGAGAGAGAGAGAGAGAGAGAGGCGGTTTTGGTGTTTGCTTAGGAGGAGGAGGAGGTGGTGGTGGTGGTGGTGATGGGCGGTGTGTCTGGGTTGTGTTCCCTTTGCCTTGCTACAATGCAGAGACACACATCTGTTTTCTTTCTTATTTTCTTTTTTCTCTCTCCCTCTCTCTTCTGCAAATGGGACTCACTGAACTAATGGAATAGGCGATTAGACACACGCCTTGTTGACTTGAGTTGTTTTCCCCTTAAACCAAAAACCCATAATAAAATAATCAGCAGTGCTAGAGGTTAGCACTTTTTACAGATTTTGGGTCAATAAACAACCAGTATTTAGGAAGGAACGAGTAACAGAGGTGAAATTTTATGATGTGCGTGTATGATATTTCAGAAGGAATAATATTTATTGGCTAAATGATCACTAAGTTTGATTAAAACTGTTAGTTACTGAGACTTTTTGTAAAATAATTAGGGGATGCTCTTATAAGGATGCAGAAAATATCTTTTTTAAAAAATGCTTTTTAATAATTAAAATTTAATATATATAATCACTTAAATTATGTCAGATAAATTAATTTGATCGAAAAATAGTGAATCAAATTTTGAATTCATCTAAATTAATATTTTTTTTTATAAAAAATGACTACAATACCCCTATTATATAAAATGACTAAAATACTCTTATTATATATATTAATTTTGAAAATTCTAAATTCTAACCATTTTCTTCTCTATCGTTATAAGGTTAGAATTTAAAGTTTTCAAAATATATATATATATATATATAATAGGAATATTTTAGTTGTGTTTTATAATAGGAATATTGTAGTAATTTTTTATAAAAAATATTAATTTATACTGGTTTAAAAATTTAATTTATTAATTTTTTTGTTAAACTGATTTGTCTAGTCTAATTTTAATAAAAATAATACAATTTAATTGATTATATATGTTAAATTTTAATTTTTAAAAAATATTTTTTTAAAAAAGACATTTTTGACATCTTTATTTAAGTGGCTCCTAATAATTAATGTATAAATGAGTTAACGAGTTACAACTTACAATTAATCGTACTAATTTTTTTAGTAAACATATCTTTTAAGGAATTTTAGATTTAAAAATAATTTTTTATTCTTTATAAATTATTAAAAATTATTTCTTAAGATAAATTAATTCTTTTATCACTCTAAAAAAATTTAATATCTCCTATAATATATGCTTTAGAATTTAATTATTTTATAATAAAATTTATTAAAAATTTATTTATCTAATATACATATTAAAAATTTAATTAAAAGTGGAATAGTAATTAATTTATTTGATAAGAGTAATTTTTAGAAAATTTTAAAGAATACAAATTTATTAAAGACTAAAATATTTGACATAAAATTCTCTAAATATCAATTTAAATATTTACTATAATTTTTAATAAATATATATATAACATGCACTATATAACAACTCCGATAAACAAGTATATCTAACAATTACTTTTAAAAGGAGAGTAAATTAAAGATGTGCTACATATACCATAAATTAGAGATGTGTCATAGATCGATATAGTATTTAAAATGATAAGAATATGCTAAGATATTCTTTTATTTCTAAAACAACCGGAATTTAATTTATATGTATATGTATATGTATATGTATATTATTAATAAGGTAAAATAAGTTAATATTGCCAAACACTACATTTTAAAAGAAAAGTATTAATTGATAACTCACATAAATCTTCTCGAATTCTTATTAAATTTCAATAGTGTAAAATTATTTGGTTGTGGCACATAAATATTATTTGCATTAAAATAATTTTTAAATAAATTTATTTGAATTTAATTTTGATAATTAATAGTATAAAAAAATTATATTATCATTCAATTTCGCTAAAGATTTTATAAGTAATAGATTTGAAAAAGAAAACTTATTTTTGCTAATATGATAATATATAATTTAATCTTTCAATAGTATATATAAAATATTTTCGTTTATATTTGAGTAATGCTACCATGTAGAATTTTTTTTAAAAAATACGTAATATTATTTACAGCAATATCAAATAAATTTCAGTTAATTCACAAATAAATTAAAATGAGTTAGATTTTAACAAGCGGTAAAAAACTCATTCACCAATAAAAACACATCAAATTTATTTTTAGATACAAATGAACCTCAAATAAATTAATAAATAAATCAAAATTATTTGATAATAACACAAAAAATAATCATAACTAATAAGGATATTAGCAAAATATTGATATTATTGGTAATGTCGATAACGAAAGAGAAAGATAACGAAAAAGAAGAAAAAAGAGAAAAAAATGTGCACACATAAATTTAAAATATTTGGTTGAATTTTGTAAATTTAATACTATGATTTAATTTTAAATTAACACCTTTAATTTGAACACAATGGATATAAAATATTTTGTACATAATTAATACACCAATTAAACATTTCAATGAAATCACCATATATTATCTAACCTTAGTGCAAATATATATTTCACAAAAATAAAAAATAATAACAACAACAACAAAACGAACGCATAAAAATCATATGCATTAAGCCATTAACTATTCAATTCGTCTACTTACGATTGGCTATTGTCAAAAATGATTTGTGATTAGCAATCAAGTTCAATCAAGGCATTTATATACATACATGTATACATGTAGGGGTGGCAAGCAGGGAAGTCCGCCCCGTCCCGCCCTGTTCCGCTAGAAGCTCGCTCTTTGATGGGCTGGTTCACCCCACTTCGTTTAGTGAGACGATCCTAGAATCTCAATCCGTTCCGCCTAACGGCGGACTGGTGGGCCGACGGGCTAAGCTCGCCAAGTATCCTCTTTTCTTTTTTTTTTATTTTTAACTATTAAATAATATATATAAAGGTATAAAAAAATCTCTTCTGTTTTTTACTTTTAACAATTATAATTTCTAAAAATATAAACAAATTATAATTTTTATATTCACAAACATTAAAGTCTTTATAATTATAAATATCTAATAAACATAATTATAAACCAAGTTTTCATCCAAAACATAATTATAAATATTATTCCCAAAGCAAAATAAACATAATCCAAAACATAATTATAAATATTGTCTCTAAAACAAAATAAACATAATCCAAAACACTCAATTTTCATCTTCATTCTCTTGTAAGTTGGGTTGAGGGAAGTTAGGTTTTGGCAAAAAAATTTATAAAAATACCCCTTGCCAAAAAAATACTAAGCCTGGCGGGGAAGCCCGCCAAAGCCCGCGGTTTAAGCGGTGCGGGTTAGGCGGGCTTTTGCTATTTGGCGGTCCCAATTTTCCAGCCCAACCCGCCTTTTTTGGCGGGTTTAGACCCATTTGTCACCCGTATATACACGCACGTTTTTTTTTTCGTGCTCCTATTGCCTCTTCTTCTTTTTCTAAATTTGTGCATGCAGGTTCTTCTTCTCTTCTCCTCTCCTCCTCCTTCTCCTTCTCATTTCCTTTTCCTTCTCCTTTTCATTTTTCCTTTTCTGAAGATGCGGCGTCTTTTTCTTCTTCTTTTCCTTTTTTGTTATCTTTCTCTTCTGTTATCGTTATCTTCAACAATTTTGAATGGAATGGAATATAATGCAATTGAATAAAGTGGTAATGAATAATTTTATCGTTCTTTGCTAAAATCAGTGTTGTTTATGAATTTGAATTTGAATTGAATATAGGAGGTTCTGAGTTTATAGAATGTCCAATTTTCGGTTCATTTGTTATTGCACAATGGTATTGTTATAGGAGTGGATCCTCTCCAGTGAAAAAAAAAACTGGATGGTGTCAATTGTGATTTCTCACCCTTCATTGTTCTTTCTCTCATATTTATTTTTGGTCCCACTTATAAAGTTAATGGTGAGATATCACACTTCATTTTTTCAAGTGTTAAAAAAACTGGAGAGAATCTATTTCCTGTTGTTATAATAATATTTCTGTTCATTTGCAGTCCAGGTGTGGTGTTGATGAACAATTTGTCCTAACGGTTGGGATGACTTTTAAGACAAATTGAATGGAATAAAATGAAATCTAATACAATTAAATAAAGTGATAATAAATAATTTTATTCTTCTTTACTAAAAAAAGACTCAATCATCAATAAAAACACATCGAATTTATTTTTTGACCCAAATGAACATCAATTAAACTAAGAAATAAACTGAAATTACTTAAAAAATAAAAAATTTGATCAATACTTATCAACGGCATCAAGTGAACCTCAATTAATATACAAATAAACTGAAGTTAGTTCAAATTTGAAGAAGCATTCAAAAAATTCAATCATCAACAAAATATATCAAATTCATTTCTAAATCCAAATGAACCTGAATTAAACTAAAAAATGAACCAAAATTATTTAAAGAATACAAAAGTTGGTCAATACTTATTAACAATATCAAGTGAACCTCAATTAAGATACAAATAAATCGAAATTAGTTCAGATTTGAATAAGCAGTCAAAAAGACTCAATCATCAACAAAAACACATTGAATTCATTTCTGGATCCAAATGAACCTCACTTAAACTAAGGAATGAACCGAAATTACTTCAGGAATAAAAAAATTGGTCAATACTTATCAGTAGTATCAAGTGAACCTCAATTAATGCATAAATGAACCGAAATTAGTTCAGATTTGAACAAATAGTCAAAAGACTCAATCATCAACAAAACACATCGAATTTATTTTTGAATCTAAATGAACTTCAAATAAAATAATAAATAAACCAAAATTATTTAATGATGTCATAAGAGAAAATTAGAACCAATAAAGATATTAGCAAAATATTGGTGTTGTTAGTGATGACGATAACAAAAGAGAAAGATAACGAAAAAGGAAAAGAAGAAAAAAAAGACGCAGCATTAGAAAAGAAGAAGAACTTGCATGCACGAATTTAAAAGAAGAAGAAGAACGTTTTTTCATATTAGAGTGCGAAGAGTAACGTTGGAGATTTTGAGCGCATGTACATGCTCTTTTAGTGAAAGTGGTTTTGTTGGTGTTGAACCTGCTTGGTTGAACTTGGATGACAATAAAACTTGGATGTATAACATACTAATAAAGTTATTTTGAAAATGCCTTTCTTTTAAGATTTTGATTAGGGATGGCAATGGGTAAGATAGGATCGGATTTGGAGTCAACCCTAACCCTACCAGCGGGTTGAGATTTTTATATAAACTCAATCCTATCTTATTCGCCGGTTGAGAATATTCCAACTCTAATTCTACTCGCTCTTAACCAACGGGTACCCGACTCATTATAAAAAAATGCAACATTATTATATAAATTGATAATAATTTAAAAAAGAACTAACTTTTATGTAAAAAAAATATTAAATTATCAATTAATGATCTTCTTTTAGTTCTTTTATATTTAGTGAAAAATTTTTGGTTCAACATCCACTTGATATATATATATATATATATATATATATATATATATATAGGGTACAGGTTGATTGGGTAGGGTTGAGACTCAATCCATACCCTATCTGATCCGCACAAAAACTCTACATATACTCTACTTTATTCGTTATGGATCGAATTGACAATCCTACTCAATTGGATGCTGCGAATAAGGTGCATGTTAATTACTACCCTAACTTAGATCGCAATGTCAAAAGAGTTTTGAGTAAAGGTTTACTCTAAAACAAAGTGCTTTTTATTTATTTATTTATTTGTTCTTAGGACTTAAACAAGGACGGATACATAAATGGAGCAAGTTGTTGCTTTGGTCTCTCAAAATATTAAAAAATTATATCTATATATAAAATATATATTTAAAGAAATAGAAAATGTTATGTATTTTTGTGGTTTTATATATTTTTTTTTATATGATGAGTTTATATTTTAATTATTTTGTTTATAAATAATTTTTATTTAACTAATTTAATATTATATACTCAAAGTTTTGTACTTTTTAAATTTTTTTCTATATATTCATATTTATAATTTTTAAAAAAAATATTTATTTTTTAGTAATATTAAAATATTAATATATTTAACATTATATTATTATATAAAATATTAATAATAATATTGATAACTATATTTTAATAATCATATTATATATTTTAAATTTTTTTGTAAAAAATACATATTATATCTAAATTATTTATATATAATAAAAAGGGCAAAAAACTAGAATAAACCAAGGGAAGTTGCAAATTACCTAAATGAGCCAAAGTGAAATTCGTTTCTGCAATGAGCCAAACCCTATATTTATATAATTCGAACCAGTGTGGTTCGAACTCTATTCATGAGTAATTCGAACCAGGGTGGTTCGAATTATTAAGAGAGAAATTCATTCAAGTAAATCGAACCAGGGTGGTTCGAATTACTTGGGAGGAAAACGTAGCACATAGTTCGAACCAAGCTGGTTCGAATTATATGGGGAGAAGCTGCATCAAGTAATTCGAACCAGGCTGGTTCGAATTACACAAACTGAATTCGAACCAGTCCGGTTCGATTTAGTGGTAGACAGTGCAGTATATATATGGTTCTAAACGTGAGTTGCCCTCATAGAGGGTGTAATATGGCTAGTGAGGAGAGTTTTGTGGTTTTGGTTCACCATAGAGGATCCATTAAGAGGAAAACTCGCTCCGGTGTGAAGTTCACAGATAAGGATCCTCTCTGTATTGTCGTGAAACCAACGACGAGCTATGATGATCTTGTTAGATCTGTGCTGATGAAACTTGGTCTGGAAGGTGCGAAGTGAGTGAAGAAGTTTTTCTATCGCATTCCAATCACTGTCTTGCAGGATACGGTGAAGTATGATTGCTTCACGATTGGTAGTGATGAGGACCTGCAAGTCATGTTTCTATGTCGGAGGCAGTTTCCCGAGGTTAGGACACCAGAGTTGTTGGCAAAGTTGGTTGATGTGGTATCCAGCTCAGGGGGTTCGAACCGGAATACCACCACTGAAGCAGCGGCAGCCGGTTCGAGTTCCAGGCCTGCCATTGCTTCTTCGTCCGTCCCTGTGTACGAGCCAGCGGTCGAACCAGTCGCCTCCCCGTCTTTTGCTGTTGATCTGAATGATGGAGTAGGCGACGTGGTAGGATCAGTTGATATTCTGCCGAACGCTTTACAGGGAGTTCCACCGGTTGGCGTCGGTGACGGAGTGTTGGGTGATGTAGAGGAGGACGACGTCGAGCCGGATATGATTGAGGATGACAGCGGCGACGAGGTTGGAGCGACTGAGCCTGCATTGGTAGTCGGTGGTTCTAGTTCTGGCACACAGCAGTATCCACCACATTTTTCCTCTTTGGACCTAGATGCCATGAGGCAAGAGGGTGTTTCAGGACACTCTGTTGGATTCGGAGCTAGAGATGCTGAAGGGACTGCTGGTTTGACAGAGTTCCAGGTTGGTCAGCAATTTCAGGATAAAGACGAGGCCCTGTTAAGTGTGAAGACTTACAGCATCCGGTGAGGGGTACAGTACAAGGTTGTGGAGTCTGATCATCGCCGTTATGTGGGCAAGTGTTCTGAGTTTGGGAATGGGTGCACCTGGTTGATTCGACTGAGTCTGCGGAAGCGCAAGGGCATTTGGGAGGTCAAGCGGTACAATGGACCTCACACTTGTCTTGCGACATCCATCTCGAGTGACCACAGGATCTTGGATTATCATGTGATTTCCGCGTTCGTTATGCCAATGGTTACGGCTGATGCATCCGTCAGCATCAAGGTGCTCCTAAATGCCACGGCAGCACACTTCGGGTTTAGGCCGACTTACAGGAGGGTCTGGATGGCGAAGCAGAAGGCAATTGCCGTCGTATACGGTGACTGGGATGAGTCATACAATGAGCTCCCCAGGTGGGTTTTGGGAGTCCAGTTGACGATGCCGGGTACTGTTGCAATCCTACGGACGAGTCCCGTTCGAGTTAGTGGACAAGTAGACGAGTCTCAAGCTTTTTTCCACAGACTATTCTGGACGTTTCCACCGCTCATCCAGGCATTTTGCCATTGCAAGCCCTTACGACGGGCCAACCGTGATCCCGGATCCTGCCAAGAGGCGTGCGAGAGAAGGTCGTCCGAGATCCACCAGGATACGGACGAATATGGACGAGGCAGATCCGAATCGGCCAAAAAGGTGTGGCCTTTGTCGCCAACCCGGACACACCCGCAGGAGTTGCCCACAGCTTGGAGGACCGTCTCATACGGGGGGCCAGTAGTAGCGATCTTGTTATTGTTAGTGTTTATTGATTTTATTTTTCTTGTTACTTGTTATGTAAGATGACTTATGTAATCTGTTTATCTTTTTACCTTCTAGTAATGAAAAAGTTGCATATGAATTTGAATATAATTAGAAATCCCATGACTGCAAAAGTTGATAACTAAAGTGTTATATGATTCAATGATAATACATAGTCACTAATCCACTAGGTAAATACCAGATTTTTAAGTACAATAAGATGAGGACACAACAAGGAAAAATAGCTCTAAAGTAACAACAGTAGTCTACATCGGTCTGGTACATGAGTGAACCCTAACGTCCAAAATACATGAAATGTAAATCATCTAAACAAGTGGGAGCCTGTCCCACAACGACGGGAAACCCGTGGCCTTTGACCTCTGCGGATAAACGGCTCCTCATCCTCTATCTCATCTGCGTCCTCATGCGGGGCAGGCTGTGCGGGTGGCGTAAAATGGAGTGGTGCGGCAGACGGCCCGGTGACAGACTGTGATGCAGCGGTGTAAGCGAAATGTGGGGTACCTCCCAAAGCAAACTGGTCACCAACAGGTGTCGTAGCAGGCTCATTCAGATCAACATCTAAGGGTGCCTGCGTGCCAGGGGTCTGAGGACGCCTCCTGCCCGGCTCGTCCTCCTGCATGATAGCCGAAATCTCCGCTAGAAACCGTGGACTGCCGAAGTCCGCATCAAGCGTATCTGCCCCAAGGAAGTCCTGCCACTGTGATCCGGGAATAACCCATGGAGTACCGTCCTGCTGAGGCTGGTCGTCGGTGGGTACTCCAACAAAGTAATGTCCAAAAGGACCGGACCCAAGTCCAGCGTCACTAGGCTCAGCCCCGTCACCCATCCCGGAGCCATACCACTCACCTCCGTGAACCCCATCCTGGGTACTACCACCAGCAACTGAAGCCGCCCCTGCACCATCGCCGCCCTCCGGCCCATGCTGATCATCGTCATCGTCCTTAGGGTCAGGTGCAGCGGCATGAACCGCAGCACGCCCTCTACCTCTGCCAGGATGATGTCGTCGTCGACCCTTAGCGGGGCCGGCCTCGTCGCCAGCCTCCATAGCACGCTCAAGCCACCCCCAGTCACGCTGGCTACGACGTGTGCCCACGCGAGCTCTCCTATCAACCCGCCTCCTGTCCGACACGTCGTCAGGCCGATCCATCTCAGGTACTCGCCCAGCTCCCCGCTGTGAGGCCTCAACAGGAATAGCAACGGCTCTCGGGTCGCCCAACTGCGGATTCGGAGACAAAAACCTCTTCCCGTGCTGACTCCACCAATCCAAGAACTGATGCGACGGACCAGGGTCAGCAACAACATCGAATCTCAGCACGCTCTCCGTACGGTCGTCCCAATACTGATGCCACTTCTGCAAATGGGACGGGAACCATCGATCGCCGCCTCTGCCGTCCTTCGACATCAGAAAGTCGATGTTCAGGGCGGCCTGTGGACGGGGCTGCACCCCTCCAAACTGCGGAAGAACCCTGTCTACCTGATGCCACTCTATGACGGCAAAGTAGATAAGCAATGTAACAGACCGCCACAGCACCATATGCCGAGGCTCCAAAACCTCAGGATGCACTACCTGAAGTACGTTAGGGCTACTGTACGGCATCCAGATAAACTGCACCCAAAACGATACAATGTCAGGGCAACCCGTGATCCCAACTCGTAAATCGTGGTTAAATAAAAAAACTTATTAAGTAACATACTAACCTCTCTATCCTGCAACCGGTCTATCCAGAGCCTCCACGTCTGAACTCTAGGACCCTTCTCGCTACTAGAAGGGATGTAACCTGACCACCTGCAACATGCACATGTGTTACCGCTACTTATATGTGTGCTTAGGGTTTCCAATACATTATGAATGAACACGCGGTTATGTGTAGTAAATTGAAATAGACAAAGATTAGTAAAGTACCTCGAGGCCAATGGCCAGCTGAACGTCTCAAATCCTGCAGGCCTAAACCGAGGAAATCGCCAGAAAATCCATGACTGAAGTAGCTGAAGTGGGCCCGCTAGCTTGATAACATTTCTGTTCGCCACATGGCACATGCACCGGTACAACCATGCCAGTGCTGCAGAACCCCAGCTGTAGGTCCCCATCTCCTCCAGCCTAGCTACAAACGGAAGCCATCTGATGTGAACGCGGTTGCCCGACTTGTCCGCAAAAAGCTGCGTGCCCAACAACATCATGATGTACGCACGGGCATAACGACGCACAGTATCCTCATTAGCTCCCTCCGGGCACTCACCAAACGTCTCCTGAAACCAGCTGCAGTTGACCGCGTACTTCTGAACCTGGCTAGGAGGAGGTACCACTCCAAGCAACTCCTCGAACCAAACCCAGGCTGGACGGCCACCATCGATGTATACATGGAACTCTGATAGGCAGCCGCTGACGTAACGCCCGTCCACTGGCAAACCCAGCTGGTATGCCACGTCCTGCAGTGTGATCTTACACTCTCCGAACGGCATATGAAATGTGTGCGTCTCCGGACGCCATCGCTCAACAAACGCACTGACAAGGGCCTCGTCCAACCGGAACCATCTATCATTCAGCCTTGCAAGATGGTAAAGACCAGCCATCTGCAGGTACGGAATGTATCTGTCATCCAGGACCATGCCCTGCTGCCGCCGCATGCTCCTGATGCATCGCTGAGGCTGCGGAAGAAATGAACCGCATTATTAGAACCAACTTAATTACCGGTGACAAACATAATCAACACGATAATCCCTAAACCAAAAAATCTTACTATGCATAGCCGCTTAAAAATCCAAGAACGAGAACCATTTGCATAAGAAACTTAAATTAGAAACCACCATAGCCTACTGACATCAAAGATCTAACATTATAAAACCACAACTAAACCACTTACATAAACCACTAACATAAACCACTAACGTAAACCGTTAACGTAAACCGCTTACATAAACCACATACATAAACCACTAAGATAAACCACTAACATAAACCACTAAGATAAACCACTAAGATAAACCACCAACATAAACCACTAACAAAAACCACTAACATAAACCATTAACAGAAATCACTAACATAAACCGCTAAAATAAACCACCAACTAAACCAACATCTAACCCGCATGCCAAACCACTAACTCACATGTACCGGTAAAATAAAGTTATTTTCGTACTAACCTCTTCGTTGATGACCCCAGCTATATGGGCGACTCCGTCCAAGCGATATAACCGTGCCGGATCGTCCCCCATGAGCAGAGTATTCCGTTCAGGTCTTTCTCGGAGAGAATCTGTGTCGTTTTCTCTGAGATTTGGTGGGGCAGGGGAAGATGAGAATGGTTCGAATGAGGCTGATTCGAACTCCTTATATAGCACAATCACTAGTAATTCGAACCAGGGTGGTTCGAATTACTAACAACCTAGCTTAAGCGTAATTCGAACCAGGGTGGTTCGAATTACATGAAGACCTCATTTACCCATAATTCGAACTGGAGTGGTTCGAATTACTTGCATACCTAGATCGAACCAGTCTGGTTCGATTTACTTTCAATTTTTTCTTTAAAGTTCGAACTGCTCTGGTTCGATTTATTTGTAGATGAAGTTCGAACTAGCCTGGTTCGAATTACATAAAAATATGATCTGGCTTATTGCTGTATCGATTTTCATTTTGGCTCATATAGGTAAATTTGGATTCATGTTGGCTTATTATAGTATTTTGCCCTAATAAAAATTATAATAAAAAAAATAATTAAAAAATTCATCTGAACTTCAATCCCTTCGTATTAAAAGTTTTGAATCTTTCCCGAACTCAAACCAAATACCTTATCATAAAAAAATGTAACCTAACAATTTATTTAAAGCAATCAAATAACATTTTCTCAGATAAATAAACTTCTATTTTGATAAATTAGTATATTTAAAAATTATTATATTTGCAACGGATGCCAGTAATTTTTTTTGTATTTCATTCGTGTCCATTAAATTTATTAAAAACAGATAATTATTTACAATTACAGAAAATATTATTGGTCTATTGGATGGATTTACGTACGAAAGAGTTTAACTTTTAAAACCATATTTTTCTTGATAGGAAAATACATTTAAAACGAAATTCTTTATATATTATGACCACACTATATTACCACACGGCTACCCAAATTATTATTTTGTTTCATTAAAATAAAAAGTAAAACCTTTCTCGGTCCTAACTATTTACGAAATTAATCTGGCATTCTCTCACCATTAAAAATTAACAACGCGGTCTTTAATCATTCTCTCCGTGTGACCAAAAGAACGCTCTTACTGATACTTCCGATTAAGAGGGTCCTTTCGGTCACACGGAGAGAATGGATAAATACCATGTTATTATTTTCTAATGGTGAGGGAGCGCCAGATCCTTTTCAAGATGGTTAGAGACCGGAGTTGGATTTTACTTAGAATTGGAAAATAAATAAAAAAAGCATTGTTTTAAGTTTTGTGTCTAATGCATTCTGCCATATTTTACATGTGGACGGAAAGCAAACAACGTTAAACTTAATAGATAGCACGAAATCATTAACAACGAGACTTAACACAAAAGTGATAATTATTTAGGTTGATTAAGTATTATTATGTCTTGGATTCATGGTTTTAAGAATGACATGTATGTTCTATGTTGTTGAACCTAAAACAAAAAAAAGTTAGTTCAAGATTATTATTCCATACACTTTTTTCTAGAAAAATTAAACTACTTTTTTATTAGTGAAATTAAATTCATCAACTATAATTTTAATAGTAGAGTTATACATAGAGACTAAATATTCTTTTTAGATTTTTAGAAGTGATATTTGCTTCATCCAAATGTTCGTGATATGACGAATTAATTTTAATTTTAATTTAATTTTATGTATTTTAATTTTGTTTATTTAGTTTCTAATTTGAATTTTATGTAAGAGGATTTAGAATTTTCTTTATTTAACCTAAAGTTGAGTGAGTTTTTTCGATTTAATTTCCAAACCAGTGAATAAATTAGATTGAGGTATTTCTTTCTTGTTGCATCAAGAAATTGAATAAAAAATTAACTGATTCTCTTTGTATTCAATTTTAAGTAAAATCTCTCTCCAATCCTTGACTATTAAAAAATAACAACACGGTCCTTATCCATTCTCTCCGTGTGACCGAAAGGACCCTCTTATCGATTTTCGGGTAAAAAATAACCGGAAGTACCGATAAAAAGGTCATTTTGGTCACACGGAGAGAATGGTTAAAGACTGCATTATTAATTTCTAATGATGAGGGAGCACTAGGTCAATTTTGTAAATGGTTAAGAACAGGTGAAGAATTATATTCTAAAATAAAAAAGAACAGTTACCCTCCGTTAATGATATAAATTATTTTTTTAAAATTAATAATATAAGTTATTCAATTAATTTAAAAAAGATTAATGTACTGTTTCATATATACTTCTTGTTCATACCCTGGCCCAATAAATAGGACCCAGGATCCAAGCGAAGAAGCCCAACCCAAAGGGGTTGGCCCTCCCCCAGTACCGGCCTTCATCCCCAGAAGTCGGTACTGAACACGACCTACTCCAAAGAAGTCGGATACGAGGGTTAGCTGGCAGATAACACTCATTCGAATGAGTAACCGCCCCTAGAAACTCTCTAACCACTTCATAAAGCCATATCTTAACCTCCCTAAGATATGGGAACGGTTATCCACCTAAAAAGGTGGCACTACTTCAGCGGTGGTTATTGGTTCACCATTATAAATACCCTGACATCCCTCAGGTATCACTAAGTCCCAATACATTCTCAACTTGCTCACACTCTTGCTAACTTAGGCATTGGAGTGTCATTGCAGGTACCACCCCCCATTCTTCCAGACGCACAAGTCGAACGGAGGAATACCGAGTTTCAGGTGCACCAGCTGGCCACCTCCCTCACATGTTTGGGTCAACCAACGTCATCCGGCCCACTAATCTCCGGTTACCCACCGTAACATTGGCGCCGTTGCCGGGGACCCGAGAGATTGACCAGTGATGGCGGAAAGATCCCCTGAAGAAGGTCATGTGGAGACAGATTCTGATCAAGAGAATTTGAACACCGGAAACAATGAAGCAGATCAGAACCTCCACCAGGAAGCTAATGATCAAAATAAGGAAGGTACTTCCGGAATCAAAAATCCGAAGGCAAACTCCTCGGAGGGGCGCGAGTCAGAAAAAGAAGGACCCCCTCTCGCTAGTGAGCTTATGGGGCTAATTCATAGCCGCCTCGAGCAGCTAGAGCAGGAGCGGGAGCGACAAAGGGAAGCTGAAAAGAACCTAAAAGAGAAGATGGAGCGACGAAAAGAGTTAGAAAGAAAACTCTTAAAGTTAGAATCCTCCCTCAAGGGTCGGAATTCCCAAGGCGATAGAGAAGATTCTCCCTTAGGAGAGAAAGATCCGTTTAGCGAGGACATAATGAGGGCAAAAGTTCCGAGAAACTTTAGAAGCCCCGATATGGACCTCTACGATGGAACCACCGATCCAAAGCATCATCTGAGCAACTTTAAAAGTCGGATGTATCTGACCGACGCTTCAGACGCTACGCGATGCAAAGCTTTCTCGACAACCTTGTCCAAAGCAGCGATGAAGTGGTTCGACGGTCTCCCTCCGAGGTCAATTACCAGTTTTGAAGACCTCTCAAGAAAATTCTTGATGAGGTTCTCCATCCAGAAGGACAAAGTAAAACATGCACCAAGCCTCCTGGGAATAAAACAGGAGGTCGGGGAGTCCTTACGGGCCTATATGGAAAGATTCAACAAAGCATGTTTGGAGATTCAAGACCTGCCCACCGAAGCGGTCATCATGGGGCTAGTCAATGGTCTTAGAGAAGGTCCCTTCTCACAGTCCATATCAAAAAGACACCCCGCCTCTTTAAATGATGTACAGGAAAGAGCTGAAAAGTACATCAATATGGAAGAAAACGCTAGGCTAAGAGACCCGAGTTTGCGAATCGGGCCCCCTCCCTCAACGAAAGAAAGGGAGAGGGAAGCGAAGAAAAAGGAAGAGCTCGGCCTTGATAGGCCAAGAAAATATCACTCTTATACTCCATTGAGGGTTCCTGTAGTGGACGTATACAGAGAAATTTGCAATACTGAAAGGCTGCCTCCCCCCAGACCCATCAAGAATAAAAAAGGGGGGAGCCGCAGTGATTACTGCGAGTACCATAAGATATATGGACACTCCACAAACGACTGTTACGACCTTAAAAATGTGATAGAAAAGCTAGCCAGAGAAGGTCGGCTTGACAGATATCTCATAGAAAGGTCGGACGGTCATGGAAAAAGAAAGCGAGAAGATGCGGATAGAAGAGATCCACCACCACAAACTCCGGAGAGACATATCCATATGATCTCAGGAGGATTTGCGGGAGGGGGACTCACAAAATCCTCCCGAAAAAGACACCTCAAGAGAGTCTACCAGGTCGAAGAGGGGTCCCCCGATCTTCCAACCATTTCATTCACAAAGGAAGACGGGCGAGGAGTAATCCCTGGGCACGATGACCCAGTGGTAATTACTATGATCCTGGCAAATGCCCATCTACACAGAACCCTAGTAGACCAAGGAAGCTCAGCAGACATCCTCTTTAAGCCCGCTTTCGACAAGCTAGGTTTAGATGAGAAAGAGTTAAGAGCCTACCCCGACACCTTATACGGATTAGGCGACACGCCGATAAAGCCACTAGGATTTTTACCCCTCCACACCACCTTTGGAAAGGGGGAAAAATCAAAAACTCTGAGTATAGACTTCATAGTCATCGACGTGGGGTCGGCTTATAATGCTTTAATCGGCAGGGCTACCCTTAATCGACTTGGAGCGGTGGTATCGACGCCCCACCTATGCATGAAGTTCCCGACCTCGTCGGGAATAGCGACGGTGAGGGGAGATCAGAAGCTGGCAAGAAAGTGCTACAATGAAAGCCTAAACCTGAGAGGAAAAGGCAGAGAAGTCCACACAATAGAACTCGGGGGAGCAAGGGTTAAAGAAGAGCTACGACCACAGCCCGGGGGAAAAACTGAGGAAATTCAGGTCGGCGAAGAGGAAGGAAAAAACACTCACATAGGAGCCAACCTAGGGGAAACCCTAAGACAAGGGTTGACTAGGCTCCTAAGAGATAACTCCGATCTCTTCGCCTGGAAGGCCTCCGACATGCCTGGGATAGATCCCGAGCTCATGTCTCACAAGCTCTCGGTCTACTCAGGGTCTCGATCTGTACAACAAAGAAGACGCAAGCTCGGCCCAGAGCGAGCCCTAGTAGTAGAAGAACAAGTGCAGGCGCTCCTAGAAGCCGGCTTCATCAGAGAAGTCAAATACCCAACATGGCTAGCCAATGTAGTGCTAGTCAAAAAACAAAATGGTAAATGGAGAATGTGCGTCGACTACACCGATTTAAATAAGGCATGCCCCAAGGACCCTTATCCACTACCAAGTATTGATACCCTTGTAGACTCCAGCTCGGGATATCAATACTTGTCATTCATGGATGCCTACTCGGGGTATAACCAAATCCCGATGTACGAACCAGACCAGGAAAAAACATCATTCATCACGCCCAGAGCCAACTATTGCTACGTGGTCATGCCATTTGGATTGAAAAATGTAGGGGCCACATACCAGAGGCTGATGAATAAGGTGTTTGCCCCCCACTTAGGGAGCTTAATGGAAGCCTATGTCGACGATATGCTGGTAAAAACCAAGGAAGAAGTGGACCTCCTATCCGACCTCTCACAAGTCTTTGATACCATAAGGTTGCACGGGATGAGACTAAACCCTGCAAAGTGCGCCTTCGCAGTGGAGGCAGAAAAATTTCTAGGATTCATGCTAACACAAAGAGGGATCGAAGCCAATCCCGACAAGTGTAGAGCTATCCTAGAGATGAAAAGCCCGACTTGTTTGAGAGAAGTCCAACAGCTGAATGGCCGACTAGCAGCTCTCTCCAGATTTTTGGCAGGATCAGCATTAAGATCCCTTCCACTATTCTCCCTACTAAAAAAGGGGCACCAGTTTGAGTGGACCCCCGAATGCGAGGAGGCGTTCCAGGAGTTCAAAAAGTTTTTGAGCCAGCCTCCTATCTTGACCCGACCTATAGCCGGAAAAGACCTCATCCTATACCTCTCCGTGGCAGACAGGGCTGTCTCAGCAGCCTTGATAAGAGAAGAGGAGGTCAGGCAACACCCAATCTACTTCATCAGTAAAGTTCTACAGGGCCCTGAGCTAAGGTACCACAAATTAGAAAAGTTTGCCTACTCCTTAGTAATAGCCTCTCGAAGGCTACGGCCTTACTTTCAGGCTCACACAATAAGAGTCTGCACGAACCAACCCATGAAGCAGATCCTCCAAAAAACGGATATTGCAGGAAGAATGGTACAATGGGCAATAGAGCTCTCCGAGTTCGACTTAAAGTATGAAACTCGGACGGCGATTAAAGCCCAGTGCCTCGCCGACTTCGTTGCTGAATATGCAGGGGATCAAGAGGACAAACCGACTACCTGGGAACTCTACGTGGATGGATCCTCCAATAAAACAGGAAGCGGCGCAGGCATAATATTGGTAGATGAAAGGGGAACCCAGATAGAAGTTTCCCTCAAGTTCGAATTCCAGCTTCAAATAATCAGGCAGAATACGAAGCCTTGATCGCAGGATTGAAGCTGGCTGAAGAAGTCGGTGCTACGAAAGTGATGGTATACAGCGACTCCCAGGTGGTGACCTCTCAAATAAGTGGGGAGTACCAGGCAAAAGACCCAACTATGAAAAGGTACTTGGAGAAAGCCTCGGAGCTCTTGGGGCGCTTTGCAGAAACCGAGGTGAAGCACATAACTCGGGATCTAAACAGCAGAGCAGACGCCCTATCCAAGCTAGCAAGTACCAAGCCAGGAGGAAATAACAGAAGCTTGATTCAAGAGACCCTCCAGGAACCCTCAGTGGTAAAAACAGAAGACACACTAGAAGTCTTTGAAGTGGTCGGATTAAACCTCGGATGGATGAACCCCTTAGTCGAATACCTAAAATTCGACATCCTCCCTAAGGAGGAAAAAGAAGCCCAGAAAATCCGAAGGGAAGCACAACATTATACTTTGGTGAAAAATGTTCTCTACAGAAGGGGGATATCAACACCATTGTTAAAGTGTGTACCGACCTTAAAAACCACCGAGGTGTTGGAGGAGGTACATAGCGGAATCTGCGGGAACCATCTCGGAGCCAGGTCATTGGCCAGGAAAGTAATCCGAGCTGGATTTTACTGGCCAACCTTACAGAAAGATGCCACAGAATTTGTGAAAAAATGCCAGCCATGCCAAATGCATGCAAATTTCCACGTGGCCCCCCCAGAAGAGCTCATTAGTATCACTTCTCCATGGCCCTTTGCAAAATGGGGAATGGATTTGTTAGGTCCTTTTCCCCAAGCGCCAGGACAAGTTAAATACCTAATAGTGGGAATAGATTACTTCACAAAGTGGATAGAAGCAGAACCACTGGCCACCATCACTGCACAGAGGAGTCGGAGGTTCCTCTACAAAAATATAATCACAAGGTATGGGATACCTTATTCCATTACCACAGATAACGGAACCCAGTTCACCGACTCCACCTTTAGAAGCCTGGTAGCCAGTATGAAAATTAAACACCAGTTCACCTCGGTGGAACACCCACAAGCCAATGGGCAAGCCGAAGCAGCCAACAAAGTCATTCTGGCAGGGCTGAAGAAAAGGTTACAAGACGCGAAAGGGGCTTGGGCTGAAGAGCTCCAACAAGTACTATGGGCTTACAGAACAACTCCCCAATCCGCCACTGGAGAAACACCCTTCCGACTAGTCTATGGCGTAGAAGCCATGATCCCGATAGAGGTCAATGAGCAAAGCCCAAGAATAATTTTCCACGATGAGATCAGGAATATACAGGGACATAAAGAAGAACTCGACTTGCTCCCTGAAGTCCGAGAAGAAGCTCAGATAAGAGAAGCAGCATTGAAACAAAGGATAACTACAAGGTACAACAAAAAAGTCATTCGAAGGAGTTTCACCCCAGATGACTTAGTCTTAATCAGAAACGACATTGGGGTCAACAAATCTGGGGAGGGAAAGCTCGCCGCCAATTGGAAAGGACCATACAAAATCAAGGAGGTCTTAGGAAAAGGCTATTATAAGGTGACCGACTTAGGCGGCACCGAGTTACCAAGGTCATGGCATGCTTGTAATATGAAAAGGTACTACAGTTAAAAGCAAACCCTACTCCCTGATGTACTCTTTTCTCAGCTTCATGATTTTTTCCCAGAATCAAAGGGTTTTTTTTCTGAAGAAGGGTTTTTAACGAGGCATCACAGTAGGGGCTAAGGGAAATAAATTAGCAAAAGCCCTTAGTAGCAATAAGGTACCTCCTCAATTAATAAAGAACTCTTTCATTTTAAATATCTCTTTCAAAATTCCCTTTTAAGTTTTCTTCCTACGAAACGCGCCGATTTAAGCTCGACAAAACGTAAAAATCCCATGAACCAACCTAGATGGTCGTCAGGATAAAACGACGAGGTACAAGTCGGTGTAAAGAGGCTATAGAAGTCGATCATGATAAACTCGGGATCGGTCCGACTCACAGAGCGGAATGCGAAACCGAGTACAATTAAAATGAATCGCAAAAGTAGCCTAAGTCACGAAAACTCAATAAAACAAAATTGAGTACTAGGAATACCAAAAGAGATAAGGAAAAACTAAGAAAAAGGCTGCTTTGAGAATCAAGGAAATTCAGAAAAGCAAGCAAGTCCCAAAGAAAAGGTTTTCTCCACAAAAGATCAAAGAGTCAAATAAACCACGAAAAGCATGTGCGCATAAGGTAACTCAAAACCCTTATCCAAAAAGGGCATTTATTTAACGCTAAATTAAACCCCTATTAAAAAGGGGCATCACTGTTTTGTTTACGGCCCTAAAAGGCCAAAATTGTTCAAAACACCAACAAATAAAGTTAAAGAGTTCAAAAAGAGGGGCCCACAAGCCGGGCCCCGATAGCCAAAAATCACTTTTTTAGATCACCACCAGCAGGATCAGGGGGAACGCCAGGGGTAGGAGTTGAAGAGGAAGTCGGAGGAACGGTAGAAGAACTCGGAGCGTCCTTAGAGCGAGGAGGGGACTCTACGATCCTCTGCCCCCGAGTCTTTAAATCAGACTCAGATTCCACTATGGGGACAGGAGGATTCACGATGGCACCATCAATAACAACCTTATCATGGTCCAAAGGAGAAAGGTCCAAGTCAGGAGCAATAACCCCGACCTGTTCCTTGAAAATCCTCCAGGCTTCATCAGCACCATCCGCAATAGAGTCCTCCAACTCGGTGTAGGCCTTCCGAGCGTTCAGTAAGTCGTTCTTTACGGACACAAGATCAGCAAATAAACTATTGTAGCTGGCTTGCGCTGCCTTCCTCAACTCCACCTCCATGTTGCATTGGGCTTGCAACTTCTGCCCCTTCTCTCGGAGGCTGTTCCTCTCCCCCTCCAGTTTGGCGACTTTCCCCTCCAACTCCTTCTCATGCTCCTGATATATACGGAGCCTACCCTCCAGCTCCTCGACCCTCGAGGTCGTCCCTAAAGAGCTGATGGGAGTCTTCTCAAATATATCCAAGAGTTTGCCACAAACCCCCGCCGTCCTGAGACTCTCCTCAACCACAGTAGTGAGGTAGTGCCGAACAGAAACATCATCCATACTCATACGAGCATGAGGATAGATGTTCTTTCGGACGAACGCAAGAGCGTCCGCCTCACCAGAAGCGCCAGACTCTAAGGTCTTGCGCTTCTTTGGCTCTGGTTCGGGAGTAGGTCGGACGGAAGGGGGTGGCAGAGAGGAAGCAGAGGAAGAAATTACAATAGGCTGAGAAGGAGTCCCAACGTTCCGAGGAGCAGGAGGAGGAGAGACAACCATCCTAACACCTCCAGACCTGGCTCGAGACTTTGCCTTGGCTTCCTGAATCCTCTGGTAAGACTCTTGAGCGTTTTTCTTTGCCATCTCTACAAAAAACAAATTGGTAGCCAAAATCAGACAAAGTCGGTAAAAGAAATTGCAAGTCGGAAACAAGCAAGAAACGCAAAAAGCTACCTAATTGTGACTGGACAAAGGACGGCGACCCCTGGAGAAATTTTTTAGTATCCAAGTATGGGGCCCTCCCCCACGCTTCTCGGAGGAACCCCACAATGGCTGCTTCTACCTCAGTTAAATCATCCAGACCATATTTCTCGCAAGGGGAGGCCTCCAGCCAATATAAAGGAAATCGGGGAGAAGAATGATCATCCAGAAAAAAGGGGTGGTGACCCTCTACAGCTTGCACTTTGAAAAAGTAGTTCTTGAAGTCATGAAAGGACTCGTCAAAAAGGGTAAAAAGTCTCCGACCTTGTATGGCTCGGAACGACACCCACTGTTGTTTATTGTTTAGCCCACTGAAGAGTTTTGTCATATGGAAAAGATGGAAGAAAATCTTTAAAGAAGTCGGGAACTCTAAAGCCTGGCTGACAAATTGATAAATTTTCAAAAAACCCCAAGAGTTGGGGTGAAGCTGGGTGGGAGCGACTCGACAGTGACGCAAAATAGATATCTCAAAATTCGAAAAAGGAAGAAAAACACCCAAACGGGTGATCATGCACTCATACATAAAGAAAAAATGAGGGGCCGCCTCATCGACTCTTCCAAAACAAACCCGGTCTTCAGGACCCGGGACTACCAATTCGTATTTTGGTTCGTCATCCTCAGAAGTACAAATTCTGTGATGAGTGCGAAGGTTGGTAATGAACTCAGAATCGACTGAGGGCTCCTCCCCTAAGACCGTGACATCAACCCAGTGAGAGAGAGCATCTACAGAAGCCATTTCTTTTTATAAAAAAGGGGGGTAACAAACCTACAAGGGGAAAAGAAATGTCACCAACGCGGTCTCTAAAGGGAGGAGGATGCGAAACTAAAGTCTACAAATCAAATTTATCTACAAAGGCATATTAAAGAACTAACCTTTATCCGGAAATAAGGGTTGGAAGCAAAAAGCCTTTGAAGACGCAAGAACGCAGCACGAACGAAGGCAAGGAAAATTCGAAAGATCGCAGAAACGAAACAACGAAAGAGAGGGAAAATATTTATAAGAACGTTAGGGGCATAACGGTAAAATCGGGGCAATCATTAATGAGGATGCACCGTTACAAGGCTATTAAATCCCTACGCACACCCCTAACGGACACGACGCTTGATTAGACGTAACTGTCAGAACCAAAAGGTCACGAAAAATCACGTCGGTTCTCAAACCATCACGTCGGTCCTCTCACAAATCGGCTACGACCCCGAGTTGAATACTCGAACCCAACTCTTAAAAATAAATTGGGCTCGAGTAGGGGCACTGTTCATACCCTGGCCCAATAAATAGGACCCAGGATCCAAGCGAAGAAGCCCAACCCAAAGGGGTTGGCCCTCCCCCAGTACCGGCCTTCATCCCCAGAAGTCGGTACTGAACACGACCTACTCCAAAGAAGTCGGATACGAGGGTTAGCTGGCAGATAACACTCATTCGAATGAGTAACCGCCCCTAGAAACTCTCTAACCACTTCATAAAGCCATATCTTAACCTCCCTAAGATATGGGAACGGTTATCCACCTAAAAAGGTGGCACTACTTCAGCGGTGGTTATTGGTTCACCATTATAAATACCCTGACATCCCTCAGGTATCACTAAGTCCCAATACATTCTCAACTTGCTCACACTCTTGCTAACTTAGGCATTGGAGTGTCATTGCAGGTACCACCCCCCATTCTTCCAGACGCACAAGTCGAACGGAGGAATACCGAGTTTCAGGTGCACCAGCTGGCCACCTCCCTCACATGTTTGGGTCAACCAACGTCATCCGACCCACTAATCTCCGGTTACCCATCGTAACACTTCTATTCATTAATTATAATATATTTGATTAGTATTACATATTTGTACTGTTAGAAGACAAATAAAAAACAATCAATTTAAACAACCTAAATTTATTTTATTTAATATTTATGTATCGTAATAAAATACATTAAATAAAATTAAAATTAATAAATTTTAATAATTTTTTATTAATATTTTTTAATTATAAAATATTTTCGTTAATTTATATGCTTTTGTCCAAAGTGACCTATAATCTATATTCATAAAGGAATGGAGTATTGATTAGTTTAATTGCTCTTTTAGAAAGAAATCGTAATCATAATTGTGATAGACTGATCGGCACACTGGCACGCAAAGACATTATGAAAAGGGTAAAATGGTCACTGAAGAGAGAGAGAAAGAGAGAAATGTCGCGGCTTTCTATTACTGGATTGATCGCAAATGCGCTTGCACGCACATGGTAGATGCAACACCCACTTCATTTATTGATTATTATTTCTATATTTTTTTTTATTATATATTGATTGAATAAAGAGTTTTTTTTCTATAATAAAATAAAAAAATATTATTTTTTAAAATATGATTTTTGGACTTTAATTCTTCAGATACAATTTTTTTTTGCATTTGGACAAGTTCGCCAAACCCCAACGAACTCTATAAAAATTGATAAGTTTGTCTTACTCCGACGAACTCCACTCAAGTTTTTTAAAAACAAATTTTTAACTTATATCATCGTCTAGAAAATAATATATAGATCTACAAACAGCATATAAAAGTACACAAAAATACACGAACAACAAGTATGACTTCTTCAAGTATTTTTTTAATTATAAATTAAGAAAAAAATAAGTCATATTTAACAATAGCAACCATTGAAGAAGTCATGTTTATTGTTCGTGTATTTTTGTATACTTCTATATACTATTTTTTAGATAATGATATGAATTAAAAATGGATTTTTTAAAAAACTTAAGTGGAGTTGGCCGTGGTAAGGCAAACTTGTCAATTTTTATAGAGTTCGTCGGGTTTGACAAATTTGTCCAAATACAAAAAAAAAATCATATTTAGAGAATTAAAGTCCAAAAATCATATTTAAGAAAATAATAAATTTTTTTATTTTATTATTAAAAAATGCATTAAATAAATCATATAAATATTATTATCCTCCTAAGATATTATTAATACTAAGATAATAGGTAGAACATTATTAATGTACCCATGTTTTAAGGGGATTTTAATTTTCATGGTAAAACTTGTTGTAAAATAAATAAAGATATATTAAATATAAAATAAAAATGAATAAATAGAAGACTTTAGTGTTAGCTCAATAACAATAATTCATATATGTATTTACTAATATTATATGTTGTAAAGAGAGAGAGAAGTATTCGTAAAGAGAGATAATTGATTTGTTTATTGTTGTATCTGTGTATATTACTTTATATCAGGTTCTCTATTTATAGGCATACATGGGCATTATTTTCAAACTTCATTAAATATGATTCCCCTTGAAAACCTGAGCTTTGTGGAAAATGGGCATCCACCTCAAACAATCTTATCACAACACTTCCCTTTGGATGACCATTTAGGAATATGCCTCATTAAAACCTTACTAAAGAAAAATTCAGTGGAAAAAAGCTTTAGTGAAGGAAAAAGATTACAATATTCTTTGTGATGGGGACTACCTCATTAAAAACTTTGTCAAGAAAAATCCAATGGAAAAAAACATGACCAAGGGAAAAAGAGTACAGTCTCCCCCACCTGTCGATATCATTTAATGTCTCGAAATCGGCGCATCCCAATCTCATGTACCAATCTTTCAAATGAGGATTTTGGAAGTGACTTTGTGAATAAATCTGCCAGATTGTCACTTGAGCGGATCTGTTGGACATCAATTGTCCATTGATTTTGAAGATCATGAGTGAAGAAGAATTTGGGAGAAATATGCTTTGTTCTATCACCTTTGATGTATCCGCCTTTAAGTTGAGCAATGCATGCTGTATTATCTTCAAACAGGACAGTTAGAGCTATCTTATGATCAATCAGTCCACATAATGACAGAATATATTGGATCAAACTCCTGAGCCAAAAACACTCGCGACTTGTTTCATGAATCGCTAGTATTTCAGCATGATTATAGAATGTTGCTGCAATTGTCTGTTTCGTGGACCTCCATGATATAACTGTACCACCATATGTGAATAGGTATCCTGTTTGATATCTCCCTTTATGTGGATCAGACAAGTATCCAGCATCTGCATAGCCAACTAATTGTGACTTGGATCCATAGGGATAAAACAATCCTATATCAACTGTTCCATGAAGATATCGAAAGATTTGTTTGATTCCACTCCAATGTCTTCTGGTTGGAGAGAAACTATACCTTGCTAATAAATTCACAGCAAATGATATATCGGGTTGTGTATTATTAGCAAGATACATTAGTGCTCCAATGGCACTAAAATATGGTACTTCAAGACTAAGGATATCTTCATTTTCTTCCTTAGGGCGGAATTGATCATTTTCCACATCAAAAAATCTTACAATCATTGGGGTACTCAAAGGATGTGATTTATCCATATAAAATCTTTTCAAGATCTTCTCTGTGTGTGTTGTTTGATGAATAAAGATCCCATTTTTTATATGTTCAATTTACAGACCGAGACAAAATTTAGTTCTTTAAAGATCTTTCATCTCAAACTCTTCTTTTAGAGTTTTTATAATTGTTGGAATCTCTTCAGGAGTTTCGATGATATTTAAATCATTAACGTACACAGCAATTGTAATGAATCCAAATGCAGTTTTCTTTATGAAAACACGCAGACAGATATCATCATTCTTGAATCTATTTTTGGCCAAATACTCAGTAAGATGATTATACCACATTCGTCCAGATTGCTTTAGACCATATAAAGATCTTTGCAATTTAATTGAGTATAACCCCTGCGAATATTCATTGGATGGTTTAGACATCTTTAGTCTTTCAGGGACTTTCATATAGATATCCCGATCTAATGAGACGTATAAGTAGGCTGTTACCACATCCATTAAATGCATATGCAGTTTATGATATGCAGATAAACTGACCAAATAATGCAATGTTATCGCATTTCGCATCTACTACAGGAGAATACGTTTCTTCATAATCACCGGGTCTTTCTGAAAAATCTTGTGCTACAAGTCGAGCTTTGTAGCGTACAACTTCATTTTTCTCATTTCGTTTTCTCATAGATACCCATCGGTATCCAAAAGTTTTACATCTTCTGGTGTATGGACTACAGGTCCAAAGAGTTCACGTTTTGCAAGTGAGTCTAACTCAGCCTTCATGGCTTCTTCCCATTTTGGCCAATCATTCTTTTGTCGACATTCTTCGACTGATCTTGGCTCAAGATCCTTACTTTCATGCATGATATTCAATGTCACATTATATGCAAATATTTCATTGACAATTGTCTTATTTCGGTTCTATTTCTCTTTTGTAAAGACATAATTTATCGAGATCGCGTCATTTTCACAATTTTCAGATACCTGAACGTCTTCTGGCGTTAAAATTATATCAGAATTTCAGTTGTCTTTACTATGTCTTTTTCAACAGGAATAGTATTTACCTCTTTTCGCTTTCGAGAATTTTTGTCTTTAGAATCGACATGCTTGCCACGCTTCTGGCGTGTATTTGCTTCGGTGGTAATTTGTCCAACTAGGACATCAATTCGAATTAGGGCATTTTCCACCGGTATATAAGATTTAGTTATCCTCTTTGTATCGAAAAATGCATCAGGCAATTCATTTTCTATTCTTTGCAAATGTATAATCTTTTGAACTTCTAGTTCACATTGTGCTGATCGAGAATCTAAATGCATCAACGATAATGCATTCCAATTAAGTTCCCTTTCAGGAAGCTTATTCTCTCCCCCTAATGTTGGAAATTTTGATTCATCAAAATGACAATCCACAAACCGGGTTTTAAATACATCTCTAATTTGTATCTCAAGATACCTCACTATAGAGGGAGAATCATATCCAACATATATTCTCAATTTTCTTTGGAGTCCCATTTTGGTGCGATTAGGTGGTGCAATAGGAACATATATCGCACACCCGAATATTCTTAAATGAAAAATATTTGGTTGCTGGCCAAAAGCTAATTGCATAGGAGAGAACTGATGGTAACTCGTTGGCCTCAAACGAATAAGTGCTGCGGCATGTAAAATAGCATGCCCCAAACCGAGGTTGGGAGATTTGTTCTCATAAGTAAGGGTCTATCAATTAATTGGAGGCGTTTAATAAGTGATTCTGCTAACTCATTTTGTGTGTGAACACGAGCTACTGGATATTCAACACTTATTCCATTAGCCATACAATAAGCATCAAATGCTTGGAAAATAAATTCACCAGCATTATCAAGACGAATTACTTTGATTGGATTTTCTGAAAATTTTGTTTTTAATCGAATAATTTGGGCTAGTAATCTCGCAAACGTCAGGTTGCGAGAAGACAATAAGCACACATGTGACCATCTCGAATATGCTTCTATCAGGACCATAAAATATCTAAAAGATCCACATGGTTGATGAATAGGTCTACATATATCGCCTTGAATCCTTTCTAGGAATTTACAGGACTCAAATCCAATCTTTACTGGTGATGGCCTTAAAATTAACTTCCCTTGAGAACATGCAGCACAACAAAATTCACTAGATTTAAGAATTTTCTAGTTCTTTAGTGAATGTCCATGGGAGTTTTCAATAATTCTCCGCATCATGGTTGTTTCCGAATGACCCAATCGGTTGTGTCAAGTTATGAATTCATTTGAGCTAGTAAACTTTTGGTTTGTAGTGGCATGTGATTCAATTGCACTAATCTTGGTATAATATAACCTAGATGAAAGTGAGGGCAACTTTTCTAATATAACCTTTTTATTTGAATCATGAGTTGTGATACATAAGTACTCATGATTTTCCTCATTCATAGTCTCAATATGATATCCATTTCGACGAATATCTTTAAAACTCAACAAGTTTCTTAGAGACTTAGTAGACAATAGTGCATTATTTATTATGAATTTTGTTCCTCCGGAAAACAAAATTATAACTCTTCAAGAGCCTTCAATCACATTGCCTAAGCCAATAATAGTATTAGCATATTCTTCTTTTGGCACAAGATGGATAAAATATATATCACTTTTGAGAATGGTGTGCAAACTTGCACTATCCGCAAGGCATACATCTTCATTATATATCATTGTCATTTTCTTCAAAGATAAATAATAATAAAATGAGTAGTAATACATGCACAGTCAAATTGAATTCTTTATTGAAATTATTTTTCTAAGAAACACTGCACATAATATCATATACTAAAATTTTATTTTAAAACTTGACACATTTAATGATTTCAAAATTCATAAACATTAATATTTCATTATTTATATACATCATATTTGGAACTTAAATATATAGAAAATAAAACTTAACAATAAGTTCTTTACATTATTTATTTACATAGATACTTAACGAACACATATTAAACTATTCCATCATTGATTAAATGACCAATATTTCCTTCAGGATCCTCAAAGAAATCGGATACATCATAATGAGTGGTGGAATTTTCAACATCATTTGAAACAAAATTCGACTCTTTTTCTTTGTCGTCATTTTTCAAAGATGCTTTATAAAGATCGACTAGGTGCCTTGGGGTACGACAGGTACGTAACCAATGGCCATTTCCATCACAACGGAAACACTTATCCTGTGTTGATTTATTTTGCCCAATATTTCTTTCTTTAACCCACTTATGTTGAGATCCTCTCTTTTGAACATAATTCCTTTTCCTTCCATAATTTTTCTTGTTACTAAAGCCTTGCCATTTACCTCTTATGGGGTAATGATTTGCCGCATTTACTTTAGGAAATGGGGCTGCACCAGCTGGACGTGCTTCATGATTCCTTAAAAGTAATTCATTGTTGTGTTCAGCAACAAGAAGGCAAGAAATTAACTCAGAATATTTTTTAAATCATTTTTCTCGATACTGCTGCTGCAGGAGCACATTCGAGGCATGGAAGGTCGAGAAAGTTTTCTCTAATATATCATTATCAGATATCTTTTCCCCACATAATTTCATTCGTGAGGTGATTCGAAACATTGCCAAATTATATTCATTTATGGATTTAAAATCCTGTAGACGCAAGTGCGTCCATTCATATCAGACTTGAGGAAGTATCACCGTCTTTTAATGATTATACCTTTCTTCAAGGTCTTCCAAATATCTGCAGAATCTTTTAATGTGAGATATTCATTTTTCAATCCTTCTTCAAGATGACAACGAAGAAAAATCATGACTTTGGCTTTATCCTTTTGGGATGCATTATTTTCAGCCTTAATGGTATTTCCAAGATCCATTGAATCAAGATGGATTTCAGCATCTAATATCCATGATAAATAATTGTTTCTAAATATATCAAGAGCATTGAATTCAAGATGAGAGAATTTCGATATAATGAAAATTTGTTACCTGAGTCTTCCTAAAAATTTGATCAGAGTCTCATGCTGATAACGTATTGTAAAATAAATAAAGATATACTAAATATAAAATAAAGATGTATAAATAAAAAACTCTAGTATTAGCTCGATAACAATAATTCATATATATATATATAGAGAGAGAGAGAAGTATTCGTAAAGAGAGAGAATTAATTTGTTTATTGTTATGTCTGTTTATATTACTTCATATTAATTTATTTATTGTTGTATCTGTTTATTTATAGGCATATATGAGCATCATTTTCAAACTTCATTAAATATGATTCCCCTTGAAAACCTGAGCCTTGTGAAAAATAGATATCTACCTAGGTAATCTTATCTCAACAAAATTCACTTTACTATTTTCAATTTTAAGGGGCATCAGTTTGGAGGTTTATAAATTGGATAATTCTATAATAAAAAATTTTTGGGTGGAAAAAATGAATAATAGTGTATAAGTTTAGTTTAAAAAATTAATAAAAATAAAATAACATATTTTCCTAGATAAATTTCTAATTATCTATAAGAGTAAATTTTCATCTCTTTATTTTATTTTTATCACCATAATATTTATCTCAAAAGTTTGGAACAAATTTGTTATTTTTATATCAATTTAAAGGAAATATATTTTAAAATATAATTCAATAATATATTAATTAAAAAATATTAATGGGATATACTTTATTTGATTGGATAAAATATTTTAATTTTATTTTAAAATTTTGTCCAGCCAAACATATATAAAATATCCAATTAAGGTTCAATAACTGAAAACTTTAAAACAAAATATGTAATTACTAGTCTTTCTGTGTTTTTCAATATTTCTTTTTTCAAAGAAAAAGCGAGGCAACAATAACGATAATTAGAAAAAAGAATTATCAACTAACAGTAATATTAAAAAGATAATAAATTAAAATTATTTTATTTAATTTATTATTTATAATTTTATATATAATATCTAAAATTATATATTTATTATCTTTAATATTATATATTTATTTTAAAAATAATTAATGAATATAAAATAAACAATTTTAAATCGATTTGGACTTTTTTTTATTCTTTTTCAAACATTTCTCATCAACTAAATATATGAACTCATATTCATATACAAGAGTACGTAATTAATATATAACCCCAACCCAATGATCTCCCACAAACATTAATAATCTCTTTCTTTTATTTTAGTATTTTTTTTTCCCTAATGGCCCATCCTATTCTTAAGATTCATTCACTAACGTTTATTTAAAATAACAAACTAAAAGAAAAAAAAATGTAAACGAAATATTATTAGTATAAAAAATTATATAATCAATTGGATCCTATGTTGCTAAATGTACGACATTTAATCCTTGTAGAAATATATATATATATATATATATATATATATATATATATATATATATATACTAATTAATGTTGTTATTTATAAGCTCACATAATTAATAAAAAAATTTTGTAAATACTAAAAATCAATTATTATATTAATTCACAACATATTTATATATGTTATTTTACATATTATTCTAGCAAAATATTTAATTAATTATTAGAATAATCAAACTTTTCATTATTACTAAATATATATATATATATATATATAACCAAATAAACTATTGATAGAATTAGAAAATTAATTTAAAAAAATAAATAATCATTTATTAGCACTCTATAAAACACGGTATTTTAAATAAATGAATTTTACTAATAAGTGTTTTAAGAGTATTTTTTAAAGATACTAACTATTAATAGAAAAATAAACTTTTTAAGTTTTGAGTGCATTAAATATATTGATAATGTATTAAAAGAGTCACAATTCATTGTAGTATAGCTTCTTTTTTCTTTAATCCAAATATTTAAAACACTGTGTAGCTAATTTATAAATAAATAAACCGCAAATGTGGTTGATTATAGTATACTAGTAATAAAAAAGAAGAATCACATGCTAAACAGAAGTGGGAGGTGGCGCGTGGGTCCCGCCGTGCACATGCGACGGTGACGGCTCTGAACTTTGCGCCTCCCACTTTTGCACACACACAACATGGTCAAACCTCTTATCTCTATCTCTATCCTTACCCTTTCTCTGTTTTTCTTTGCCCTATATACACCACTTTTTTTACTTCGGGGCACTCTACTATACAGATTGAGATAGTATAGAAAGAGAAAATAATTTTTTTATAGTTATTTTTAATTATTTTATTACTATTCAAAGTGTAGGATTTACTTTTTTTAATTTATCTTTCATTCAATAAAAGATCTTTAAACTTATATCTTTACCATATAATTCATCTTTTACTTTACTCTTTATTTAATCTATATCTTCAACAACCTAATTTCAAAACTCCAATTTTCTAATGTATTTAGTTATTAATAATATTTAGATTTAATTATTATAATTTTATTAAATTTATAATTAAATTTTTATATTTTTTAATTAAATTTTACAATATTTTTAATTTTATAATTAAGTATTTTTCGTGTCAAAAATATTAAAAATAACATAATATTTTTTTATAAAAAATATGTAGTAAAAAATTTAATTAAGTTCTTAATTGTGAATACTTTCAATTTGTAAAAAAATATTCTATTAATTCTAACATATTTTATATTGGCAAGAACTTAATTATAAAATTAAAAGTAATATAGAGACTCAATTGTAAAGAAAAAAATATAAACACTTAATTACAAATTTTGTAAAACTATAATAAATAACAAAGTAATTAAATCTAAATATTAACATATTTATTAAATTATTTTTTATTTATTAAATTTTCCAAATAATAATAAATATGAAATTAGTTTAGATAGTTAATATCTTAAATTCTGACTAAAAGATTTTGGATTAAAATTTTATAATAACTGAAATTGAAAAGATTTTAAATTCAAGTTTTATAATACATAAGCAGTAATGTATATAATGAAAGATAATTCAGAAAATAAAATGTGTACACCGAATCTCTCAATTTTTATTATATACAATAGATTATAAAAGAAAATAAATTAAAATTTGCTTGTTATTTTAAGGATTAATTTCTTATTGTTTAGCAAGATTTTCTACATTATTTCAAAACAAAAAAATAATTTTACATTTTAATGTTTTATGTTCTATGTTATGAAATCATCACTAACACATTTTACTTTTGTTCAAGCCTTTTCTTTTGAAAATTATTAAAACAAAATTTTAGATATTTCAAGTATAAAAATTCTGATATTATATTTATATATTATAAAATTACTTACACTAAAATTTTCAATTAAGCTATTAATATAAGATAGTATTAAAATTCTGATATAAAATTACTTATATTAAATCTTTCAATTAAGGTTCTTAATCTTCTCTGATCTCTTTGTTGCCTGCGTAGCTCCCTCTTTCAATATTCAATATCTTCAATTTGAGGAGTGGGGTTGTAATAAAATAAGATAGTGTATATATATCGCTTATCATTTTGATAATAAAACCTCATATTGATGTCAAAATTTTTAAAAAAATAATAATAACTATTAAATGGTGTATATTTAAAAACCATGTTATTAAAAATTTAGAATAGTAAAGCACTCTACTTAACTTAAAGTAGCATTTATTTTTAAATACTAAAACTGAGACTAGTTAGAGGACTGAAATTTAGTATTATTTTTTATAGTAGTCTTGAAACACAAGATTTTAATGAGAATTCAGAAGACTAAAATTTGTTGTGATAGAGACGAAACTTTTAATAACATTTTTTTAAAAAATATTCTTATTTAATTTTTCAAATTTTAAATTTATCTCTTAATTTTTATATTTATCTTAAACTAAATATAATACTAAAATATAACTTAATCTAATATATTTTACACCAAATAGCCAATGAGTTATAACTCAAATGGTATAGTCTTCCCATACTCAATTAAGAGGTTGCGGGTTCGAGTCTCCTATCTTTGGTAAAAAAAAATATTTTACATCAAATAAAATATAAAAAGAAAAGTATAGGGTACCAACATATTATATGTCAATTTATTGCCAACAATAATTAATTATTATATTTTAAACACATATAAAGAGATACATCCAGAAAATATATCTATAAAAACACTTCTATTAAACACAGCCATAAAAAAGACATTTTTATTAGACACATCCACAAAGACACTTCCATTAAACACAATTATAAATAAGAGTTGGCAAAAATTGACAGAAATACTGTTGGTAACGTAACATGATTGAATATAAAAACTTAGTTTAATTTCTATCTCTTACTTTTTATCTTCTAATCTCAGTCACTCAATTTTAATTTTCCATCCAAAGGCAACCTTGTGAATGTTTAAAGTGTGTATGTAAAGAACTAAATAATAGGAAGTAGCCTCGAAAGATAAATAATAGAGAGAATTGAGGGGGACTGAGGAGCTTGACCTAATTTGGATAACATTATTGAACGAAAACAAGACAAATAATAAACATATTGTCTTCTTGTCTCAACCCTGTCTAGATTAATGAATTTACTCACAAGAATATAGTACATCTTTTTTGTATAACCATTTGAAGTCTAAACATCTTAAAATTTTCCGTTAATCTTGTCAAAGGATGTGTGATATTTAATTTACACATAATAAAATGTCACAATCCATGATGAATTATTGTTAAATTGGTTGGCAAATATTAAATAAACACTCTGCACCACCGAATTTTGATATCTGGCTACTGTAATGATATATGATTTATCATCAAATTATCACATACTCAATTATCGACCCTTTTTTCTGTTGGTTCTTATTTGTATAAATCAATCTTTCTTTAATAATCATTCTCCATATTTAACTGCATATTTTATCTTTAAACTCATATTATAATAATGAACTTGCATATAATCAAGTTAGGTTGCATATAATATAACTAAATTAAGTTGGTTTAATAGTTAATTTATTAATCTGTTTAAGTAAGTGACGAAAGTTGAAATTCTATTTTATCTACATAATAAACTTTTAAATAAAATTTTGATATTAATTTTTGACTTATTAGACTGAAAAATACCATAAATAAATTAAACAGAAACCAATAATAAACTTGCATATTTAAAAAAGGTGAAAATTTAGGTGCAGTCACACGACTTCACGTAAAATTGATAGTTGAGAGTCGTTAGATGAAATTTAGTTAAATCAATCAAATAATCTAACGGCTCTTAGTTATCAACTTCACGTGAAGTCGATTGTACCTGAATTCTACCTTTAAAAAATGATATTATAATAAATTACATATTTAAAATGACAACATAATTTTTTCAACTTCTTACAACAATATAATTTCGTAATCAGTTGTATAACTTTGAATTAAAGATTCGAACCGCACGATTAAATATTGTTGGCTAGAATAGATACTCTCAAAATATCAAAAATAAAAATCCCACATCAAATAAGAACTTTTTAACCGTAATATTAAGAAGATAATGATTAAAGTTATTTTATTTAACATAATATTTATAATTATATATAATATTTATAGTTATATTATTCTAAAAATAATTAAATAATATATAAATACTAAATAAAATAACTTTTCAATGTAGGCTATTTTTTATTATTTCTAAACATTATTACTCCTGAAATATTATTTATGAATAGTTTAATGTAGCTTTGATTTTAAAAGATCTTAAATCCTTATAATCATGATAGATCCATAATGATCCATCATGTGTATGTGGGTGGGGCCAAATGGGGGAGTAGAGATGCTGTTTTTGATGTTTAAGTTCAATAATTGGAGTTTAATTATGTATTGGGTTTCTTGATTTTTCTTTTTTCTTTTTATGTTGTTAGAGATGAATGTTTTTAGGTACACTCTTCCATCTTTGGGTATTGAGATTTTTGTCTGTGATTAAAATAGAAATGTCAAAATCATGATTTAGCTAAAATCTATATATCTAAAGGAAATGTGTTGAAACCATATAATTTAGAACTTTAATTGTGCACATGAAAAATTAAACGTACTAAAAATAACATCAAAATTATTTATTCTTATAGATATAATTCTTTTACTTACCGTTATTATTTTTACTTTCTTAATCGTCAGAATTTAGATTTACTTATTTTATTAGTCTTTATAGATTCACTGAATTTTTAATTAAACCTTTATAATTTTAAAAATTATAATTGAATTTATATATTAAATAAAATTTCCCTCAAACTATCTTTAATTAAAAGATACAAAAATCTCTTCAATATTTATTTCTCTGTTTGATGCATGTAGAATGAGTTATGAAATAATATTTTAAAAATAAATATTATAGGATTATTATATTTTTCTAAAAGCTATTATCAACTAATAAAGATCTAATTATAAAGTTTTATCTAGCATAATAAAGTCACAATGCAATTACAAATTTTTAAATTATAAGAATATAAGTAAAATTAATGAAATTGTAAAAATTAACTTCACCTTAAATTTATTAATATTGTGGACAACATATATCTAAGACAAACAATACAATAAATGAAAGAAATTAAATAATTAACAAAAACCTCTTATTATTTGAAAAAAAAATTTGACAACTATAAGTCAAACAACAACCAATAATTATATATAAAAAAAAGAGTTAACATTATTCTAATAAGTAATAACCATCATATTTTAAAATTCCACTATAAAAGCAATTTCATCTTTTTTCTCCCCTATAATTATTACAGATTTTCTCTTAATATACAATAATCTTCCCTCTTCAATCTTCATTAGAAGAGAGAAAGAAGAGAGGGTCCCAGTGCCAAAGGCCATGTTCCCTTCATGGCTGAGTTGTAGGTCCCAATGGTTTTTCTCCATCACAAGTTATAAATTGTGTTCGTGTGCTGTGTTTCCTCAATCACAAAGAATATATATATAATGCTACAACATATATATAGTCTTTAACTATATCAAAATTTCTGTGGTTTTTTTTATTTAAATAAGAAATGTTTTATTTTCCAATTTAAATCCTTCTAAAAGTAATTGTTATGTATTATGGGTTTGTTTGGATGAGAAAAGATCTTTTTTCTGAGTTATGTTTTTTTAAAAGATCTTATGAAAAAGTAAAAGTAATTTTATGTTTGGGTATTTCATATAAAAAGATCTTTTTATCTATCAATTATGTTTAGGTATAATAATATAAAAGTACTTTTTGTTTATTTATTATATGAAAAACATCTTTTTTTTAAAAGATATTTTAAAAAAAGATGTAAATTACAGCTTCTTAAAAAAGATGTCTAATTTTTCTAGTATTTTTACTTTTACTATTAGAAATTTGCCAAACACATTAAAAAATAAAAAATATCTTTTTTCATTGAAGGATACAATTGGTAGATATGGAATAAATTTCTTACCTAATTCCTCCAACGGTAATTAATCTTCCCAACGTGAACGCAGAAGCTTGAAATTTTAGCTTCACGTAAACATACGTTCAGAGGTGAAAACACTTCTATATTAGGGATTCTAAAAAATTGCCAAACATAACAATAGAACGTTCAAGACGCTCAAACAGACTTTTCTATTACCAACCTGAACCCCAAACACACCCTATATCTCAATTTCACAAGCAGTTTAATTTTGCATTGCAGGCCAAACCTGCAAAGTTAAGGAACAATTATGCTAGTAAAATCGTAAAAGAAAATGTGACATGAACAAATCTAAATTTGAGATCTTATGCCACTAAAATGATTATAGTATAGGATAATTTTTTTCAAAATAATAAATCTGATAATAGTTTCATAGATGCTAATAAATTAAAAAGTTATAAACTTATTAAACATTAGAGTGTCATTTGCTGATACATCCTCACCTTTTTTTTAGTTTGACTCTAATCGCAACTATTGAAGAACTTCCGATGAAAGACTTTTCAACTGAGTTATAACTCGAGTCACCTCTTCACTTCGGCTACGTACTCTATAAAAAAAGCTTCGAACAACAAAATACATTCTCAACTAACTATATGTAAGAGATCAGAAATGCATGTTACCAACACCGAAACAAGTATAAATACATGTAAACATACACATGACTTATTTATTTGTGCAATTAAAAAGTATTTTTTATGAATAAATAAAATTAAAAATAAAAAACTATTATATCATTATTTTTTATATAAATTAAAATTAATTAATTATTCCGATTTCACAAATATATAAATACTTTTTATATAAAATTACAATTATGACTATGAGGGAAAAAATTATTTTATATAAAATGGTATTTTTTAAAGTTAAAAGGTATATTATTTTATTATATAATTATTTATTGGTATATACAAAATAATTAATAAATAAATAACTCAAAAAATAGTATAGATATTTATTTTTTTTAATAAAAAATATTTCTTTTATATATCCTTAAAGAACAAATAAACAAACTGTCACGGCCTGGCCCAAACAGCATACGGGCCGACCCGACCCGTGGACCACCCGATCCGAACGGTCGGGCTTGAGCTGCTCAACCTCCTACCCGGACACGCGTCTCTGACAGTTTCGCTACAGCTGTGTGGAGGAAGCTTCGAGGAAGGTGGGTCTGCCTTTGTGGGACCCACCTCTGACATGGTATAAATGGGGAGGGTCCTACTCCTCCCCCAAGGTATGTCACATATCATTCTCCCACTTTTCGCCTGCACACTTGACTGACTAGAGCATCGGAGTGTCTTTGCAGGTGACACCCCCTTCTCCATACGAAGAGCTCGGGACGTCGGCTGCACCCCCTTTTTTGACCCAGCAACCCAGAACCAGGCAATTTCCTCTCTCATCAACCAAAGTACCAACCCAAACCGTTCGGTACCCGACCTACCAAACACAAACTCAATGTAAGACATGATACATAGTCCATTTTGACCTATTAACATTCTGAAGACTCATAGATAGATTTGATATCTTATTGAATATCAAAGTATTCATCAGACTCCACCACATTAGAAAAGGAATATTTCAAAAAGAAAACTTGCTTTTTTAGTTTATTGGAAGAGGACAGTGTCACTCCAAAATTAATAATACTAATTTGATATAAAACAATTTACATATATACTCTTTTTTTTAATACTAAACAGAAAAGAAAGAAAAAAAATAGAGACAAAATCAAATTAATTGGCTTCATATCTAAATTTATTAGATATTGAAGCTTATTTTATGGTTAACTCCAATTTGAGTGAATGTCCACGTCAGAAGTAGCTGCTTTAGCCATATAATCTGCAACACTATTTGCATTTTTCTGAATTAAAAGAATAGAGACTCTCCAATTCCAATTCATAACCTCTTGTATATGCTTTGCCAAATCCCATTCCCAAATATCCTTATTACCAAGTGTTCTTGTATGGATACCTGGAGGGAGAGCTCAGCCTCTGGGAGTCGACGCCGAGTTATTATCTTCAATGCCGACCTTTAGGCCTTATGACAATCCGAGCTTTTACTCCAAGAGGGTGTCCAATCGCGTAGAGCTTTGAGCAAGAAACAGGGGGGAGTGTACCTGCAAAGGCACTCCGAAGCTTAAGTTAGTATTGAGAATTCAATGTGTCCTTTAGAATAGAAGATCATACCTTTTTATAGGTGATAATATATAAATCGGTTATGTTCCTACTTTATTGCCTGTATTAAAGAGCAATAATAAGGGTAAACGTCAGGTTGGACGTTTCATATTTGTGAAGCCGTTCGTTAAGCTGATTTGTAACGTCACTTTTTAATAAATGACATTGATTGTCGATCAGTAACTGTAACGCCGATTAATAACGTTGAATGCCGATTAATGACTGCAATGCCGAACTATAACGCCAATTTTCTGAATAATGATGTGAATAATGCCGAGTTATGAATGATAAAGCCGATTTATGATATTGAATTTGTAATGGCCGGACCACAGCCCCCAAGCTTAGCCTGGGAAAATGTTTAATGAAGCAGGTTGAACTTTTAATGATGTATGAGTTGGCTGCTGAATAGTTCGGCGTGTGGTTCTGCCTTGTAGCCCCCAGGTCAAGGTGCTTTATTGAACAGTTACTGAGACTATAGGCATTCATGATTAGGATAGAGAAATAATTAAATGAAGGTATTAATGAGTTTGCGTGTTTCCAAGGTGGGTTAATTGGGTTGGACGTGACTAATTTGATGGGAAGTGAAAGCGAGATTTTGGGTTAAAGTGTGTGAATTAAAGTTTTAGGAATTCTGGAGGTTTGCATGGTTAGAGTTTTATTTTTTCTCAAGCGTTTTCAACCAAAACATGAGTAAAAGAGGTGAGTGTCTCTTAGTTCTTTTTTGGTTTTTCTGTTTAATCATTTTTTCTTCTTCTCCTTCTCTACTTTTGTTTTTCCAATGGGTTATGAGAAAGAAACAAAAGGGGAGGTAGACTGGTCTTATGACTGGGTGAATGATGATGTAAGGGATCGTGTTTCTCTATTTTTGGATGTTGGTGCTGTGAATAAGATAGATAAGTCTAATGTTGTTAGGGCTAATTCTGAGTTTCGATTGGAGCTGCTCCCCTGTATGGTTGATGATAGGATTTTTCATAGAGGGGAGGGTTTTGAGCATTTTTTATGTATAGCTGTGTTATAGAGGAACAAAGGGTGAGAATTCCTTTCAGTGATTTTGAGTGTAAAGTTCTGAAGCAGTTGAACTGTGCGCCCTCACAACTTCACCCCAATGGTTGGGCTTTCCTTCGGGCATTTGAGATTCTTATGGAATTCTTGGAAGAAAATCCATCAGTGGAGCTATTTTTCTCATTGTTTCAGGCGAAGGGTGTTTGGAAGGGTGGTTGGGTAAATTTGAACAGCTCTCCGGAGTTTGGTGTGTTCAAGCTATACAAATCGTCTTTTAAGAACTTTAAGAAAATGTACCTTAAGGTAAGTAGCTGCGAGGATGACTTTCCGTTCTATGTAGACGAGTATTTGGGGGAAAAATTTCCTCTCTGGTGGTATTCAGAGCCTCAAAACATTTTAGGGCCTGACACTATAAGTCCAAAAGATGAGTGCATAATTGAGTTTTTGACTGAGGTTGTTGATCGGAAGGAGTTGATTTCTGTTTACGCTCTGCTGCAGTGGGAGGAAAATAAGGCTGCTATTATAGATTATTTGGGTAAGATTTTGAATTGTGATTGTTGCATCATATCTGAGGTTTTTTGAACAGGTTTTGTTTTCCTTGTTTTTCAGGTGGTAAGTACCCAAGTGTATCTGCAGCGAGTTTGAGGTCTCAGGTGAAGAGCAAAGGGTTGGATAAGGAGGTATCCTCGTCGAAGGCGGATAAGGTCGGTGTTAGCGAGGTTGATCAAGCAAGGCCGGAGAGGAGGAAAGTTATTGCTAAGAAGAGAAAGGGTGATGTGGTGGATTTGTCCGACGTTTCTGATGATGAGAGGGATGATGTTCCAATGGAGGAGGTTCATAGGTTTTGTGATAACCAGAAAAAGTTGCATGGTTTTGTTGAGCGGAGTGAGGGATCGTCCCTCTGGGGGAAAGATCATCCTTTCATGATCACTGCTGATGAGGTATGCCAGACCCCGTCTGATGTTAGTTTGGCGGAAGAGGTGGGGGATGTGGCGATTGATCAATATATGCAGGTGATGTATATTTTTTGAGGTAAAAAAGTTTTGTATTTGTGTTTTTGTTTTGTGAAAAAGTAATGGGTTAATGTATGATCCTCAGGTGGTAGGTCTGCGGCTGGCGAGTTTAGGACGGAGCCGCGAAAAGATTCATCGGAAGTTGGTTGAGAAAAAAGGAGGATCCGAGTTTGAGGGAAGAGTTGGCTATAAAGGTTGCTAAGGTTTCCGAGCTTGAGGTGAAGTTGATTGAGGTTGAGAAACATTTGAAAGAGGTAAAGGAGAGCTATGCAAAAGATGTTGAAGATTTAAAGAAGAAAGAAGCTGATTTATCTTCTTTGAGTACTCGTATGATCGAGGTTACTGCTCAGTTGAAGGAGGTGGAGAAGAACAAACAAGGAGAAATTCTTGATTCCTTCTTTGAAGGGTTTGAGAGGGTTGTTCTTCAGGCAAGATTTCTGGCTCCCGAGGTGAATTTCTCGGCAATGGATCCAGGGAAAATAGTGCAAGATGGCGTTATGGTTGAAGATGATGGTGCCGCTGAGCAAGGAGATGAAAATGTTTAGTTTGTGTGTTTGTTTTGTTGCTGTTTGTAGACTTATTTTGCTCCTGGATTGAGCTTTATTTTGTGATATTATGTATGCTGCTGTTTTGTGAACAACAAACTCTTGGTATTTCAGGTTACATGTTGTGTTCTGCATGTGATGACTATAATATGATATTGTTGTTTGTATGATATGTGGGTGGTTTTCTGTTTTGTGAATGTGGTATTGATGTCGAATATAGTAGTGGTATTAATGGTGTAATACTATTAATTTGATGGAAAAGTATCATGTAGAGGCCTGATTAGGCCGAAATTGTGATGTTGAATCATAAAAATTGCATTGTGTTTTAGTGAGCGGCTATTAAAAATCGGCTAATCTGTATTCGGTTGCGAAGGATTTGTTCGGCAGTTAGTTAGTCCGACCCGCTTTTTGTTAATATTTGCGGCATAGTCGGGTTGGGATCTTAGCGTTGTGATTCTTACTAAGAGATTTGATGGTTTTGTTTAATTCAGAAATGACTGGATTTCGATTTAGATTGGTAATTAGTTTGGTAGAGTCTGTGTGATCGGCTTGCGATTAAGATTAGATATTTGTTTGAATGAATTTCCGTTATAAGGTTTGCTATCGGATTCATTGATTGTATCCGAGTATTGGGTTCCGTTTTAAGGTCGGTAGTCGGGTTGACTGATTGCATCCGAGTGATCGGATTCCATTTTAAGGTCGACAGTCAGAATGACTGATTACATCCGAGTGATCGGATTCCATTTTAAGGTCGGCAGTAAGAATGACTAATTGTATCTGAATGGTCGGATTGATAGTATAGATCGGCATTATATGTTTATGTATGAAGCGAGAGATGTAGGAAGTGATGAGTTGTTAAAATAAAATATTTATTGAAGAACCTTTGATTCCAAAGGCCCAGGTAGGCTAGCCTCGTTAAAACCTCTCCAAGCAAAACCATTTGTGGGAAAAATCTTGGTAGTAGGAAAAAGAGTACTGGCCTGTCCCTGGTTTTAACTGTAATATAACTTTAAGGAAGATACATTCCAAGTGTTAGGAAGATCTTTACCCTCTAGGGTTTGTAGTCGGTAGGCTCCATTGCCGATTATTTCTGTGACTCGGTAAGGGCCGTCCCAATTAGCTGCTAGTTTGCCATGTTGTGATGGTTTTCTAGCTTGTTCTATTTTCCTAAGCACAAGGTCATTTACACGGAAGGATCTTGGATGAAGTCGTTGGTTATATCTTCGAACAATGTGCTGCTGCATAGCTAAATGTTTGATTGCTGTGGACGATCTGAGTTCTTCAATGAGATCAAGTTCGGTTTGCCGAGCTATGTCTTGTGTAGTTTGGTCGGCCAATTCTGTGCGTAGTGAGGATTGGGAGATCTCCACTGGTATCATTGCGTCTGAACCGTAGACTAGACGGAAAGATGTCTCCTTTGTGGTGGAGTGAATTGTCGTATTGTATCCCCATATGATCTCTGGGATAAGCTCGGCCAGTTTCTTTCTTAGAGCATGTAGTATTACTTTATTTGCGGCTTCAGCTAACCCATTTGTTTGTGGGTGCTCTACTGATGAGAAGTGTTGTTTGATTTTCAAGTTCTGCAAAAAGGATATGAATTTTTGATCGGCAAACTGGCGACCATTATCTGTGATAAGTGCCGAGGAGTGCCGAATCGACAAATAATATATTTCCAAACAAAGGAAAGCATTTGTTGTGATGTAATCTTGGCTAGAGGTTGTGCCTCTATCCATTTGGAAAAATAATCAATTGCTACCATAAGGAATTTTACCTGACCTGCTGCTATGGGGAAAGTGCCGAGGATATCTATGCCCCATTGGTTGAACGGTCAACTAACCTCGGAACAGTGTAGGAGTTTGGCCAGGAGATGTGTAATCAGACTGTGTTTTTGGCAATTGTTACAGCTTTTAACTTTTGCTTGACAATCTTGTCATATAGTCGGCCAATATAAGCCAGCTCTGAGGATTTTTGAATACAGACTTCGGGCTCCGAGGTGTGTTCTACAGATCTCTTTATGTGCCTCAGCAAGTGCGAGTTTGGCTTCTGTTCTGCAAATACATTTAAGCAATGGACGAGAGAATCCCCGTCTATATAGGCAATTATTATAAATTGAAAAAAAGGAGGCTTGTCGGCGGAAGTGTCGAGCATTTCGACGTCGCCTGGCAAGATCCCTGTTTGGAGATACTGTATGTACGGGGATCTCCAATCTGCTTCCTGTGTTACACTTAAGACTTGTGTTAGTTCAATGCTTGGCTTAAGTAGTGTTGACTGATAAAGTGATGATCCATTTGGTTGAGTGTTGGCGAGTTTAGACAGAATGTCAGCTCGACCATTACTCTCCCTTGGTATGTGCTCTATTTAATATTTAGAAAATTTTGGAAGTAAATTTTGTACGACAGCCAGGTATTTAGAAAGAAATGGGTCCTTAACTTGGTATAAGTTATTTACCTGTTGGACGATAAGTAAGGAGTCGCAATATACCTTAAGTTCGGTGATGTTTAGGTTGGCAGCGAGTTTAAGGCCGGCAATTAGTGCTTCATACTCACTTTGATTGTTGCTTGCTTTAAATGAGAAGTTAAGGGAGTGTTCGATGACGTTGCCGTGGCCATCGTCAAGTATGATACCTGTGCCACACCCCTGTGGGTTGGAGGACCCGTCGACGTATAAAGACCATTCAATGTAGTCTTCAGTTGTGCTCGGTACTGAGAATTCGGTAATAAAGTCAACCAAAAACTGGGATTTGATGGATGCTCGACCTTCGTACTTGATATCGAATTCGGATAGCTCCACAGACCATTTTACTAGTCGGCCAGCCAGCTCAGGCTTCTGCAGGACTTGCCGCTAAGGTTTATCTGTTCGAACATGGATTTCATGGCTCTGAAAATATGGTCGGAGTCTCCTGGCTGAAAAGACAAGGGCGAGGGCCAATTTCTCAATGCTCGGGTATCGAAGCTCGGCGTTCTGTAAGGTTTTGCTGGTAAAATAGATCGGGAATTGTTTCTTTTCTCTTTCTGCGATAAGGGCGGAGATTATAGCCCAGTTAGTGACAGATAAATATAAAAATAATGGCTCCCCTTGTAGGGGGTTTGTAAAATTGGTGGTTTTGAAAGAGTTTCTTTGATGGTTGTAAATGCTTGTTCGCATTCATTAGTCCATTGGAAAGCTCTTTTGTTTTTTAAAGTCTGGAAAAAACATGAGGATTTAGAAGCTAGGCAAGGTAAAAATCTTGAAAGTGCAGCAAGTCTCCTTGTTAACCGTTGGACTTCCTTAATGGTGTGTAGACTTGTCATGTCTAAAATAGCTCGGCATTTTTCTGGATTTGCCTCAATACCTCGGCTAGTGAGCATGAAGTTGAGGAATTTACCGCTTTGAACACCAAATGCACACTTTTCGGGATTTAACCGCATGTTGTATTTTCTTAACTGTCTGAAGATTTCTGTGACGTCATCAAGGTGATTTTTGCCGATCTTTGTCTTGGCGACCATATCGTCGACGTAGACCTCAATGTTTCTGCCAATTTGTTTGGCGAAGATTTTGTCCATTAGACATTGATATGTTGCACCTGCATTCTTAAGACCAAATGGCATGACCTTATAACAATAGTTTCCATATTCAGTAATAAAGGTTGTCTTATTTTGATCGGATGGATGCATTTGGATCTGGTTATAACCAGAATATGCATCCATAAAGCTGAGTTTTTCAGAACCAGAGGCATTATCAACTAAACAATCAATAGAGGGTAAATGGTAGGAATCTTTGGGGCATGCTTTGTTGAGATCGGTGAAATCAACACACATGCGCCATTTACTGTTATGTTTTTTAACCGTGACGACGTTTGCCAGCCATGTTGTGAATCTGATTTCTTAGATGAAGCCTGCATTGATGAGCTTCTTGGTTTCTTCTAGGGAAGCCTGTTTTCGGTCGTGGCCGAGATTTCTCTTTTTCTGTGCTATAGGTCGGATAGATGGATCTAACGCTAACTTGTGTGATATGATGGATGGGTCGATTCCTGGCATATCAGCTGGGGTCCAAGCAAACAGGTCGGCATTTTGTTGTAAGAATGCTCGGAATGATGATTTTTCTTCTGAGGACAATGTTGAGCCAACGTATGTGAATTTTTCTGTGTTTTCTGTGAAATAGATTTTATCTAGGTCTTCTGTTGGGGTTGGCCTTTCTAGTGTTCCTGCTCTGGGATCAAGGTCGGCCAGCATGTGTTGGTCATTCATGTTGCCGATATTGTGAACCTGGGCTTTTGTGTTACGGTTAGGTCTTTTGAGACTATTGTTGTAGCACTCCCTGGCTTCTCGGGCATCACTGTGAATGGTTGCAATTGTGTTGTCCTGCAAAGGGAACTTAACACAAAGATGAATTGTAGATACTATAGCGCCGAATCTATTCAAGAAACGTCGACCAAGTATTAAATTATAGGGACTGAAGCAATCAACAACTAAGTATTGAATGTTGGAAGTTTTTGACGAGGGAAACTTACCGAGTGTGGTTTGTAACCACACAGAGCCCATAACCAGGACTCGCTCACCTGAGAATCCCACTAAGTCACCAGTGGAAGGTTGGATGACGTGATTGCTCAGTTTTATTTTCTGGAATGTTGAGTAAAAGAGAATGTCGGCGCTGCTGCCTGGGTCGAGCAACACCTTTTTAACTAGGAGATCTCCAAGCTGTAGGGAGATTACGACGGGATCATCCAGATTTGCTACGCTGTTGTCATGATCGGCTGTCTGGAATGTTATCTGTGGAGATTTCGGCAGCGGCTACTGTTGGCTTTGATCGGCATTGACGGAAAGTATAGCTCGGTAAGATCTTTTTCTTGCCGAGCTTGTGGATCCTCCACCTGCAAAACCTTTGGAAATATAGTTAATTGTACGTGTTGGTAGTTCAGGATGGCTATTGTTCGGTCGGTCTCTATCTCGGCTATGTTGTGTAACCAAGGTTTGGTCTCCTGAAGGAGGTGCTCGCCGCTGCCTGTGGCCGCTGATGTATTTGTCTAGGTGACCTTGTCGAGCTAATCGCTCAAGTAGGTCTTTGGCGATGACGCAGTCGTCGGTATTGTGTCCGTGCTTCTGGTGGAAGGAGCAATATTTTGATCGGTCAGTGCCTTCTGAATCTGGGTAACTGCCAACTTTTCTTGGTGGCTTGATTAATTTCGAATTCAAGATTTCCTTGATGATATCATCGCCCTTAGTGTTGAATTTGGTGTAGGTCTCATATCGTGAAATTGGTTTGAAATTCTTTTTGCTGTCCCATGGTTTGTCGTCGTCTCTATAGTGAGGCTTTTCTACTTTTCGAGCTTGTCGGAGTTCTTCGATGTCAATCTGTCCTTTAGCTTTTTCACGGAACTCGGCCATAGTTTTTGGTTTGGCCACAGCAATAGTTTCCTGGAATTTTCCTGGTCTTAATCCGCTTTTTATGGCGTGTAGTTCCACCTCGGGTGGAGGTCGGGTATACTTATGGCTATCTTTGTGAAGCGCGTCATGTAGTCCTTGAGGCTTTTGTGCTGGCCTTGCTTGACTGTGTTCAGGTAATCGAAGTCATGTAGGTAGATGGCTGATCCAGCAAAGTGCTCCTCAAAGGGCTTTGATATGTCTCGGAATCGAGAAATGGAACCTGCAGGCAGAGAACAAAACCAATCAAGTGCAGGACCATCTAAGTAAGATGGAAAACAACGACACAAAACTTTATCGGATGCACCGTTTACTATCATTATGGAGGTGAATTTCTTGATGTATTTCTTCGGATCACCTAACCCATCATAGGGAGTTAGGGTGGTCGGCAGAGTAAACCTTCGGGGTAGCACGAAGTTCATCATTCTCTATGTCTTTCTGAGCTTCCTCATTATGTTCGGGTTGCTCCTCTTCCTGTCGAGCAGTGTCTGAGACATGTGTTGGCCCTGACTGCTGCTCGGCTTCTTCTGTCCGTTCTTGGCGGTCATTGTTGTTTTCGATTCGAGTGTTATTCAAGTTGGCAATTTGATTTGCCATTCTTTGGTTATCCTCGGCCACAGCTTGCCTCAACTCAGTCACCATCCGGAGCAATTCGGATGGTGTGGGTGGAGGTTGTTCAGCCATGACTTCAAACGGGAACCTTGAGGCCGATGATATATGGAGAGGTTTATATTTTTCGGCCCCACGGTGGGCGCCAATTGTTCTTGTATGGATACCTGGAGGGAGAGCTCAGCATCTGGGAGTCGACACCAAGTTATTATCTTCAATGCCGACCTTTAGGCCTTATGACAATCCGAGCTTTTACTCCAAGAGGGTGTCCAATCGCGTAGAGCTTTGAGCAAGAAACAGGGGGGGAGTGTACCTGCAAAGGCACTCCGAAACTTAAGTTAGTATTGAGAATTCAATGTGTCTTTTAGAATAGAAGATCATACCTTTTTATAGGTGATAATGTATAAATCGGTTATGTTCCTGCTTTATTGCCTGTATTAAAGAGCAATAATAAGGGTAAACGTCAGGTTGGACGTTTCATATTTGTGAAGCCGTTCGTTAAGCTGATTTGTAACGTCACTTTTTAATAAATGACATTGATTGTCAATCAGTAACTATAACGCCGATTAATAATGTTGAATGCCGATTAATGACTGCAATGCCAAACTATAACGCCGATTTTCTGAGTAATGATGTGAATAATGCCGAGTTATGAATGATAAAGCCGATTTATGATATTGGATTTGTAATGGCCGGACCACCAAGCATTCTTTGGTTTACTAAGAAAAGAACTTCTAAACAATTTGTTTCATAAATAATCTCACGAAATCCACTATCCCAAACTAGAAGTAAACCTCTCCAAATCGCATACAATTCAGCCAAAAAAACACTGCACACTTCGACTTTTCCAATGCAACCTTTCAACGAACATCCATCAGAATTGCGAATGATACAACCAAAATGAGCATAGCCAAAAGGAGTAAAACAACTAGCATCACAATTCAATTTAACAGAATAAACTGGAGGTGGAACCCAATGCAAACAAAGCGAAGGAGGAGACAAAGATTGGTGCATAGCAAAAATAGTGTGGAACTCCCTTACTGAACTACGAATCAAACTCACCACTTTACTATCACTCCAAGAGTCATCTATATTAAATAAGTCATGATTCCTACTTCTCCAAATCCACCAAATGGTCGAAGAGAAAAGAAAAATATCTCCACTCTTTGCACCTATGTAGAGCCAATCACGTAAATTTGAATTATCTGAATACATGCGTAAAAAATTTCAGACCTCCTTGGCACTAGGGCACTTCCGAAGATAATAAAGAATGGATTCAAAACCATTATGACATCGATGACAGGTGTTAGATAAAGTTAAGCCATGACCCAAACGAAACTCTGCCGTAGGAATGGCGTTATGAAGACTGAGCCAAATCAAGAACTTGTATTTCTCAAGAATATGCAGTCGTCATACCCACAACCAATTATCGCGCTCATTCCAGTCCAACTTTCTTTTGGCTAGCCAATTGTACTCACTCCTAACTGAGTAGAGTCTAGAAGATGCCACACTCCACGACCAACCCGAACTCTCTCCAGTATTCAAATTCGGATTATAAACATTCAAACGCTGTTTGACATCTTCTGAAATGTTAGAGAAAACATAATGGAGATTCCATTGACCATCTTTCCAAACGTCTCTAATAGTTAAATTAGAGTCAGATATATGTACAAAAGGGACATTTTGAGCAATTGGGTCCTCAATACTCCAATTGTCAAACCAAAAAGATTGATCAAGTGACCCAACGCACCAAGAGAAAACATCCTTAAGAGCACCAAAAGCCTTTGAGATACTCTTCCAAATATGAGACGCGTTGCAAGGGACAAGGCCATCTAAAACTCTCTCATTCCTCAGATACTTCGCCCTCAATAGAGCAACCCAAGGTTTGTCCTGACAATGAAAAAGTTGTCAAACCAATTTACCAAGTAAAGATATATTAAGTTATTAACACACGCAAGATCTCTAACACTCAGGCCACCAAATTTCTTTGGAGTGACCACGGTCCTCCAATTAACAAGAGAAATACCCTTGCCATCAAATTAACCCTTCTAAAGGAACTGTCTCATCATAGAAGACAATTTATCACAAATCCAATTTGAAAAAAAAAGATACCTGCATATGATAGATAGGAATGGATGCTGCAACAGAATTGATCAGACAAAGTCTTTCTGTTTCATTTAGAAGCTTTCTTTTTTAATTAGCTAATCTTCCCCTCATATTTTCAATCACTGAATGAAAATAAATTCTACTAATACGAAAATGATTAAGGTTAACTCCAATATATCTTCCTAAGTTCAAAACAAAAAATTACACATATACTTTATAGTAAAAGTAATATATTTCAATTTAAAAGTAATAATTATCAATTTGACAGTAACAAAACTTGTATGCTCCTTATTTATTTGCATATATGGAGGATTTAATGTACAAGCTAAGTGACAATTCTTATGAATGACACTAATAAGAAGACACCCAAGAAAAAATTCTAATGAACGATATTGGATCTGGAGTCAAATCAATACAACATGATTAGCTAGTGAAATATTATTCATACTTTTCCACCTTATGCTCAAAAAGAAAAGGCTAGAAACAAGCATAGAATCTCCGATCCCACAGTCCCACACAAGTAGGAATGAAAGAACATTGTCGAAGCCTGATGAATGATGATCATGTTTTAATTTAACTCATATATATATATATATATATAACTCATGTTTTAATTCACGGATTGAGTTGGTTAAATTTAGAGAAGAATAAGAATTAAACTGATAAAATTTATTCGTTTCGTTTGGATCAGGTAATAGCTCAAATGAGTAATATAAAACTAGTAAGTACATATAAACTATGTCTTTAATTAAATATCATAAAATAAACTAGTAAGTACATATATTTTATTTTTTAAGTGTAATATAAAACTAATTGAATAACTAAATTAGTTTGAATTTTGTAACTATAAAATTAATATTTAAATCAATTAAGAACAAATTTGATTATATAAAATTCAAATTACCCAACAAACATAAAATTAATTAAGTTGATTTTAATCAGATAATCGAATTATTCATATCGATCAAAATTCCTACCAAGTGATGGTCTTTTTCACTTTTGAAAATATTCTCTTTTTTTTGTTAGATTTTTTTAAAAATATTTTAAAATAACACTAATGTTATTATGAGAATTTAGGTAGCATTTGGTTGATATTCATATCTCAATGAGGCATGGATACGATGACAAATATTTGCTATGTTGATTTGGTGAGACATAGATTTTTGAAAAAAGCGAAAAGATACAGATGAATACAGAAACATCAAATTTGTGTACCTTTAATTTGGTGAGATATTGAGACACAACTTGTGAGACACTAATTTTTTACTCTTTTATCCTTATTCAATTTTTAAATTTTCAATATTTGACGTCCTATCTTCTCAAACCTTTCTTTTTTCTCTTTCTCTTTCAGATTCTACAACTAACCACCTCTTTCTTTTTCACTAGTCACAAGTCTCCTCCTTCTGCCTTCCTCAACCCCTCACCCACCAATGGAAATTCAATTGTCGTCTCTTCTTCTTCTTCTGATGTTGCCGTCCGATTTACCGTTTGCTGTCGCATTACTCCGCCTATTCCATGGACGCGCATTCTTCTGCGTTCTGTCTCATCACTGTTGTCAAGGCTGCCTCATCGCATTCTCCCTCTTTTAGATTCGTTTTGTCTCTCCTCCACACTTTCTATATCCAAGCTCCATTTTTCAGATCTGCTTTGTCTCTTCTTCTTTCTCTCGATTTGTCTCTTTCGATTCTACTTCTGCCTCTTTTTTTTTAAGTAGTTGTCTCCGTCATTCTCTTTTTTGCTGTCTTCTTCTTCTAATTTTCTGCTTCTTTCTTGTAATCATCTTCTTCTTCTTCTCTTTCTAATTTTGGGCTCTAGTTTTTTTTTTTTAAGAAAAAAATTATACATTTAAGTTTTTATTTATTTGAATTTTGATTAATTTTTGATAAATTCTGGATTTTGATTTTTTTTTAAATCGTATAGTTAATATTTGAATGATAATTTTGAGATGATATTAAAAAAATAAAAAATATGAAAAAAAAATAAAAATTCAATGATGATATTAATATTATACCATGTTTAGAGTGATAAGTATGTAGTAATAATGATAAAATTTGTGATTAAATAAAAAATAATTCAATCTTTTTTAAATATTTATATATCTTATTTACTATTTTTGTCAAATATAATATATAAATATAAATATTTTATATCTATGTTTCATTTTGTATATCAAACTAAACAGAACCTTAGATAGTATAGCACTATAGCCACAAATTAAAGGTTTGTGTATATATATATATATTTTGTGCAGGTTTTTTATTTTAAAATAAAAATAGATAAGCTTCTTTAATCGAAAAAAAAAAAAACTCTCAAATATTTGTATAAAATTTATAAAATAATCAGAATTTTAAAAAAATAAATTCGGATTCGTTTGGAAAAGCAAAACCACTTTTGATTATAATTTTTGAAGCACGGACACTTCGCTGCCGTGTCTGTGTGTCGGACATATTTTGGATACGACACTCACCGACACTTGTTCGACACACGTGTCTGTTGTGTCCAACCGTATCTTGATAGAAAATAAAAAAAAATTTTTCCGGACACGTTTGGACACACCTAAATACCATCACGTGTCAGCGTTTTCAGTCTTATTCTTAATATATATTCTTAAAATAAATTTAGATATAGTATATATCATTATTTATTAAAACAAAAAATATTTTAAATACTTGATATAATTAAAATAAGACATTAAAAATAATTAAAAAATTTAATTTATATTTTAATATCAATAAAATATCAAAATATCATTACAATTTATCTAAAAGATACTTTATATTTTATATGTATGTGTGTTCTCGTGTCATATAAAATTTTAAAATTTACGTGTCGACGTGTCTCGTGTCGTGTCGTGTCCCGTATCCATGTCAATGTCCATACATAATGGATTATAATCGACTTTTTTACTCAACTATATATATATACATAAAAGCGAAGTAGAGGATAATTATTAGTATTTAATACCTAATGTTAAGTTTAAAATTTATACAGAAGACAAATTACCAAGTTGTACGGATAGAGTCCACCATAAATATAGCCAATATAATGTAGATCAATTAATTTAAGTTAGCCGAATAATTAGTTTATTGAAGTAAGTGTTCAGAGTTAAAATTTTATTTTATGTATATAATAATTTATTGTTTAATAATAAATCTTAAATAAAACTCAAATTAATAATAAATTAATTTTTAATTTATCAAATTAAAATTGTATTGTAAACAAATATATATATATACGTACGTTTGTTTGGTAATGCACAAGAACAAAGATTTCCTATTCATGTCTCCCTCAATTTCAAACTATCTATCAGAAAGATTTATTACATGTGTTTATTTAATTAAATGTAAATTCAAATATTATTACAACTTATTTATTATTATTTTTTTTTGGTGACTTCAACTTATTTATTATTTGTTTATATGTGTAATTTTTGGCGAAAGCTAGTGCACTCCAAACAAAGTAGGGAGTGCAGCACTCTTTAAAAGTTAACCTATTATTAAAAGTGATCAGATAAATTAAATTTATTTATTATTGTTATTTTTTTTTGTCATGGGTTGAACAAACAAACCGACACTAACAAAAAAAACTAATTCGCTCGTTTAACACAGGACTATCTTTACACCAGAAAAGTACTCAGAAAAAATTGATCGAATTCTTCCACTATTGTTCTGTCTAGGCACAGATTTTGACGCTATTGAACCCACCCCATTTCACCTCTACCATAAATTGACCTTCAAAGCCCGAAAAATTGCTGCCATAGAAAAGAAAGACGTTGTCTATCGCCGCTGCTGGTTGGCTAACTCCAAACGTAAAATTGATTCTGTAGAAGAACCTGGTCTCCATGAAGGCGCCATGATTCTCAGATGACGAGGCAGTCAAAGCAAATACATGACAGTTACAACAAGTCCATTATTTTTTATTTCAAATTATCCTCAACGTGTACGTAATAGAATGAAAAATTAAAATACAATTATATTTAAACAATTATTTGTATTTTTTATTAATTTATTCAAAAAATAATTAAATTTTGAAGCTAATTGGTATAAAATATTACAGATATAAAACTAAAAAAATTTTTATTTGTATAAGAATGAGTCTAATAAATAATTATTCTATTTAATATATAATTAAGAGTATTTCTTTCTTTGTCAACGAGTTATAGTTCAAATGACATAGTCTCTATATTCACCTAAGAGTTGGTAAAAAAAAAAGAATACTTCTTTTTTTTATTAACTTTTTTAAACATTAGTTATTTATTTTACATACAATATAAAAATAAATGAATATAATATTTATTGAGTAGACGCAGTTACGTAAAATTTTTTTATTGTCATAGTATTTGAACCAAAGAAAAGAAAGTATTATTTTAAGAAAAATTAATAATATATTTTTAATAATATTCTTAATACAAAATAATAAATTTTAAATATTTTTTAAATAATATATATTAACTAAAATGATATAATTATTCCAAATAATATATTATAAATATAGTAAAATGACATATTTCAATAAAAAAATTGTTAATAAAAAATTATATGAATTTTTGTTTCACACAAAATAAAATTATTATATGTTTGTTTGCTTTTTACGTTGTATATATGTTTTTTCAATTAAATTAATATAATACAAAATCTTTTATCATTTTATTCATATTTAATGTTTTAATTTTGTTTCTCACAAAATAAAATTATATATATATATATATATATAAAACACAAAATTTTTTATTATTGTGTTTATATTTAATATTATAATTTTATTTCACATAAAACAAAATTTATTTAAATTTTAATATTATATACATAATATATATGTAACACAAAATTTTTTATCATTGTGTTTATATTTAATATTATAATTTTCTTTCACACAAAACAAAATTTAGTTAAATTTTAATATTATATACATAATATATATTTAATATTATTTTTTTAAGATTCTAATATATCTTTTTTTTTCTAGATTTAGTACATAAATTTTCAACTTATTTTTTATGTATTATTTATTTTAATTATAAAGTCCAATAACTTTTTTTTTGTGTACAGACATATTGTTTTTAATATTTATATACTATTTTTTTATTTTGAACTTCAGTCCAATATCTGAGACTTACAAAAAAAATCTAAAACTTGAAAAAAATGATTAACCTGATTAACAGGTTACCTTCTTAAATCCAGACCATTCAAATAAAATATAATAAATGAAGAGTTCAGATTTAATGAATTCATAAGGTGTGCAGCACTCCATACTTAGCAAGGAGCATTTAAGGATGAGCCGTAATTTTTCTTATTTTATTTTTGAAGGTAATTTTTAAAAAATTGTGAAAAAGAGGATAAAGGTTGAAGGGCGGTGAGCGTGCACCGTAAAGCAGCGGAATTTGCGGCACTTTTGACGGATTTCCAATCCCCACGTATGCCCAGTCCCCTCATTGAAACCACTCATATCATGCCACGTGGAATCATGCATAGGGTATACTTCTTCTAATCCTTTTCCCCTTAAATTTAATTAAATGATGGTTTTTAAAAAAAAAATTTGTTTTTTAATATGTTGACTGTATAGAAAAATTGAATAATTAACCTTCCTTTTTATATCTTTCAAAAAATTATTTTTGTCGTGGTATAGTTAAAAAAATTTCTTATTAGCAGAATTCTTTTTCTTTTATTATATTTTGAACGCATAAAATAATCACATCTTGAATATCCATAATTAAATTTCGGACAAATAAAATTTGAAACATGCATTAAATATATTCTACAAATACATAAGTATTTATCAAGTTTTAATTTATATTTTTATAAGCATAAAAATAATACAATAAGTTAATTATTTAAAATTTAAATCAATTATAATACTTTAAATTCTATTAAAATATACAAGAATATTTATTTTATGTATTAAAGAAGTGTGCAATTAGATATATTATTAAGAAAACAGATGATAATTATATTTATCCTTTAATTTCTAAAAGATACTAGAGTAATTATCTTATAACTTTTCCGTTGTTTCGTTTTACTAAATTCTATATCTTTTTTTAAACTCTTATATTTAAATAAACAAAAATATTATTTATACACTAAAATTAATTATTAAAATCAGCTACTAATATATTTATATATAAATACATGTATGATTTAATTTATTTTTAATGTATATTTATATTCTAATATATATTTTATATTAAAAATTAATTTTAGTATACACATAGCATAACAACCAATACCTAAGCATAATTATATCCACAAAACCTTACATACACTTGTTCAAACAATTACAAAAATAGGCACAAAAATAATTAAAGGAGTAGCTTTTTCAACTTAAAAGGATAGTAATTATGTTAAAACACAAAAAATTAAACTAGAGCGGTAACCGCTATCCACTAACCTAATAACCACCGTACCCTAATCATGTTTAATTTGTGATTTGTGTTTAATGATGATAAATGTAAAAAGGTGTGGTTATTAATTATTCTATTCGCTTGATGAATAATGGGGTAGCACTGTAGATTTGGATATGTTACGAAATAAATAGTGCTTGCTTGTTAGCTATGACTTTATAGGATTATTATTAGAGGAGTGTTAGAAGGCCAAAAATATTGTGTTTATTGGATTGGATTCTTGCTTTGCAAACAGTTAAATTATTAAAGCTAAGAAAACAATTAAACAAACACCGCAATATACACACCTGAGATAGAGACGCACCACAAATATTTATCACTTCTCAATATATGCATTAATTAAGAATCAGATACACATTCACAATATAGCCATATACTGTTATTGATTTCTTTACAAATTCTTATAATTTTTTTAAATTTTTAATTAGAGTTTTATAATTTAAAAATTTGTAACTAGATTTGTATATTAGATAAAAATTTTGTAATTAATAAATTTTTAAGATTATAATTTAATATTTATAACTTAATATTTAAGATTATAATTTAAAATTTAAAATGAGTAGCGATAGTTGACTAGCTGATAACAAAAAGTGAAGTTGTGGAGATTTTTTTCAATAATAAAATAAAAAAATTATTATTTCTTTAAATATGATTTTTAGACTTTAATTTATTAAATATAATTTTTTTTTGTATTTGGGCAAGTTTGCCGTATCCGGTGAACTCTATAAAAATCAAGTTCTTATCCCAACAAACTCTACTCATATTTTTTGAAATTCGTACTTTTAATCTATATTATTGTCTAGAAAATAGTATATAAATCTACAAATAGTATATAAGAATACACAAAAATACACGGACAATAAACATAGCTTCTTCAATAATTTTTTAATTATAAATTAAAAAAAAAACCATATTTAACAATAGCAACCATTGTTATCGTCTCTAAAAATACACAAGTACATCGAAATAAGTCATATTTAACAAGAATTTTTTTAATTATAAATTAAAAAATAATTATTTTCCAAAAATAACAAGAATTGTTATTCCCGTGTACTCTTATGTATTCTGGAAACGATAATAACGGTTACGTTAAATCTGATATATTTGAAGTGGATTATTTTTGGAAAATAGTTATTTTTTTTATTTATAATTAAAAAAATTCTTGTTAAATATGGCTTATTTCGATGTACTTGTATATTTTTAGAGACGATAATAATTGTTGCTATTGTTAAATATGGCTTTTTTTTTAATTTATAATTAAAAAAATTCTTGAAAAAGCCATGTTTGTTGTTCGTGTATTGTTGTGTACTCCTATATACGGTTTGTAGATCAATATACTATTTTTTAGACGATGATAAGGATTAAAAGTGCAGATTTCAAGAAAGGATAACGCAAACTCTATAAAATTTATAGAGGTCGTCGGGGGTAACGCAAACTTGCCAATTTTTATAGAGTTCGCCAAGGATTTGTGCAAACTTGTCCAAATACAAAAAAAAAAAAAAATCGTATTTCGGAAATTAAAATCCAAAAAATTATATTTGAGAAGGTAATAATTTTTTTATTTTATTATAAAAAAAATCCAAAGTTGTGGTGTTAAAAAAAAAAAGAAATGAGAATAAATAAGATAAATATAAAAGTAAAAAATAATTTATAAAATTAATTAATATTTACGAAAAAAAATTCTAATTGAACTCTTCTTCTATTCATACTTCATAGCATGATTGATGAGCTCATTTTATAGGGTATATTTTCTGAAGGGCAATATTAGGGGCAGTAACTTTTGTGATTAGTAGTCATTAAATAGTCATTAATAATGATCTAATGGTGTGAGATTTTATCTAATGACTCACATTTTTCTATTGATTATATGCTGGCCAAAATTCACAAAAACTGTTGGCCCTAGACTTTCCTTTTTCTGAATACGGAGTCATATACATACAAATTAGGACACCCCGTAACAAAATAATTGAGCCAGAGTTTCCGGGAGAAGATATCAAATTATATAAACAACGTACAATTACCACTACTATATGGGATTGGAAGAATTTTAAGTATATCAGCTATCTGCTACATTAATATTTTAATAATTTTAATTATTAATTTTAATTATAAAAAATATATATTAATTAAAATTATTAAAATATTGATATTCTAAATATATAGTATACGTCATATTTAAAAAATAATGTCTAATTTATTTAAAAAAAATTAATATTTATTTTAAAAATATAAAAATAAATTATTTTTAAATATTTATTATAAAAAATAAATTAGATAAAATTTAGATACTAGTTGATATGTATTATAGAATTGGCCTATAATATATACTAATAATTATTAATACATAATTTTTATATATTTTATCGATATAGCAGCTGTACCTCGATGGGAACATGGTTTAGTTGGAATTAAAATTTATTAATGGAGCGTTGTATAATTTGGACAATTAATTAATTAGAACGATGGATCCACCACTGCATGTCAACAATCAAAATCTCGATGCAAAAATAATACTTATATCTATGCATCATATTCTTTATTTTATATTATTTCTTTCCTGATTTCCCGTGTGAAGTAAAATGTAGAAGATGACGTTTGCCCTTTTTCATCAATATTATATATGTATGTACTTCTTTTTATTTAATTATTTAATTTATATATAAATAATTAAATATGAATAATATGAGTATATGACAAGGATTCAAACGACCTTGTTATGAACTATGCTCCGGTAGGTAGTACTGTAGTAGTTTGGCTTGGACCCGCTGCTACTTTATTTTTTAATTATTATTTTTTTAATAATAATAATAATACGATCATAATCAGTATTTAATTACTATTTAGAGACTATTAAACTCTTGAAAAATTTAGCTTTAACTGGACCTATCTAATATTTAAGTAAGTTTTCTCTCTTAATATATGTTTTGTTAGTAGTAAAAACGAGGTAGAAAATTTTAATTCATAAAATTTTTACCCTATTTTGTACCTCCCACTTGAACATATTACTTTTTCTTTACAAAATGTAAATAATATTACTTAAAGGAGCATACACAATTTTTTTTTCTGTTGAGGAATAAGAAAAGTAAATTTGGAATTGAAGCAGTAATAATATTACATTTTTAATAAATTGAATAATAATGTAAACTTTTAAAGATTTTCATTCTCTTAATTAATTAATTTCTTAATTGTTAAACTCTTGCAATTTTAACTAAAAAAAAAAAAAAAAGTAGCCATGTTCCAGTGGACCTGACCGTATTCGCCCACCTTTCTTTTTCCACTTCCATGTTCCATCCATTCAAATCAAGAGGGAACTTTTTTCCTTCTTTTTTTTTTTCAAATAAAGAATAAAAATTAAAAAATACATTTAAATGATTATAAAGTAGTTCGATATATTCAAAAAGTTATTTTCACAGGTTAAAATTATCATTCTTTTATCTAATTTTCTGTTAGTCCGAGATAAAATTACAATTATATATTTTTACAATTTTTCAAATCGTTGTACAACAACTTAAAAGATTATCTTTGTCTCTAAATCTATCACTACTGCACAATTTGGAGGTTATTTTTAACTCGTAAAAACAATTTTTGTAGTGATCAGACTATTTTTTAATTTTTAAGTATATTTTTGTTTGTTTACTTTTTTTTTTTCCCCTTTCCCTCTGTTCCTAAAATAAAACGTGAAACTTCATTAAGTTAACATAGATCTTAGAAGAGAGATATATAAGACAAACAGAAAAAAACAATTAGAGGATATAAATCAAGTCAAAAAGAGACGGACAAATTGAAGTAAATTTAATCAACTTAGATTTATCGAGTAGATATCTCATTCATCCCTTTAAGTAAATATTGAAAGTTTAAATTCTGTCTTATACATGCATTAATTCATTGGTCAGCGACAAATCTTTAAATAAAACTCATATTCGCGACGTATTAGTTCTTAACTTATCGAATTGGGAGATATCGTGGACAAAAAAAAATTAAATCGAAGTTGTTTATGCCAGCTTACGGGCGTTCATATTGGCTAATTAAGCTTAGTTAATTATAATTAGACCATAGAAATATTTTATTAATGCCTAAATTATATTATTTCTGTCATGTGTTACAGGAATCCAACATTTTTTTATTAGAGTAAATATTGCACAAAAATAACGAAGAAAATGCATTTTAGTAAAACAGAAATATATATAGTAAGTAGTACTTGTTGAATTATGAGAAACATCATTGTCATTGAACAACATTAAATGTGTCTTATGTTACCTTAGGAGAATTTGGAACATGATCGATAGAACATAGAAGACCAATTTATTATACTATTAATTTAATTGAGTAATTTGACTCCCAAGTTGTTATTACTTATTACAGGGAAGATATACATGTCAGTTTGGGTGTTTCTGTGTTTAGGGTTTAATTTGGTCGGTTTTTAATTTCAGCTATGCACACACACGTGGGTTAGTTGTTTTGGTAGGGAATCATTAGGAGCAGTGATACAGAATGATATTCCTCACAATTTTACTCCAAAGTTATTAATGTCGGCATTCTCACATAACTTATTTTCTTTACTCTTTTTAGTTTTTCTAAAATATTCCAAATCGCATTAGTGGATACAACAAAGTTAAGAGTGAGAGCCTCAAATTCGTCATTTCTAAGTGAATATGGAAAGATTATGTCATTTAAGTTATAATTCGTTAACGTATTATTCCTAAAATTACTAATGTGAATTAATTTTTATTAAACTTACTAAAATATTCTCTATTATCCCTAATTTTTCTAACTATAGTATTGTATTTTTAGAGAGTATAATATTTTTTTAGTTTTTAATATTTAATTTAATTTTTTTTTGAATTGAAAATACTGAAATCTGGAAGTAAAACACCCAACCACATGCTAAATTCTGAATATTTTCATGAGCTTCTTCCATCCACACCAATCTAAGAGTTATTCAAAATATTAAAAATTAAAGCAATAGTTATATATATAAAGAAGCAATGCAAATATCACTTATTTCAAATAGTAAAAAATTTAATTTTAATACACTGATAATATAAAATATTTTATACATACAGTTATATAATTATTATGTTCGTTTCTTTAGATGATCATTATTAAAATAATTATTTTTATTAATGTGATATTATATAATTAAATATATATATATATATATATATATATATATATATATATATATAATTATTTTATATTAGTAATACATTAAAATTAAATTCAATAATAGTAAAACATGAAATGTGGCAAATTAGAAATAATCGAAAATAGCATTTATTTGCTGATAAGATTCATTCGCCCCAGACATTATCAGTCGTCCAATACGACCCCATAAGTTGTTAAGTTCAATCATTTTCTTTATTTTTCTTTCTCTCTCTTTTTAGACCGATATAACACACCATATGATATATCATTTTCTCGTTGATCCATTCCAATTCAAAATTAAAGCAGGAGTGTTATACAGACGAGAAAAAAGTTGAGAATTTTGTCAAAAGCGTGTGCCCTTTTCGCCCTTTACAAGTTAGCTACGGGAATATATAAAAGAAACACAATTAAAGGGCAAGTTAGTAGTTGACACTTGATAGGTATATTAAATTATTAATTACAATTCTTTTTATTTAACGTGAATGTTTAGACAATTGATAAGATAATAATTCTAATCCAAATCTCTTATTATTGTGTACCCATTGAATATTAGTAATCTTATAAGGTTCTTGCCATAATTTTTTGCTCTTATAATTTCAATTATATTTCTTAAATATTTTTAGCCGAAAGTTCAATTTTTTAAGAGAAAGAGCTAATAACATGATATTTGAGTCTTTATGATGATCAATTTAATTAAAAAAAATCAATTTTTTAATTTTCGTGTTCTAATTCTTTTAAATAAAAGTTAAATTTCAACACAAAACAAGATAAATTTATTCATTCTTTTACACTTTAAGATTAAAAGAATTTTCTTACATGCATGTATAAAGTGACATGTTTAATTAATACAACATTATTTGTTATTTTTTGGGGGAAAAATTCTTGATGCTAACTTATTTCTTGTTAATAACTAAAAGTTTAAAATTTAAGTTAGACTCACTCCATTTTAGTATAAAGTATAATATTTACTAAGTTCAAGAAATTTGAATCTTAAATAATATATAAAAAAAATGTGTTATCTAAGCTTAAAAGCATTGATGTCTTCTATTCATATATAATATAAAATCTCTGAAATATTGAATTAGTTAATGACAACTGAAAATTTGTATTTTTAAACAAAGAGTTAGAGATAGGATATGGGTGGATATTATAAAAAACATTTTGATTTGTATCACCTTATCCAAGAAAAAATATTTAATACAATTTTTTTTTAGCTAATTGAAAAGAGAGAGTGGGGAGAAAAAGAAGGAAAACATCAATATTGATTGAAAAATGTAAATTCCTAACTTTCTGCTATGCCAAAAATTGATCATTTATTTACACCAACCACACGGTCTATGTATTCTTAACCAAGGCATCAAGATTCTTGAAACCAATTAAGAATAGAATGCTTTAGCTACTTTCTTATATTTTGAGGGAAAAGAGAATGAGAATCTTATGCCATTCAAATGAGACAAAGTGATAATGGTAAGTCCACATTATTTGTTGGGTGTTAAGTATAATCATTATAAGGTGCTTATTCTAATACATATTAATAATTAATAAAAATACAGAAAAAAAAAATAAATGTCATATTTTATAATTTTTTGTTCTATTTATTCTACATGTTATATACTTTTTTACTCTTTATTTGAGTATGAACTTTAAAGTAGTATTTGTTTTGAGGTATTAGAACAGAAATTAAGAAATTAAAACTCAATATCATATTTGTTAACTTAGAGATTGATACTAAAATTTTAGTATTTGTTCTTAAAATTTTAGTATTTTCAGTACTTCCAACTTTACTCTTTCTACAAATTAAATTAAAACTTCATTCTTATTTCAATCTTTATCTCTTATTTTATACCAAATACAATACTAAAATTTATTTCAATTTTTATTTTTCCATCTTTATCTTTTAATTTCAGTTTCTCTTCTAAACGCTACCTAACATAATACCATGCTTGAATATTAGAGCTAAATAAGAATATGATATATATTTATAAGCCTGTCAATCAAAATGCACTATCAAGAAGCAATGACGATAAGATAGAAGATAAAAACAAGTGAGCTTCAAAACCAAGCATGGATGTGGATGAATTGGTGGGTGGTAAAGGTGTCATCAAACCGACAAGACCATAAAGACCCACATAATCTACATTAGAAACTTTTAGTGAAAAAAAAAAATTAATGTCATAAAATATTATGAGTTCAATACCAATTAATTTACTAATATTAGAGTATATTCAAAACTTAATATAGTATTTATAGAATTAATATTTAGTTAAAATGTGTCTTAAGATGACGTATGATTAGAAGAATATTTTAATTACATTCTTAAACATTCAAAAACTTTAATTGGAATGATTTTACAGTATAAAATTTTTAGAAATTTTAAAACTTTTCTTGAATCAACTCTTAAAAATAAATATTGAGGTTATCAATAAAAAATAATTTTATAGAAAATATACAAAGTTCAAATTTTTAATAATTTTACTTACCAATTGTAAATTGACAAAAAAGATAATTATTTGAAATAAGAATTTAATATATTTAAAATTGGATAACATATTATATATAAATGATTGTTTGGTTTCTTCGAAATTAAAGTCTTTATTGAAAGATCCTCTCTAGAATATGCAAACGACATATCCTATAGGGAGGAAGATAAGCCAAAGGAGGCATTAAATACAAGGCACATGGTGTGTTATGAGTATGACAATGGAGTTTGTTGGTTTTGGAACCCACAACCACAAAGACAGGCTATAGTCATCACCATGAACAAGTTATTATAGAACACTAGATTAGAGTTTAGACTATCCAAAGTTTCCAATTATTGATGAAGAAAGTGACACCAAAAATTTAAGGTTTAGTTGATAGTTTGATACAAAATAATGTTGTTCCTCATCCGTGCACCTGCCATCCGATGCAAGTAAATGTAAGCGAACCACTTTTTTTTTTTTTGGTAATTGTAAGCGAACCACTCTGCCAAACAAACTTAGCTACAAAATCTTGGGCCTTGTTGGCCCAAATTATTAGTGCTATTAGGGCCCAATGTGGTTCTTTTGTTTGTTATAATTATTTATCTATGGATGACCCAATTGCATTAAACTAGTGGTCAATACAGACCATGTCCTTGACCAATAAAAACAAAAGAGAAACCCAAATCTACGTGTGTTTGAACTTTTGTGAAGATCGAGACCAAAAAAAGTAAACTCAAGTACAAAATCAAAAAACGATATTGGGTGATAATTGACCAAAAAGAAAATAGTTACTTCATATATATTATCATTATATATAAGAACAATCATACTATTTGTACACAAAAAATTAATTATAAAATTAGTCACTAATATAAAATATATATTAAAATATAAAATACGATTAAAAATAAACTAAATAAAAACATATATTTATACACAAATATATAATGACTGATTTTTTGTGTGTATATAATATTTTTTAACTTAAAAAGTATTATAGTTAGTTGGAATTATTGTTAATTGTTTAACCAACAATAAGAGAGTTTTGTTTTATTGTGTTTAACTTAAAATTTTTAAGCAATTAGAGATGTGTTTATTTTTGTACCTTTTGTTATTAGAATATTTATACAATTATACGAATAGAACAATAGATGTTAATAATGAAATCTTTTTAAAATGAATAGCAATAGAAAAGTTCAATCTCTTACTATTATTTACTGTTAAACCACCTATTCAAATGTTCAATAGTTCAATGTTTTTATTTGAATCAAAACCATATGTTATTTGGCCTCTGCATTGTTATTTGCATTATATTATTCTCCCTTGTGTAAGAACTCAAATAAAAGGAGAAAAAATGATAGAGTAGAGACAGATGAACACAAAAAGTCTCATGTTGGATCACCGCCACAATTTTCAGATTAAAACATTGCTTTTGAACATGGTTCTGTTGTGGGGTAAGCACTCAGTTTCAAAAGATCAAGTATCGAAGACATTGCAGAAACTCAACTTGTACAAATGTAAAATGCAGTTCTAGGAATACCAAGATATTGATCTCATCAATAACTCCATATTTGGGGCAAAATCAGGCAAGAACGCAACATGCAAATCGACTGGTTCTTCAATTGAGACTGGTAAATCACAGTACCATCTTCTGTACATTGTTTTATGGGCTCAGATTACACTTTGAAAGGTTATACAACTTTCATCTTCTGTAGCAGTTCATTTTCGACAACATCATTTCGTGTTCTAAACAAAAAACTGAAAACCTATTTCCCTAATAACCAGAAAATTTTACAGTAAGTTGCAATCTGTCTACCCAAAAAAGTAGCGAAAAAAGGAGGCTATCATCCATCCAAACAATACGCAGAGATTTTGATCAGCAGCCTTTAGTTTCCACCATTAACTTCTGAGTTGAAAATCTTCATTAGCATCAGGCACATCCTTTTGGAGTGAACTCTCAGTCGCTCGCTTCTTTGTTGGTGGATTGAGAGGGTAATCATCATCCAGTACAGCAGCGAAAGGGACAGGTTTTTCTTCATGCAACTTTGCAGTGTCTTCTGGTGCGGCCCATGCTAGTGGACTCACTGCAAAATATCAGCATCAGCATAACAATAGCTGTAAGCATGTAACAACAACCAAGTCTCATCCATTTGAGTAACGTAAGTTAGGATACACGAAGCAAATGACACCGGTGTTCTAACGTAAACAATCTCTGTTGTTAGTAAATCGTTAATCTAGATGCTTTTGCTGCAAGGATTCTAAACAAATCCTTAGTGTGTTTGTCTGTCTGATTCAAATAGGTTGCTATATTGACAGATACTTGCATTGCTGCATTCCAAACTAAAGACGAGAAGTTAATGTATTTCAAATCAGATGTCAAGCTTTATGATCATGGAAAGATATGGCAAAAATCACAAAATAGAATAATTTCTGGCACCAGGGTTTAAGGACTGATTGTAAAATAATATAAAAATAAGAGAATCTAAACCAAAAGATATGACATAGTTAATCAATAATGCACCAATCTCTACAAGAATATACTGAAAATAAGATTATAGTTCAGAATTGTACAATTTTTATTGAAATCAACTTTGGTGCATCAAGTGTTAAATGGCATATATCATTCAATCATATATACACTATCTTTCACTAATAAAATATACCTTGTTCAGGTTCAACCGGTCTGCCGTCTTCATATGAAGATTTAAGTTTCAGGGAGCGCTTCCTCACATAGTTTTCTTGCAATGGCTTTGGTATTTGAAATGAGAACTGAGAAAGAGTTACCCCATCTCTTATATATTCCGGGTGCTCCAACAAGAACCTAAAATCACAGATTCACATACAAGAGTTTTACAAGAAACATCAAAGCAAATGTTTACATAAAATTATGAAAATAGTAATAAAACTCAAACGGGGTGGTAAGTATCAAGGTCATTCTGGTAAAATAGTAAAACAGAAGTAGCAAGAACATACTTTTGGACCTCTACCATTGAGCGGAGTCTCTTGCCATTTGGCGCTACATAATATCTGAAATAATAAAAAAAACAGATTGATGGTTGAAAAATGAGAATCAGAACAGTAGCATGTATCTACACCTAACATTTGGGGAAAAAAATGACAAATAACACGTGCATACACATCTGCAAATTTGGTGCTTCCTTCGGCTCTGATCCGTAGTAGTCGCTCCCAACCAGCTGGAGGCTGTGCAATGTTTGGCTTATCAATAGCCCAAACCCGGCTCCCATCCTGAGAAATATCCTCTGGATCATCGCAAGATACATCCGGCCGCCACTCACGAGCTTTTTGACAAATGAATGGCTGTTCAAGTAGATGCTCCCGTATTTCTTCATATTTTTCCTTTGTGGGAATCAGCCTCCATTTAAAGCAGGATGCACATTGAACAGTGAAAGCACCAACTGACGGCAAGATTCTGGGAGTTGTACTTGGAGGTTTGCTTCTTGGAGGCAACGGAGGTGTACACTGAATAGCACCAGGAAACAGATCAAGTGTGTTGCGACCACTTGCCGTGGGATCATAAAGGACTAATTGTTTAGATATGTCATTATTAGAGGTGTCATTTTCATCATCTGAAGAAGAAAGATCTATGGGATCTGATGGGTTGCTATGCTTGTAACTGGTTAAATTTGAACCCGATAAGCCTTTGACTTCATTCCTAGGTGTTAGGGAAAATTTACCACGATGCATCTGATTTCTCCCAGAAGTCTAGTGGCTGCAATATTCAAAAAACAAATCAACAAAATACTGAAGAACAAAACCTTGATATTTTCACAGAACAAGCCTAATGATTTTCCAATTTGTCATGTTTCATGTGATTCTATTAATCCTCTAAGTGCCACACATTTTGTATTCGGATGTTCAGGCTTAACCACTGACATGTCTTGCCCTACTATAAAATAAGGCTAAATAGTCTAAGAAATAGATTAGGAAACAAATTTAAAACATAGCAAACTGGATTCATGTAACAATGCAAAAACTTGTAAAATAGGTAAGTTGTTTTGACATGCCAACTTCAGTCGTTTGCCAACAAGCTAGCTAAGAATAACGATACATCCTCCTAACCACATTCTTAAAAATCCTCCTAATTACTTAAAGAAAGTATTATAAAACAATCTTCCCAAGGCTATGGCCCGATTGCTAGCATAACAAAGTAACCAGCATCTGGTTTGAATAAAGTTTACCCTAAAATTCCAACAGGTTAACCCATTTCTTTCAAGACTAGTTATCTTGGACATACCTAAAGGCATTTCCACATTCCCTCTAACAATAGCACATCCAACCACGAGAAAACAACCAGATTTTTTTTTTATTAAAAAAAAAAACCGAAAACAAAGGTAAACCGGACATTTACCTAAGCTACATCCCCAACACAGAAAGCTAGCAGGGTATACCAAAGGATCCAGAAACAGCAGCTATCAGCTGATTAGGCCATAATTCTCAAGTTTTAAGACCCTTCCATAGAAATGGATCTCAAGCATTTTTAGACAGTTGACACAAACTTAGTCTTGCAAGTATAAGTACTCTTGTTCAACAACAACAACAACTCTTGTTATATATAACAGAAAACACTTTCTGCAATAGCTTTTCTCTTTATCATGGGGATTATACCAGATAAGCATCAAATCATGCAATTCAAACCCTCAAGGAACATAGATCATCATCAAAAGAGGGGAACAATAATACAAAAAGGGGAGATTCTACTTAAAAGTAAATAGCAAATAGGAATTATATTGTAACGTTGCAAACATGTAACGTTCTTTTCTGTTGAAAAAGAAGGGGAAAAAAACACAAACACACACAAATTTCTGAGGAACAAAAATGGATGCATTTTATGCAGAAAAATCAAATAGCTGAGCTACCTAGCTAGCTTCTAAGACAATCAAACAACATTTTATTTTCTTTTTTTTTTTTGGAAAAAGGAAGAATCTGAGATTGGAACGACGAAAAATTGGTTACGAACAATGTGTTGTGGTTTTCATCACTCTTTTTCTACGAAGTATTTCTGTTCTATGCATTAAATCTATGATCCGAAGAGCGAAAATTAAAAATATATATATTAAAAATTGGAAATGGAGAATAACGCAAGAAGAAACGTACAAGTGGATGTGAAGGAAGGATCGTTGGCCGAAGAGAACAAAACCGTGCGATGCAGAGAGAGAGAGAAATTTGTTTTGTTGTGTTCTGAAGAAACAAAGGAGAAGGAAGATGAAAGAGCTCAATCTCAGAATGAACAAATATATTTATTATTGTTATCGTTTGTCGAAAAATCATAAATTCATAATAAATTAATTAAAGTAAACTCTCACTTCCAAAACATTTAAATTTTACCAAAATTGCTTGTAACAAGATGTTTGGTTTTTCGTAGTTTTAATTTAATTTAAATTTTTATTATTCGCATACAAAACTAAAAAAAATATTTAGCTTAAAATTATTAAATTTTAAAATTAAAAGTTTTTTTTTAAGTAAATTTTAGAAAACTTTTCGTAGAAGTTTGATTTTTAAATTAATTAAGATGTTCACAAACCATGCAATGTAATATAATTTAATCAATAAATTGAAATTGTATCCCCTAAATTTGGAATTAGCTAACATAATTAACTTATCTTATGATAGATTTAATTTCATACACCATAGTATTTTTCAAAAAAATTATGCAAAATGTTTCACTGTTAAAATTATAAAAACCATTTTGCTCTTTGACCTTTCATACACTATCAAATTGAAAGTTTTTTTTAAATAAATAAATTAAATTTCATATTCACTTATATATATATTTTTAAAATTATTTATATTCTTGCACTATAGTTCTTATTTCTGCATATGAGATAGGCATAAAAAAACAAATATACGAAGAAATCATATTTATACATATTTTATTTACTAGGTACACCATAAATATGTTTGCACAAAAGCAAAAAATGTTTGAAAAGTAGAAGTGTTTGCAGTACTCTTTATACTAATTTAAAAGGTAAAATACTATGATTTATTATGATTTTAATTATATTAGTTTGATTTTTATTTTTTAATGTAATTTAATTTCATTCAAAATATTGAATTAAATCTACCGTGATTTACATTAGATTGGTTTATTTCATGTTGAAAGAAAAAATTAACCGTTTAAAGAAGATGGAGGTAGTTAAGAGTGATGACAGTTTTTAAAAGATGATGTCGTTGTAGGAATTTTATAAGAGTAATTTGTTGTTGTTCTTGCGGCTGTTACAGTAAGGTTTGGGAGAGGGAGGAAGTGACTTTTATTGTTGTTGTGGTTGCTTTGGAAAGTAAAAGAGGACGAAAGAGAAGGCGAGAAAGAAGGGAATAACAGAATTGGTTCGATATCTCGGCCAATTTTAATAATGAAATATTTTTATATAATTAAGTTTTTTTACAGGTTTTTCAATATTTAAAAAGTATTTTTGTAGTTAATAAAAGTAGAGATTATTTTTTGAATATTCTAATAAAATTCTATTTAAATTTACAGAGTTAAGTGATCAGTGGAATAAGTATTTTACGAGAGAAAGACTCTAAAAAAAGAGAAAAAATAGTTGAGGAATGAAAAATTTTATTATTTTTATTATTATTATTATCCATATATATATATATATATATATATAAGAGTATTAGACATTTTAACTTAATAAATATACTCTATTTAATTATCTATATACATTAGAGTACTTTTAGAATATTTAAGGAGTACCTAAGTAGTATTATAAAATACTATTTAATATATAATCTTAATTACACATTTTTAAAATTCGAGAACCGAATTAATAATTTGTTCTCATTATTTTAAATTTAAAATTCAAACTGAATAGAGAGAGATTTGTTTAGTTAGTGTTCTGAAGAAACAAAAAAGAAGGAAGACGAAGGAACTCAATCTCAGACCAAACAAATATATTAAATATTTATTATTGTTATGGTTTGTCGAAAAATCATAAATTCATAATAAATAAATTAAAGTAAACTCTCACTTCCAAAACATTTAAATTTTACCAAAAACAAGATGTTTGGTTTTTCGTAGTTTTAATTTAATTTAATTTTTTATTATTCACATACAAAATTAAAAAAAATATTTAACTTAAAATTATTAAATTTTAAAATTAAAAGTTTTTTTGAAGTAAATTTTAGAAAACTTTACGTAGAAGTTTGATTTTTAAATTAATTAAGATGTTCGCAAACTGAATATAATTTGTTTTGAAAAAAAATAATAATTAAAAATTTTAAATTATAAAATTTGAAATTTGGATATGATATAAACGGATCTAATCCAAATTATAGTTGCTTGAATCAAATAGGACTCAAAATTAATTTTAAATTAATATAATGTAAATGACAATCTCTTTAATAAAATTATATTAGATTGAAAAATAAAAATCAAATTAAAACAATACAAATTATAATAAATTATTGTTATATATATATAATCACAGGGAATAAGTAATAGAATAAAAAATATAAATAATTTAAAATATACACAAATATAAATATAAAAATTTAATTTTCTTATTTAAGAAAAGCATCAATTTGGTTATGACTTTGTGAAATGTCAAACTTAGTTCGTAGAGTGAAAAAAAGAATCTAAAGATGAGATTTTCATTAATTACTGTACAAAAATTTAAGTATCACAACCAAATGTAGTGGTGATCTGCTAAATCCATGGCAACAACTAGTTGAATTAGTTGGTGTTTATTGATTTTTATTTAATTTATTTTTATGAATTAATTTCAAATATTATATTGGCATCAGTTAATAGGTTTCTACAGTAATTGTTAGGTACTAAGGACATTTAACTATTTACATCAATATTTTATTAATAGATATAAGATAGAAGTTTGATACTAACTAAAAAAAGCTATATTTTAAATAGGGGTGTACATGATTCGATTCCATTGAAAATTCGATTCGAACCTAAATATTTTAAAAATTAATTTGGTATAGTTTCATCAGGTTTATAAATTGTATAAAGTTTTTGTTTTGGGATTACCTGAAACAGTGATTTGCGCCTGAACGTCTAATTTTTTTTGGAGGCGTCGCTGTTCGAGTTTCTCGCGAGAAAATGGAAGTGGTACCTGCAAAAAAAACTCTGATACTTAAGCAAGAACTTTAAGTAGATTTTAGTATATTGAGACTTATATATATTTGAGAGTGTCAGTGTATTTATAACAAAATAGATAATGATTTTTTTTGAAGTAGTTCTAACTTTATTGGTTGGTTGATAGCCGTTGGAGTTTATTGGAATTTATCTTATAAATGAGATAGAGATAGTAGGAGAGATTTAAGGGAGTAGTTATTCGGATAAGTAGGGCTTGACCTCCCTTGTCGTACCGGACCCTGACTTTATGTTTTGGGGACATGGTATGAATAGGTCTCAAAAATAAACCAGTTATTATTTAAGGTCGGATCTAGATCTAGGCGAATTCGATTTTACCCGATCCCATATACACCTTGAGTAGTTAAGTGAACTAAAAAGGTATATATGTTTTAGGTAAAGTACGATATTGGTCTCCTACGTTTAGACGTAATCCTATTTTAGTTCTTAAAGTTTAAATATTTGAATTCAAAAAAGTTTCATTTAACTTTAATATAGTTCCATCGTGTGGTCAAAATTAATAATTAACAAATGTCCTACATGACAGCAATATAAAAACAAGGTTGAAAATCTGTAGTACAAGCTCCAGAAATACAAAATTAAGGATTTGGATCCTCTAAAGTTTGAATTTCACTTTAGAGAGTAAAGTGTGATCTCTCACCATTGATTTCATAGGTGGGACCAATAATAAATATGAAAGAGAAACTATTCAAGGGGAGAAGATCACACTTTATTCTCTAAAGTGAAATTCAAACTTTAGAAGATCCAAATCCCAAAATTAACCATAGATGCATCAATACATTTATTTATCATTTTTCTTACAATTTAAATGAAATATTTTCTATAGAACTAAAGAGAATACTAAATAAATGTATTGATGCATCTACGGTTGATTTTGTGTCTTTGGAACTTGTACTTGTTTTCCAGATGACCTTGTTTTTGTACTGCTGTCATATAGGACATTCCGTTAATTATTTAACTTTGACCTCACGATATTGAAACTAAATAAAACTTTTTTAGATTCAAATAGGACACTTTAAACCTTAATGACCAAAATAGGATTACGCCCAAATTTAGGGGACCAATTTAGTACTTTACCCTATGTTTTAAATTAATTTCAATATTATGTTATATTAATTATAAGCTTATTGTTTTATTTTTAATCATACTTGTTGAATTAAAAAATAGACCAAAGAAGTATAAAATTAAAATTTATGGACAAATTCAATTCATAAATATTAAGTACTAAACTTTAAATCCTAATAATATGAAGGATTTATTTATGGGTAAAACACTTATATAAACCAAAAGTAACCTAATATTACATGAATCACCCAAAATAAAAAACGTTATTTGAATGTCTTTATGCATATATTTATGTAAATCGAATTAATGTGTATCGCATTCCATGGAGCACTATATTTAAACATAAATCGAATTCGTATAATTCGAATTAGCTATTGTAACACTAAATCGAATCTAGTTGATTCGATTTACATTGCACATATATAGTAAATTGAATCAACTTGATTCGATTTACTATCTGTACAGATTATTGACATTTACTACTTTTAAGTTAATTATTTATTTATTTTATATTAACTTTAAAACATAAATGTCAATAACAAAATACTCCATTTGAATTTAATATAAAAAAAATAGAAATTTAGCTTCTTTGTTTTAGTTCAAATTCCAGAAAAATCTACATCTTTATAAACTTATAAATTCAAAACGGACTTATAAACTATTTCTAAAAATTTTAAAAATGATCATTTGACTCATTAACATCTAAAGAATCATTAACGAGACTTTTGATGTTGAAAAAAATATAAAGTATAGCCCTCCAAGGTGCCATAGAAATTAAAAATTGGATTTTTTCTTAACAGATAGTTATGCATTATAAAGTGACCAACTATATTTATACAATATGTAAATTAAAAAATAATTAAAATGACTAACTACATTATAAAATGACTAACTATATTTACATATTGATATATCAATATTATATCAATATATAAATTGATATAATATTTTAATTATAATTTATTTGATATAATATTTTAATCATTATAATATAGTTGGTCAATTTTTTTTTTAAACAAAGAAAGCTCAACACACTAAAGTGGAGCAGCAAACAAACAGACTCACAAAGCAAATCCAAGTATAACGGTTATCAATCCCTTATCTTCTCTGGTATTGCCATCAACAACCAAGAGCTTCATTATCAACCTACTCCTTAGAGCTCAAAAACGTCCTTTCTTGTATAACCTCAACCTCAACACTTACTTCTTTATTCTTAAAAACTCTGTCATTACGTTCTCAGCAGATATTCCAAATCACTGCAAAGAATCTAACCCCCCTCAACCCCCGAATATTCCAACAGCTAAAAATCATTTAAAAACGTTTTTACTCACCTTATTGTGATTTTTAGGCTGACTCCTTCGTGCTTTTTCTTTTTGTTTCGCCATCTTTCTCTTCACCGCTAGTTCTTCATTCTGCGCTTACAAAATTGCCATAATATCCACTTCTTCGTCATATAACACAGCTCCCCGAATCCATTGCCAAAGTCCAAGTGTCCTCATTTTCCTTTAGCTGATCTTGTTCCGTTATGCTGACCTCCTCTATACCGTTCCGTCGCTTTGCCTCTGTATCGGATCTAGCATTAGCCGCAAACCTTCTCTCTCCATTAGCAACATCTTGTATATCTGCAACTATACATGTGACCAGTTCCGAAGCTCTTTGAACCCTACCCACTTGTGCCAGGATCCCCGAACCATTTTCACAAGAGAGACAGACCTCCTCATCTCCTTTCGGTTCCTTCGGCTCCGGTGTCCTTGTTGCCGCACCCAGGATTGTCACCCCCTCCAGCCGCGACGCCACCGTACCTCCATCAACAACATCACCGCTCGTTGGATCGCCGCACCCTGGATCAGCCATGGATCCTCAAACAGAAGCCGCCAAAGGTTTCTGTTCGAGTGGCTCATCCGTCCCCGTAGCGCCAGCATGAGAACCAGGAGTTGCTGGGTGGCCTCGCACGTCCCGCATAAGCGGCGCCCTATCGCGCAGGCTTTCTCTTTCAGGTTTCTTTGTGACCCGCGACCCTCTAGCCTGCCCCGATTCAGCTCCCACCAAACCCACCCTATCCACATTGTGTAACTCGTCAACCTCTTAGCCCAACATCCAGCCCATTTCAGCCCCTTCCTCATTCTCCCACTCCACTTGCTGGATCCCACTAGACCGAGGCCCATGTTTCATTCTTTTTAGTATTGGGCCACTTACCCCCAAGCCCAATTCACACCCACCAACCTTACATAAATTAGACGTGCACTTAAAAGAGTAGCCCGTTTGTTGGAAGTCACAATTCCTTGTATCCTCATGAACAACCCCACCTCCACACACGTCAAAAACTTGCTTCTCTTCGACCCCACCTCCTCATTCAAGTCATATCCCCTATAATCCTCCTTTCCATTTTTCTCGGTGTAGCTAACAGAATCAATCATCTTAAATGTATTATTCAAATTTGAATAATTCAAATTTAAATCATTCAAAAACATCTCCTGAATGACCATTCTATCCTCCTCATCATCGATCACCTTTGTATCCAAAACCATCAGGTCAGTCCCCGGATCCCACGGTACTGTCCCCTTCGTCAGGCTACTACCACCAGAACCAGACATTCCGACCACAGTACAATCAACTTGGCCTCACATCGTGCTTGTTATATCACATACATCAAAACCTACCTCTTTCACAAAGATATCAAAACTACTAATACCAACCGAGATGTGAACCCAATCACTAATGACGTAAAAAATGCATGTATCAACTTGAACCCGTCCAGTTCTAAGAGATGATCCTACTTTTGTGTCTACCTCACACATAACCACGTCTCCCCAAAGTCCTCCTATGGTTTTAAACGTTTCTGATGACCAGACATGTAAAGGCACCCCATAGCACTCCAACCAAACTCTTCGAGTCTCACACCATTCGGACTCCTCCCACCTCCTGACCTTATGAAAAAATTGCAACATCCTATCCAGTTTAAAGGTAAACATCTCGGTTGCATGCTTTGCAGTATCAAAAGTCACTAACACTTTGCAAGCACCTATTTCTCTTACTTCTACAACTTGAGGCATATTTTTGCAAATTGTCATTTTCAACGATTAGAGGTCTGCAGGTTTCAAAGTACTTCCTACTAAGCTCCGCACTAACCAATTCATATTCTCTTCCGCTATTGACACTTCAACCCTTTTCGTCCGTCCACTCCCATGTTGGTCAGCTACTTGCGTATCATTCTTCGTCACTTCCACCTCTTGTACGATCACCACCTCTTTCGCACTAACAGATTTCTTAGGTTCCTCCTCATGTTGAACTCTCGGCTCCACATGCATCAGACGCTCCTTCCCCTGTGGAAGCCTTCTAAATTTAGCTTCTCCTGCTGATACTATCTTACCTTGTAGTCTCATATGATTCATCTCCGAAATAGCCTTCAGAGTGCTTCCTTTCATCGTGTAACGTACAAAAGCAAAGAGATAGATCCTTCCATTTTTACGTTTACGGGAAAGATAAATGTCGTTAATTCTTCCCGTCCTGCCGAACAAGTAATATAATTCCCTCTTCGAAATATTCTCCGGTAGATTATCCACAAACACAGAGAAATATTCATTTTTCAAGCGATGGTATTCTTCTCGATTCCAAACCTTAGGATCTTTCGTGCACGGTTAAAGAACCCTAAACCTGCCCCACCCAGTGGTTCCCCCCTCTCATCCTCTCATTCTCTCATCCTCTCATAACCATTATCCTTTCAGGAGTAGTTAGCTTGTTATTTTGGTACTGATAAATTTATTAAGCAAACCCGGCTAGCTAAGGTTTAGGGCATTGCTCTGAATTGTATTGTAGTTGATCGATCCCAAATGAATCAATTGATAGGATTTAAACCTGAGAACTTTGAGGTGGAGAGGGGAGATATGCCATGTGAACTAAGGCTCATTGGTATATAGTTGGTCATTTTAATTATTTCTCAATTTACATATTTTATAAATATAGTTGATCATTTTAATTTGTATAACTATCTGTTACTTCTGATTGTAAAAAAATTCAAGTTTTAACTCTTATGCCACCTTGGAGGGTTATACTTTATATTAACTTTTTCAATATCAAAAGACCCGGTAATGATTCTTTAGATGCTAATGAGTCAAACGATAATTTTTAATAAATTTTTAGAAATCTTTTATTGTTCTATTTTAAATTTATAAGTTTATAAAAATATAGATTTTTTGGAATTTGAACTAAAACACAAAAGTTAAATTTTTATTCTTATTCATTTTATTTTTTTTTAATATTTTATTTGGATTCAAAGGGTTATGTTTTATAGTTAATATAAAATAAATAAACAATTAACTTTATTCGATTTACTATATATGCCGTATAGTAGTAAATTGAATCAACTAGATTCGATTTAGTGTCACGATAGCTAATTCGAATTATATGAATTCGATTTATATTTAAATGTAGTGCTCCATGTAATTTGATACACATTAATTTGATTTACTACTAAAATATGTAAATCGAATTCAGTAAATTCAATTTACATAAATATATGCATGAAGACATTTAAATAACGTTTTTTGTTTTAGATGATTGATGTAATATTAGGTTACTTTTGGTTTATATAAGTATTTTACCTTTTATTTATTATGTGTCTTTGGACACAAATTAAATTTATAAAATTAAAATTTTTTTACTAAAAATATAAAAAATTTAAATTTTTAATATGTTTATTTTGTATTTATTAAATAAAAATATTTAAATTTTTTCTACTAATGATAAATTTATCTTGTATGTTAAGACACATAAATCATATATTAGCTAAGTCCTAATAAAAAACTAAAATTTTGACTCAAAATATTAGTTAATATTAATAAAAATTATTAGTCTTTTAACATTTTTGATGTCGTATTAAGGTGTTAAGCATCTCTAAATGATGCTGTTTTTTCTCCTATAATGCTAAATTTTGTGTTCATTTTACAGTCAAACAAAATTATTATTATTATTATTGAATTTAGTTAATATATATTTTAAGAATATATGATAAATTTATCATTAATAAAAAATTTTAATTTTTTATTTAATAAATAAAAATAAATATATATAAAAATTTTAATTTTTTATATTTTTAATAAAAAATTATTATTATTATTATTATTATTATTATTATTATTATTATTATTATTATTATTATTATACCATGGCACATTAATTTTGTCACCCGAAGACCAAAGCAGTGGTACCAACAATACATTAATTTCTGATACACATGGCTCAATAAATTAACACTGGTACCACCAAGGGCAAGTCCCATTGTAAATTTGTAATGGTTGAGGGCGTTGAGATCTACAAACCAAAAGATAAACCTATTCCCGGTGCATTCCCGATCCTTTTGCATAGAATCCATTTCTCTTCACTCTTCAGCTCTGCCTTTCATGTACTCTCTTTAAATCCTATTTATGTTTTCTTTTAATTTTTATTTTTTTAAAAAATGGTTGCTAAAAAGCTATCTCCTATCATAGACTCCAAAAATGACCAAAAAAAAAAAAAAACTAAAATCCTATAAAATAGACCATAAATTTAATATTTTTATCTAAAATTGCCTAGGTTATGTTTTTAACAAAAATGTTATTTTTTTACCAAAAAGAATAAAAAATTTAAAATAAACAAACTAGTCTATTTAACCCAATAAACTTTATTAACAGAGTCTAGACTTGTAAATATTTGAAATATAGTTAACAATTTATTTTATTCAGAGACTTTTATATATATAGTATTTTTTAGTCTGATAAGACAATAATTTATTTAAAAACTGATCACTAATTAATAAACTATTATATACATAAAATAAAATTTAAGCCTCTAACAAAAGACTAATAAATTAATTATTAGACGGACACCAATTAGTTACGAACTTAAATAGTTACTTAGATCTTTTATTAAATGTTTTAAAATAGTTATTATTTTTTTGTCAAGGACAAGGCCGGATTAAACCGACCCGACCTGGAAACAACCCAAACCCACAGTTCAAACAGTACCCCTTCCCTCTCGCTACTCTCTGAAGAACCAAAATAAGCTTAGAGACTCGCAACAATACCGATTGACACACTACTTCTACGATGAGGCTTCGTCTGCTCGGGAGGAAGGAAGCTCCGCCGGTGACGCTGCAGAGAGGACGCTAACTACCCCGGGGCCAAGCTTCTCCGCCTCGCACGGCTAAGATCTGGGATTTCGCGGATTCAAAGCCCACGAACAGCGACGGGTACCGCAGCGGAACTGGGATGTTGCGGCGAGGCTGGGTTGCGGCGCTCCGGCAGCAACGCCGGCGAGAAGAAACTGGCAAGCGTCGCTGCAGATTGGAGCTGTTACCTTCCTGGGTTCCAAAGGCACAGAAGCCCAATTTTTCCTCCCGTAAAATTTTTCCAATTTGAGGTGGGATATTGATGGGCCAGTTGGGGGCTTGGGGCTAATTTGATCTTGCATTTTAAAATATAATTTTTTTTGGGTCATGGCCAGGGCCAGTTACTTAATTCTTTGGATGAAGGTACAGTTTGGCCCATCCCGAGACAAGTTGGGCTTGATGGGCCTTCATGTATTATACAGGCCCATTTAGAGTGAAGTTAGCTGGTAAGTGCGACAGTAACAAGAAGGTGAGCGAGCAGACTGAGACGAGGAGAAAGAAGAGAAGAGAAGAGAGAGAAAGAAGAGAAGAGGAAGGGAAGCGAAAATGGCTGGAGGAATGGAAGCACACAAGAACAAGCACATAGAGGATTGGGGCGCCGCTAGGGAGAATCTCGAGTTGAATTTCCGCTGGACCCGCCGCAACTTCGCTCTCGTCGGAATCTTCGGCATCGCCATTCCCATCCTCGTCTACAAAGGCATCGTCCGTGAATTTGTAAGTTCCTTATGTTTTCGTCATTCAATCCAGTCGATTGTTCATCGTTTTGTTGATTTTCCTGGTAGATCTCGCTAGAATCCCCTTCAAATATTGCTCATTATTGTCTGTTAGTACGTTTTGATTACAGAAATGTTGAAGTGTGTATTGTTAGGGTTCATGATCCGTGACTGACATTCAATCATTTGGTCAAGAATCTTAAACTATTTGTGATTGGATGATAGGGCAAAATATTTTATGCTTACTGCGTGTTGAAGTTATTATCGGGATAACTTAGTGCCTCCTTAGGATCTAACTTTGTGCTTAGAAGAATTATGGATGTGGTTTGTGTGGTTGCAGGGATGATTACTCTGTTATCGCAATGTGTGAACTTTAGTTGGTTAATTTGAAAGGTATTTGAGGAATTGGGGATTTTATTCTAGCTTTAGGTTTAGAAAGGGGTTAGATTGAGGAAACTTGACTTCATAAATGGCTTTGTACAACTGCATTTCGAGGATTTAGAATCTGTCTAATGTGCAAGCCTTGCTTGGGATTGAGTGTTTTGGATGAGAATTGGCTTGAATTGGTTTCCTTCCCCTTCTCTTGTTTTTTTATTTTAGTGTGGGTGTAATGTCAGCAACTTAGCATAGCTGCATAGGATTTTTATCATTATTGGATTTAGGGTGATTATGGGTGTTTGGGCAATACATAATACTTAATAGTGAGTAAATGAGTTTCAGCCTTGCTGAAGCGGATGGAAAATTGTGTATTAAGAATTTAAGATTTGGAGTTATGGTTTCAATGTATCTAAACTGTGATATTGAAGTTTGAGATGCGAATTTCGGTGCTTGGTAGTTGGTATCATAAAGCTAAACTGAAAAATAAAAAAGATAACAAAAAAAAAAAAAGGAAATGTTCTTAGCATTAGTCTTCATGGGTTTCACAGAACCAATTGATTTCTGTTACTGGATTCTTGTCCTTTGGCCTTAATGCTTGGTTTACGTGTTTGATTCTTCTGTTGTAAATTTGTAATGCATATTAATTTTAGGACATATACCGTGTGACTGGTAACTTTGTACATATCATGTACGATATCCTTTGCATTTAAGTGGATCAATTTTTCATGCTTACAGCATATGCAAGATGAAGATAACGGCAGACCGTACAGGAAGTTCATGTGAAAATGTGGACGATGCTTCGAAATAATTTGAGGGTTTTAAATGTTAGACCTTAATGAGGCTACAACATATGCTTTTTATATAACTCGTAAAGGGTTGTGGTAAATACTGTAGACCTATCAAACTATTTTATGTTTGGCTGTTTTAATTGAGATTCGTGTTACGTTGTTAACTTGTTAATGTGGTTGAAAATCAATAAAATCTATTTTCAACGAGAAAAGGCACTTGATAAAAGGGCTTTTTACCATATTTGTTGTAGGTTAAATGCAATGATATTGGACTAAAAAGTTTAGATCATTGTTTGGATATTCAGTTACGGATGAGTCTTGATTCTTGTAGGACGTTTTTCATTGCTTGGAAAAGGGCATAGTTGTTGGCCTGTTCATAATTTTGGCTATGAAAAGTAATATAGTTTTTGCTTCATTCTTATGTTGCCAAACCCCAAATACTAATGTCATAAGCAGGAGGATCGCAATCAACAAAAAACTTATCTTTAGCCATTGAAAATTTTGTGTGGCCAAGAGATGCATGCAACTTCTATGCAAGGGTTAGTGTTATCACAAAACCCAAAATTTGTTATACAATAAGAATTTCATTTAAAAGATTTATCGTCTGGTTAAGATTTAATATTTCAATAGAAATGGCTAAGATTATTTTTATTTGAAATTTTTTAAACAATAGAAAAGATTTGATTCAATTTTGATCGGTATATCTCAGTATACTTTGTGATATACTTGTCGCTCTAATTGATTTAATTTCGACAAATTGTTAATGGAAAAGATTTTCAAATAAATATTAATTATTTATCTCAATATTAGGTTAGTTAAGTGGTAGATAAATTTATTTTCTTCTTAATGCTACCTTATTTGAGTCTTTCTGAAGACAATTTCCGTGTTAGAAGAAGTAGCCATAATTCCTCAAATCAAATTAGTTATAAATGTTTTATAAAGGTTTTATTTAGGAGTGGTAACGAGTATGATAAGGTTTAAATTTTATCTTAATTTTATTTGTATTTTAAATATTTCAACTCAATTCGATCTTGGTGAAAATTTAGGTCTAATTAATTTCACGTGAAGTTGATTGCACCTGAGTTAACACCTTTAATCTTACTTGATTCTTAAAAACAAATTTATTTTTATTCAAATACAATATTTAGTCTTTTTATATTTTATAATATCAAATATTATTTATGTATTATTAGCAAATTAAATTTAATTTAGTATCTTGGCAACACTAAATATTTGTGCAAAAAAAAAAAAAAATATAGGTTTAAATTTTTACTTGTTCATTATATCATTAATTCACTATATGTATATATTTTTATGATCATATATATTATATTAAAAATACGGGTTGGAAGAACATAATTGGTCTAACATTTAGAAACCGAAAATCTAAATTTTTTTTTGAGTCTGACAGTTTCACACAAGATTCAGGTATTTGGGTGGAAGTTCTTCTATAAAAAATTTTTCATCATGCAGCTTATAAATCAGTGATTTTTAGTATTTTATCAATTTGTCCCATTTGCAATGCTGAATCAGAATTCTTGTTAAATTTCATCTTCAACTGTCCAGATGCTTCAGAAATTTGGAGCAAGAGTCCAATAACGCACTTGATCCCGAATTCAAACTGCATCTCCTTTTTTGATTGGTAGAGACTCCAAATTGTTGTCCCGGATTATCTGTGAGTAAGAACTTGGTCTATTTTGCTTTGATTATTGCCTGGCCTATATAAAAAAAATGTATAGGAGGGTGTTCGAACGCCAATCTATGAATCCCTAAGAACTTATAGCAATTGATACCAAACAAAATTAGAAACTTGTAAACTTACCCATTAAAGTCCCAACTTAATTTTAACTTTGCTTTTTTCTTAGTGTCATTTTTTTAAGATGAGTTTTATGGTGTCTTTTACTATGGTGCCTAAATTGCCTAACTTGTTTTTAAAAGTAAAAAATAAAATATTTAAAGCAAAAAATAAAATATTTAAAATTTATTAAATACTATCTATTTATTTTTTTTGGTAAGTTAGGCACAATTTTAAAGGCACTATAACATTCACCTCTTAATTCTTTTACTGTACCTCGCTAATGTTTAAACAAAAATGGGAGAACCCACTTTTTTTCTGTAGTCCTAAATTTTGGACAAAATATTTTTTTTCATTTGAAATAAAATAACTTATAGTCTTTGAAAAAAAAATTGTTCTAACATTCGAATCCAATCCAGTTCACTGCGGATTAGATTACGAACCCATTCTGATCGAATTGCAGCAGGTTGGACATCCGCATGTACGAGTAATGTTGCCAGCTTGACATTGACTTACGCTTTCAAGGTGCAATTCAACATTTTTTTTTGGTATTACAATTGAACATTTATTAACTGCTAATAAGAATGTGCATTACACATATACTTGCATTATTATGGGGATGCTTAGTGTATCTAAATTTCTAAAAGTAGTTTGGCATCTAATTCTTTTATGGTATATTCTTATGTTCATGCCCCCACATCTTTTAATTTGTCCACTAAACGCAAATGATGGTAGTGATGATCACTTTCGCTTTTCTTATGATTATTATTATTATTGCGTTACATGCCCCTTTGTGAATGTATATGGTCATTTGACATTGAATGTATATGGTCATTTGACATTGAATGTATATGCCCCTTTTCTTGTTGCTTTTCTACATGTTTTGATTTTCTTTTCTTTTTTCCAGTACAATAATGGTTAGATATTATACCTGTTCATACCCTGACTCAATGATAAGGTCCATGTCCAAATAAAAGGCCCAATCCAAAGGATCGAGCCTCGCCCTACACCGACCTTCTCTCTATGAAGTCGGTTCTTACCACGACTTACCCTAAAGAAGTCGGGGACGAGGATTAGCTGGCAGATAAGCACCCATTCAAATGAGTAACTGCCCCTAAAATTGCTCTACCCACTTTCAGGAGCCATATCTCAACTTTCCTAAGATAAATGGACGGTTATCCACCTTAAATGGCAGAACTACTCCAACAGTGGTTATGGGTTCACCACTATAAATACACTAACGCTCCTCAGGTATAACAGAAGCCCAATACTCTCTAGACCTGTTTTGCTCCCTTTGCTGACTTTGGCATCGGAGTGTCTTTGCAGGTACCACCCCCCATTCTCTCACACTAAAGTCGGACGGGGGTCTTGGATCACCAACCCATTCGGATACTCCCTCATTCAGACGATTGGGCCAGCCAAACTAATCCAACCCATTAATCTCCGGTTACCCATCGTAACATTGGTGCCGTTGCCGGGGACCCGAGAGATCAACCAGTTATGATGGACAAATCACCGGAAGATGGTCATACGGCGTCTGATTCCGAGCAGGAAAACCTGGACACCGGAAACAACGACGCGAACCCAACTCCTCACCCGGAGGCCAGTGATCAACATCGAGAAGGCACCTCTGGGTTTAAAAATCCAAAGGTAAACTCTTCGGATGGACGAGAGTCAGGAAAGGAAGGGCCACCCCACGCAACCGAGCTAATAGGGCTGGTCCATGGCCACCAAGGTCGTTTAGAACAGTTGGAACATGAGTTAGAACGATAACGAGAGGCGGAGCGAAATCTCAGGGAAGAGATAGAGCGACGAAAAGAGTTAGAGGAAAAACTCTTAAGACTAGAATCTTCTCTGAGAAGTCGGAACTCCCGTGGCGATCGAGAAGAGTCGCCCCTGGGAGGAGAATATCCGTTTAGTGAGGACATCATGAGGGCAAAAGTTCCAAGAAACTTCAAAAGCCCTGATATGAACCTCTATAACGGAACCACAGATCCGAAGCATCACTTAAGCAATTTCAAAAGTCGGATGTATCTGGCTGATGCTTCTGATGCAACTCGCTGCAAAGCCTTTCCGACTATCTTGTCAAAAGCAGCGATGAAGTGGTTCGACAGCCTCCCTCCGAGGTCAGTCACCAGCTTTGAAGACCTCTCGAGAAAATTCTTGATGAGGTTCTCCATCCAAAAGGATAAAGTAAAACATGCGCCGAGCCTCCTGGGAATAAAGCAGGAGGTCGGAGAACCTTTGCGGGACTATATGGAAAGGTTCAATAAAGCATGTTTAGAGATTCAGGACCTACCCACCGAAGCTGTCATGGGGTTAGTGAATGGACTTAGAGAAGGTCCCTTCTCACAGTCCATATCAAAAAGGCACCCACCTCCCTAAGCGATGTACAGGAAAGAGCAGAAAAGTACATTAACATGGAGGAAAATGCCAGACTACGAGAGCCGAGTTGGCGACCTGAGCATTCCCACTCTGCAAAAGAGAAGGAAAGAGAGCCCAAGAAGAAAGAAGAACTCGGTCTCGATAGGCCAAGGAAATATCACTCTTATACTCCTCTAAAGGTTTCCATGGTGGATGTATACAGAGAGATCTGCAACACTGAAAGGCTGCCACCTCCCAGGCCCATTAAAAATAAAAAGGGAGGAAGTCGCAGCGATTACTGTGAGTACCATAAGATCTATGGTCATTCAACAAATGATTGCTACGACCTTAAAAATGTGATAGAAAAGTTGGCCAGAGAAAGTCGGCTTGATAGATATCTTATGGAAAGGTCGGACAATCATGGGAAGAGAAAGCGAGAGGACGGGGACAGGAGAGACCCACCACCACAAACTCCCGAGAGACATATACATATGATCTTGGGAGGATTCGTGGGTGGAGGACTCACCAAGTCCTCTCGCAAGAGACACCTCAAGCGGGTTTACCAGGTCGGGAGTGAATCACCCGACCTCCCCACAATCTTGTTCACAAAGGAGGATGGGCAAGGAGTAATCCCTGGACATGATGATCCAGTGGTGATAACCATGATCCTAGCCAATGCCCATCTCCATAGAACCCTAGTAGATCAAGGAAGTTTGGCAGACATCCTTTTCAAGCCTGCGTTTGACAAACTAGGGTTAGATGAAAAGGAGTTAAGAGCCTACCCCGACACCTTGTACGGGCTAGGCGACATGCCAATAAAACCACTGGAATTTCTACCCCTCCACACTACCTTCGGAAAGGGGAAAAAATCCAAAACTCTGAGCATAGACTTTATAGTCATCGACGAAGGGTCAACATATAATGCCCTAATCGGCAGAGCTACCCTAAATCGACTCAGAGCGGTGGTATCTACTCTCCATCTCTGCATGAAATTCCCGACACCAGCAGGGATAGCAACGGTGGGGGGGGGGACCAGAAATTGGCAAGAAAGTGCTACAATGAAAGCCTGAACCTGAGGGGAAAGGGCAAAGAAGTCAACACCATAGAGCTCGGCAGTGCAAGGGCCAAAGAAGAGTTGCGACCACAGCCAGGAGGAAAAACTAAGGAAATACAGGTCGGCAAAGAGGAAGGAAAAAATACCAACATAGGAGCCAACCTAGGGGAAACCCTGAAGCAAGGGTTGACTAAGCTCCTAAGAGACAATTCTGACCTCTTCGCCTGGAAAGCCTCTGATATGCCTGGGATAGATCCCGAGCTTATGTCCCACAAGCTCTCGGTATATCCGGGATCCCGACCTGTACAACAGCGAAGACGCAAGCTCGGTCCGGAACGAGCTCTAGCGGTGGAGGAGCAAGTACAGGCACTCCTAGAAGCTGGCTTCATCAGAGAAGTTAAATATCCAACATGGCTAGCAAATGTAGTGCTAATCAAGAAGCAAAACGGCAAGTGGAGGATGTGTGTCGACTACACCGACTTAAATAAGGCATGTCCTAAGGACCCTTATCCACTCCCAAGTATTGATGCTCTAGTAGACTCTAGCTCGGGGTATCAATACTTGTCGTTTATGGATGCCTACTCGGGATATAACCAAATCCCTATGTATGAGCCAGACCAGGAGAAAACATCGTTCATCACGTCCCGAGCAAATTTCTGCTACGTGGTCATGCCATTTGGATTAAAAAATGCAGGGGCCACATATTAAAGGTTGATGAACAAGGTGTTCGCCTCCCACCTCGGGAGCTTAATGGAAGTCTACATGGACGACATGCTAGTAAAAATTAGGGAAGAAGCTGATCTACTAACAGACCTCTCGCAAGTCTTCGACACCATAAGGTTACACGGGATGAGGCTGAATCCCGCAAAGTGTACCTTCGCAGTGGAGGCCGGAAAATTCCTAGGGTTTATGCTGACACAAAAAGGGATTGAAGTAAATCCCGATAAGTGTAAAGCTATCCTGGAAATGAATAGCCCGACTTGTTTAAGGGAGGTTCAGCAACTAAATGGCTGACTTGCAGCCCTCTCCAGGTTCTTGGCAGGATCAGCACTGAAATCCCTTCCACTGTCTCTTTATTAAGAAAGGGATGCCAGTTCGAATGGACTCCGGAATGCGAAGGAGCGTTCCAAGAGTTCAAAAGGTTCTTGAGCCAACCTCCAATCCTAACCCGACCTCAAGTTGGGAAAGATCTCGTCCTATACTTGTCTGTAGCAGACAAGGCTGTCGCATCAGCCCTGATAAGGGAGGACGAGGTCGGACAGCATCCAGTGTACTTCATCAGCAAAGTTCTACAAGGCCCCGAACTAAGGTACCACAAGCTGGAGAAGTTTGCTTACTCCTTAGTAATAGCCTCACGGAGGCTACGGCCTTATTTTCAAGCGCATACGATAAGAGTATGAACGAACCAACCCATGAAGCAAATCCTCCAAAATACGGATGTTGCAGGGAGAATGGTTCAGTGGGCAATAGAGCTCTCCGAGTTCGACTTGAAGTATGAAACTCGGACAACAATTAAAGCCCAATGCCTCACTGACTTCATAGCAGAGTACGCAGGAGACCAAGAGAAAAAGCCAACTACATGGGAACTCTATGTAGATGGATCCTCAAACAAGACAGGAAGCGGTGCAGGCATAATACTGGTGGATGAAAGGGGAACTCAAATAAAGGTATCCCTCAAATTTGAATTCCCAGCTTCAAATAATCAAGCAGAATATGAAGCCCTGATTGTAGGATTGAAGCTGGCAGAAGAAGTCGGTGCAATAAAAGTGATGATATACAACGACTCTCAAGTAGTAACCTCCCAGATAAATGGAGAGTATCAGGCCAAAGACCCAAACATGAAGAGATACCTGGAAAAAACTCTGGAGTACCTCGGGCACTTTGCGGAAACCGAGGTTAAGCATATAACTCGGGATCTCAATAGCAGAGCAGACGCCCTCTCAAAGTTAGCAAGTACTAAGCCAGGAGGGAATAATAGAAGCCTGATCCAGGAAACTCTCCAAGAGCCCTCTGTCATGAAAGCAGAGGGCAAACAAGATGTCCTTGAGGTATCCGGGCTAAACCTCGGATGGATGAATCCCTTGGTCGAATACCTAAAATTCGACATCCTCCCCAAGAAGGAAAAAGAGGCTAAGAAAATCCGGAGGGAAGCACAATATTACACTCTGGTGAAAAATATCCTTTATAAAAGAGGAATATCAACGCCATTGTTGAAGTACGTACCGACCTCAAGGACCACTGAAGTGCTAGAGGAGGTCCATAATGGGATCTGCGAAAATCACCTCGGAGCCAGGTCGCTAGCCAGGAAAGTAATCCGAACTGGATTCTACTGGCCGACCTTGCAGAAAGATGCCACAGAGTTTGTGAAAAAATGCCAACCATGCCAAATGCATGTAAATCTCCACGTGGCTCCCCCTGAGGAGCTCATTAGTATAACTTCTCCATGGCCCTTCGCAAAATGGGGAATGGATTTGTTAGGTCCTTTTCCCCAGGCGCCAGGACAAGTCAAATACTTAATCGTGGGAATAGACTATTTCACAAAGTGGATAGAAACAGAACCATTAGCCACCATCACAGCCCAAAGAAGTCGGAGGTTCCTCTACAAGAATATCATCACGAGGTATGGGATACCTTACTCCATTACTATAGATAATGGAACCCAGTTCACCGACTCTACCTTTAGAAGCCTAGTGGCTAGTATGAAGATCAAACACCAGTTCACCTCGGTGGAACATCCACAAGCAAATGGACAAGCTGAGGCAGCCAACAAAGTCATATTGGCAGGGCTAAAGAAAAGACTACAAGATGCAAAAGGAGCCTGGACAGAAGAGCTTCCCCAAGTGTTGTGGGCTTACCGGACGACGCCCCAATCTGCCACTGGAGAAACACCCTTCCGACTTGTCTATGGCGTAGAAGCTATGATACCAGTGGAAATCAGTGAACAAAGCCCAAGGGTGATCCTCCATGATGAAATCGGGAACATACAGGGGCACAAAGAGAAGCTTGAATTGCTCCCCGAAGTCCGAGAACAAGCCCAGATAAGAGAAGCAGCATTGAAACAAAGGATGACTACCAGGTACAACAAAAAAGTCATTCGAAGGAGTTTCACCCCAAACGATTTGGTCTTGATCAGAAACGACATTGGAGTCAGCAAATCGGGGGAAGGAAAGCTCGCTGCCAATTAGAAAGGGCCCTACAAGATTAGCGAGGTCTTAAGAAAAGGTTATTATAAGGTGACTGACCTAAACGACCCCGAGTTACCAAGGTCGTGGCATGCTTGTAACATGAAAAGGTACTATAGTTAAAAGCGAACTCTACTCCCTGATGTACTCTTTTCCCAACTTCATGATTTTTTCCCAAAAATCAAAGGGTTTTTTCTGAAGAAAGGGTTTTTAACGAGGCATCATAGTAGAGGCTAAGGGGGAAGAGATTACTGAAAACCCTTAGTAGCAGTAAAAGTACCTTTCAAATAAATAAAGATCTTTTACAATATCTCTTATAAAATTCCTTCTCGTTTGCTTTTTCTTTCTACGAAACGCGCCGACTTAAGCTCGACAAAGCGTGAAAATCCCATGAACCGACCTAGATGGTCGTCAGGATAAAACGACGAGGTACAAGTCGGTGTAAAGAGGTTATAAAAGTTGATCGTTAGAAACTCAGAGACATTCCGACTCATAAGTCGAAATGAAAAACCAAGTAGAAAAAAGAAAAACGCATCGCAAAAATAACCTAAGTCATAGGAACTCAATAAACCACAAAGCTGAGTATAAGGAATAGTGAAAAAGAGATCGAAAAACCTATCAAAAAGTCAAAAGACTGTCCTAAGTCCTTAAAGCGAAAAAGCTCAGGAGGACAGACAAGCCAAAGAAAAAGGTTTTCAAAAAGGTCGAAGAAATTCCCTAAAGTATCAAAAACAGAAAAGCATGCACACAAAAGGTAACTTAAACCCTTATCCAAAAAAGGGTATTTATAAATATTTTATTTACGGCCTTAAAAGGCCAAGAGGAATGTCAACAGACCACTACCACCACAAACATACAAAGAGTTTAAAAAAGAGGGGACCCACAGGCCGGGCCCCCATATAGCCAACAATTTTTTAAACATCACCACCAGGAATAGTCGGATCACCACCAGAGTCCGGAAGAGTAGTCGGAGCGCCATCAGGTCCAAAGAGAGAAGTATCCATAGGAGACGGAGAGGAGGTTCTGGGAGCCTTCGAGGAACTCGGAGCATCCTTGGAACGAGGAGGGGACTCAATTATCCTCTGCCCCTGAGTTTTCAGATCGGAATCGGTGACAGGCTTAGGAGAGGGAGGAGGATAAACTATGGCACCATCAATGACGATCTTGTCAGGATCCAAAGGAGAGAGATCCAGGTCGGGAGCAAGGACTCCGACCTGCTCCTTAAAAATCCTCCAGGCCTCCTCGGCTTCTTCAGCAATAGAATCCTCCAACTCGGTGTAAGCAGTCCGAGAATTCAACAAGTCCTTCCTCACCGCCACGAGGTCCTCGAACAGGCTCGAATAACTCTCCTGCGCCTTCTTCCTCAAGCCCTCCTCCATATTGCATTGGGCTTGTAACTTGCTCTCCTTCTCCCGAAGGCCATCCCTCTCCTCATTCAACTCAGCGACCTCCTTCTTCAACTCCTTCTCATGTTTCTGATATATGAGAAGCCTTTCCTCCAACTCTTCAACCCTCGAGGTTGAACCCAGATAGCTAAGAGGAGTCTTCTCAAAAATATCAAGAAACTTGGTGCACACCGCCGCCGCCCTGATATTCTCCTGAGCCAGAATAGTGAGGTGGTTCCGGATAGAAACATCATCCATACCTATACGGGTATGGGGATAAATGTATTTCCGGATGAATGCAGGAGCATCCACCTTAGCCTCACCTTCAAAAGAAGAGCTAGACGCTAAAGTCTTGCGCTTCTTCTTCTCTGGCTCAGGAGAAGATCGGGGGGGAGGGGGCGGCTGAGAAGAAGCCGAGGAGGAAATGACGATGGGTTGAGAAGGAGTCCCCAAACTTCGGGAAGAAAGGGGAGGAGGAGGAAGAGGAGAGTTAGTTACCCTGGCGCCGCCAGTCCTGGCACGGGACCTCGCCTTGGCCTCCTGGACTCTCTGGTAAGACTCACTAGAATTCTTCTTCGCCATCTCTGTAAAAAATAATTAGTAGCCAAAAAAGTCAGACAAGTCGGTAAAAATAAATCGCAAGTCGGAAACAAAGTAGAAAAATAAAAGCTACCTAGTTGTGTCTGGACAAAGGTCGGCGACCCCTGGAGAAATTTTTTGGTATCCAGATATGGGGCCTTCCCCCACACTTCTCGGAGGAACCCCACAATGGCTGCCTCCACTTCATCCAGATCATCCAAACTATATTTCTCACAGGGGGAGGCCTCCAACCAGTATAGAGGAAAGCGAGGAGAAGAATTCTCATCCAAGAAAAAGGGGTGGTGACCCTCTACACCTTGAACTTTGAAAAAATAATTTTTGAAGTCATGGAATGATTCATCAAAAAGGGTGAAAACTCTCCGACCTTGTATAACTTGGAAAAACACCCATTGTTGCTTGTTATTTTGCCCACTGAAGGGCTTGGTCATGTGGAAGAGATAAAAGAAAATCCTCAAGGAAGTCGGAAAGTCTAAAGCATGGCTGATAAACTGGTAGATTTTCAGAAAGCCCCAAGAGTTGGGGTGAAGTTGGGTAGGAGCAACTCGGCAGTGACGTAAGATGGCAATCTCAAAATCAGAAAAAGGGAGAAAAACGCCCAGACGGGTGATCATACTCTCATACATATAAAAGAAATGAGGGGCTACTTCAGAAGCCCTCCCGAAACAAACCCGGTCTTCCGGACCCGGGACCACCATTCATACTTCGGCTCATCCTCCTCAGAAGTACAAATTCGGTGATGAGTGCAAAGGTTGGTGATAAATTCGGTATCGATCAAAGGTTCCTCTCCTAAGATCGTGACATCGACCCATTGAGCAAGAACTTCTACAGAAGACATTCTTTCCTAAGGTATGATGAAAACCTACACAGGAAAAAGAAAAAGAATAAAAAACGAGAGTTCCTAAGGGGGCATGGAATTAAACAGAAGCCTACGACGTCACCTCCTCTCCCTCTAAATAATAAAAAGCATGCAAACAGAAGCACTTAGTAAAAGAGAAGGGGAGAAAGAACCAACCTTTGCCTGGAAAAAAGGTAGAGGAAGATGAAAGCCTTCAAACAAAAATGCTCCACGAACAGATGAGAAGAAAATTTGGAAAATCGCAGAAACGAAACAATGAAAGAGAGGAAAAGTATTTATAGACACGTTAGGGGCATAATGATAAAAACGGAAAGCGGTCATTAATGGGTGCACCATTACCAAGGTAATTAATACCTACGCAAACCTCTAATGGATGCGACGTTTGATTAGACGTAATTGTGAAAACCAAAAGTCACGAAAGTCACGTCGGTTCCGAACAATCACGTCGGTTCCCTCACAAGTCGGCTACGACCCCGAGTAGAATACTCGAACCCAAGTCTCAAAAGAAATTGGGCTCGAGTAGGGGCACTGTTCATACCCTGGCCCAATGATAAGGCCCAGGTCCAAATGAAAGGCCCAATCCAAAGGATCGAGCCTCGCCCTACACCGACCTTCTCTCTATGAAGTCGGTTCTTACCACGACTTACCCTAAAGAAGTCGGGGACGAGGATTAGCTGGCAGATAAGCACTCATTCAAATGAGTAATTGCCCCTAAAATCTCTCTACCCACTTCCAGGAGCCATATCTCAACTTCCCTAAGATAAAGGGACGGTTATCCACCTTAAATGGCGGAACTACTCCATCGGTGGTTATGGGTTCACCACTATAAATACACTGACGCTCCTCAGGTATAACAGAAGCCCAATACTCTCTATACCTGTTTTGCTCCCTTTGCTGACTTTGGCATCGGAGTGTCTTTGCAGGTACCACCCCCCATTCTCTCACACTGAAGTCAGACTGGGTCTTGGATCACCAACCCATTCGGATACTCCCTCATTCAGACGATTAGGCCAGCCAAACTAATCCAACCCATTAATCTCCGGTTACCCATCGTAACAATACCTAAATTTACATTTGCAACATCACATAAACTGGAAAAGCAATAGCAGATGTAACCTCGAACTCACCCTTTTGAATTACATAGATAATGATGTTTTAGCTTTTAATACTCACACACTAAGATTTCAATTTGTATAAATTGTTGGCATGAATGAATTTTATACAAATATCTAATTATAAATTAGTAGCCTAGTAAAAATATTTGCCTCATTTTATGAAATCTCTTCTTTAAAAAATTTAAATTGATAATAAAAGACACATAAATAATTATATCTCTAAAACATATCTTCAAATTATAGTTATCAGAATCGAATTGGTGATCGAACCGATCAAGCTACTGGTTCATTAGTTTATTAGTTCAACCGATAAAATTGGTCTCACGTAAATAAAAAATATAAAATAGTCAAAAACTTAAAATTAAAATTTGAAATACATATCTTCACTAACATTTTATGAAGAATCAAGTCTCCAATTCTAAAAATAACTAACATAAAAAAAACATAAAATTTGTGAGTACTACTACAATAGTATTTTAATTTGACACAATAAGAGTAACAATTAATTCACAAAACCTATCATTTAACTATAATATCAGTATATTTTAACACTAATATAAAAACAAATAACTTTAACCACAATACTAGCATTGAAATAGATCAAGTAGATTAATAAATTTTTAGTAAAATTTATATTTATATTCATAATAGTATATAATTAAAATATAATTAATTCAAAAAATAGAGAATACAAAATTAAACTAAAATAGATATCTATAAAATTATGTAATTGAATGTATACTATATAATTAGCATTTGTCACCTATACCATAATAAGAAGCATGATGGCCAGTGGTAATTGGGAGATGTTGTAACTCAAAGGTTCCTGTTTGGACCACCGGTTCTCGTCGATTTTAACCGGTTTATTCTGGTCTTACTGGTTCACACTGGTTTTCTTCTTTAAACAGTACAAGTAGTGACGGATCCAAAAAATTTTATTAGTGGGGACAAAATATGTATAACATGATAATAATTTTATAATTATATTTTATTATTATAAAATATAATTAATCTTCTAGTTATTTAACTAATAAATTAAAACACCTATATAGTAATTTAAATAATAATATATAACTTAGAATTTTATTTTTTTAAATTTGATATTTAAAAAAATTTAATAATTCTTTTATTATTAATATAATTAAATATTTTATTATATATATATATATTAGTAAATAATCATTTAAAAATTCATGTCTTATAAGATTACGAAATTGATTCTTTATAATATTCATAATTAATTTTTTTTAATTGATATCGTTATTACTAAAAAAACTAGAACTAACTTTAAAAGAAGAAACATCAATAGATATCTGTATATTTAGATATTACTTTTTATTATAACCGTTATTTGTTGTTAGTTAATATTACTATAGTTTAAAATTTAAATTATTAATGGATCTTATTATTCAATAATATTTAACTATATAATAAAAATATATAGTAATATAATTACAAAATAATTGAATGAATTAAAAAATAAAAATAAATCTTTAATTGAATCAAAAGAAATTAAATAATAAAGTTAAGGAGTTTTATTTAGGAGTCAGAGAATCAAAAAAGAACAATAAGAGAATAGAATTAGAATGTTAGAGAATATAAAAAAAATTATTTTTAGTACTTAAATTTAAATAACTGACTTAATTTTTAATTATTATTTATTATTATTATTTAATTATTTTTATAATTAATATGATATTATTATAAAATAGTGAGATTTTTTTTCTATACATTATGAAAACAGAAATAGATTAAAAAAAATTATAGTGGGGTCAAATTTATTTATTGAGTGGGGGCAAATAAATTTTTATTCCATATACTACATGTAACTTAACAAAATTTTAATGGAAGCACTTGGCCCCACATTCCCTAAGGTAAATCCGTCCCTGAGTACAAGGATTAAATCTAACTGGCTTCAAATTCAATTTATCAGTTTTTTTGTTAAATCGGTCAGTCCGATTTGATTTTTATAACTATGCTTCAAGAAAGAGTCTCTTTTAAATTTGTTTGAATTTTTTTATAGACTTTTTTCTTTGTTTTATTTTTATTTTTTTCTTTTGAGGTTCAACATGGATTGAACTTTAGAGTTTAGACATTCTAAAATCATATCATAAAATTATTTTTTTTAAAAATTTAAATTAATAAAAAGAGGCACATAAATAATTATATCTCTAACACTTTTAATATTTATTGGAAGTCTTAAAAATTTTACAACAAAAATATCTAATTAAATAGTTTTAAAAATTTTGTTTACACAAGTCAATATATAAATAATCTCCCATTATAATGATGAATTTTAATTTTATTATGAAATCACTATTATTATTATTATTATTTAATTTATAAGCTCAAATTTAACATCTATAAAAAATTAATTTTATAAAATTATGCCTTTTTTATATGAATCTAATCCAGATTTATATTAATAATCTTGAATATTTGAAAATAAATTTTGTTTATTATCAATAAAAAATATTATATAAACACTAAAAATTATATATATATATATATATCATTTTATACCTATTTAATGTAAATTTTATATAGTAATCGATTTTTTTAATGTGATACAATTGAAATTCAACTAAATCACAATAATTTCGACAGGGGTAGTAAATGACCCCAACACATGGATATTCGGTCTGTCACCATCCGATTGAGGCAGGTAACTATTCGGCTCCAATGTGGAGTAAGCTTTTGGCAGGAGGGGATCTTAAAAGAGATAGTGCGAGGTCGAATTTAAAAAAAATACCTGCTCTTATCTGTCCCCTAATATATTTAATATACAAACAAATTAAAAAATTATTAATAATATTATTTGATATTATATTATTATTCAATTTTAAATATAATTTATGTTATGTATATAACGATGGTTATATAAATTTTAAAATTAATTAATAAATAAATTATAATAATTAATAGGAACCAATAGGAATATAATAGACATCCGTAAAAATAAGTTAGGGTATAAATTGGGATAACATTGAGTTGTTACATTTGCAGTTTGCGAATGTTATTATAATTTTTTGTCCTTCTGAAGAAGAGACGATCAGAAATTATAAGCGGTTGCTGCGCTGCTTTGAGATGATCTCAAGGCTGAATATCAATTTGGACAAATCTAGCTTGATCCCGGTTAATTGTGAGTAAAGTTGGCCACGACAGATGTATCGACTGTTAGGGTAGGTGTAAAGAGACGTATTTACCTGTCAGATATTTTGGCATTTCTCTGGGGGTAAATCCGAGACTGGTCAAGACATGGAAACCAGTGATTGATAAGATAGAGGAAAGGCTAAGTCTATGGAAAGCAAAGTCTCTGAATAAAGCGGGTAAGTTGGTTCTCATTAAATCTGTTCTTAATAACCTGCCTATTTACTATCTCAACTTGTACAAAATGCCAAAGGCAGTAGCAGACAAAATAATATCCTTACAAAGACGCTTTTTGTGGAGTAAGGAGGATGGGAGGGATGTGATGCCTCTAGTGAAATGAAAAGTTGTACAGGCCCCAAAAAGGCAGGAAGTTTGGGAGTTGGTGATGCGGTAATTCGGAATACAGCGCTCCTGTTTAAGTGGTGATGGAGATTTTCGAAAGAGGATTGTCCACTTTGGAAGAAAATTGTATGTTCCTGTAATAACACGAATCCTTCTAAGATGATTTGTGATCAGCTTGTACCTATAAGAGGGGGTCCTTGAAAAGATATTTGTCAACTATAAATCAAGGAGTCACAAGTGAGAGAGAAAATGATCAGATGCTTGATTATGGAATTAGGGGATGGTAGGATAATCCGCTTCTGGAAGGATAGCTGGTTATCTTGTGGTGTTTTGAAAGTTACTTTTCCAAGACTTTTCTCGGTCTCAAATCTTCAAGGATCTATCATAGGGGATTGTGGGTTATGGGATGGGTTAGAGTGGATTTGGAATTTCCAGTGGCGACAAGAGTTATTTCAATGGGAGATAGAACTAGTAAACCAGTTTCATGCGGTTCTACAATCAGTGAAACTGATAACTGAGAGAGAGGACAGAGTGATTTGGAAATTTGATAAAAAAAAAAGGTGTTTATTCTACTAACTCATTTATGCAGGTATTGTAGGCAAAGCTACTTCCCGCGGATATCACAAGCTATAGCTTCACTAGTATTATTTGGAGAGGATTCGTCCCACCAAGGGTTGAGTTGTTTACTTGGTTTGCACTGGTTGGTAAGGTGAATATGGTGCGGTAATTTTTAACCACAAACTAACTGGCAAGTGCACCGGGTCGTACTAAGTAATACCTCAGGTGAGTGAGGGTCGATCCCACGAGTATTGATGGATCAAGCAACAATGATTGAGTGATTGGCTTAGTCAGACAAACAGAAAAGAGTGTTTTGGTATTCAAAAGCATTAAACAATAATTCAAAAATTTAACAAAGCAAGCAGTCAACAGGTTGTGAAATATGTATGGAGAAACAGTTAAGGTTTCAGAGTTATCTATTTTCCGAATTGACTTTTCTTATTAATTTATTTTAATCATGCAATATTTAATTCATGGCAAACTATATGTGACTAGACCCTAATTCCTTAGACCTTTCTAGTCTCCTCTAAAATTCATCAACCGCCAATTCCTTGGTCACTTAATTCCAATTAGAGGGTGAAGTTCAATTCTAGTTTATATGCCACAGAAATCCTAATTACCCAAATATAAGAGGATTATATGTCACGTATCTCGTTAAGTCCAGATAATTTAAAATTTAGGAGAATATGTTTTCAAGCTGTTGTTCAAGTAAAGAGCTTTTCCAAGTTATACAAGAACTCAATTAGAAAGAGGGTCATACTTCCGTTCCACCCAAATTCATAAGATAAAGAACGAAAACAATTCTTAAATTATAAATCAGTACATGAATTAAAATAAAAAAATAATAGAATCAATCCATACAATAGACAGAGCTCCTAACCTTAACAGTGGAGGTTTAGCTGCTCATGGTTCAGAGAGAAAATAAGGATTGTAAATTGGGTTGAGGTGGAATTGAAAAGTTAACTAATGTTGGAATGGAATCCTTTTATATCTAATCCTAATTAATTTAAAATCTATCTTCTAAAACTAAAATAATATATTTTCCTATTTTTAAAATAAAAATAAAGTTTAAATTAGAATTAAAATCAGCGTTTTCTGCGTTTTCTGCACGTGACGCAAGTCACGCGTACGCGTCAATCACGCGTATGCGTCAATGGTCTTCTTCGCGTATCACGCGTACGCGTCAGGTACGCACACGCGTCGCCATGGAAAGCTGCAAATCACGCGCACTCGTCAAGTACGCGCACGCGTCGCTCCTCGCTGGTCATCTCCTTTAATTCTCGTGCTCCTTCCATTTGTGCAAGCTTCCTCTCCATCCTTTAAGCCATTCCTGCCCTATATAGCCTTCTTCTCTTTTTCTGCGGAAGCTCCATCAAATCCAACCAAATGATACCTAAAATAAACAGAATTGTACAAGACTCAAAGTAGCATCTATAATGGCTAAAAGATAAGTAATTCTTGATTAAACTCAACAAATTAAATGCAAATTCACTAGAAAAAGATAGGAAAGATGCTCACGCATCAGAATACAAGGAAACGACTGTGTAGATTAGGTGTTATTGGCTAGAATGATAACATGTGTGTTTTATGTCATAAATCTGTTGAAACTGCTTTTCACTTGTTCATTGGTTGTAAGCTCACTTGGAAGGTGTGGTGTGCTTGGTTGTTCGCTCTTGGAAGGATATGGACTATTCCAGGTAAGCTCAAGTAACACTATGAAAATTGGACGGATATATTAACGAGAAAGATGGAACGGAAGCGGTGGTTGGTTGGTTTATTTTTTTGTGGTATCAGGACAATTTGACTAGAAAAAAAATGATAGAATCTTCAAAAATCAAGGTTCAAGTGTGATGGATATTATTAACAGATCCTTTACAAGTTACGATGAGTGGATTGGTAGTGAATCCTATGGTTGTTGATGGCAATGCCGGAAATAGCTAGGGATTGTTATTTTTAACATTATGAGTTTTTGTTTCTTTTCTTTTACTCCACCTTATTGTGTTGAGCTTTTTTACTTCAAAAAAAAAATTAGGGTATAAATTTTTATTATTCGCAGGTAGAGCCAGAATGAATTCTATGAACAGAACGGAGTCAAATAAAGTAAAAATCTATCAAGTTGCCAATCCTAAGAGCAACTCCAATGGTATAAAAATAAAGTTCCTTCTCTGACATAAAGAAACTTTGAAGATTAGAGTGAAATATAATTCAGTTCCTTCACGTAGGTCAAGAAGAAAAGTTCCTCTGAAGAGAGACTCTTACAATCCAATAAAATTTTGACATATGGCAAATTAATTAAAAAATAAATTAAAAAAATATAACATATATATTAAAATAATAATTAAATTATAATTAATTAATTAATTAATAATTATAATAATTATATTAAATAATTATATATTTATTTAATTAGTAATTTATATTAATTATTTAAATCATAATTAATATAAAAAATTATATTAAATCATTATTAAATATTATATTGTTACATTAAATTTGTTTACGTAAAAAAATAAATTTAATTTTTATACATTATAAAATAATTTTTGGTTAGGTTGTTTATTTTTATTTATAATATTTAAAATACTAACCACATTACAAAATTAGCCGTTACAAAATTAGTCGTTGCAATTTTTATATATGGCAATTTTACAATGTTTATTATTAACTAGCTGTAAAGCTTACCAATGAGTTATAATTCAAATGACATAGTTTTCCCATACTCAATTAAGAAGTTGCGGGTTCGAATCTCCTATATTAGGTAAAAAAAAAAAACATAACTATAGAGCTTTAACTATGTTTTTTTTTATATTAAATAATTTTACAAATTAATTTAATTTCAAATTATATATTATATATTATTGTTATATATGAATTTTTTTTAATTTTAATATTTTTAATAGTGAATTGTTTTTGAATTTATAAATTTAAATAATATTATTATAAAAAAACTAGTAATTATATTAATTTTAATTACTTTAATTAATTAATTAAGTGTGATCACAATAGAGACTAAAGTTAGTTCTTCTTAATGAAAAAGAAAGATATGTTTTGAGTTCATATTTACTGTTTATGACGCAAAAGCTAATGTGAAGTTATTTTTGATGACAAGTGGACTGTAAATATAAATTAGGATGAGTTCTCTATTAAAGATAGTCTAAGTCTCCGGTTATTCATGCACACGTAAAAAAGAAAAAAAAAAAGAAAGAAATCTTAGTGATGAAGATGAATTTGGTGCTATCGGCACAAGAAAATCGAAATATTATTTGTGCTACGTGGTACTAAAGCTAAGAGATATTGACGATAGTAGTTTGACTAGTAGTTGAAGATTTGGAGTTAATACAACTATTTTTATGTGAACAAAAATACCAAAGAATAGATAAACCTCAGCTTCTGTTGTGCTTTTCGATTAATAAAGATGATTGATATGATAGGCATTTAACAAGATTAGAAACTAACACGTGTCGTCACAAAAACCAATTCAAAATGAAATTAGTATACGGAAGCCAAACAAATTAAACGGTTCAATACGTGTGGGCTCATGAACATGTTCCCTACAAGAATGAACTATGCTACGGAGTCATGAGCATAGTTGTCAGAATCGAACCGGTCAGATTATTGAGTTATTGGGTTATTAGTTTAATCGGTGAATTATTAGTTGAACCGATTGACCCAGTTTTATGTAAATAAAAAATAAAATATAATCATAAATTTAAAATTAAAATTTAAAATACATATTTTCACTAACATTTTAAAAATATCTAACTATTCTAAAATAATATAAAACAGAAACAATAAGTATTTTGTTAATTTTACTCTATTATAAATATTTTTATTTTATTTTTATATTAAAATAACTATTATTTTCAAATTTTCATAATTTATTAATTAGTTTATATCTATTATACTATTATATACTACAAGTTTTTATTGAAAAATAATATTAATAGATATTATATAATTATAAAAAAATAAGTGAGTTTATAATTATTGTTAAATAAAAATATAATTAATTTAAGAATGAATGAGTTTATAACTAAAATTAAAATAAATTAAATAGAAGTAAATTATTTACTGAAAGATATTTATATATATATATTAATTTACATATATATTGATAACAAGCTTAGTAGCTTAGTGGTAGTGAGTATTATGCTTTTTCTGGATGAGGGGGGTTCGAACCCCAACGTCAACATTGTAAAAAAATTTTGAAACTCAAACGGTTTGATCGAACCGGTCTTATCGAGTTTGATCAGGTTTAACCAATTTATACCGGTTTGCTACTTTATCCAGTCAGATTATCAGACCGAACCGGTTTAAAGTCCAATTTATTGATTTTTCGATCGAACCGGCCGGTCCGGTCCGGTTTTGCTAACTATGGCCATGAGTAACCCAGACGTGATATTTCATTTTATAAAAATATTATTTATACATTAAAATTAGTTATTATATATTTATATATAAATATATATAATTTAATTTATTTTAAATATATATTTTATATTTAATAATTAATTTTAAATATATATTTTATATTTTGATGTACATTTTATATCATAATTATTCATTCACGTCTATGTCCAAATTCTAATTAGTCAATATTTGTTATTATTTCCCATGCAAAATTGTCATTTTTAATATATTCGAACCCAATTTAGATTATAATACTTTTAAATACATTTAAGAAATCAACGGTAATATTAATTATTTATATATAATATATATTAAAATATAAAATATATATAAAAAATAAATTAACCAATACATATATACAGTGACTATTTTAGAATTTATTTTTGGTATCTACGTAATATTTTTGAAATATGTTAAGAAACTATTTTTTATGATTATTTTATTTATCTTAAATTTTAAATTTCAAACTTTTAAAAGATAAAAAAATTTTAGAATTTAAAAAGAAAAATTAATGTTAACTAACTAAAAAATTGTTCATATACTTTCTATTTTCGAAATTAGTTATGCAGGAGAGATTATATCATTCTTTTCTTTTGATTGTTTTTTGTTTTTTTGGTTAAAAGCTTAATCTTGTAAAATCAAAATAATACTTTAATAGTTTAATTAACAAAAGTTTCTTTATAAATATAACTTGTTCCTATATAAAGTTAATTTTAATATATATTGCAATACCAGTAAAATTAATACCTTAGTAAATAATCTTCTAAAAGAATCGGAGCTCTGTCCAGAAAAAAAATTAGATCATGACTTTGCATTAATTTTTATTTTTAAATGAAAAGAAAAAAAAGTAGAAAGGAGTTTTTAGTATACAAACTAAAGATTAATCTATCACAAATAAAAATTATTAAAAAGATTTTTTTTTTCGAGTTATTTTTTTTTAAAAGATTTTAGATAAAAGTAAAAGTAATTTTATGTTTGGATATCTCATGCAAAAAGATCTTTTTATTTATCAATTATGTTTGAATATAACAAAGTACTTTTTTGTTTATTTATTATACGAAAAATATCTTTTTTTTAAAAAGATATAAATTACAGTTTCTAAAAAAAGATATTTTTCTAATTTTTCTAGTACTTTTACTTTTACTGCTCAAAATTTACTAAACATACTAAATAATTAAAAAAAATCTTTTTTCATTAAAAATTTTTTTTTTATCAAAATAATAACGCCCAAACAAACACTTAAACCTCTTCGGTCACCAAAAAAAACACTTAAACCTCTTATATTTATTAAACGGAGGAGTGAATTGATGACTACATAAATTCAAGTCGGTCAGAAAGGAGCTTTTCTAACATGCGAATTCAACACAGAAACATAACGAATCAAACGCGAAAGAGAAGAATAAGATTCGCATCTCTCTCTCTCTCTCTACTTTATGATACTTAGCTCTTCAAAACTCAGAATCTTCACTCTTTTTCTTCTTGGGAGATTTCTAGTGTCAGGTTTGCTTTGTCTTTCTCTTTCTTCTTCAATTCCCATTCTTGTGGAATTTACCCTTTTGAATCTGTGTACTCTATGCTATATTCCATTCACCTCAAAGCATCATTTTCATTCTGGTTTTCCTATTTACGCTTCATTATTGGTCCACTCCTTTTCTTTTTTTGAAGCTTTAGATTTATGCCATGAGTATGCTCAATTCTTAATTCATGCTTTCCATTTTCAAATTTACATGCTATGGTCACTTTGATTTTCCTCTTACTAGCTAGCTACTTGGATCTTTGGCATTCTTCCCCTGCTTTGTGAAGTTTTTTTGTTTTGTTTTTAATTGCTTGAAAATGATGCTATATGAATCTATTAGGGTGAAAAAGAAGTTGCATTTTTATGCCCCTTTTGATATGATGAGTTCATTGCAGGTTTGTGTCTCCTTGTGTATAGTAGCAACTAGGAATAGCAAGTTAGTTGCTGAGAATCCTGGAAATCCCAACATAGATCATAAGTGAGAATAGAGACAAAGATAGAGATAGGAAGTCATGGATTATGAAAATAATAGCTGGATTTGGGATGGGGTATACTACTACCCTCACCTGTTTGGTGGAATAATGGTGACAGCTGCTTTGCTGGGCTTGTCAACAAGCTACTTTGGTGGGATTGGATCCTTCCACAAGAGGAAATCCGGTGAGAAGAAGCGCATTCGTGTCTACATGGATGGCTGCTTTGATCTTGTGCATTATGGTCATGCCAATGCACTCAGACAAGCAAAAGCCCTTGGTGATGAGTTAGTTGTTGGGGTTGTCAATGATGAGGTTATTGCGGAACATAAAGGGCCGCCGGTTTTCAACGTGGAGGAGAGGTATGCAGCTTGCCTCTGTGTGTTAGTTTTAGGATCTTATTGCATAGCATATTTGAATCCTGTTTCCTTTTAAATGCCCCTTTTCCTGTTAATCTCCGTTTGATTTGTTCTATTGATCAAAAGAAGTAACTATATATGATTCATCTTAAGCTTTGATGTTGTAGCATCTTATCCTTTTGCATTTTTTAATTCTGTATATAGTTATTGACTTACATGATTAAAAGTATCCCGATCAATGATGATATACCTAGCTATCAAGGAATTAGAAGTGTACTTAAGTTATAAAATTTTGGGTAGGTAATTGTTACTGAAACTGGTATCAAACAATAGTGTAAGGGCGATGCAGATTCTGCTGCTGTAAGCTCTTGTTCATGTAAGTTTCTAAGTTCATTTCACTATATGGAACAATGAGAGAAAAACTCGGATTCTATTGAAAGGAAGAATTAAGTTTCAAAAGAGCTTATTAAAGCAATTCAAGTTAAAGAGGAATAGAGCAGTTTGATAAAATTTTATATTGTAGCCATATATGAACAATATATGCATATATTTCTACTTGTACTGACAGCTTTGTAAACTGCATTATGAAGATAAACTTTTGATTTGAAAAAAATGGTTTGTTTCCAGGCTGACCCTTGTAAACGGATTGAAGTGGGTGGACGAGGTCATTCCTGATGCTCCATATGCAATTTCTGAGGAGTTCATGAAGCGTCTCTTTAATGAATACAAAATTGACTATATCATACATGGCGATGATCCCTGCCTGCTTCCAGATGGATCAGATGTCTATGCTGCAGCAAAGAAAGCTGGGCGTTATAAGCAAATTAAACGTACTGAAGGAGTTTCCAGTACAGATATTGTAGGTACTAAGTTTCTCTGCTTGTATTAGAAGGCCTGAAATTTTGTGAACCATGTGTATGTGCTCTTACTCTGCTTCAATCCAGGAAGGATACTTGCTTCTTCAAGATGTCGAGAAAATGGTAAAGATCATATTGTTAATGGTGAGCAACATCAAGAAGAAAGCCAGTCCGAGGACTCCCACATATCCCAATTCCTACCAACATCGCGCCGGATTTCCCAGTTTTCAAATGGCAAGGTATTTGATTTCTTGCGTAGTCAAGTTTTCCATTGCAATATGTGTATACTCAGTTGATACTTGATACTTGATAGTTTGGCATACCGATTAATCTGAATGTCTTTAGATTATATTTGTTTTTGGTTTGCAATATTTTTATTAATTCTTTTAGAGCCATTGCAAAGTATATTAATATTTTTGGAGATCTACTTGATGTAACACACTGGTTTTGATATATCATTGGCTTCATGGTATTTTTTATATATTGGCAAATTTTCCACGAGAGGAGACACAAGGGGTGTCTGTTATAGTTTCAGAGACAGGTTCTAACATTATGAGTAATCACTAATCTTCAGAACATGGAACATTTTTATCTTTGCAAAATTTTAGTGAATGGTGATATTTGTGTGTGTTATAATGTTGTGAGGAACTTTTTTATTGGGTTAATCCATTGCCATTTCATCTAATTTCAGGAGCCTGGAGCGAATGCTCGAATTATATACATTGATGGGGCATTTGATCTGTTCCATGCAGGGCATGTTGAGGTACATAAATTTTTCATAGTATTTTAATCAAGTTCCAAATTTCATTCTCCCAAAGGCACTATCTCAGCTAATACTCATGGATGGTATTTTCTTATTGACTTATTATTTTCTGTTATTCACTACTCTTTTAGATTCTTAAGAGGGCTAGGGAGCTTGGAGATTTTCTTTTAGTTGGTATCTACTCAGATGAAACAGTGAGGTATAGTTTCTTATTTAGCAAATTTGACTTTGATTGGTATTATCTAAGTATTATGTTAACACTAGATAAGAGAGTAACAAGTAACAACTTACCTTTAGGGAACACCGGGGGAGTCACTATCCTATTATGCGTCTTCATGAGCGTAGCCTTAGCGTGCTGTCTTGCCGTTATGCCAATGAAGTCATTATCGGTGCACCTTGGAAAGTTACAAAGGATATGGTATGTCAATTTTTTATGTGTGCACTGTGCTTGTCTTTTCCATTTTCCTAACCATTCTTAATCAAGCATTGAATGAAATTATCTAATGTTCATTTCATATTTTTTGTTCCTTTGAATCAAACAGATTACAACTTTCAATATCTCTCAAGTTGTGCATGGGACTGTTGCTGAGAACTCACTTAAGGTAAGTTCACTGAAAGCTATTCTGTTCATATGTGGCAAAGATATTATCTTCCTTTTTTGCTGGTATTGATATTGGAGCATGTTGTCTTGTTTCAGTCTGAAAGTGATCCTTATGAGGTTCCGAAGAACATGGGGATATTCCGCTTGCTCGAAAGCCCGAAAGATACCACCACTACTTCTGTAGCCCAAAGGATAATAGCTAACCATGAAGCTTACAAGGTATTGTGTGTCTCTTTTTTCATTCATTTGTTCAAAATTTTGGAAATTTTGAACTGCCGTTAAAATCTGTGTTTGTGACTTTTGTATGCTTATAGTATATCACAAATTGTATAATTCCCTTCTAAAAGCAAATATCCAAGAAAGATGTAGCTAGGTCTACTATTAGGAGCAAGGTTCCGAAAACCTAACCGATCATCGAATAGGTGGAGCTAGAGGTTCAATCTTATATTCGTATATCAAATATATATTTTTCTTTTAAAATGGAATTCTGTGTTTTGTTATTTAAATTGGTTAACTGTTAAAAAATCAGTTCGGTTTTACCAATTTACAAGGCTTACCAATTTTTGACCGGTCCATTGACAACCGATTTTCATCTTGAACCGGACCGGTTTGATGTTTGGTTTTTCAGTTAACCCAATTGAATTGACCTGTTCGATCCGGTTTTCATGATCATGATTAGGACCTGTAACCATTTTGAGTTTCATACATTTGAAATTCTAATTCAGAATTCGATGTCTAAGGTTTTATGACATAGACTTGTGCTACTCTTTTTGTTGTGTGAATGCTGCAGAAACGAAATGCCAAGAAGGCACAGAATGAGAAGAGATACTATGAAGAAGAGAAAAAATATGTCTCTGGGGAATAAGCCTTGTATGGAATTGTGTCACAGCCTTAGTTTGCTACACTAGTCTCCAAGAGTAAAGAGATGCTGATCTATATAGCATAAGTTGTGGATGGACTACATATGATTAAAATTTCCTCAATAACTGATGAAGTAATCTGCCACTTTGTTAAGTGAAAGGTTCCTTATATGGTTTGCTTATTACTCATTTTTTGGCATGTCTTGATGGGGAGGTATTTTATTTTATATGCTCCATTAGAGGTTGCCTTAATAACTTGACAATTGTATCAAAGCATATATGCAGACCTTAATATACATCAAAGGTTCCGCCTTGTTTGCTATTTCTTTTTTTACTTTTTTTTTAATAATTATTAACATTGGATTATAAATACATCATGGTTATAAGAATCGGACCAAACCGATCGATTTAGATGGGTTAATCGAGAATTATTTACTAGATCAGTTCGTTTTAGATAAAAAAATTGGTTGATAATGAATCAGTCAAAAAATAAAAAAAAATTCAGTTGAAGAACCAGTTAACTAGTCAAATCGGTACGATTTTTTAGCAATTAACTGATTAAAAATAATAAAATATAAAAAATTACTTTTTCTCTCCTAAAAGCTATATATTTTATTATATCTAATTCAATCCTACATGAATCTCGATTGAAATATTAACTTTTGAACTTCTAACTCTGTTGGTTTAATAATCCATTTGATTTTTAGAATCCTGATATATAGGAATTATTAGCTAGGATAGGTCCCAAGCTTTGCCACCTTTCATATTGAATTTCTTGAGCCTTCCGAAGAACATGACAAGAATAAGGATGAACTTGCCTTTGTTGCTCCATTTCCCAGAAAATCCAACCCATAAATCTTTGCAACTACCATTCGCTTTCAATTGCCTTCCGCAGCTATATCCCATTGAGAAACCTACGTTTCCATATGCACTGCACAATTCAAAACAATTTTTAATACTTGTTAATTAGTATTATTTATCATAATATTTCTTAATTTGTAAAAATATATATAAACACTAATTTTCTCTGATATTATTTAAGTTAGGTAACATTTAATTTCCCCTGTGTTTTATAAACTGTGTTACAATGGTCTTCTTTATAATTTTGTATAGGCATGACAAGATAATAAATAAGTAATAGGGAACTAATTTTTAATTAGTTAATAACTAATATTAATTACTTTATTATTGAAAAAAATTTTAATTTTAATTTTATTTTTTTATAAATTTTTAGTGTTTAAAATTATGATTTTAAGCCCTAGAATTTAGAATTTTAAAATTTAGAGTATAGAATTTAGAATAAAAAAACTTAGCTATCCAGTTGAACTAAAAATTTTATATTATTATCATCAAATTTAATTAGAGGCTAGTGTAATTTACTTATTTTTTTGTATTTTATATTTTGTTCATTATGTTATTTTCAACTTCTCTCAATATAATTTTAAGTACAATAAATAATTAATCTAAAAATTAAGAATTAGTAACTGAGTTATTAAATAAATATATTTTAGTAAATAAATTTATAATCAATATTAAATTTTTTAATTAGTGTGCAATTGATTAAAATGACAAAAATTATACTATAATCCAAACAAAGTGCAAATGGGTTGTTCATGATGTTAGAAACAAGAGACTAAATTGGAGGAAGAATTTGTGTATTATTGAGTGTAATCAAGTTGTCTATTCAAGTTGTTTGGAATGATACAATATAAAAGGGTATTTATAGGTACTAAGAGAATCGTAATAATAAAGACATAATCTCTTATAATAAATATTCAGATATACTAAATAATACTAATTGATCCTAGTTGATCTTAATTATATTCTAACACAGGATATAGTAACATAACCATTCAAAATTGATTAGATAATATAAAAAAAAATAAAGGAATCGATTCAATAAAAAAAATATTAATAGTTGAGAAAGAATACATATATAAGCGAAGAGAGAAAAGAAATGAAAGTGGCATGCCTGATGACTTCTATGGTGATGTTCAAAACATTAAAGTTGAGAGGATCCTCTCTCAGGCTTTTGTTCTCAGTGATGCAAATCAAAATAATGAAAATAACCAAATATGAAAGTTGAGACAACACAAGGCACTCCACTAGCCTTCTTTTGTCTTTCTTGGCATCATTTTCGGTCTCGTGGTCCATTATGGGCAAGAATGTTGTGTATGGTGGAAGGTACCTGATTTCCATACCCATAACAATCAATATCAAATTATTACACACAATTCATGAAAAGAAATATAGTGAAAATTCACGCGCAGTTGTTGTTTTTAAGAACTGTATGTAAAATTGACTTACATCATGACGACGAAGAGGACCAATATGGCTGAAGAGATGGTAGAGAGATCAAAAACGGATTCACCGGAATGTCTAGCATTTGTGATTTGAAACAAAGACGCAACAAATTTCTGATAAGGATTCAAACCATCCATGATTTGTGTTCCCCACTCCATGGAACAAAAAATCACAAATTGAATTATATTGAACCCTAAAACGGTAGCAACAAGTAGCCAAGAATGAAGGGGAGGTAGCAAATGACCAAAACCTATTTCCTTTGAATTCTTAAGCAAGTATGAAAATTCCTCTCTTTTGGTAATTTTCTCAAGAACCCAAATCACAAACCTCAAGCATGGTGCATACAAGGTGTTACCAAGAAGGATATATGGGAGAATAATAATAAGAAGGCCTGAATTCTTCTTGAAAACTATCATATTTTCATTTGTGGGGACATAGCCACAACTTGCAAAAGTTGAAACTATGGTGAAAATAGAAAATGTTAGGGTTTTGATACCTTTTTCTCTAAGTACTTGCTTTGCACTAGGAATGAAGCTCATGTACATAGAAACCAAGAAAGTTCCAACAAATTGAAGCACCAAAAAGTAACCTAAAACTACATGGCTCAAATACTTAAGGGAGTTAGACCTAAGTACATGTTTATTGTTAATATCATAATTGACATGAATGAATTGGTTTTGGTCTTGTGATGAGTGATGATTAGGAATAGAAACTAAACCAAGCTCAATTTGATCATGGACTTTTTTTATTGGAAGACTATTATTAGTACTAACTTTGACACTATAATCATTTTTCATGGAAGTGAATGAATTGTTATTGAACCTAGCAAAGACAAGTTCTAGTAAGGAAGTGAAAACTTCACCACCAAAAAACATAAGAAAAGTTATGAGGACGAGTTGGGAGTTAGAGAAAACTTCCATTTCTATGGCCGTCATACTTGAGACAGTAGAAGCAGAGACAGAAGTATAAAACAGGTCGAAGTTCTTAGGCTTAACATAGGTTTTTGGCTTTGATACCTTGAGACCCAAGTATCCAAAAAGAGACATGATCATAAAATAACAAAGCTGAATGAAAAATGAGTTGAAGTTGAATTGGAAATAAGGGCTAAAAAGATGTTGTAGCTTCCTACCAAAGAAGGAAAGGTTCATCATTTAATTTGATTCTGTGTTTTTTGAAATTGAATGGGGACTTGGATGATTACGTGAAGTGGGAATTGGAGGCATGCATTTATAAAGGCATTGGGAAGTGATTTTTGTCTTAAATAAAATATAAATTCATCTCTATTAAATAAAATATAAAATCTTTTCTAATATATTTTGGGAAAAAAGTAAAGTGATTTAAAAAAAAAAGGTTTGATGGAAGATTTGTCTTAAATTTAAAAAGTTAGAGATTAATATAATTTTTATGTTTTTTTTTTTTTTTTTTATATTTAGAATGCAGTGACTCATAGATAACTTAACTCATCTTGAATTATCAAACGAATTGAATTTTGGGTGCATCCAAAATTAACATATTAAATCTTTTTTTATATATTGGATGCGTTGCATCTGAAATACATGTTTATTAATATCTACTATGTATTTGAGATACGTTTCAGAATTATTTAAATTGATAAATATTCCATAAATTACGTATATTAATAAATAAAAAATATTTTTTTATATATAAAAATCTTATTTATATTGAATTTTTTTGGATGGTATAATTAATATATTAAGTAGTATTACTTACTTATTAGTTACTTATATGTTAATTTCTTTTAATATATGCTATTTTTAAAATATTTTAAACATGTAAATCTGTCTTAATTAATCGTCAGAGCTAGTAATTAAGCAGTAATGTTAGCATAAAAAAGTTGAAATTTAAAAAGTTTTAATGAATTTCTTAGTTCTCTCTTAGGTTAAATTATTCCGGTAATAATTTAGTATATATATGAAACACGGAAAATAGTGGCAGTTTTTTTATGGGATTTGTGACGGTTTTAAACTGTGCTAATTTTAAATTGCTGCAAAAAGTTCACAGACGTTTGAATTTGAGATTGCGCTGAAAATCATCAAACTGATTCAAATCACTTATCATATTTGGTTATAAACTATAAAGAAAGCCACAACAACTTAAAGAAATTAAGTTGCGGGAAGACTAGGGGTAGGGAAATTGGGTTATCAATTTGGACGATAACAATAACCTTAAATACTAATGATATCATCATAAAGACTATAGTCCTAGATATTCACTTAAGCATCACAATTTCGGGTAATTATGCTGATGAAATAACTTTTTGATTTGTGGTTGAAGTAAAATTCGTACAAATCAAACAAATTCAAACGATGGAAGGTGTTTTGGTAAGTTGGGTGAAACTATATATGCCATTAATTCCTTTAACAACAATGCATTGGCTTCTATATGCTTTGACTTTAACCACATAGTCACATACATGTGGTTTAGAGTATTTCTTTGCATAGTAGTTATTTTCACAATTGAATGGCTAATATTTCTTTTAGTGTTTTAAAAAAAAAAAGTTTAATTATACAGAGGAATTTGATTTTAAGACAAAAATGTTAAATTATAAGGTAATTTTCACATATAATTAAACAATCAAAGCTAAAGTAACTGTTCCGTTCGAGCTCAACCGAGGTATAAGAACTCCTTCCACGATTGCTCGGCTTTGAGGAGAGTTATTCGTCGTTCAAGGAGAATAACAGAACACTTCGGCAATGCGAAACACAGCGGCGAGAGCACCTGCAAAAAACACTCCGACGCTTAAGTCAGAACAAGATATTAAGAAAGCAATACGAATGAGAAATGAAATGTATTTGTGATATGTCTTCTCCTGGGCTATCTCGTTTGTTTATATAGACGAGTGAAGTGTTAGCTTTCCTTTATTTGTTCCGATTTTTTGGTTGGATGGTGAGTGCCGTTGTTAATAACGGACTATAGATGATGTTTGACTTGTTTGGAACTGTAATCAAGTTGTGGTTGAGTTCTCCTGCATTATTATCTCCGGATTATTTGGTCGGTTTTGATTTTGATCTTGTTACCGAGTTTATAGAGTACATGTCATAGCCCCCAAGCTTGTCTGGCTTTGTACAAAAGCAACGGGTAAGCTTTTAATATGCTCGTCTTTTGTGTGTGTTTTTCCCGCGAGTATGGGTTTGATTAGTTTCGTGATGTATTGAGTCTTTTTTTGCAATCTTGGGCCTTCCATGGGTTGCGTTTAAGTGTTTGAAAAAGAAAGAAATAAAAAGAAACCTGGGAGAGATCAAAAGAAAGTCAAGAGACTTTTTCCTTGTGAAATGTGCTGCGATTAATGCGCTTCCTCACTGTTTGGGTTTTCGATGCTTTGAGAGGTTATCACTTGAGTTACCTACTAAGTTAGTGGGCTTGTAATAATATTTGTTTGCTGTTTTGGAATTGACATTCTGCTGTTTCAAATTTCTCCTACCAGTTGACCCCCATCATGACTTCTAAAAGTTAGTTTCTTTTCCTAAAGTTTCTTTTGCTTCTGTTTTTGAAATGGCGAAAGAGAAAAAGAAAGAAAAGCAGAAGGTAGTTGAAGTGAAAAAAGACAACTGGTATCACTGGGTACATAATGATGTTAGGACTCGTTCCTCGTCGTATGTGGACGTCGAGTCAATGTGTGAGCTTAAGGGTTTGAAAATTGTCAAAGAAGGTTCGGGTGTAGTTGTTGAGCTTCTCCACTGTTCTGGTGAGGATAGGGTTTATGAGAAGAGAGGGGGTTGGCAATATTTCTACATGTACACCCCATGCCATACTGAACTTCGTATAAAATTTCCTTTTACTAATTTTGAGTGTGATGTTCTGACCCAACTCAACTGCGCGCCTTCGCAGTTGGATCCTAACTCTTGGACATTTCTTCGTGCTTTTCAATGTCTCATGGACTTTCTTTATTTTCCATGCTCTTTGTTTGTATTTTTCTCATTATTTCAATCAAAAGGGGTTCAGAAAGGGTTGTGGGTATGTTTGAGCAGCTTTTCTGGGTGTTCCATTTTCCTGCTATATAAATCTTCATTCAAAAATTTTAAATCTATGTTTGTTAAAGTGCGGTCAGTAGAGACCGAGTATCCCTTTTATCTGGACAACGAGCTTATAGAAATATTTTCCCTTTATTGGTGCTCGGAGACGATCCAAATTCTTGAGGCTACGGAGCGGAGCGAGGATGAAGACTGTTTCTTAGACTTTTTGATAGAGAGTTTTGCTGATGGGGAATATTTATCTATTCCCGAAGTTCTTTGTTTTCGTGATTCTGGTGACAGTGAGGGTTTGAAAGCTTACATAGGTAATGCTGGCTGCTGTTTTTGTTGTCATGTTTGCATTTTCTTGATTGTTTGCTTTCTGTCTGTAGGTGGGCGAGTTCCTCTTCTTGATCCTTCCCGATTTCAGTCATTTCTCAAAAAGAAAAAGGAGAAAAGTGCGGGAGGCTTTGGGACCGTGAAGGAGGGTGGGGGGATGCCGCTCAGTCTGCTGCCCAGCCGGCATCATCTTTTAAGAGGAAGAGGGATGACACCGAGAAGTCTCTTGAGGTTATTTCGGAGGGTGATAAGGAAGTTGTTGGTGGCAATAGGTCTGCTTTTGAGAGGCAGAAAAGGCTCCATGGCTTCATTCCTGCCACTAGTTCGCATTCGTTGTGGAGTGATCAATTTCCCTTTGCCGAGCTTTTTGACAGGGTTTCTCAGTACCCTAGAGATATGCTTATGACTCGTCGGATTGGCATGGAGGGGATGGGAAAGTTTATTCAGGTCAGCTATATACATTTGTGCATTTTTTGTGTCTTTGTCATTATTATTTTTTTATGTTTGTTGATTTATGTTTGTCTTCTGATGCAGATTGTCGCTTCGCGTTTGATGCGCGTGGGTCGCACTATTGAACTTCTCGGGGCTGAACAACAGGTGGCTGTGGAGAGGGTTTCCGAATTAGAGAAGTCGTCGAAGGAGAAGGACGACATCATTGTAGATGTTACGGCGAAAATGAAAGAGTTTGAAGAGGAGGTTGTTCGCTTTCGGGATCAAGTCCAGCTTCTGCAGGCAGAGGTGAAAGAGAATGATAAGACTAAGGGGCAGCTAACCTCCAGGGTTCATGAGTTGGAAGAGGAGGGAGTGGAGATGTTCTCCTTCAGATTTGACCTAGCTGTCAGTTAAATTGCTGTGTTGGCCCCCGAGTTTGATTGTGGTCAGCTTGATGTGACCAAGATTGTTATTGGCGGGAAGCTGGTTGTGGATGGGACCGTGGAGGACCATGATGAGAATATTTCCCCCTCTTAATTTATGTATATTTGTGTGGTTTGCTCGTTCTTTTTTTATGTTTATTGTCTTTTTGAGTTTGGATTGGAGTAACTCCTATTTTTTTTTGTTTGTGCTGACCAAGGTTGGGTCAGTTTGACAATTTGGTATTTTGATAATATATAGATATGCATGCTTGGTTAATGTTTTTGCATTTGGGAATAGAATAGGAAAAAAGAGAAAGTAAGGAACAGATCGGTTATCCATATGTCAGTACATTGTCTAACTTTGATAATTTGACATATTGGGCATCCGGCCTCATTAAAACCCTCCTTAGGTAAAACCCTTATTTGGGAAAAAACCTCTAAAGGGGAAAAAGAGTACCTTCATCTGCGGATTGTACATGTTATGATCTATACAACTTTAGTGAAGAGATATTCCAATTTCCTGATAGTGAGTCGCCTTTTAGTGTTTGTAATTGGTAAGCCCCCATTCCGAGTACTTTTGCGATCCGAAATGGTCCTTCCCAATTTGCGACGAGTTTGCCATGTGATGAAGGTCGTCTTGGTTCCTCTGTTCTTCTGAGGACTAGGTCCCCTTTGCTGAATGTTCTGGGTACTACTTTCTTATTGTGTCTTCTTTCTATAAGTTGCTTCATTGCTTTTTGTTTGATAGCGGCGACGTCTCTATTTTCCTCCACGAGATCTAACTCGGCCTTCCTTGTATCAATATTGTGGTTTTGATTGTATAGCTCAGCCCTTAAGGTGGGGATGCCGACCTTAATCGGTATCAGCGCCTCTGTTCCGTACACTAATTTGAATGGGGTCTCGCCTATAGTGGTTTGTATTGTTGTGTTATAGCTCCACAGTATTTCTGGGATCAAGTCTGCCCATTCAACTTTTGCATCAGTGAGCTTTTTTCTCATCACCTGCAAGATTATTCGGTTAGCAGCTTCGGCCTGCCCATTTGTCTGTGGGTGCTCGACCGAGCTAAAATGATGTTGTATGTTAAAGTTTTTCAAGAATGATGCAAGTTTGTTATCTATAAATTGCATACCATTATCTGATATTATCTCCTTAGGTATTCCAAACCTACATATGATATTTTTCCATATGAAAGATTGTACCTTTTCGGCTATTATTCTTGCTAGTGGTTGTGCCTCTATCCATTTTGAGAAATAGTCGATTGAGACTAAGAGGAATTTTACTTGTCCTGGCGCTATTGGGAATGGGCCGAGGATATCGAGCCCCATCTATAGAAAGGCCGGCTTACCTCCATGCTGTCTAATACCTCGGCGGGCTTCATTGAGATGGCGGCGTACTTTTCGTAGTTGTCGCATGTTTTGACCTTTAATATGCAGTCCCTTTGCATTGTTGGCCAGTAATATCCTATTCAGATAATCTTGGCCGCCAGAGCTCGTCCTCCTATGTGGTTGCCACATAGGCCCTCATGGACCTCGTTCATGACTTCATTGGCTTCGTTTTTGCCGAGGCATTTTAGTAGTGGGTGTGAGAAACCACGTCTGTATAGTTCTCTTGCCACAGTTGTAAAAAAACTTGCTTTTTGCCTAAAGCTTTGAGGATTAGTCTCGTTTTTGGGGATGGTCCCTGTATTAATATACTCAAGAAAAGGTATTCTCCAGTCATTTGTATGAGTGATGTTCATTATGCACAATGATTCGATGCTAGATTTTTCTAGTGTAAGTTGTGATAGTGCCGATGTGTGTGTATTTGCTCTAGTAGCAGTGAGTTTGGATAATACATCCGCTCTAGTGTTCTTCTCTCTATGCACATGTGATATGATAAATTTATCAAACTTTGAAATAAGATCCTTTGCTATGAGCCAATACTGCTCTAACAGAGGATCCTTTACCTGGAAATCTCCTTTGATTTGTTGGACCACTAAGAGGGAGTCACAGTGTACTATCAGGCATTGTACTTGAAAGTTGAGGACGAGCTTGAGACCTGCTATGAGCGCCTCATATTCGGCTTGGTTATTGCTTGCCGAGAAGTGGAATTGAAGGGATTGTTCGGCCATTACTGTTCTTCCTTCCTTTAGTACTATCCCAGCTCCACTTTCTTCTCGGTTTGATGCTCCATCTACGTGCAACTCCCAAGCCTATTCGTGATAGTGCTCGCTAGATGTAAGTTCGGCAACGAAGTCTGCCAGGATCTGTGATTTCAGAGCCGGTCTTGATTGAAACTGAATGTCAAACTCAGAAAGCTCGATGGACCACTTGGCCAGCCGTCCTGCCAATTCTGGTTTTGTCAATATTTGCCTTAGTGGTTGGTTCGTCCTCACGACTATTGTGTGGCTCTGGAAATAGTGCCTTAGCCTCCTTACTATTATTACCAGTGCCAAGGCCAGTTGTTCTATTCTGGGATATCTCCTTTTTGTTGGCTGCATGACTCTACTAACGAAGTATACTGGTTTTTGTGCTTTTCCTGCCTCAGTAACCAGGGCCGAACTCACAGAATAATTGGAAACAGATAAGTACAAATACAAAGGTTTACCGATCTCTGGACTTTGCAGTACTAGTGGTGAGGATAGGATGGTTTTAAGTTTGGCAAATGCTGTCTCACATTCTTCTATCCACTTGAACTTTTTGGTTTTGGAAATCGTCTGGAAAAAGTGGTATGATTGGTTTGATACTGCGGGCAGAAATCTTGACAGAGCGGCCACTCTCCCTGCTAGCTGTTGTACTTCTTTTATTATTTTCGGGCTTGCCATGTTGAGTATTGCTTCATATTTTTCGGGGTTCACTTCAATTCCTCGCGAAGTTAGCAAGAAGCCGAGGAACTTTCCTTCTTGTACTCCAAAAGCACATTTCTCTGGATTGAGTCTCATATTATATGTTCGGATCTGTTTAAATATTTTTTCGAGGTCATCGCAGTGCAATCTTTCTGATGGAGTCTTGGCCACCATGTCATCCACGTAGATCTCCATATTCCGACCTATTTGTTGATAGAATACCTTGTCCATTAGTCGCTGATATGTTGCACCTGCATTCTTTAGGCCGAATGACATTACTTTATAACAAAAATTCACATGTTAAGTTATGAAAGCTATTTTGCTTTGGTCTTCTGGATGCATAAGGATCTGGTTGTAATCAGAGTATGCGTCCATGAAGCTTAAGCTTTTGAATCCTGATGCATTATCTACCAGTTTGTCAATACAAGGCAATGGATAGGCATCTTTTGGACATGCCTTGTTAAGATTTGTCAAGCCGACGCACATGCGCCATTTACCTAAGTTTTTTCTTACCATTACCACATTCAAGAGCCATGTGGTGAAGCGGATTTCTTTGATGAAGTCGGCACTGAGGATCTTCTTAGTCTCTTCCAGGGCTGCCTTTGCTTTCTTCGCCCCGAGGTTCCTTTTCTTTTGAGCAACAGGTCGGATTGTTCTGTCAATGGCGAATTTGTGGCAAATGATGTTCGGGTCTATCCCTGGCATGTCTGCCGGAGTCCAGGTGAACAAGTTGGCATTGTCTTGTAGTACCTTTATGAGTTTTAGTTTCTCCTGTTCTTTAAGAGCTCGACCGATATAAGTAAATTGTTCTGGTTTTGAGGTCATGGGTACTTTTTGGAGTTTGTTTGCTGGCTAAGGTCTTTCCTGGGAATTCCCCCGAGGATCGAGTTCTGCTAGGGACAGCACTTTGTTTGTGCTGTGGATTGAGAAATAGTCGATTGAGATTAAGAGGAATTTTACTTGTCCTGGCGCTATTGGGAATGGGCCGAGGATATCGAGCCCCATCTATAGAAAGGCCAGCTTACCTCCATGCTGTGCAATACCTCGGCGGGCTTCATTGAGATGGCGGCATACTTTTCGCAGTTGTCGCATGTTTTGACCTTTAATATGCAGTCCCTTTGCATTGTTGGCCAGTAATATCCTATTCAGATAATCTTGGCCGCCAGAGCTCGTCCTCCTATGTGGTTGCCATATACGCCCTCGTGGACCTCGTTCATGACTTCATTGGCTTCGTTTTTGCCGAGGCATTTTAGTAGTGGGTGTGAGAAACCACGTCTGTATAGTTCTCCTGCCGTAAAAAAACTTGCTTTTTGCCTAAAGCTTTGAGGATTAGTCTCGTTTGTATTAATATACTCAAGAAAAGGTATTCTCCAGTCGTTTGTATGAGTGATGTTCATTATGCACAATGATTCGATGCTGGGTTTTTCTAGTGTAAGTTGTGATAGTGCCGATGTGTGTGTATTTGCTCTAGTAGCAGTAAGTTTGGATAATACATCCGCTCTAGTGTTCTTCTCTCTATGCACATGTGATATGATAAATTTATCAAACTTTGAAATAAGATCCTTTGCTATGAGCCAATACTGCTCTAACAGAGGATCCTTTACTTGGAAATCTCCTTTGATTTGTTGGACCACTAAGAGGGAGTCACAGTGTACTATCAGGCATTATACTTGAAATCTGAGGACGAGCTTGAGACCTGCTATGAGCGCCTCATATTTGGCTTGGTTATTGCTTGTCGAGAAGTGGAATTGAAGGGATTGTTCGGCCATTACTGTTCTTATTCCTTTAGTACTATCCCAGCTCCACTTCCTTCTCGGTTTGATGCTCCATCTACGTGCAACTCCCAAGCCTATTCGTGATAGTGCTCGCTAGATGTAAGTTCGGCAACGAAGTCTGCCAGGATCTGTGATTTCAGAGCCGGTCTTGATTGAAACTGAATGTCAAACTCAGAAAGCTCGATGGACCACTTGGCCAGCCGTCCTGCCAATTCTGGTTTTGTCAATATTTGTCTTAGTGGTTGGTTCGTCCTCACGACTATTGTGTGGCTCTGGAAATAGTGCCTTAGCCTCCTTACTATTATTACCAGTGCCAAGGCCAGTTGTTCTATTCTGGGATATCTCCTTTCTGTTGGCTGCATGACTCTACTAATGAAGTATACTGGTTTTTGTGCTTTTCCTGCCTCAGTAACTAGGGCTGAACTCACAGAATAATTGGAAACAGATAAGTACAAATACAAAGGTTTACCGATCTATGGACTTTGCAGTACTAGTGGTGAGGATAGGATGGTTTTAAGTTCGACAAATGCTGTCTCACATTCTTCTATCCACTCGAACTTTTTGGTTTTAAAAATCGTCTGGAAAAAGTGGTATGATCGGTTTGATACTGCGGGCAGAAATCTTGATAGAGCGGCGACTCTCCCTGCTAGCTGTTGTACTTCTTTTATTGTTTTCGGGCTTGCCATGTTGAGTATCGCTTCACATTTTTCGGGGTTCACTTCGATTCCTCGCAAAGTTAGCAAGAAGCCGAGGAACTTTCCTTCTTGTACTCCAAAAGCACATTTCTCTGGATTGAGTCTCATATTATATGTTCGGATCTGTTTAAATATTTCTTCGAGGTCATCGCAGTGCGATCTTTCTGATGGAGTCTTGGCCACCATGTCACTACGTAGATCTCCATATTTCGACCTATTTGTTGATGGAATACCTTGTCCATTAGTCGCTGATATGTTGCACCTGCATTCTTTAGGCCGAATGGCATTACTTTATAACAAAAATTCAAATGTTCAGTTATGAAAGCTATTTTGCTTTGGTCTTCTGGATGCAGATCTGGTTGTAATCAGAGTATGCGTCCATAAAGCTTAAGCTTTTGAATCCTGATGCATTATCTACTAGTTTGTTAATACAGGGCAATGGATAGGCATCTTTTGGACATGCCTTGTTAAGATTTGTAAAGCCGATGCACATGCGCCATTTACCTAAGTTTTTTCTTACCATTACCACATTCGAGAGCCATGTGGTGAAGCGGATTTCTTTGATGAAGTCGGCACTGAGGAGCTTCTTAGTCTCTTCCAGGGCTGCCTTTGCTTTCTTTGCCCCGAGGTTCCTTTTCTTTTGAGCAACAGGTCGGATTGTTCTGTCAATGGCGAATTTGTGGCAAATGATGTTCGGGTCTATCCCTGGCATGTCTGTCGGAGTCCAGGTGAACAAGTCGGCGTTGTCATGTAGTACCTTTATGAGTTTTAGTTTCTCCTGTCCTTTAAGAGCTCGACCGATGTAAGTAAATTGTTCTGGTTTTGAGGTCATGGGGACTTTTTGGAGTTTGTCTGCTGGCTAAGGTCTTTCCTGGGAATCCCCCCGAGGATCGAGTTCTGCTAGGGACAGTACTTCGTTTGTGCTGTGGATAGCCTTGACCTCTTGTTGAAGTTTTCCTCTGGTGTTGGCTCCTTTTTGGCTTGCATTGTAACATTGCCGAGCTTGTTGGCGGTCTGAGTGGACTGTTGCTATCTTGCCATCCTGTGCTTGAAACTTAACACATAAATGTAAGGTAGATACCACTGATCTGAATATGTTCAGAGTGGGTCTTCCGAGAATAATATTGCAAGGACTGGGGCAGTCGACTATAAGGTAATGGACATCAATGGTCCGTGATAATGGGGTGTTCTCCATTGTTGTTTTTAACCATATGTAGCGTTTTATTGGCACCCTTTCTCCTAAGAACCCTACCAATTCTCCGGATGAAGGTTGTATGGCTTTTTCAGATAATTTCATTTTTTGGAAAGTAAAGTAAAAGAGGACATCTGCGCTACTACCTGGGTTTAGGACTAGGAGGACCTTTCTTACCAATAATTCACCTGTTTGGATGGAAATCACCACTGGGTCGTCCAGGTTTGGGCCAAGCGAAGATAGGTAGGCCTGGATGAAGGTAATTTTGAGATCTGTTGTGTCGTTGTTTCTTTGGGGTACTGTTCCTTCGATTGCCAGCATTGCTCGGTAGCTTCGTTTGCGTGCCGTGTTTGTCTCGCCTCCCCCCGCGAATCCTCCGGATATGCAGTTTATGACCCCCTTTGGTGGGTTAGGGTTGGGCCACCTACTGTCATCCTTTTCTTCTGAGGTTCGTTGATGCTCTTCTCGGTCTCGAGTGTTTTCCATGCTTCTTCTTCCTTCGACATATTTGTCAAGGAGGCCTTGTCGGGCTAATCTTTCTAATAAGTCCTTGGCGATTACGCATTCGTCCGTTGTATGTCCGTACTTCTGATGGAAAGCACAGTGTTTATTCTTGTTGACAAATCGTTGATCCTGGTAGCTTCCTGCTCGGGCGGGGGGTTTTATTATTTTGGCATTGAGAATCTCTTTGATTATTTTTTCTCTCGTTGTGTTAAATCTGGTATAAGTATCAAATTTAGGGGTGAACTTGAATAGCTTCCTTGGTTTCTTATTGTTTGGTGATCTTACAGTCTTGTCTTCTTCTCTCCTGGGTGGTTGTCTGTCCGTTCTCTGAGCCTCACGAAATTTTTCGATCTCCATTTGTCCTGCGGCCCTTTCTCGGAATTCCTCCAGCATTTTAGGTTTGGTGAACTGCGATTGTCTCCCAGAACTTACCGGGTCTGAGGTTGGCCTTAAGGGCGTGCAAGTGGACTGCTGGGTCTAAGTCTGGAATTTCCATGGTTGCTTCAGCAAACCGGGTCATGTAATCCTTTAAACTTTCGTGTTGTCCTTGTCTGATAGTGCCTAGATAATCTAATCCATGTACTTATATTCTTGATGCTGCGAAATAGTCGATGAAAGATCTCGCTAGCTTCTCAAATGAGGAGATCGAACCTGCAGATAACTTAGAAAACCAAAGTAATGCAGCACCATCAAGATAAGTAGGAAAAGCTCGGTAAAGTACAGGTTCATTGTTAGCACCGTTAAAAAATATCATAGATTAGAATTTCTTAACATGAGCGCGGGGGTCACCAAACCCCTTATATAGCTCAAGAGTAGTAGGTAGCACGAAATTTTTCGGCATCTAAAACTTGGTGATCTCCTCGGGGAAAGGATTGTCTAAGGTCAGCTTTTCCTTTGGCGGACTGATGCTCAGTGGGTCTGTGTTACCCTGAGCCGAGCCTTTAGAATTTCCTTCCTCCTGTTTTCCCACGTTATTGGTGGAGGACAGCTCGGCTATCCTTCGAACTTCTGCCTGAAACTCAGCAATCTGAGCTAGGAGTTCTGCTTGCGTGGGTTGTTGGACTCCATTATCGGCCATGCTGGGAATCCTGCAGAAAGAAGAATACAAAATCTAGGCAAAAAATAGTGGGGTCAGATAAATTTTCGGACCCCACGATGGGCGCCAAATGTTCTGTTCGAGTTCAACCGAGGTATAAGGACTCCTTCCACGACTGCTCGGCTTTGATGAGAGTTATTCGTCGTCCAAGGAAAATGACAGAACACTTCGGCAATGCAGCGGGAGCACATACAAAAAACACTCCGATGCTCAAGTCAGAACAAGATATTAAGAAAGCAATACGAATGAGAAATGAAATGTATTTGTGACCTGTCTTCTCTTGGGCTATCTCGTTTGTTTATATAGACGAGTGAAGTGTTAACTTCTCTTTATTTGTTCCGATCTTTTTGGTTGGATAGTAAGTGCCGTTGTTGATAATGGATTAGAGATGATGTTTGTCTTGTTTGAAACTGTAATCAAGTTGTAGTTGAATTCTCCTGCATTATTATCTCCGAATTATTTGGTCGATTTTGATTTTGATCTTGTTACCGAATTTATAGGTACACGTCAGTAACCAAAACGATCAAACCCTTTAACAATTAAATTAGCATATAATCAACAATCCATGTAAGATAAACAAAAGTTTGAAATAATCAAACCTTTTTATATGCGTAATCAAATATTTCTAACCGATATAACCAAATTCTTTACCGAATATATATATTAAAAATCATACAAAATCTTATACCAACACAAAATAACCCAAGTGATCCAATAATGAAAGGTTTATATATAACGTATGAAAGGTTTAATTAACTGATTAGTAGACGTACCAAAATATTCGATTATTATGATTGCAATATTTGACTGAAAATATATCTGATTAGTAGTTGTAAGTTAAATTGTTACTTTTGGAAAGTTTGATTATAAATTTATATCTAGTTCGTAATTTTTTGTATATTGTACGGCTACTATGTATTTTTATATATACGTGATTAATTGATGATTAATTTTTTAATTTATACAGGATGATTGTAAATAGGAGTGGAATCGGGCTTGTCAGATTACCCAACATGGACTCATGACTCATCAGCTCATTTAAGTGTGGTTCGACTTAGTTCTTTTTATTAAACAAATTAAATTTAAATTTTTGTAAAGTCTATTAGTTAAAAAGTGAATATATACTCAAATAGATTTCTGAAAAATTTTGCGTCGTACATTTTTGTTTCTAAAAAAATTTTATTACACTAAAGTCTTTAAACTTTATAAAATTAGGACAAATAACTTTTTACTTTAATTAGACTCATTTTTATTTGTACAAATAGGTCATTAAAAATGTGACAAAAGAATTTATATATTTTACTTTTATAAAGTTTAAAAACCTCTATATAATAAAAACTTTTTGGAAACCAAGACGTTTAATACAAAATTTCTTAAAAATCTATTTGAGTATATACTCTTAAAAAGTTTATGTCATACATAGTCTTTTGTTTTTGGTCGTGCATGCCATAGTCTTTAAAAAAAGTCTACGAAATTTATTGGGCTAACTTGTTAAAATATTATTTTTCTAAAAATAAATTATTTTTAATTTAAATTTTTAACTATTTATGAATTTTAAGTATAATTATGATATATAACTAACAATTGATATATAATTATAAGTTATAAACTCTAAAATGTATTTAGTATCAATTTAGATTTTTTAAATTTGTTTTGAGTTATATTTTACAAAACAGAATTTTTAACTAGGCTCATGGACTTGTTGAATTTAAATAGACTCATCAAATATAAAAATAAAAAATAAAAGATAACACACTTAAACTTAAATTATATATTTACAATATAAATCAGACTTATTAAATTAAAATTTGACTCTATTCGATCGATTTTCACCCCCTAATTAATAAAGCAAGTCAATATTTCTCATAATGGAAAAGTTTTCAATGTTCATTGTATTGTTCTTATAATATCTCGTGCGAATTTGGCCTGTGAAATAGGAGTGATAGAGGATGCAGCAACAGCACGTGAAACGTGTGCTTGCATTCTGTTAATCCAGTTGGCTTAAGTTAGTTAAATTTTCCCTTTCTCTGGAGACTTCCAACTTGCTCTACCTTTCTGTTATGTCAGTTGTCATAGTTTGTTAATAAATCCGTTAGTGAACTCTGCTTCTGCATATATATCTGATTACTATCATTGTATCCTGAGTTAGTTTTGATGAATACGCTCAATAACAATTCTTATCTTCCTCTCTAAAACTCTCAGACTCTCTGATCTTCTTCACCCTCTCCGCTGGCTTATGATACCTTTCATGGTATCAGAGCTTGCTCTACACTCAAGCCATGGCTACGTCAAATGATCCTGTTCCTGCTATGCACTCAGCTCCGACGGTAAGTGCACCAGGATTCACAGCCAATCCAATCTACATGAAGCTTGACAATGACAATTTCTTATAGTGGAAGGACCAAGTTGAAGCAATGATTGAAGAAAATGACTTACTAGGTCATATCATCGGAACAAGAATTCCACAGCAACTTCTTGAAAATGGAGAAAGCAATCCAGAATTTTAGAGGTGGAAGAAGCAAGACACGCTGTTAAAATCATGGTTACTCGCCTCAATGACAAAGCCATATACAACTCGAATGGTTGGATGCATCTTTACCTACCAGATCTGGAACAAGCTGGAGAGTCACTTTGCATCACAAGTCAAAGCCAGGGTAATACAGTTGAGGAATAAGCTCAGCAACACAAAGATTGGTGCCTCAGTGAATGACTATGTGCTAACAATCAAGAGCACGATCGATGCACTAACCTCAGTAGGAGAAAAAGTAAGTGAAAGTGAACATGTAAATGCGATTCTTCATGGCCTAACTGAAGACTATGCACCTGTACTCACATCAATTCTAATAAGATCTCAAGGAATCATAGTAGGAGAGCTAGAAGCAATTCTATTTGCACATGAAAGCATGTTGGAAAGATTTAGGAAGCCTGAACTAGATCTCCTGATACAAGCAAATGTTGCTCAATCCAGCTATACACATCAACCTATTCAAGACAATTATCAAGCCAATTTTGTCTAAAGAGGTGGCTACAGAGGTAATTTCAGAGGAAGAGGAAGATTTCAAAATTTTAGAGGAGGAAGGCAGTCACCACAGACCTATCCAGAAAGGTCAAGAACTCAGAATTACCAAAGCTATGGAAGAGCACAACAAGGTCAAGAAAGAAATATGATGCAAGAGAGGCCTCAATGCCAATTGTGCAACAAATTCAGTCACACTGCAAGATCTTACTGGCACATGTATGAAGATGACAGTGCACAATAATTCTCATACACTCAGCCTCAGTACAGAGAGAGGTATGAAAATAGACAACAACAAGATGAAAAACCAAAAGCAAACTTGAGTGGTGTTTTGGCTAACCCTGCGACGGTTCAAGATTCAATCCGGTATCCAGATTCTGGAGCCACACATCACATTACTGCAGATCCAAATAATGTGACTGAGAAGCAAAACTATGAAGGCACGGATCAAGTTGTAGTTGGAAACGGCTCAGGTTTGGCAATTCATAGCATTGGAAAAGCATATTTCAAAACAGATTTGAGCTCTAAGAAATTCATAATGCAAAAACTACTATTAGTGCCTGATATAACCAAGAACCTACTAAGTGTCTATCAATTCTGCTGTGATAACAATGTGTTCTTTGAGTTTCACTTTCATGCCTGTTTTATTAAATCTCAGGATACTAAAAAAGTAATTCTACAAGGAGATGTGGCAAGAGGCATGTATAGGCTTCTGAATCTACACACTGATCATTCTCCCTCTGCACTTATCAGTTCAGTCGAGGCACACTCCTAGAAATACATGCTTTGGCATGCTAGGCTTGGGCATGCCTCAGCCAATGTAGTTACCAAAGTCCTGAAATCCTGTAACCTTTCAATTTCACCAAATAAGTCTCTGTGTAGTTTATGTTGCATAGGAAAATCTCATACTTTACCTTTTCTCAAGTCTGAGTCTACTTACAATGCTCCTCTAGAGCTTGTGTATTCTGATATTTGGGACCCTGCTCAACTTTCTGTTTCTAATGGACACAATTACTTTGTCAATTTTATTGATGCCTACTCTAGATATACCTAGTTATACCTTATTAGAAGTCGAGCTCAATTAAAATCATTTTTTATGCATTTTAAACACATGGCTGAGTTACAATTGAATGCTAAGCTAAAAGTGTTTCAAAGTGATAATGCAGCAGAATATGTAAGTCTCTCAAAGTCACTATATGAACAAGGCATAGTTCACAGGTTCTCTTACCCTCACATTCATCAGCAAAATGGCACGGCTGAAAGGAAGCATAGACACGTGGTTGAGATGGGACTGACCATGCTTGCTGCAGCCTCACTTCCCATCAAATACTGGGGGGATGCTTTTACAACAGCTGCTCAAATCATCAACATTCTGTCTACACCAGTGCTAGATGACATGTCACCTTTTGAAAAGTTGTTTGGCAAGAAACCACAGTATGATAGCCTAAAAGTATTTGGCTGTCAATGCTTCCCACACCTAAGACCTTACAACCAAAACAAGCTTCAATTCAGATCAGCAGCATGTGTTTTTCTAGGACATAGCAGCAGGCATAAAGGATACATGTGCCTAACCAGCTCAGGCAAAGTAATAATTTCTAGAAATGTCATTTTTTATGAAGAAACCTTTCCTTTCAAGGTTCCACGTTCAGAGTTCAACACTGAAAATAAGCAACCTCAAGAATCCATCTTCTCAACTCTACCACCTTTACACATCATACCTAAAAACCCTGCTCCTATACCTAATCTGTCAATTACAAGCAACTCAATGTCACCATCCCTTAATGCCTCCCCAGCCATAGATGACCAAATTCCCAATTGCACCTCCTCTGACCCTACCTTACCAACACCATTCCAACCATATCTATCAGCTACACACAATCCAACATCACCCTCTCTCATTGCTACCACAGCCACAAATAACCAAAACTCTCTCACCTCCATCCATCCTTCACATACAGCCCAATCTGATATACCTATCTCTGTTCCCATCTCAGACCCAGAAGCACTACTACCCTGGACCTTAGACACAAACCCTTCTGACTCTCTTAATGTAGCAACAAACCATCACCCTATGGTTATAAGGAGCAAAACTGGCACCTTAAAACCAAGAGCCTTCCAAGCAAGTATCGAGCCCAGAAGTGTGCAGCAGGCATTAGCTGATCCAAGGTGGAAAGAGGCTATGGATGCAGAGTTTCAGGCCTTGAAAAAGAACAACACTTGGACACTAGTACCACTACCAGCTGGCAGGAAGCCCATAGGCAGTAAATGGGTGTATAGAGTCAAATACAATGCTGATGGAAGCCTGCAGAAATACAAGGCACGCCTGGTTGTACAAGAGTTTTCCCAAAGACCAGGTTTTAATTTTACTGAGACCTACAGCCCAGTAGTGAAGCCAACTTCTATTCGGATCATACTCTCGATTGCACTAGCAAGAGACTGGCCAATTCGACAAGTTGATGTAAATAATGCTTTTCTACATGGTGAGCTCACAGAGGATGTTTACATGAAGCAGTCACCAGGTTATGTTTCAAATGACAGCACCATGGTCTGCAAACTCATTAAAGCACTCTATGGCCTAAAGCAGGCACCTAGGACTTAGTATCATAAGCTGTCCTCAGCCTTTAAAGATCTCAGTTTCTCTCCCACCAAATAAGATGTCTTAGTCTTTGTGCAGCAAATAACCACCTCAATCACCTATGTACTAATCTATGTTGATGATATAATTGTAACTGGAAGCTCATCAGAAGTCATTACTACAGTCACTAACAAACTCAACTCAGCCTTTGCACTAAAAGATATGGGAGAGTTGCACTATTTTCTGGGCATTCAAGTGACCAAGACTGATGATGGAGGACTAATACTGGCTGCAAAGCGTGCTCGACACCACTACCATCATCCTTAAAGATTCAAGCTAGGGGGTGGAGTTTGACGACCCCCACTTATATCGATCAGTGGTAGGCAGTCTCCAATACTTAACTGTAACCAGAACTGAATTAGCTTTTAGTGTGCACAAAGTTGCCTAATTTATGCAAGCACCACTGGAATCACAATGGAAGCTGGTAAAGAGGATACTACGATATGTTAGTGGCACTGCCACCTATGGCCTCAAGCTGCACAAGGATCCGTCTATGAAAATAACAGCGTATTGTGACTCAGATTGGGTTGGTGATCTAAATGACAGAAAGTCAATTGGTGGGTTTTGTGTATATTTAGGAAATAAATTGGTCTCTTGGCACTCAAAGAAACAAGGAGTGGTAGCTAGATCAAGCACAGAAGCAGAGTACAGGGCACTGGCACACTTAGTAGCAAAGCTGATTTGGGTTAAAGGCTTGATAGGAGAATTGAAGTGGTCAGTTCAAGAGGCTCCTATGGCGTATTGTGACAACCAAAGTGCTGTACTTCTAGCAGCAAATCCAATTCTGCATTCAAAGACGAAACATTTTGAGATAGACCTGCATTTCGTTAGGGATTGTGTCTCAAGCAAGGCTATCCAAGTGAGTCATGTTCCAAGTTCGGTACAAATTGCAAACACTTTCACCAAAGCTTTCCCCTCCACTGCGTTCCTTCATTTCAAGGACAAACTCAAGGTGCAGAATTTAAAAAATTCAGCACTATTGAGTTTGCGGGGGCATGATAGAGGATGCAGCAGTAGCACGTGAAACGTGTGCTTGCATTCTGTTAATCCAACTGGCTTAAGTCAGTTAAATCCCCCCTTTCTCTGGAGACTTCCAACTTGCTCTACCTTTCTGTTATGCCAGTTATCATAGTTTGTTAGTAAACTCGTTAGTGAACTCTGCCTCTGCTTATATATGTGATTACTATCATTGTATTCTGAGTTAGTTTTGATGAATATGCTCAATAACAATTCTTCTCTTCCTCTCTAAAACTCTCAGACTCTCTGATTTTTTTCACCTTCTCTGCTGGCTTATGATACCTTTCAAGGAGAAAGTGTGATAGCAAAATAATTAAATAAAATCCCAAGTGCCAATAACACACAAATTCAACAACTATTTGCACTTTTTAATTTTTAGTTTAAGTCCTTGTTTAATTGGAATGAAATAAAACAAGAAAATAAGAAATAATTTTTTATTAATATTAAAACATAAATATAAATAAAAAAATATTTGATTAAATTCAAATATATATATATATATATATATATATATATATATATATATATATATATATATATATATATATATATATATATATATATATATATTAAACTACATGAAACTCCAAAATTTAGCATTTCCTTAGGGGATGTTAGGGAGTATTTTTATTTTTATCTTTTTGGACCGGTTTAGGAATTAGTATTTCTTCTCCATTTTATTTTAGTCATTTTATTTTTTTAATTTTTGAGCGGTGGCTTTTCTTCCTGTTCCTGAATGAAAATTTCATTGAATAAGCCGAACACAAATGTGGGAGTGAAATAAATAAGAGCCGCTGCAAGCAGCCCACGTTGAACACAGAAAAAAAAAACACAATCAAGTCCAAAAAAAAAAGAATTCTAAAATGAATTTGAAAATTTTTATTGTATAAATTGATAGTGCTATTCAGTCCAAAAAATCCATTTGTACCCTTTTTTTTTTACAATAATTAAATAATGTTTGATTTTTAAGAGCTATCAAATCCCTTTAAAATCTTCAACAAAAGATGCTAGCACTATTCTAAACTAAGCAAACAAAGTGATATAATTATTTTTCTCTAGCAGTGGCAATCAAAATGTATTCTATTTTTTTTTTATGTTTTTAATTAATATTGTAAGTTTTTATCTACGTACTTAACAAGTTTTAAATATTTACTTTAGTTAACATATTTTTTATTTTCCAGTCATCATATGCCCCGCTAAAAAATGCAAGTTAATATAATAGAAGTTGATGTTAAAAAATTAATGAGAAAAAAAAAAGCCACATTCTTGTTGACAGAAACTTAAAAGTGAAAAAAAAAAAAAAAAAAAAAAAACTCCACTGCTGTTAGATATATATTCTTGTGAAAAAGTGAAAATGCTCTAATAGCATCATAATTGGCTCAAAGTGGGTATTTGTAATAAAAAAAGAGTCCACTAGCAAATATTACTAGATACAAAACTCTTTTAGTAGCATTATTGGTTAATCATCAAATAAAGAGAGTGGATTTTACTGAGGTTTTTAGTCCAATGATAAAATCAACAATAATTTTGATATTTTTAACGTTAGTTATCTTATATAAGTGGCTAATTCTTTGATATAATTTCAAAAATACTTTTTTTTTAATGGCGAATTGAATAAAATTGTGTATATGAAACAACGAACCTCTTGATTTTTGTAATGGAAATTTTGATCAAGCTTGTAAATTAAATAGAGCAATTTGTGGTTTATTAGTTTATTAATAGGCACTAATATATTTGTTAATTTATTTTTTACAAATTGGAAATTATAATAATAAATGAGGTTGATGAGTTTGAAAAATTTCAAATTAAATTGATGATGATCAAACATTATTAATTATAAAATTATTAATTTGAATTTTAATTCATATTTGCTAATCAAAATTTTTGTTGCTTGCAGATTTTGGTTTGGGCTAAAAGAAACAATTAATAAGCCCAATGTGAAATTAGAATTTAACTTTGGTACAAAAATGGTTTAATATATGTGGCTGAATTAGTAATGTATTAGTTGGGATAGATAATTGAGAAGCAGGTCCAAATTATTTCTTTGGTAAAAGACTAAAAGGATTGGCCCGAATTGAAAAGAAAGAAGGAGGAAAATCTGCATGCTTTGTTTGGTTACTTCTCTCTCTCTTTAGTTGGAATTCAAATTTTTATGAAATAACCTTAATTGCCTTGGTAACATAAGAGAAAAAATGCAAAAGTGATTTGATGGCAATTAAATGTGTGCTACACGTTACAAGGCAGGAAAGAAAGGAAAGTGGATTTTTAATTAAATGTAATAGATTTTAATTTCCTTCTTTAGTTCATTTGGAAGCCTTTTTCACTCTTCTCTTTCTTCTCTCTCAGACTTTCGGTCACTTCACAGAGGAAATATGAAAGCTAAGGCAAACTATCAGAAAGAAGAAGAAGCTAGTAGTAAGGCCATTGTGATGATGGCATCAAGAAAAAGAAAATTTGAAGTATGGTGTGGCTGAGATTTTTACCACAAAAGGCAAGATGTGGTGAAGTAATCTCAAGCCTTCCATGACCAAAAATGGTGGAGATCCATTCGGTCAGAGAAAGAAGATCCTTGGAGGCATGGCTCGTCTCTTCCTTTGCTCAACCACTACAGGAGGTAGCTACTGTAGCTACGTGGAAGATGAGGCAGAGGATAAGAGCAGGAAGAGCTGTCATCATCAAGAACTCATCAAGGGCCAGAAATCCGTCTTAGAGAGCAAGTCAAGATGGAAGGCCCGAATTGATGAAGCTTGGTGTGAAGGAAAGACATAGAAATAATTGCATGTTGAGTTTTACATTCGGTTTTCTCTCATCTCTCTCTGGTCGAACCGGTTTTTGTTTGAAGAAGAAGAAGTTTAGCTTAGTTCAATAGTTTCAACCGTGGAGGCTTCCCCTTCTATAAATAAGGGAGAACAACCAGAGCTTGAAGCAAGGAGTCAAGAGTGCAAAGCACAGAGTTCTCATAGCTACCTAAACTAACAGAAGTTCTCCTCCTTCAATGTTCTTCATTTTGTATTTTTCTGTTTAGTTTTGTCTGTCTTAAGTTTCATGGAAAAAGGCAAACAGTGAGGTTTGTAAGAAAAAGCCATAGAGCGGAAAAAGGCAGAGTATACAAAATTAAAAGAAAAAAGTCATAGATATCCTAGAAGTCCTTTGTACATCTGTGTTGTATTTCATGATTCTGTGGGAATCCCCTTGTAAGTTGGGTTAGCACTTAGCAGTTGAAAGCTTGATAGGTGACCAAGTCAAGTTTAGGATTAGGGTTAGATTCTGGACTTGTCCCGAATAGGAAGGGTAGTTTCTAGGGAGAATTATTGTATATAATCATGATGATTATAGTGAAATTCCATCATTTTTGTGATGGAGACTGGATGTAGGGTGTACTGCACTTAGCAGCTGAACTAGGATTCTTCTGTGTGTGATTTTCTCTCTCTACTCTATTCAAATTCTGATTCTGTTCGAAGGAGACAAAATTGAAAAATATCTCCTCATTGATTACGAGACAAAAAGAAAAAGTCTCTTGACCAGTGACGAGACAAAAAGCAGAAATATCTCCTGAAACGCTTTAAAAGGACAGCAAGTGTTAATAAACAAAAAGAGGCTAAGATTCAACCCCCTTTCCCTTAACCACTGATAACCATCAGAGGTTAATTAATAATTAAAGTATTAATTTCTTTGCTTTTAAAATGTCTTTTCATCATAGAAATAAATATATATAGCTGAGTAGAAAAATCATACATGCTATGCATTCCACACATATTTTTTTTGTTTTAATTTTTACAAGAGGAGAAGTTTTGTGGAAAAAAGACAAAAAAAAAAAAGAAAAAAGAAAAAGGACATTAAAACTAGGACATACAAGTTGAGTAAATAGAGATGCTTCTTTTACTACTTTACATGGAATCTGACGTTGTGCAACTATACAAGGTCTAGGATCACTATCACAAAATCTCGTACAAGTTCTAGAAGCTCTTTATTGATTCCACCATAAACGAGTATATAGTATAATATTATGATGATTATGATAACGTATGTGGCAATTGTTGGAGCAAATTAATAATTAAATTGTGGTGTGCTATATATATTAGCTAGGATAGGTCCCAAGCTTTGCCACCTTTCATATTGAATTTCTTGAGCCTTCCGAAGAACATGACAAGAATAAGGATGAACTTGCCTTTGTTGCTCCATTTCCCAGAAAATCCAACCCATAAATCTTTGCAACTACCATTCGCTTTCAATTGCCTTCCGCAGCTATATCCCATTGAGAAACCTACGTTTCCATATGCACTGCACAATTCAAAACAATTTTTAATACTTGTTAATTGGTATTATTTATCATAATATTTCTTAATTTGTAGAAATATATATAAACACTAATTTTCTCTGATATTATTTAAGTTAGGTAACATTTAATTTCCCCTGTGTTTTATAAACTGTGTTACAATGGTCTTCTTTATAATTTTGTATAGGCATGACAAGATAATTAATAAGCAATAGGAACTAATTTTTATTAGTTAATATTAATTAATTTATTATTGTAATTTTTTTTTAAATTTAGAGTTTAAAATTATGATTTAAGATCTAGAATTTAAATTTTAAGATTTAAAATTTAGAATATAGAATTTAGAATAAAAAAAAATTAGCTGTCCAGTTGAACTAAAAAATTTATATTATTATCGTCAAATTTAATAAGAGGCTAGTGTAATTTACTCAATTTTTTTGTATTTTATATTTTGTTCATTATGTTATTTTCAACTTCTCTCAATATAATTTTAAGTACAATAAATAATTAATCTAAAAATTAAGAATTAGTAACTGAGTTATCAAATAAATATATTTTAGTAAATAAAAATTTATAATCAATATTATTTTAAATTAGTATGCAAATGATTAAAATGACAAATATTATACTATAATCCAAATAAAGTGTAAAAATGGGTTGTTCAGGATAACTTAATATAACCATTTAAAATTGATTAGATAATATAAAAAAAAAATAAAGGAATCAATTCAATAAAAAAAAATATTAATAGTTGAGAAAGAATATATATATAAGTGAAGAGAGAAAAGAAATAAAAGTGGCATGCCTGATGACTTCTATGGTGATATTCAAAACATTAAAGTTGAGAGGATCCTCTCTCAGGCTTTTGTTCTCAGTGATGCAAATCAAAATAATAAAAATAACCAAATATGAAAGTTGAGACAACACAAGGCACTCCACTAGCCTTCTTTTGTCTTTCTTGGCATCATTTTCGGTCTCGTGGTCCATTATGGGCAAGAATGTTGTGTATGGTGGAAGGTACCTGATTTCCATACCCATAACAATCAATATCAAATTATTATTATTAGGAAAAGTATAAGTAATCAACAATTTTTTTGAACAATGTGTGAACAATGTGAATTAATAGAGTTAAAAGAATAAATTTAATTAATAGTATTAAATTATGTTGTATTGTATTTTTATTTAATTGGTGGTTGTTCGTGTTATTCAAGATAGTCATTGTTTACCTAACATTTCTCTTATTATTATTATTATTATTATTATAAGTTTAATTAACCTGAAAAAAACCCCTCCACATGTTCATAGTTTTATATATTTCTTGATTCTTGAAAAGCCAATTAAAATTATTGCATTATCAATTTTGATTTTTTTAAAAAAGAAATCATGATCAAGAGTGAGATTTTCAAGATAATTTATAAAATTCCCACTGCCTTAATTTCACAAACTGAATATTGACCATTTTGATAAATTTATGTACGTATGGTTAATAATCATATCTTAAGTAAGCTCCTTTAGATATATTCTAATACTGACTCACCAAATCTAAAAATATATTCCAATTCCATATAAGTGGGAGGATAGAATTTATGCAAAACAATCAATAGAGAAAATAAAAGGAATATATCCATAATATTTTTGCTCTCATATGCTTTTAGCAAAAAAAGAAAAAGAAAAAAGAAGGGGAAAAAAAGGTTCTATAACCGAATCTAGTGTGGAATATTGCTAAGTGCAGTGAAAAGGAAGCTAAGGTTATAGATCTTGTTGATTAGCACACAATAATAATTTACTAGGGATATCTGGTCTGGTCATTATCTAGTTGATGAAGAAAGCTAAGAAACCCTTGAATATTCTTCATTTGTCCTAAGGAGAAAGCTAATAATATGATATATGCATTATATTAAGGTGAAAACTCAGGTACGGTCAACTTCACGTGAAGTTGATACCTGAGAACTGTTAAATGATTTGATTGATTTGACTAAATTTTCATCTAACGACTCTCAGATATCAACTTTACGTAAAGTCGGCTTCATCTGAGTTTTTACCTTATATTAATTTAAGTATTTAACATCATCTCCTCTATATGTATGTATCTTTAATAAACAGATTATTTAATGTTTCTAAATATAAAGTTTTTGTATCAAACTAGCAAAGAAATCCAAGAAAACTAAAAGAAAAATGAAATAAACCTATTGGGCTGTGGGTATGAATATTAGTATAATTAAGGACATATCTGAGGCAATGCTGAGATCACTTAATTGTAATTTTGTTTCTAGAAAATCTAACTCAATTGCCACACATTATGTTAGCATTGGGTAAGAGAAAAATTAGGTGGCAAGTAACTAATCATAGTAATTATTAAGCTATAAGTTTTTCTCATTAATTTCACGTCCAATCAAGCAATATATAATTAATGTCTATAGAAACAACATATAATGAAGACTACTATTCTAATATATATGTTATCTCTCTGCATAGGGAAGAAAGGGTAGTGCTTTCATTTCAATGACTCAGTGTGACTTATCTTGTAACACCAATATGTTTTGTTTTTTTTTTTTTTTTATTGTTATAAAAAAAACTCTAATAGAATCATTAGAATGAGACTAAATTATTGGTTAATTAGAATATAATAATTTTAAAAATTATGTATTTAGTATTAAACAAAGGAACTCAATAAATATGTTTTCCCTCTGAAACATGATATTAACATTTTTTCAACTTATTTTTGGTGGAATACTAGGTATTATCAAAGGGGCAATATGAAAAAAAAGCATGAAAAACAGAAAATATAATATAAATTTTGCATAATTTTGACAAATATGTTAGTTTTTGTCTATATAAGAAATGATGAGTTTATACAATATAGGCAAAAGTTATTGTTTTTAATTAATAAGTTAAGGTTTTGAAAATATCAATCCATTGGATTCGGTTAGTGTAGAAGATAATTTAGTTAGGTACTCAATCTATCAATATATAATAATATAGTTTAAACACCAATGGTAATAAGCTAAGAAAGCATGTGTTCTAGACTCTTAGAGATATAATAATTAATAAGCTCATTTGTATGGAATATAGTTATTATTGGATTCTTGATCAACATAGTGTTTAGTTATTACCGAATCATATACGAATTCCAGTGTAAATAAAGTTCAGATAAAATTCAATGGTAAATGAAATAGTATGTTGATATATATGAAGCACATCTATTATGGTAATCATTATATTATATATTCATATAAAAAAAATAAAAAATTAGTTTAAAATACATTAAAATTATTTTATTTTATATATCTTAATTATAGTTGAAATAATTAAATAATATTAAATATAATAAATATATAATTATAAATATTACATACATAAAATTATAGATATTAAACTAAATAAGATAATTTTATATTATTGTTTCCTTGAATAATATTATCATATTCTTATAATGTTATAATTAGTAAGTTCATCTTAAAATAGAAATACAAAGACATTGAATTAAAATAAATAGACTTATTTAATTTACATTTATCTTATTTTAACTTTTTTCTCGCAACACCTCTGAATTTTTTGTATGAAAAAAATTAATATATACATACATAAGGCCTTAATAATTTATGAAAAGAAATAGACTTACATCATGACAACGAAGAGAACCAATATGGCTGAAGAGATGGTAGAGAGATCAAAAACGGATTCACCAGAATGTCTAGCATTTGTGATTTGAAACAAAGACGCTACAAATTTCTGATAAGGATTCAAACCATCCATGATTTGTGTTCCCCACTCCATGGAACAAAAAATCACAAATTGAATTATATTGAACCCTAAAACGGTAGCAACAAGTAGCCAAGAATGAAGGGGAGGTAGCAAATGACCAAAACCTATTTCCTTTGAATTCTTAAGCAAGTATGAAAATTCCTCTCTTTTGGTAATTTTCTCAAGAACCCAAATCACAAACCTCAAGCATGGTGCATATAAGGTGTTACCAAGAAGGATATATGGGAGAATAATAAGAAGAAGGCCAGAATTCTTCTTGAAAACTATCATATTTTCATTTGTGGGGACATAGCCACAACTTGCAAAAGTTGAAACTATGGTGAATAAAGAAAATGTTAGGGTTTTGATACCTTTTTCTCTAAGTACTTGCTTTGCACTAGGAATGAAGCTCATGTACATAGAAACCAAGAAAGTTCCAACAAATTGAAGCAACAAAAAGTAACCTAAAACTACATGACTCAAATACTTAAGGGAGTTAGACCTAAGTAGCATATCTTTATTGTTATTATAGGAGACTATTGTTGTGCCACTTGGAACATTGTTATTATTATTATTGATACCATTGACATCATTGACTTGTTTATGGTCTTGTGATGAGTGATGATTAGGAATAGAAACTAAGCCAAGCTCAATTTGATCATTGACCACTTTTATTGGAAGACTATTTTTCATAGAAGTGGATGAATTATTATAATTGTTATTATTACTGAACCTAGCAAAAATAAGTTCTAATAAGGAAGTGAAAACCTCACCACCAACAAACATAAGAAAGGTCATGAGAATGAGTTGAGAGTTAGAGAAAACTTCCATTTCTACCGCCGTCATGCTAGACACAGTAGAGGTAGAAACAGAAGTATAAAAAAGGTCAAAATCATTGGGCTTAATATGAGTTCTTGTCTTTGATATCTTGAGACCCAAGTAACCAAAAAGAGAAAGGATCATGAAATAACAAAGTTGAATGAAAAATGAGCTGAAGTTGAGATGAAAATAAGGGCTACTACAAAGATGTTGTAGCTTTCTACCAAACAAGGAAAAGTTCATCATTTTGTGTTTCTTCAAATTGAAGGTGGGAACTTTTGATGGCAACTTGGAGTGGGAATTGAAGGAATTTATAAAGGCATTGGGGAAGGAGCAATGATATGTGCTATTTCCTGTTCATGATGTGGGGCTCTCCAATTCCATTGTTGGTAGCAAGTGATAGGCCTTTAAAAAGAAGAAGCATATTATTGTAAACATGCAAGTATATAATAAATTCCTAATTCCTCATGGAATAAAAAAAAAAAACAAAATCTTTAATAAACATCATAAATGTGCATCTTAGTGCAAAACTGTAATGTTGACATGCTTACAATGCTTATACACAAGGGATCGATGGGGAGAGAAATTTATCTTAAAACCACTTGTTTTTGAAAGTTTAAGGGGTTTTTTTTTCAATTTATCTTATATTAGAATCAATTTTTTTTAACGGTAATAAAAATCAAATTCAATATATTTTGATAGTAGAGATTCTAATATTATGTCATAAAATAACTTATTTCAAACGTTTTAAAATTTTAACTTAAGCTGTTAAGTAAAAGTACATAAATAATTGTATATCTAATAAATTTTTGAATAAAACTCTGCATCTAAGTCATAACTCTAATCAAGTCCAATCAAGTATTTTAAATTTACGCATGCATGTTTTACTACTGTCACAGCGTCACTTGTTCTTCTTCTTTTAAATTCGTGCACATAGGTTCTTCTTTTTCTTTTCGTTATCTTTCTTTCATCACCTACAACACCAACATTTTGCTAACATCTTTATTGGTTCTGATTTTTTTTTTGTGCGATCATTAAATAATTTCGCTTCATTTTTTAGTTTAATTGAGGTTCATTTGGATCCAGAAATGAATTTGATGGGTTTTTGTTGATGATTGAGTCTTTTTTATTACTTGTCCAAATTTGAACTAATTTCGGTTCATTTGTATGTTAATTGAGATTCACTGGATGCTGCCGATAAGTATTGACCAAATTTTTCATTTCTTAAGTAATTTCGATTCATTTCTTAGTTTAATTGAGATTCATTTGGATCCAGAAATAAATTCGATGTGTTTTTATTGATGATTGAGTCTTTTTGACTGCTTGTTCAAATCTGAACTAATTTTGATTCATTTGTATGTTAATTGAGGTTCATTTGATGCAGTTGATAAGTATTGACCAAATTTTTTATTTCTTAAGTAATTTCGGTTCATTTCTTAGTTTAATTGAGGTTCATTTGGATCCAGAAATGAATTCTATGTGTTTTTATTGATGATTGAGTCTTTTTGACTGCTTGTTCAAATTCGAACTAATTTCGGTTCATTTGTGTGTTAATTAAGGTTCACTTTATGCTACTGGTAAGTATTGACTACATTTTTTAGCAAAGAAAAATAAAATTATTCATTATCACTTTATTCAATTGCATTAGATTCCATTCTATTCCATTCAATTTGTCTCGAAAGTCATCCCAACTTTTAGGATAAATTGTTCATCAACAACACACTTAGATTGCAAATGAATCGAAATATTATTATAACACCAACATTGTGTAATAACAAATGAACCAAAAATTGTGCATGCTATAAACTCAGAAACTCCTGTAATTCCAGTGCGTTTCTGAGTTAATTGTGTCGCAATCACTATGTAATTTTGGTGCATCTGGTCTCGTTATCCTGTACAATTCAAAATTCTTCTTTCTCCTCCTCTTCATCTTCTGATTCGTCTTCTTCTTCTTCTTATTCTTCATCTTTTTTTCTTCATCTTCTCTTTCTTATTTCATTTTCTCAAAATTCTTCTTGATTTATTCTAAAAAAATATATATATATATAAAAAAAAACTACAATAACATAAAAAGGAGGAGAAGAAGAAACAAAAATAAAATGCAGCAACAACATCACCAATAAAAGAATAGGAGGAGGCGCACACAAGAACAAACACAAGATAAAGTAGGATTTCATTTGCGTTAGCAAAGCATGTGTGTACACGCTTCATATAATGAAAGTAATTTTTGTTAAATTTAAACCAACTTAATTAAATTTAATTGCTAAAAATACTTAGTTAACTAATTCATGAAAAACAAACTCATTTAATTTTTTTTAATTGATACACAAACCACACGCTCTTTCTCTTTAAATTAAATCAAAATTAAAATTCAAAATTATAAATCAAAATCTCAAGTCCCCAAAGAAACCTCCTACAAGAACTGAAGAAGAACATAATAAATCTAGAAATCAAATGTTAACAAACTAGCAAATCAAACTCCAAAAAATCTACTATCAAATCTATAATTTGCACGGATGAAATCTATTAAAATTCTCAATTAAAAACTATTAAATTCACAAATCAAATCCTAAAACATCTTTTACAAAATTTTCTAATTAAACTTCTTAGCAAAACCTAGCCAGAAATTAAATATTAATAAATCCATGAATCAAACTTCAAAAGACCTACCGTTAGTCACCAAAAAAACAAAAAAGACCTACCATTAAAACCATGATCCACATTAGTACATTACTGATCAAACCCAACAAAACTTCTAGTTAAATACTAACAAACCCATAAATCAAACTCTAGAAAATTTTTTAATTATTAAAAATATAATCATTCATGTTCCTCCTCTGATTAATTTAAATTTTTGAAAGAAATAATTTTATGATATGATATCAAAGTTTTTATGATCAACAGATTTAGAATTCAATCCTTATTGAATCCCAAAAGAAATATAAATCCAAAAAAGACTCTGTGTGAAGCAGTGGCGGAGCTTAGTTCAGATAAGGGGGGTCATGGCCCCCCAAACTTTTTATAAAAAACTTAGTAGTACTTTTTTAAAAGATAAAAAATAGTTCAATTGACTTAAATATTTTACTATGACTTAAAGTATCTAATAAGTTCAATAAACAACATTCTCTCTATCTTTAAGTTCAAATATAAAAAATTAGATATTTTTTATTTATTTAATTTAATATTATTTTATATTTTACTATTTATTTAATTTAATTTTTTATATGATAAAAAATAATAGAATATTCAATAAGTATTAATATTATTGTATTTGTATAAATTGATAAAAAAATTCAATAAATATTATAAATTTTAATATTTGTCCTTCTAACTTCTTCTTTACATATTTTACAGGATATATATTCAAATTTTTATATAAAATAATAATGAAAAATCAAAGAATTGATACATTTTTTAAGAGGAACGCTAATATTTAAGAAGGAGAACATATAACTTTTACAATATCAACACCTGTAGATAGTTCTTCTACTTTAATGAATCACGAAGAAAGTGAGATATAACCTTCAAAAGTTCAAAAAGTTACATCTGATGACTTTAACCTTAACTTTTTGGAACGAAATCTTGAAAAACGGCTTTAAATTTAGCAATATCACCCAAATCAGAGAGATGAGATTAGACGAACTTATCTTAAACGGGTCCATATCAAAAACATTTTGACAATTATTTTTTATCTGCCCCCAAAATTTTGTTTCAAGTTCCGCCACCGGTGTGAAGGGAAATATTAGAAATACAATCATTCATATACTTTTTTCTATCTTCTTAATCTTTTAAAAGAAGTAATTTTATGACAATAACTAAACCCCCAAAAATCAAACCACATGCAACTAAACCCTGAATTGAAATCTAATAAACTCAAAAAAAAAAAAAATCCTAACATAACTAAAAAATAATATATTTTCAAAATTTACTATCAAAGTCATGACTCACACTATTGATCGTGCGAGCTCTAACTAAACCCCTATCAAAACTCAGGATTTGAGCTATTGATCAAACCCAACTAAACCACAAATTAAACTCCAATAAATTCAGAAATAAAATACTAACAAATTCACAGATCAAACACTGAAAGATGTTAATCAAACTTATGATTTGCACAACAATCATATTACATATACACTAAAAATAAATCACTAAATTAGTCATTTATATACATATTAAAATACAAAATATACATTAAAAATAAATTAAACAATACATATTTATACATAAATATATAGTGATTAATTTAGTGTATAAATAGAAATGGTGTTTGTCAATTCTAAAAAATCAAAATGCTAGGAAGTAGGAAGATATTGAATGTATTTCTATTATTTATCACACATATAACATTTTATGACTTGTGAATTTGATCTTTTTTTTTTTAAATAATTAAAATATGTAATTAATTAATAATAACTGCATTTTTATATACCGATATTATAATATTTAGTGTATAAATAGTAATTTTAAATTTCATATGTTTATATTTTTCATAATTAATATTTTATATATGATAAATTGATCAATTCAATCGTTAAATTATATTATATTATTTTAATAATTAGGTTTATCAAATTTTATAAAGTTTGAATATTAATAAATTTGTGATTTAACACTATAAAAGAAACGGGATTTAACGGTAATTTTTATAGAAATTTGGGACGGTTTTAAACTATCGCAAAATAAATTATTAGCATTTCAAAAAGCGTTGCAGTATAGAAAATGTAATAACCGATAATATTTATATTAAAATAGAAGTACGTAGTACGATAAAGTATTAATAATTTGCTTTCAAATTATAGGAGATTTTAGACAATTAATATACATGGTATATGGTGAAATATTTAAATTAACATTTAGATTGATCAAATTTAGAATATAATACACAAAAGTTGTTTGATATAGTGTAAGCATACCAAGACATACACTTATTCATCAATTTAGGGGTGGTAATGGGTAGAGTAGGGTAGAGTTTGGAGCCAACCCTAACCCTACTCGTGGGTTGAGAATATCTCAACCCTAACCCTATCCGCTCTTAACCTGTGGGTACTCGACCCTACCCGCGGGTTACAAAAAAAGAAACATTATTATATAAATTGATGATAATTTAAAATAGAACTGACTTTTATGTAAAAAAAGTTTATTAAATTATCAATTAATGATCTTCTTTTAATGACTAAGGATTTTTTGCATTTAATGAGAGGTCTTTGGTTTAACATCCACTTAAAACATATTTTTATATAAGTATATAATATATACATATATAGAGTACGGGTTGGTCGGGTAGGGTTGAGACTCAACCCGCATCCTACTCGACCCGCACAAAAATCCTACCTGCACCCTACCCTACCGGGTGGGATCGGATTGGATACCCGCGAGTAGGGTACATGTTGCCACTCCTATTCATCATCAAATGCATTAAAATTAATTTCTTTGTTGAAATAGAATATATATAAAAGAAATTCAATTTCTAATAGGATAAAACACAAAAGAAAAAAGTATATAAATTTCCATATTATTGTTCTCCAAGTTTGCCATGTATCGGCGGAAATCATTATTATTATAAAAAAAATGCTATTTGTATACTAAAATTAGTCATTAAAATTAGTCACTAATATATTTGTATATAAATATATATGTAATTTAATTTATTTTTAATATGTATTTATATTCTAACATATATTTTATACTAATAACGATTTTAGTATATAAGTATAGGATGGTAGTAAAAAAATATACTCTCTCCTTGATGCAGCAACCAATCTTATTCAAGTCCAATTATTTACACATGCTCTGATAGAGTTTGAAGTAATTGAATATTGATCAAAGAGATAGAAAGGAATGAACTATGAACCGAGTACTGAATTGTTATCGTGTATTCATCAAAGCATAGTAATCAAGAAGAGAGCAAGACTCCCTAAAACAGAAAACAGAATCTTGATTTAACTTCTCCATCTTTCTCGTTATCTCTTAAATGCCCTGACTACATCCTTAAAAATCTGTTGCATCATCAGTGAGGACTATTCATACTCAATTACAACAAATCTTTTCAATTTATTCAAATTTTAACTTTAATAATATATATAAGATCAAAGGATAGGAAGTGGCTGGATATATATAGCATTTTAATAATGTCATTTACATTTTCAATATATTAGATATAATTATTTATATATTTTTTTATCAGTTTTAAATTAAAAAAAATCATAATATAATATTAAAATTTTTATAACTAATTAATAAAAAAATATAAATATTTTTTTAAATATATAACTAGACAGCCACCAAAATATATATATTATATATATATATATATATATATATACAAAAATTCAAGTAGAATGTGAGTAACATTAATACATGAAACAAAAGCACCATCAACACTTCTACAATTCTCAACACTAACAAATTCTAACCTTCTATAACCAAATTAAAACAACAAAAAAAATTATATCATTAACAATCTTGTTATAAAACTACTCATTCCAAAAATTTAAACTGATAAAAAGAAACAACATGAATTATTATATTTTTAATACTTTCCTTCAAACAAAAATTTTGTATGAGTCTTTTTTTTTTCTCTTTTTTATTTGTTGGGATTCACCAAGAATCAAATTCTAAATCTTTCGGATATAAAACTCTGATACAATATCATAAAATTACTCATCTAAAAAATTTAAACTAATAAAAAAAACATAAATCATTATATCTCAAATAATTATTTAATACCTCTAAAAAAAACCTCCATTGAACATTAAGGTGGTTAGGACAATGATAGCAAAGGCCTAAAGAGGAAATGCAATATGCAATGATAATAATAATGCATGTCGCTTTCCTCTTTACGCTGCATTATGGCCCAATCATAAGTCATAACCATTTCAACCTCTGGTTATTTTTATATATATAAACCGCTCATCCTCTCACCGATTGTCATATAGCAAAATGTATAGATAATATACATTAATGTAAATAGTAAAATTAAATATTTGTATATGTTTTAGTATATAAAACATTGTTATTACCAGGCCTGACAATGAACTCAGTTTGTTAATATAATGGATTATTGGATCCCTTACTCAATCAACATATCACTACTAGTTGAACTGTACAAAGTGAATTTAATTAAATAAATATATAAAACAAAATTATTTAATATTTATAGACTATAATATATATAAGGATCCCGCTAGAGACACAATGAAATATCTATACAATAGCTACAATAAATTTTTTTATTAGGCCCAATTGAAATTAAAGCAGAAAATTAACCCTAATTCTATTATGGCTGTTTACTTTAACACACCACCATATTTTTACTATTTCCACTTTTTTCCCAAATCCCCAATTTCTTTTTATCGCCGTTTCTCCTCTCCCACTCAAACCCTCCCAATTCGTTGCAGAGACCCTGACTGCGCTAGAACCCTGAGCCCCGCAACCTGCAACCAAGGAAGGTCACAGGTGAACGCAAGTGATCTGTTTGTTGCCCTCAAGCACGACGTCGTCGCTGAGCATCCGGCATTCGCTGCAACCCAGCCGCCGATCAGAACTGCAACCCAGCCGCCTGCTACTCAACGGTTCACCGGAAAGACAACGAACATCTTCACCGGAAGAATCCTAACCATCCAAGGTAAGTGGGTGAGGTAGTTCGGTTTTTGATTGGTAATCGCGGTTGCATGTTTGATTGTAGAAAGATTTTGTTGATGAAATGCGTGATTAGCCATGGTGAGATAGGAGCCATTTTTGTAGTTAGTTTAGGTTGTTGAAGTTCTTCATGATTTTTTTTAGCGCGGAAAAGGTCGGAAAAGTTTGGAATCGTGTTTATATATGAGTTAAGTTTGAAAATTTTTTGTCTTTTTCGGTGCGGACCATGTGCATGCAACGTGACGTATAATGGCTGACCATCGTTGAAAATTGGTTGATATTTGTTGGATGGTTACTTTAGTAGGATATTGGATGGTTAGTTTTGGCGAATTTTCTCAATTCTGAACAATTTCTAATTCCTGCTATGTTGCTCTCGCCGCTACAGCCAAATAGTTACCTGAACTAGTTGTTATTGGTTTGTAATAAATTTAAAATTATTTTCATCTCAGGACTGGACCGTTATGATTTTTAAACCTGGACGGCAAAATTGCATTTAGGATAAAAAAAATATTTGTGATGAATGATACAAATTGACTCTACTGATTAGATGGTAATGGTGTTCATAGATTAGTTAGTTTTGTTTTAATTGATTTAATTGGGGGTGTTTTTTTTTTATTTTTAATTTTGTGTTTCCTTGCAGAGTAGTGAGTGTTCTTGTTTTTAAGATGAAGTAATTATTATTGTTATAAAGAGCAGTATTTTAGAGATGTTATGTTTTAACTTCATCTCCAGACTTTCAAAAATTGGATCCCAATTTGTTAGATGTAACCCACTTTGATTATTTCGCCCTCTTTGTTCTTTATCTCGCTGATCTCTATCATTTTCTCTCTAGTTTCTAAATAAATAAAGTGGTGTGCCATATACTAGTCTTGTATCTAGATAATCCAGCAATAGAAAATTATTCATTAGTGTTTTGGATATTTTGCTTTTTTTTTTAAGGTTTTGTGAATTGTGAGTGCTTTGGACAAAATGGTGTGCTTTTCTTTTTTTATTCCTATGATCATTTTGTCTACTGGAGCTCTTATTTATTTATTGATTTATTTTTTCATCTTCGTTGGTCCTGTTTATTAGAAAAGTGTATGGAACATATGTATAAGGCCTCCACATCATTTTCAAGATTTGTTTCTGTTTGTCTTTTTTTCAGAAAAAAACAATTATTTGTATCCATAAATTTTACTAATACTGATAAAAAATATTCATAAAAAGATTAACATTATGTAATTTCAGAATTTTTTGTTGGCTTGGTTTTAGCAATTTGGAATGCTATTTACAAAATTTTAGTTTTCTTACACCATTAAAAATAAATAAAATTAATGTGGCTCACCTTGTTACTCACTTTGGATGAACATTCATGTGTGATCTTATTACATGACGACTTTGGTAGAATTTTTTCTACGTGAATTCTATCAATTGTTGACCTTTATTTTTATAGAACAGGTTGAATGTTTAATATTAATTAGTCCATAAAATAATAGAGTGGTCGTCTTTAAATTTTTTATGTCACTATATATATTATTAGACTATTTTTTTTATTGTTAACTGCCTCTGGAATTGATTTTGAGACCATCTTGGACTGTTGCTGAGATTTTATTTAAGTAATTAGTACTTGCAATAATGCAGCTAGTGGAAAACAGCAACTACACCAGACTAAGCAAAAGACAAACCTATCTCTAAACCGGCCGAAGACAAAATCAGATGGGTAAAAAGGTATCCCATTGATTACATGAGTAAATGAATATATCTGGGTATTTTTTACCACCTTCTGCTGATCCATACTTGTTTTGCTCAACAGAAACTAGTCGAGACGCGTTGCTCACCTTACTACATTAACAACTTATTTACCCACTTGGAACGACATAATGAGCAAGGTAAGTTGGCCGAGATTGAGGCCATTGGATTTGATTTCCTACGCCGGGTACCTCAATGGCATGTGAAGCAGAGCATCATGCTCCAACTAGCAAGGGCCTATGACGTGGAGACAAATACTCTCAGGGTCGACGCCGGGGACATTCGCATTACTGCAGAACTTATCGGCAATCTATTCGGCATACCTTCTCAAGGTTAGTGTACATTATGTAAGATGTAAAGCTTTTGATGTGTGGTAATGCATATTCCGATGTTGACACGTACTGATAGTGGTAAACTGTTTTGTTTCGTGCAGGGGACCTGTTCCGAGGACGACCTAGAGATGACAACCACTTTCTACAAATCGGCAAAGATGAACACAGAATAATGTAAGAAGTTATCAAAAGTAATCTAAAAAAGAACCTGACGAGGTCTTACGGATTACTAAAATAATAACTTAAAGACTGGCCGACGTTAAGAAGTCGGACCAAGTCAACCCAAGTTATAAGTAAACCCTGGAAAGAGGTCTGGCCAACCCTATTAAAGAGGATTACTTTAACTTAGAAGGGCCCGACATAACAAAGACAGCCCAAAACTAAAAAGTTATACAAGTAGTCCCTGAAAGAGACCTGACAAAGGTCCAAAAAAGAGGACTACAAAAATAACTTAAAGGAGACCGATATAACGAAGGCGGACTCCTACCACTAAAAAGTTATTTGCAAAAATAACTTAAAGGAGACCGATATAACGAAGTCGGACTCCTACTACTAAAAAGTTATTTGCAAAAATAACTTAAAGGAGACCGATATAACGAAGTCGGACTCCTACCACTAAAAAGTTATTTGCAAAAATAACTTAAAGGAGACCGATATAACGAAGTCGGACTCCTACTACTAAAAAGTTATTCGCAAAAATAACTTAAAGGAGACCGATATAACGAAGTCGGACTCCTACTACTAAAAAGTTATTTGCAAAAGTAACTTAAAGGAGACCGATATAACGAAGTCGGACTCCTACCACTAAAAAGTTATTTACAAAATAACTTAAAGGAGACCGACATAACGAAGTCGGACTCCTACTACTAAACAAAGTTATAAAAGTAGTCCCTGAAAGAGATCTAACAAAGATCCAAGAAAGAGGATTACAAAAACAACTTGGAGGACCAACTTGAAGAAATCGGTCATAGATCGTCAGAAACACAAGCAAGAACGAGAAAATTGAAGAATAAGTTAGACCCACATAACCACAACCACAAAAGGATTCAAGTACAAAGCAATCCAAAAAGGTCGAGCTGCAAGGTTCAACATCCTCTGAAAACAAAAAGATACCAAGTTAAGCGTGAAAGCATGATATAATCCACAAAGTTATAAAGATTCAGAGGCTACCAAAATCTACCTCAAAAGCTAGAAAGTTACTTTTGTTTGTCAAAACAAAAGGTTGCTAGGCAAGCAACGAGAAAATATCAACAGTTAACAAAAAGAGTTTAAAAATCCCACAAGCCGGGCCAACTACGAAAATATCCAGAACAAATGGGCTAAGGGCCAGAAGACTATTTAGCAGCATCAGTTCGAGGAGACGGAGGGCGAGTCTAGAGAGGAACAGCATCCACAGTACCATCATCCCGATTTAAGATCTAACAGTCAGGATCAGAAGCGGGAGGACTGACCTCGGTGGGAACGGCAGGAGTTGACACCTTGGCAGAGGATACGGGGGGAGGTTCGACATCATCCTCATCCTCGTCATCAGGGACAACCTTGCCATCTCTGATAACGTTATCTAAGCTAAAGAGGGTCAGGTCAGCCTCGGGAGCAATAACCCGAACTTATTCCTTCAGGTTCTCATAGGCAGCAGTTACGCTGCCAACAAGATGACCTTGGAGTTCGGAATAATTAGCTCGGGCATTCTCCAACTCCTCTCTCAGACGCAACACCTCCCGATAAGATGTCACATAACTATCCTTGTGTCTCACAGCCGTGTCCTCGGCCAGTCTCACAGAAGCCGCCAGAGAAGTGGAACTTGCCTTCTCATTCTCCATATCTTTTTCCAACCTGGCCACCCTCACTTCAAGCTCCTTCTTCAAACCTTTTATCTGATCAAACTCCTGTTTGGCCTCCTCCATGAAAGCTTTAGTGGCATGGAGAGGAAGACTTTGAGCAGTTCGATATAAGGCCGCCCCCATGTGTGCCAACTTAATACCACTCCGAGTTATATAATCAAAATGATGAAGAAGCGACACGTCGTCCATAGAAAGAACACCATAAGGGCCGATTTGTTGATCCACAAACTCAACCGCATCAAAGTTTGGGGCATCAAGGTCGAAAGGCTCAGTGGTTTTTTGTTTCTTACTAGGAGGGGCACCAGAAGCTGCAGCAGAAGATTGTGGAGGATCGACCAGACGAACCCGAGGAGTAGGAATTGCTTTCCTCGGCCCGGGAGAACTTGGTATAGGAGGTTTAACTGGAACCTGAGAAGATCCCTCTCCGGCCGCCTTGGCCGAGATGTTTAAAGCAGCAGTGGCCTTCTTCGCCTTCTTGTAGGCCTTCATAGAATCATTATTCTTCGACATCTCTGAAAAACACAAAATCAAAAAGACAAGTTACAACATAGGAGAAGAAAAGCTCGGAAGCAAGTATAAAAATAAATCAGACAGTATCCAAAGCAGCCCGAACCAAAGATGGATCACTCAAAAATCTCTTCGTGTCCAGATGGGGAGGCCTCCCCCACAAATCTTCAAGAACAACTACAAAGGCCCGCTCAACCTCACTAAGCATCTCCCATGTGTAACATGGCACTCTTACATTCTTTTGCCACTCTAGAGGAAAAGCAGGCTCATCATTTTCATCAAGAAAAAAGGGGCGGACCCCCTCAATAGCACGGATTCGGAAGAAATAGTTCTTAAAATCTTTAAACGACTCATCATACATGGCAAAAACTTTATGCCCCTGGGCCGATCTGAAAGAAACCCAGGAAGCTTTCTTTTTGGAAGTACCTCCGGGCTTGGCCGAGACAAAAAGATAAAGGAAAAGGGTTTCAGAAGGGGTTACGCCCAACTCCTGGCAAAGAAGTTGAAATATTTTGATAAAACCCCAGGAGTTAGGATGAAGCTGGGACGGAGCAATGTTACAGGACCACAACAAGTCAGTTTCAAAAGCAGTCAAAGGGAAAGTAACGTTTAATTGGCTGAAGAAGTATTCGTAAGCATAGAAGGAGGGACGCTCCCCCTCGACGGAAGTCGGAAAACAAACTCTCTCATCAGAATCAGGGGCAACAAGCTCGTAATCCCCTTCACAGGTACCGTTACCACAAATCCTATGGCGCTTCCTCAGCTCTGTGCAAAATTCAGCATCCACAACAGAAACACACAACAAAACAAGGGAGTCCAGCCAATCGGACATCCCAAGACTCAAACCAAAGTCCTGGGGCATCCTTTGGAGGCAGTAACAAAGCAAGGTTTCCAGGAAAAATCTACAACTCGCACCCCAGCATCTCTTAGAAAGAATTCAAACAGCAAACATTCTTCATCAAAGTAAAACACAGAAAGTCATTTCGGTCTACCAAGCAAAAAGCATTCTCAAAATCAAAGCACGCCAAGTAGAAACCATCAAAGGTGCAAACTTTTTCAGAATCAGACAAAAAGAAATATCCAAACAAAGCAAGGAACAGATGCAGATTTTCTATCGGTATTAGACAGGAAACAACCAGAAGCAACAATAAAACCCTAGAAAGCCTCGACGGAAATGCCAGGAGAATTTATAAAAGAAAGTCAAGAAAAAAACATTACAGTGACAAGCAAATACAAGACCACGAAAAAGATTCAAACTTTCAAACATAAAAAAAATCAAAGCTTCACTAAAAAACTGAAGACGAAGCTATGAAGGAAGCAAGAAAGTGAGTACCAACCTGGAAAAAGCAGCAAGCTTCAAAGAAATTGAGGATGGAAGACGAAAACTGGAGTCGCCCTCTCACGAGCAAAAAAGCACGAACAAAAGCAATGTCGCAGGGAAAAACGCGGAACAACAGGCAAAAACAGAAGCTTCAGAAAAATCACCAAGCGACGCCGCAACGCAGGAAAAGCTGAAATGTGGGTGAAAGGCAGAGAATGAAGGGATAAGTGCGAAGAAGTTACGCAAAGGGCGAAGGAGAGAAACCGTTTCTGGGTTTTCAAAATCAAAATAAAGAGCCAAAAAGGAAACGGGGCAATTAATGTTAAAATTAATGAAAGCATTAAATCCTTGCACGTTCCCAAAGCGCCGATATAAAAGCGCGCGCTTTTAGAGAAAAAAACGTTCTACATTCAAAAAAGGCTTCTACAAAGGAATCGACAAAGTGCTTGAGTTCGGCTCTACTAAGAGAAGGACCGAAGTTGAGAACTCGGCCTCAAAAAAGAAAACCGAGCTCAAGCAGGGGCACTGTTCATACCATGGGTCGAAGTGTCCGAACCGGGATGTTCAGTAGCAAAGCGACCGACCTATTCAGGTCAAGCGGACCGACTTCTTTGCGAAGAACTCGGCCAAATCAACAAGAAAGCCCATTAAAGGGCCCAAATGAAGGGACACAGCCCAATCCAAAGGCAGCCCAAGCCTACAGAGAGAAGGGCGGTTCCGTTGAAGATAAGCTGACCTCACCATAAGATAAGATAAGATAACTATCTTATCTTATCTAAAAAGGTCACTCTACACTACTGTTCATACCCTGGGTCGAGGTGTCCGAACCGGGATGTTCAGTAGCAAAGCGACCGACCTATTCAGGTCAAGCGGACCGACTTCTTTGCGAAGAACTCGGCCAAATCGACAGGAAAGCCCATTAAAGGGCCTAAATGAAGGGACACTGCCCAATCCAAAGGCAGCCCAAGCCTACAGAGAGAGGGCGGTTCCGTTGAAGATAAGCTGACCTCACCATAAGATAAGATAAGATAAGATAACTAACTTATCTTATCTAAAAAGGTCACTCTACACCACTATAGATACACTGGAGCACCCAGGTATAACTCATACTCTGATTCTACAATAAACCTGCTTAATACCTGTGCTAACTTAAGCATCGGAGTCTCTTGCAGGTACCCCCCACCCTCCGGTGACCAAGGATCAGCAGTGCAGCAAGTCCAACAAGTCGGACACGACAGCTCCGGCCGACACCAGCCAGTCGGACACACCATCTCCGACCAATACAGAAGATCTCATCTGAGATCGACCTCCAGTTTCAGGTAACCCTCGGAACATTGGCGCCGTTGTCGGGGACCTGGAAGTCATCCCAACACCATGGCGGACGGCCATGACAACGACCACGACTCAGATCTAGAAAATAGAACGCCGCACAAAAACACGGACACCACACCGAAAGATACCCCGGAATCCAACGGAGTCAAGAACTCACCAAAACCGGGAGCAATAGAAGCGCTTCAAGATTGCTTAAAGCAACTTGAGAAAGAAACTCAACAACAACGGGAAATCGAAAAGGATCTACAAAGAGAGGTACGGCGACGCCGAGAACTAGAAGAAAAACTACAGCAATTAGAAGCCGATCTCAAATCGAAAACTCCTCGGACTACTCCTGAGGAAAATTCACGCAAAGAACAAGATCCATTTACCAGGGAAATCATGAAAACCAAAATCCCAAAAGACTTCAAACTCCCGGATATGATTTTTTACGACAGCACCACAGATCCCAACCATCATCTCAGCAATTTCAGAAGCAGAATGTACCTTACCGACGCCTCAGATGCCGTTCGCTGTAAAGCTTTTCCAACAACCCTCACAAAGACAGCAATCAGATGGTTCGACAACTTACCTCCAAAGTCCATCTCAAACTTTGACGACCTGGCCAAAAAGTTCCTGGCCAGATTTTCCATCCAGAAGGATAAGGCTAAGCACGCACCCAGTTTACTAGGGATCAAGCAAGGAGATCGGGAGAGTTTCCGCAACTACATGGAAAGATTCAACAAAACATGCATAGACATACAAAGTTTACCAACAGAGGCTGCCATCATGGGACTCATCAATGGCCTACGAGAGGGACCTTTTATCCAATCTATATCAAAAAAGTACCCTACCTCCTTAGACGAAGTACAGGAGCGAGCAGAAAAATACATCAACATGGAAGAGAACGCTCGGCTGGGAGAAACCTCAAAATCTGGGGCCCCCTACCGAGACAAAGACAAGGACTCCAAAAGGAAAGAAGATCGACAGGGGGAGAAAATAAAAAAATACCATAACTACACTCCTCTCAGGGTATTCCTGGTCGACGTATACAAAGAAGTCTGCCACAGAGAGAAAATCCCCCCAGCACGACCACTCAAAGGCAAAAGAGGAGGAAGAAACCGGAAGGAATATTGTGAATACCATCGAGTCCGAGGGCACTCCACCAACGAGTGCTTCGACTTGAAAAATATCATAGAAAAATTGGTGAGAGAAGGAAAATTAGATCAATTTCTAGCCACCCGAGATGACGACCAAAGAAAGAGATGAAGGGACGAAGATGACGGACGAGCTGAACAATCACCTCGGACACCAGAAAGACACGTTCACATGATACACGGCGGATTCGCAGGAGGTGGGATCTCCAAATCATCCCGAAAAAGATATCTCAAAGAAGTATATCATGTCGAGGGAAAGGAGGAAACACCCGACATCCCGGCGATAACATTCACTAAAGAGGACGCATCCGACATCATCTCGGGGAACGACGATCCCATGGTCATCACTATCATACTTGCAAACGCCAATCTACACCGTACATTAGTAGACCAAGGGAGTTCTGCTGACATCTTATTCAAAACAGCCTTCGACAAACTCGGCTTAGATGAAAAGGAGCTTAGAGCATACCCGAATAGTCTGTTCGGACTAGGAGACACCCCAGTACAACCATTGGGATACGTATCGCTACACACAACCTTCGGAAAAGGGAACCAATCTAGGACCCTCAAAATAGACTACATTGTGGTCGACGTAAGTTCAGCCTACAATGCTCTAATAGGTCAGACAACACTTAATCAACTCGGCACGATAGTCTTGACCCCACATCTATGCATGAAATTCCCAACTACAGAAGGGATAGCCACGATAAAGGCAGATCAAAAGATGGCACGCCGCTGCTATAACGAAAGTCTAAACCTCAGAGGCAGAGGGGAAGAGTTTCATATAATTGAACTTGGCGGAGTTCAGCGACGAGAAGAACTCCGTCCGCAGCCAGAAGGTGAGACAGAGAAGATTCAGATCGGAGACACCTCGGATAAAACAACTGATAGCGGCACGATCCTAAGAGGAGACTCAAAAGAATTACTGATACAATTCTTACGAGATAATGTTGACCTCTTTGCATGGAAAGCCGCAGACATGCCGGGCATAAACCCTAAGCTAATGAGCCACAAGTTGGCGGTCTACCCAGGATCTCGGCCGGTGCAGTAGAGACAAAGGAAGCTGGGAGCTGAGCGATCCCAAGCTGTGGAAGAGCAGGTACAGGCACTACTGGAGGCAGGATTCATAAGAGAAGTCAAGTATCCGCTATGGCTAGCCAACGTCGTCTTGGTGAAAAAATCAAATGGGAAGTGGCGAATGTGTACTGATTACACCGATCTCAACAAAGCCTGCCCAAAAGATCCTTACCCACTCCCAAGTATCGATGCTCTAGTAGATGCTTCCTCCAGATATAGATACCTCTCATTTATGGACGCATATTCGGGATACAACCAAATCCCCATGTATCCACCAGATCAAGAAAAGACCTCGTTTTTAACGCCGAAAGCAAATTACTGCTACATCGTAATGCCTTTCGATCTCAAAAATGCGGGTGCTACTTATCAAAGACTAATGAACAAAGTTTTCTCATACCACATCGGAAAAACCATGGAAGTATATGTGGACGACATGTTAATAAAGACACAAAATGAAGACACACTACTGTCCGACCTAACTCAAGTGTTTAACACTATAAGGAAGCATGACATGCGACTCAATCCCGCAAAATGCACCTTTGCAGTAGAAGCAGGCAAATTTCTAGGTTTCATGCTCACACAAAGAGGAATTGAAGCAAACCTGGATAAATGCCAAGCCATACTCAACATGAAGAGCCCCACTTGTGTCAAAGAAGTGCAGCAACTCAACGGAAGATTGGCCGCCCTATCCAGATTCTTAGCAGGGGCAGCGATAAGATCTCTCCCCTTCTATGCTACTTTAAGGAAGGGAAAGCAGTTCGAATGGACGACAGAATGTGAACAGGCCTTCCAAGACTTCAAGGAGTTCTTAGGACGGCCGCCTATCTTATCTCGACCACGAGAAGGAGAACCGCTCATATTATATCTCGCAGTAGGAAGCCAGGCAATAGCCTCAGCATTAGTCAGAGAAGACGAAAGTGGAAAACAACCTGTATACTTCATTAGCAAAGCGCTACAGGGATCCGAGCTGAACTACCAGAAGATAGAAAAGTTTGCCTATGCTCTCATTTTAACATCTCGACGACTTCGCCCGTACTTCTAGGCTCACACTATTAAGGTTCGAACCAACCAGCCCATAAAAGGAATACTGTAGAAAACAGACTTAGCAGGCAGAATTTTACAATGGTAGTAGAGTTATCAGAGTTCGACCTCCAATACGAACCTCGGACGGCCATCAAATCGCAGCATCTGGCCGACTTCGTTGCAGAATTCACAGACGCCCTGGAAACCCCCACAGAATGAAATTTTTATGTGGATGGTTCTTCAAATAAAATGGGAAGTGGCGCAGGCGTGATAATAGAAAGCAATCAAGGAACCCAAGTCGAGCTCTCCCTCAAGTTCGGGTTCCCGGCCTCGAACAACCAGGCCGAGTATGAAGCCTTATTAGCTGGTTTGAAGCTGGCTAAAGAGGTTGGAGTTCAAAAACTCAACATTTACAGCGATTCACAAGTAGTCACCTCACAGATAATATGGAGTTATCAAGCCAAAGACCCTACTATGAAAAAATATTTGGATAAAACCAAGGAACAGCTCGGACAACTCGGGGAATATAAGATCTGCCACATACCCCGCGAACAGAATGCCCGAGCTGACGCACTCTCGAAACTAGCCAGCACCAAACCAGGGGGCAACAATAGAAGCCTCATTCAGGAAATACTACAGAACCCATCAATCTCGGAAGAGGGAAAAGTCCTGGCCATAATAAACCAGGACCAAGGATGGATGACCCCCATAATCAACTACCTCAAAACAGGAACACTCCCTACAGAAGAAAAGGAGGCAAAGAGGTTAAAAAGGGAGGCACAGTACTACACCATCATAAACAACATCCTCTACAAAAGAGGGATCTCAATACCATTACTAAAATGCGTACCGACCTCCAACACAAGGGAAGTACTAGAAGAAGTACACGTCGGCATTTGTGGCAATCATCTTGGAGCACGGGCTCTCGCCAAAAAAGTACTCCGGGTGGGGTTCTGTTGGCCAACTCTACAGAAAGAAGCTACAGAATTTGTAAAGACATGTCCACCATGTCAGAAACATGCCAACTTTCACATCGCCCCGCTAGAAGAGCTCATCAGCGTGACTTCACCTTGGCCGTTTGCAAAATGGGGACTTGATCTTCTCGGACCCTTTCCCTAGGGATCAGGACAAGTAAAATTTCTCATAGTCGGAGTAGACTATTTTACAAAATAGATTGAGGCAGAACCCCTAGCCAACGCCACCGCTCAAAGAAGTCGGAAATTCCTATACAGGAACATTGTCACGAGGTTTGGGATTCCATACTCCATAACCACAGACAATGGCACCCAATTCACAGACGCAGGCTTCAGAAGACTAGTAGCCGACTTGAATATAAAGCACCAGTACACCTCCGTTGAACATCCACAAGCCAATGGACAGGCCAAAGCTGCTAACAAAGTTATATTGGCCGGGTTAAAACGGAGATTACAAGATGCAAAGGGAGCATGGGCAGAAGAGCTTCCACAGGTCCTATGGGCATATCGAACGACGCCACATTCCACCACAAAGGAATCCCCCTTCCGATTAGCATATGGAATGGAGGCAATGATTCCAATAGAGATTGAGGAAGGATCGCCCAGAGTAGTTCATTACAATGAAGAAGCAAACTCCCAACTCCAGAAGGAAGAGCTCGACCTGCTACCCGAAATCCAAGAAAGAGCTCGGATCAGGGAAGAAGCACTAAAACGTCGAATGGCTTCCAGATATAGTCAAAGGGTAGTGCCGAGAAGTTTCACGGAAGTCGATCTCATCCTAATCCGAAATGATATCGGAACAACTCGACCAGGAGAAGGAAATTTGACAGCAAACTGGAAAGGACCCTACCGAGTTGTAGAAGTACTTGGGAAGGGCTACTACAGACTGTCCGAACTCGATGGACGAGAGCTTCCCAGATCATGGCACGCCTGCAACCTAAAAAGGTACTACGGTTAGAAAAGATAAAGATCTCATTGTTGGATGCACTCTTTTTCCTGAAAAGGTTTTTTAACGAGGCACCAAGTTGAGACTCAGACACTATCCGCCTTAAAAGGATGATCCCATATGTATATATTTGCACTTTTCCTTTGAATAAAATATATCTTAGATATTCTACAAGTGTTCAAGACGTATTAATCTGAAGCATTCATCGTCCGATTATAAAGCAACCGATCGGCAGAAAGTGAAAAATAATTTTGCTGCACGATCACGATAAAGATAACCGTCCGATAAAGGTGAAAACGCGATTCACCAAAAGGACGACCTAGAGATGACAACCACTTTCTACAAATCGGCAAAGATGAACACAGAACTAAAAAAAAACCTGACGAGGTCTTACGGATTGCTAAAATAATAACTTAAAGACTGGCCGACGTTAAGAAGTCGGACCAAGTCAACCCAAGTTATAAGTAAACCCTGGAAAGAGGTCTGGCCAACCCTATTAAAGAGAATTACTTTAACTTAGAAGGGCCCGACATAACAAAGTCAGCCCAAAACTAAAAAGTTATACAAGTAGTCCCTGAAAGAGACCTGACAAAGGTCCAAAAAAGAGGACTACAAAAATAACTTAAAGGAGACCGATATAACGAAGTCGGACTCCTACTACTAAAAAGTTATTTGCAAAAATAACTTAAAGGAGACCGATATAACGAAGTCGGACTCCTACTACTAAAAAGTTATTTGCAAAAATAACTTAAAGGAGACCGATATAATGAAGTCGGACTCCTACCACTAAAAAGTTATTACCACTAAAAAGTTATTTGCAAAAATAACTTAAAGGAGACCGATATAACGAAGTCGGACTCCTACTACTAAAAAGTTATTCGCAAAAATAACTTAAAGGAGACCGATATAACGAAGTCGGACTCCTACTACTAAAAAGTTATTTGCAAAAGTAACTTAAAGGAGACCGATATAACGAAGTCGGACTCCTACCACTAAAAAGTTATTTACAAAATAACTTAAAGGAGACCGACATAACGAAGTCAGACTCCTACTACTAAACAAAGTTATAAAAGTAGTCCCTGAAAGAGATCTAACAAAGATCCAAGAAAGAGGATTACAAAAACAACTTGGAGGACCAACTTGAAGAAATCGGTCATAGATCGTCAGAAACACAAGCAAGAACGAGAAAATTGAAGAACAAGTTAGACCCACATAACCACAACCACAAAAGGATTCAAGTACAAAGCAATCCAAAAAGGTCGAGCTGCAAGGCTCCAACATCCTCAGAAAACAAAAAGATACCAAGTTAAGCGTGAAAGCATGATATAATCCACAAAGTTATAAAGATTCGGAGGCTACCAAAATCTACCTCAAAAGCTAGAAAGTTACTTTTGTTTATCAAAACAAAAGGTTGCTAGGCAAGCAACGAGAAAATATCAACAGTTAACAAAAAGAGTTTAAAAATCCCACAAGCCGGGCCAACTACGAAAATATCCAGAACAAATGGGCTAAGGGCCAGAAGACTATTTAGCAGCATCAGTTCGAGGAGACGGAGGGCGAGTCTGGAGAGGAACAGCATCCACAATACCATCATCCCGGTTTAAGATCTGACAGTCAGGATCAGAAGCAGGAGGGCTGACCTCGGTGGGAACGACAGGAGTTGACACCTTGGCAGAGGATACGGGGGGAAGTTCGACATCATCCTCATCCTCGTCATCAGGGACAACCTTGCCATCTCTGACAACGTTATCTAAGCTAAAGAGGGTCAGGTCGGCCTCGGGAGCAATAACCCGAACTTGTTCCTTCAGGTTCTCATAGGCAGCAGTTACGCTGCCAACAAGATGACCTTGGAGTTCGGAATAATTAGCTCGGGCATTCTCCAACTCCTCTCTCAGACGCAACACCTCCCGATAAGATGTCACATAACTATCCTTGTGTCTCACAGCCGTGTCCTCGGCCAGTCTCACAAAAGCCGCCAGAGAAGTGGAACTTGCCTTCTCATTCTCCAAATATTTTTCCAACCTGGCCACCCTCACTTCAAGCTCCTCCTTCAAACCTTTCATCCGATCAAACTCCTGTTTGGCCTCCTCCATGAAAGCTTTAGTGGCATGGAGAGGAAGACTTTGAGCAGTTCGATATAAGGCCGCTCCCATGTGTGCCAACTTAATACCACTCCGAGTTATATAATCAAAATGATGAAGAAGCGACACGTCGTCCATAGAAAGAACACCATAAGGGCCGATTTGTTGATCCACAAACTCAATCGCATCAAAGTTTGGGGCATCAAGGTCGAAAGGCTCAGTGGTTTTTTGTTTCTTACTAGGAGGGGCACCAGAAGCTGCAGCAGAAGATTGTGGAGGATCGACCAGACGAACCCGAGGAGTAGGAATTGCTTTCCTCGGCCCGGGAGAACTTGGTATAGGAGGTTTAACTGGAACCTGAGAAGATCCCTCTCCGGCCGCCTTGGCCGAGATGTTTAAAGCAGCAGTCGCCTTCTTCGCCTTCTTGTAGGCCTTCATAGAATCATTATTCTTCGACATCTCTGAAAAACACAAAATCAAAAAGACAAGTTACAACATAGGAGAAGAAAAGCTCGGAAGCAAGTATAAAAACAAATCAGACAATACCCAAAGCAGCCCGAACCAAAGATTAATCACTCAAAAATCTCTTCGTGTCCAGATGGGGAGGCCTCCCCCACAAATCTTCAAGAACAACTACAAAGGCTCGCTCAACCTCACTAAGCATCTCCCATGTGTAACGTGGCACTCTTACATTCTTTTGCCACTCTAGAGGAAAAGCAGGCTCATCATTTTCATCAAGAAAAAAGGGGTGGACCCCCTCAATAGCACGGATTCGGAAGAAATAGTTCTTAAAATCTTTAAACGACTCATCATACATGGCAAAAACTTTATGCCCCTGGGGCGATCTGAAAGAAACCCAGGAAGCTTTCTTTTTGGAAGTACCTCCGGGCTTGGCCGAGACAAAAAGATAAAGGAAAAGGGTTTCAGAAGGGGTTACGCCCAACTCCTGGTAAAGAAGTTGAAATATTTTGATAAAACCCCAAGAGTTAGTATGAAGCTGGGACGGAGCAATGTTACAGGACCACAACAAGTCAGTTTCAAAAGCAGTAAAAGGGAAAGTAACGTTTAATTGGCTGAAGAAGTATTCATAAGCATAGAAGGAGGGACGCTCCCCCTTGACGGAAGTCGAAAAACAAACTCTCTCATCAGAATCAGTGGCAACAAGCTCGTAATCCCCTTCACAGGTACCGTTACCACAAATCCTATGGCGCTTCCTCAGCTCTGTGCAAAATTCAGCATCCACAACAGAAACACACAACAAAACAAGGGAGTCCAGCCAATCGGACATCCCCTCGGGAACTCTGGAAGACATCTCTACAATGTTATTGCGAGAAGACATGAGGCCAACTAATCCTACAAATAAGAAAAGAAGAGGGGGTTACTAAAAACATCTCGGACAAGGGAGAAAACAACTCGGTTAATACGATACAGGCCAAGAAACAGAAAAGAAAAACCCCAAGACTCAAACCAAAGTCCTGGGGCATCCTTTGGAGGAAGTAACAAAGCAAGGTTTCCAGGAAAATCTACAGCTCGCACCCCAGCATCTCTCAGAAAGAATTCAAACAGCAAACATTCTTCATCAAAGTAAAACACAGAAAGTCATTTCGGTCTACCAAGCAAAAAGCATTCCCAAAATCAAAGCACGCCATGTAGAAACCATCAAAGGTGCAAACTTTTTCAGAATCAGACAAAAAGAAATCTCCAAACAAAGCAAGGAACAGATGCAGATTTTCTATCGGTATCAGACAGGAAACAACCAGAAGCAACAATAAAACCCTAGAAAGCCTCGACGGAAATGCCAGGAGAATGCATAAAAGAAAGTCAAGAAAAACATATTACAGTGACAAGCAAATACAAGACCACGAAAAAGATTCAAACTTTCAAACATAACAAAATCAAAGCTTCACTAAAAAACTGAAGACGAAGCTATGAAGGAAGCAAGAAAGTGAGTACCAACCTGGAAAAAGCAGCCAGCTTCAAAGAAATTGAGGATGGAAGACGAAAACTGGAGTCGCCCTCTCACGAGCAAAAAAGCACGAACAAAAGCAATGTCGCAGGGAAAAACGCGGAACAACAGGCGAAAACAGAAGCTTCAGAAAAATCACCAAGCGACGCCGCAACGCAGGAAAAGCTGAAATGTGGGTGAAAGGCAGAGAATGAAGGGATAAGTGCGAAGAAGTTACGAAAAGGGCGAAGGAGAGAAACCGTTTCTGGGTTTTCAAAATCAAAATAAAGAGCCAAAAAGGAAACGGGGCAATTAATGTTAAATTAATGAAAGCATTAAACCCTCGCACGTTCCCAAAGCGCCGATATAAAAGTGCACGCTTTTAGAGGAAAAAACGTTCTACATTCAAAAAAGGCTTCTACAAAGGAATCGACAAAGTGCTTGAGTTCGGCTCTCTAGAGAAGGACCGAAGTTGAGAACTCGGCCTCAAAAAAGAAAACCGAGCTCAAGCAGGGGCACTGTTCATACCCTGGGTCGAGGTGTCCGAACCGGGATGTTCAGTAGCAAAGCGACCGACCTATTCAGGTCAAGCGGACCGACTTCTTTGCGAAGAACTCGGCCATATCGACAGGAAAGCCCATTAAACGGCCCAAATGAAGGGACACAGCCCAATCCAAAGGCAGCCCAAGCCTACAGAGAGAAGGGCAGTTCCGTTGAAGATAAGCTGACCTCACCATAAGATAAGATAAGATAAGATAACTAACTTATCTTATCTAAAAAGGTCACTCTACACCACTATAAATACACTGGAGCACCCAGGTATAACTCATACTCTTATTCTACAATAAACCTGCTTAATACCCGTGCTAACTTAAGCATCAGAGTCTCTTGCAGGTACCCCCACCCTCCGGTGACCAAGGATCAGCAGTGCAGCAAGTCCAACAAGTCAGGCACGACAGCTCTGGCCGCCACCAGCCAGCCGGACACACCATCTCCGACCAATACAGAAGATCTCATCCGAGATCGACCTCTAGTTTCAGGTAACCCTCGGAACAGGACCCAATTCCCAAACTGCAGAAAAAAATGAATCGCATTTGGCAATTAAGAGACAATTTCAGAAGAAAACTACAACCCAACTGCGGGACTTAGTATTTGCTTGTCCAATGGAGACCGAGCAACAGAGGATGACATTTAGAAGGTACTTTATCATGGTTGTTTTGAAGATATTTCTGAACCCCACAAGCCAGCAGACTATTTCTCCGTGGCACCTCCCTCCAACATTGGATGTCTCGAACCCTAGGAGGTTTCATTGGCCGTATCACATATTAAAGTGGTCGCGAGATGCGATAAGGAAATTTCAAGACGAGAACCAGAAAACATGCGGGGGGTGCATGTTCGTGTTGCTGGTAATGGCAATAAATTACTTAAATTTAAAACCAATGTACGGTTGTAGGTGTAATTCCTAAAATGTAACATATTTCTGTATAGGTTTTGTACTTTCACCGATTAAAGCATGGTCCGTTGCATGCATGTCGAGTACCCGAGCCTTGGATTGTGGAATGGACCAATGATGAACTTGATAAGAAGGCCGACCATGTTATCTCACAGGTTCAAACTCTAATAATGTATTTTTCATAATTTAGTTGAACAAAAATGCAATTGGCGGTTCACGTTGATTTTTTTCATCTCTATATTGCCTAATGTTGAACACACAGGGCTGCATAGTCAACAATGCAAGGAACCGGAGAAAAAAGAAGAAGCATTCTTCGAGTGAAGTAGTTAACGAGAGAGGACAGTGTAAAAGGGCCCGCAAGGACATTGACCAATCACCGTCTACCCAAGGGAAGACTACACCTCATCGAAGCTACAAGAAGGCGAAAAAGGTGATTTGCTTTCCTTCTGATAGCTCGTGAGCTCATTTAATTGGTTCCTTACTTGTGTGGTAGGATGGTTGATCCTTATCATAGATTTTGTGATTACAAAATTCTAAAGTTACTTCCTTATGTGGTTGCATGGCTTGTTTTGATACATGGTGGTTATAAATGAACTTTGGCAGAGCTGAATTCAATGCCCGTGAATGATATTTACATGTTCTTATGTTGGCAGCTTGTTTGAATACAGCTACTGTGTCTTATTTTTAATAAGGGTTAATTTGAGTTGAGTTTGTTAATTAAATAGATGGATTTAGCATTCTCAAATTAGGTTATAATCTGAACTGGATAGATAACTTATGATTTCTTTATTTGGATGGCTTCTTATACAGTTGCTTTTAGGGGCTGCCTAGTTGGTTGATTGTAGTTGTGGATGTTCATTGTAGTAGTGTTTTGGATGTTCACTATAGTATGGCTTTAGATGGTTAATTTTGACGAACGATTGTCTGTTTGTTCTGTTTCCTTAGCGCTTTAAAGATCACGTTAGTTTTTTCTATCTATTTCTTGTCCATTGTTGAACACACAGGGTCGCCTAGTAAACAATGCAATGAAAGAGAATAAACATAAGAAACAGTCTTCGAGTAAAGCAGTTAACGAGAAAGCAGGGTGTAAGAGGCCTTGCAAGGACACTGACCAATCTCCATCTATCCAAGGCAAGACTACATCTCAACCAAGCTATAAGGAGGCAGATAAGGTGATATGCTTTCTTTATGATAGCTCATGTTATAAATTGAATTGGATGTTCACTTCCTAATTTCTGATTCATTTTTGTTAATATTTTCATGCATCCTTCTTAATCTTTGGACATTCCTTCATTGGCTGGTGTGCAACATGCTGTGATGTGCATGTAGTTGTAAATTAGGATTACCTACGTTATTATCATGTTTGTTTATTTTTATATTCAAATGACAATATCTATGATGAAGAGTTTCATTATTTTTTTTGCAAATGACAATATACATGAATTTACCGCATAGGAATCCAAGACAGGCACGAGGAGAAAGTTGCCTGTCTGCAAAAGCCGTTCTAGACGCGGCACCAAAAAAGCAATTGCAAGAGAAAATTTAGCAGGAAGCAATGCTGCATCATTGGTAGTCCCAGATTTTGATGATGATGACGACGTGCCGCTTGCTAGAAGGATACGATTATTCCAACAGCAGCCTCCGCCACATGATGTGAAACAAGCAGATCCCGTGTTCAAGGGCAATCATAATAGTCATCAAGAAGCAAACACTGACCTAAAAAATGGATCTCCACACACAATGCCAGCAGCACTTGTACAGCTCAGTGACTATGATTTTGACCGGTTAGTTGTTTCTGGATTACCTTGCTGTATGCTTCTCTTCTTTATATTTCATACCCATGCCATGTGATTACCCGTCTCGCTAGGCATAACTTGTAATTTTAGCTAACTACATGTCGCATTCGTTTGCAGCGAGTTCGACATCTCGATCGTTCAGTGTCCTGAATTTGAGCAAGTGCTCAATAGTGTTGAACAGGGGCGCGAAACAAATGCCATCATCATGCAGCCCCTGCAAACGGTCTTGCCAAACAAATCAAGCTACCATACACCGAGTCCAGGGAGACTGAGCTTTTCACTCGGTTTAACTCAGTTTGAAAAGACTCCAACCCCTTTCCCGTTACATTCAATTCATCCAACCCTGAAAAATATAAAGTTGGAGGAGACTAAGGAGGAACAAATCAGAACATGGATAGTTAGCTCGTCCTTGGATGAAGATCAAGATTTAGCTAAGTATGAAGGGCGGGACTACATGGTATTACAAAGGAAGGACTTCTGGACCTTGAAACCCCGCAGTTGGGTCAACAGCTGCGTAAGTATATGAACTGAATCATGCATTTTTATTCACTATCTTTATATCGGGGGTTTAGCTTTCACTAGCTAAATAAACTGTGTAGGTAATTCAATGGGTTTGCTACTCTTTAAACAACACCGACTCATCTAGATTCAAGCGAGATTTCTATTGCGTGTGTCCAGGTATATTGGTAATTACATTCTTCTCATTACAATTTGGAAAAGATTTTATCGGGATTCTTGCTATGTTTGTGGGTTGGCAGGAATCCGTCACACGAAATGATAGCCTTGCTTCATTTATTGACAGTGTGAGACCAATTTATGATGATCTTAGTCCAAGCTTTGGTGAGGATACTAGGTTCTTTGACAAGGCAATAGCAGCAAAGAGAAACTGGGTGAGTTGCTGTTTTGTTTTGAACTGTTTATATCCTCCTTGAACCTGGTATTGGTTTATGCGGCTTGTTTATTATTTTACCACGATTTTTTTCCAATCCCTAACCCGGTCTTGTGATTCAACTAATAATTACATGGTTAAATCTGGAACGGGGGGTCACTGTGACCAATTTTTCTTATGGGTGTTTTTATTTCCATATTTTGGTATTGGGTTTTTCCATGTTATTATGTTGAATGACTTTAGCATACTATGCTGTTGGAATTAGGTTGTCATATAATTCGAGGATGTTTGGTTATTGAATGCTCGAGGGAGATCAATAAGTTTTTTTGGGGTTTTATTTTTGTTTACTCAGGAGACAAACTCAGTCATATGTACTATTTGCTGCAGTGGTTATTTCCTTATTGTTGGAGGGGCCATTGGTGGGTATATGCATTTGAGGTGAATGCGAAGCGCATAGTTATACTCGACAGTTTGCATTCTGCACCAGAAGATGACAAACGAGATAAACTTGATGCATATGTGGTAAGATACTGTACTTCTTTTATTCAATATATAGCTATGTTATTTAATTCAATAGGGTTTTGTTCCACTATGTTCATTCTATGGTTTTCAGGGGAGACTGTGTGAGGATATGGCAAGCATTGCTATTCCTGGATTCGTTCGGACTCCGTACGGCCCAGCTCATTCCTACGCTAGGGTTCCAAATCAACCGAACAAGTGAGATCAAAATAAAACCAAATTTGAGGCTTCTTTAGATTTCTTTCAATAATTGGGCGTAGCATGTTAAAAGTTTTCCTCATCCTAATAGCAAAAGTAATTTATTTTCCTGTAGCTTTGATTGTGGCATGTGCGTTATTAAGTTCATTGAAAGTTGGACAGAAGAATGGGACGAGGTTTGTTAAATAAATATTTTCACAATTCTCATTATTCGTGCTGTAAAAATATCACTATAACGATTCTTAACACTAGATCGCCTGATAAATCTACGTACAGGATTCTCTCAGTTCATACAGGATGGAGTTGATGCTAGACATAATTTGTGGCCCACGCAATGCATTGGTTCATCAGCTTGTTTCATTATTGAGTGAAAGGGTTAAACCTGTTCGTCGCAATGCACCACGGAACAAGAAGAAGGACGTTAGTTCACCATACACTGCACCTAGCACACGGTCATTGATTGAACGTGCGGAGGGATTACCGAAGGGGGCAATGCGCAAAGGGAGGAAGAAGTTGCTTACTTAGGATTAGTTACAATGAATTGAACTTCCAGATTCTACTGAGTTTACTTACTGCTGACATGCTTAGGGATTTGTTTTTTGTCACATTAGAAAGACTTGATTCCAGGACATATTTTGTTTTTCTACAGTACAATGATTTATTGGTTATGTTACCTAAACATTATCTATGTTTTTTTATATGTTAGAATCCCGGATTTATCAATTGTTTGGTAAAGTTGCCATATTTGTGCACGCTGAAATAGGTGATAGCTAAACTGAACATCCTATACCTTACTATAATGAACATCCAGTCTAACTAGGTCAAAATCAAAACATAACAACCAAGTGCTACACACACGAAAACTCACAGCTAACCATCCATGCTTAGAGTAAAAATGAACATCTGATCACCTATGGAAATGAACATCCACTTTAGTTCATTAAAAATACGTAAAAACAATGTCTATAACGAACAGCTACGTACCGAAAAACTATACAGTAAAGCATGTAGAAATCAGGTACAACTTTATTAAACTATCTCATAAATTATAGAATAACCATCAAATATACTCGTTATGCATTAAGTCTACACGAAATAAAAATAGTAAAATGGTTCGTTCTAACAAATGGAAAAATGGTTCTTGCAATTAGTAACATGTGGACCTTTGCAACAGTTGCCTTAGAACCTTGAAACTAACGTGAATCCGTTAAACACAGAGATGGAAAAAAAATACACTATCACAACCTTGTCCAACTAATCCTACTTTTTGTTGAAGGAGCTTAACAAAGACATGAAACCACCGGCTTGTTCGGGAACATTCAGGCCAGCAACAGCACCATGGTTTATATCTTGAAATGCGTGCGGACGAACCACCTGCCCAAAAAAAAAGGAAAAAGTCCAAGAGTTATGTTCTAGGATAGTAGTATACCAAATAAACATACAAAGTTGAGATTAAAGCCAAACATCTACCGGGGATGAATTCTTTTGTTTTCTCCATCTTGAATTCTTGATGGACTTCTCAAGGGCAGCGTCGAGCCTCTTACTCTTTGGCCTGCCCTTTGTGATGACCTTCGATGGGCCTTGGATGTCATCAACACCGACATCGTTCGAACTCTGTGAGCTAATGTTGGTCTGGGTCTCTGACACGCTCTCGCATCTCATTTTGGCACGGTGCGCAACCAACTTGGCCCTTGTTTCTTCAAAAGCAACATGCAGCAATACTGTTTCGTCATCGTCACCGACGAACTCTTGAGCAACATTATAGAAGTGTGCACACAGTCCCCTGAATGCAACATGACTCTCATCCGACCGACTGACATCATGGCTACTTTTGACATACGTATGCTTGCGCTTTATCTTCTTGCTCCATCGAGGGAGAACATAACAGGAAGGTACTTTGTACACTTTATACGAATGGAAAACTTCAAGGCAGTGACAGCACAATACACTTGAACTCTCAAAAAGATTGCACGCACAACGAAGCTCCTGTGTGGAACAGTCAAAGTGAACATCGTACGAAATGCATAGAATAGTATCGTTGACTAGTTTCTCCTCTTCCATCTTCACGCAGACCAATGGACTATGTTCATCAACTGCAGAAACTCTGCAGTTAGCCTTCTTCACAAACTCAATTTGAACATCCCTAAAAATGCTCGTGGTATACTCTTGCTGAAACTGTTTCTCCATAGGCGAGGTCGTTGCACAAGGGATTACCCCCCTCGAGTCTGCAGCATCATCCTCCAGTTCCCTCTGCTCCTTGACTCCAAGCACATTGTCATATTCGTGAACAAATTGAAGCTAGTTTTACTGTGTAAGTATCCACCGTAGAATGCGTGCATGCTCTCACTCCTTTGTGTACTCCGCATTGCTGCCCAAAATTCACCTTGAAGTATATTGGGACCCACATGCGTCGATCATCATACAGATCTACAAGAAATAAATAATCCCAAATTAAGCATAGAAAGCTTATACCAAACATATTACTACACCTGAGAAATGACCATCCACAATCACTGATATATTAAACATCCAAATGTATACTATAATGAACATCCATATAATTGCACATATTACTACACTTGAAAAATGACCATCCACAATCACTGATATATTAAACATCCAAATGCATACTATAATGAACATCCAACTAATTGCAATTAAAGCGTGTGAAGTAATCGTACAGCAACAAACCTGACAGCCATGCGTTGTTATGTAAGTTGTACTCATCTATAAAATCAGCCCAGTTATCTTCAAAGTTGATTTGAATCTATAATTAAGAGTAATACTAAATAGTTTCAAAATTCAAATTAAAAATAATACAAAATTAATTAATAACCCATGATTTATTTTTAATTTCAATTAAGCCTATTATTTCTTCATATTTTCTCTATATATAAAATTTATAAAATATATTAATGAAAATATACCATGTGTATGTGCAATATAGGTTATTTATCATTAAATCTTAATGTGAGATTTCACAATAAAATTCATAAATAAAGTTAATCCTCTTTCAAAACCCTGTTCGGGAAACTTAGTAAGATGTTACGTTGAGTACTAATAACGAAATACGAAAGCGATGGCCAAATGATGATTAGATTATATTATCCAAAGGATCTAATGTAAAGATAATGACCCAATTTAATATATTTGTATATAAAAAATCAGCCATTAAATTAATTAACAGTATAAAATATATATTAAAAATAAATTAAATAACATATATTTATATACAAATATATAATAATTAATTTGATAGTCGATTTTTAATATATATCTAATATTTTTTATTTATCTTTTATTCTGATGATCGATTATTTCAGCTTCTTAGCTTCCACATTCCCCGTCCCTCCCCAAAATTTTATTTATGAATATAATTTATATATTTATCGGATTTTGATCCTCTCATTTTTATTTTTAATTTTTTTATTATTATGTTTTAAATCTCCCTTATATTGATTCGTTAAAAAAGTTAAAAAAAAATAAAAATAAAATGATCGATTGCAATCAATGATAAAAATTGATACATGACCTAAAATATGAGAAAGGAAGAATATGATGATCCAAATCCATATATAGATTTTGATTTAAATTCCTCTAGCAATTATTAAATAAAAAATTTGCACACCACATCAATTCTAATCCTACATTTTTTAAATTTTGTTCTATTTGTTTCAATATATCGGTAAAAAAATTGAAAATAAATATTTATTTTAATATTAAGATAAAATTATTTTCTAATAATATTTTTAATTAATTTTAAAAATTAAATAATAATTAATTACATGTATATATATATAAGAGTAATTACATTTATTTATATAATACAATGTTATATATTAGTTGTTCCAACTTCCAATATTGGTAACATTCTGCGAGATGTATAGAGTTATCATTTCACTTCGGCTTCATGTTTTACGAAAAAAGTTTCAGACAATAATGACTCATCACATTCTCAACGTCAACGAGCTATACATCAGAAAAATGTTACCAAAATTAAAACACGACTAATTTTTTAAACTTCTACAAAACTGTACATATAGTTACCCATGTTAACACCTAACTAAATTTTCTTATACCTAAAACTTGTTTTCTCTAATTACCAGGTTAAATTTGCTTTTGGACATAAAGATAACTAGAAGCACCATTTTGTAAGGCACATAATGATTGACTTACTTACTTTAAGCTGTTGAATCAGCTTCCCTAGGCAAAATACCTTATATTAGTTTTTTTTTTTTTAATTTAAAGTTTTCTTTAACTTGGCAGACTAAAACTAATTTACTGTAAATTTAAATTCTGTTTAAAGATATATCACTAGTCAATAAATTGTTGTATATACAAAATAAGATTCGAGTTCATAGTACTTACTTAAACAAACAAATAAGTCGATCATTCAACCAACATAAATTAATTAAATATCTTATATTAGTTAACTAGAATTTAAAGCCATAATCTGATCTCTTGCATCTAAACATTTTATCATTTTCACATATTACCAACACTATTCCAACTCCTGAAATTACAAAAGCAATATCCCCCACAATGTATGCATTAAAAAAATATTATTTTAATATTTAATATTTAGGTCCAGTTCTAATTTAAATTTATAACATTTTAAAAATTTTATTTTAATTTTAAAATATTTCAAACATCATATTTCAATCTCAAAATGTTTTAAATATGTTAAATATTATTCCATCATTAAATTTAATACATATTAAAAAGCCAATAATATTCAATTTCAATTTGTAAGTAAGATCAATCTATCAACAATCATCAATATAAATCCTTTTCTTTTGATTTGGAGTATTGACATTGATGGCTATAATTTAGAGTTTTGTACGAAAAATAAATTAAAAAAAAGTGTTATAAAAAAATTTTAGTTATATTTATCTAGTGCATAAAAGAATATATAACTTAACTAATAATATTATAACGTCCACATTACTTATTTTATTAATTATTCATGCTAAATTTAATGGTAGAACAATATTAAACTTATTTACTTTTTTATAATAAAAATAGAATATTTAAAATATTAGAGACTAAATTAAAATTTAATTTAAACATGAGAGACTAAAATAATATTTTGTCCAAAAAATTACACCTTTTATTATTTTTTTTTTCCTTCTAAAATTGGACTCATTTTATTTAAAATAAAAAATATATGTAACTGACTAACTAATTAATGTACTTTTGAAATCAATCATATTATATATATACACAAAATATTAAATATTGTATAAAATATATTTTAAAAATAAATTAAATAATATATATTTATATATAATACATAATAATTAATTTAATAGCTGTATATAACATTTTTATTCTCTGAATACATATGTGTAATGCACTTATATGAATTTGTGAGGAAGAAAATTGATTTCTTTTTTCCCACCACATCTAGTTACCTAAAAGGGCTGCAAGTTGGAGTGTCACCTCACTCATAAAAAAAACACATGTGTGTGTGAAAATGTGTCATGATATACTGTACTGGATAGTTTTATATTTATATATTTTGACTGTTCATTATTTATCTAGCCATATAGGTCTCTAGAATCTAGAGACTAGGTACGTATACGTAGGAAGACATAGAGCACTTAATATTTTATTTTAATCTGGAGTTAGGTAAATGTTAATGTTAAACTGTTGCAAATGGGGGGAGGGGGTGTCAACGCCAATTCTCCATATTGGTTGGGACTCGGGATAACAATTGGGCCCTCCTAAACCCAACCGTATTTGAGTATTTTTAATTAAGAGAAAATGACAAATAAATTTTTAACATTTTGTTTCGTGGACATTTTCATTCTTGATCATTGAAAAATATTTTTAAATTTCTGACAAAACCTGAACAGATCAGTTTCTGACGGAAGTATTTGGACGGATCAGTCTTTGACGGGGACATTTGGACGGAGGGACTGATCCGTCCAAGTTTTGTAAAGGTCAGAGACTTAAAAGTATTTTTCAATGGTTAGAGACGAAAATATCCGTGAAATAAAAGATTAGGAACCTATTTGTCCTTTTCTTTTTAATTAAATAATATTTTCTAAACCTGTCTTATATATACAACAATCCATTGATCAACAATAAACTCTTAAATAGAATTCAGTTACGATAGAAATCATAGAATAATTCTTGATCTATCGGATTAAAAAATACAGTATAAAAAAAATATATGTTAATATTTTATTAGCTACATGCACATATCATTATAATTTATAAATATATAACTTAGTGCATGTGTGCACATTTTGTGGAGTAAACAATGTTCCCATGAAAGATGACTCTTTAAAGATGAAATTCCACTCTCTTAAAATTCCACTAATTAATTACCAATACCCCTTCCAACCACACCTATTTATATTTACTACTCTGTCTGCTTCTGCCGAAATTTGATCTTCTACGTGGCCGCTATTTTCCAAATTTTCTTGTTATGATTCTAGGAACAATAAAAAAGGTTAATTGAGCTTAGATTTATTTTTCTCAACTTTTTATCATGTGTTTAATTTAGTCCATAAATTTAAAAATTGTACAAATTGATACACTTATACATTAAGGATAATATAAATTAGCAAAATATTTAAAATTAATACTTTTTATCAATATTAATTATTTTTTAATATTTTACTTTTATATTATTAGAATTTAAAATTTAAAATTTAAATTTAAAATTTAATATAAAAATATATTTATTAATTAAATATTAGTAAAAAATTATAACTTTTATTAATTGTAGTATTACTTTATAAATTATAATATTCAAATAGACGGATCAAAATAGATAAATGCTTTGGATTTTATATCCAACCAAATTTATTTTTGAAATTTTAAAGTAAATTTTGTTGTATTATTATTTTTAAACTACTTATATTGTACAAAACGGAGCACTGGACGACAAAAGGGTGAAAACAAATATAAGGGTATTAATTAATCAATATGACCTAAATGATTATAATACTTAATTAAATAGATGAGTAATTATATGCGAACGAGAGAATACAAAACATGACATGAGGGTTGGGATTATGAGGAGAGGATTCACTTGCAGAATATTTGAATAAGAGGTTTATTAGATAACTATTTTAGGTTGGTCGAGTGGTCAGTTCACTCATCTGTTTAAACAAATGTCAATGATTTGAATATCGTCTTATGTATATAGCTATCAATTGGCCAATAAATCTTTAAATGGACCTCCAATTTGCGATAAATTAATCCTTAATCTGTCGAATTAGAGGATACCGTAAAAAAAAAAAAAAGAGAGAGAGATTCATTAGATGAAAAAAGTAAAATAGTGATTAAAGAAAAAATTAAGAAAGATCTAAAAATATACTATATAAAGTGGTCAAGTAAGAGAAATCTGAATACAAATTAATACATGATAAAACCCATGATGTCGGGACTCAATTAATTTTGAGAAATCAACAATCAAAAGTCAAAGGAGCACAGAGAAATTAAAAGTTTATGTAAGTGATATAGATATATATGAAAAATGTAACAATAATGCTTTATAAATGGTGGTGGAAATTCTGTTACGAAAAATGAGTTGCTGTGGAAGCTGATAGGATCATGTGATAATCATTTATTCCAATATATATGCATAGAATATATATAGAGATGACGAGTTTCATATCAAAAAAGTAGTGGGAGAAAATGGCAATAAACAAGGATAACAAGTGGATACAATGAAGGTAATGAAGATTATTGAAGATGTTATATGTGAAATTGTGAATAGTCAAAGATATTTATTAAAATTTTATAAAAAATCTTTTTTTTTTGAAGAAACAAATTTTATTTTAGAATTTCAATTTATATATAATTGTGTATCAAAAAATTATCATTATTATTATTATCAATGTTCTAAAAATCGGTTCGAACTGGTCGGTTGAATCGGTCAAATTGGGAATCAATGGAAATGTCGGTTCGGATCAATGCTAAAACCGTAAAATTAGAAAGTCGCTGTCGGACTGTCAAACCGGCCAAAAATCGATCGGTCGAACCGAACCGTGAACCAACCGATTTTTTAGAATTTAGCAAAATGCAGCCGTTTAGATACACTGAAACCCCCCATTCCTCATTGTACATTACGCCATTACCCTGCCCTCCCAACCCAGGAACCCTAGCAACCCACACAATGGCGCAGGTGTCTCCCTCCCTTCACCCTCGCTCTCGTCCTTCCTGTCAACGCCGGCGAGTTGTCTCTGTCACTTCCGTCCAGCCGCTGGACCGCTCTCGTTGCCGTCGCAAGTTGGACCTTCGAAGATTACAGTCGCGGTTGTTGCAGCTCTCCACCATCGTCGTCATTTCAGCTCTGGAAGCACCATCTGTTCCACCGTCGCCGGCGTCGTCTTGGTTCCTGCCTCCGTCCCACATCTCTGTTTCACCGTCGCCAGCGTCAACTCGGTTCCATAGGTCTAGTTCCCCCTCTGTTTTATACTTTTATGCTTCTAGCTTCTAGGTTTTATTTTTTAAACAATAATTGTTGAATAATCTATGAACTTGTTATGGGTTGAATAATTGTTAATTAATCTAAAAATTTTGCTGTTATTATTGGTTGAATGATTGTTAATTAATCTATGAACTTTGCCTTGAGTTGCTGTGATATTGTAATTTGATTGGATTATATTATTGTTACTGTGGGTTGAATTTGCTGTGAAAAGGAACAGTTGAGTTTAGCCTCTCAACTTTAGCTGCATATTTTCTTGTTTTTACTATGACTTCTAAGCTGTTTGGTATATCTTCAATATTTTTCCTTTTTCTCTTTCCTTTTGGTTCCATTAGAAAACATGTCTCCACATTTTGAATATATATTATATTACAATAGATTCATATGTTAGAAATAGAAATAATCGTTAATATGGGAAGAAAAGAAAATGTGGTGTAAAAAGGGTCAACTCTTAACAGGAAAAAGAGTTTTCCTTTTAAAATGCAGATTCTTATGAGTAAGATCTTGCATTGTTAATTCAATTAATTGGATTATATATCAAGATAATCTAATGGTATAGATTTTGTTATGGTTTTAGACCATCGTTGTTACTAAATCTACAATATTAGATATCCAGTTAGCGAGCAAATAGTTATTATATATTTTTAGTTAACCTGTGAATCTTACTTTGGGTTGAATTTTGTTGTTATTTTTTGTTTCTCTCAAGATTGTTGGTAATTTTGATGTGAACCTTGGATGCTGGCATTTTATATTTGGTTGATTGTTTTTGTTATTTGATTTTTGAATTTGTATTTGAATGAGATTATAACATTGTGGTTTATGTATTACTTTTAATTTGGATGATATTTTAAAGTTTATATTAGCTAGACTATAATTATATTTTAGTGTATTTATTTATATTTTATTTATTATTTTATATAAAACAATTTTTTCGATTGAATCACAGTCGAACCGATTAAACCAATAAATCAGTAAACTAATACCTAGAACGGTTCGATAACCGGTTCGATTTTCAGAACCTTGATTATTATCATCGTCATCATCATAGCTGGGACCTATTTCCAACACTAAGGCACTCTCACATAAAGCAATGGGAATGGGGACACATTTATTTCCTTTAATTAATCTATTTTCACGAGTCTTCATCCAACTTGATTTAATTTATATTATATAAGTTATATATAACGAAAAAAACATATTAGCTGTCGGTTTATAATCGGTAGGAATTAAATACAATAATGGAAAAATTACGTAGAATCTATTTGGCTAAATACATTAGTTAAATTAACGTCGATATCAAAAAAAAGATAAACCTATAGATAAGCTATCTTTTAGGATATACATAGCCATATATAGTGTAAAACTGTAAATAATGTTTTTTTTTTATATTTTTAAAATTATCTTTAATGCTTAATTTGACTTAATTATATAATGTAAAACTGTAAATAATTAGTGTTATTTTTTCAATTCTAATCTTAATTACTTTTAGTAATTCGTTTTCATCTCCAACCTTAACTCTAACCTCATCCCATAATTCAAACCCTAACACCCCAAATCTCTTCTAAATCTGTTCTTTATTAGAGATCGAGTAATTCAAAATTTAGTAACTGTTATTCATGTCCCTAATTTAGAATAGGTGGCTGATATCTTAATTAATCTATTATCTTTTTTATTTTTGGATAAATAATTTAAGGTCAAACTCAAGTTGGCATTAAAATCATCTTGAATTTGTAAGGGGGTGTTAGGATAATGGGATATGATAAGTTGCTTAAAATAGTTAGACCAAAATAGAAAAGCTAGAATGCAAAGTTAGGTGTAACAAATTTCTATTGCTATATATAACACTATCAAACTCAGTGTATATACTACATCAGTACATCATCATTCTAAACACTCAAAAACAAAAGCTCTCTTTCTTTTCTCTTCAATTTCTCATTCTTTCTCTGAATGTTTACACAAACCAACTCTATTGATATAATTATTGTGAACAAATTAAAAATAATTAAATTAAAAAGAAAGAAAAATTAAATGATTAAAATATTGAAGACACTACTATATATATATATATAACATTGTTTAATTTTGAGTTTTACTAATAAATATTTTAGAAAAATTAATTAAGAGAATTAAAATAAAAAATTTAAGATTAAGACTTATACAATTTATAATAAATATTTTTAGAACATTTATTCTTAACAAAATCCCTTCTATTGATGATTAATTATGTAACTAAATTATATAAAAGTATAGGAAAAGGAAATTGATGATTGCTGTCATGTATGTATAACTCACCTCTAAATTCTCTTAGTGTACTTAATTATTCTGTGGTAATAAATTCCCAGCTTCCTTGGCAGGCTTGGCCTTGATCCTTGCATTATTTTAAGAACAATTTTATATAGTTAATAAATATTATTATTTTTTATTAATATTTAGTTAATAATAATTTTAATTTATATTTATATTTATAAAAATTTTACGCACAAAAAAAACATAATCTATATTTTATTTATTAAAATTAATATATAAATTAATATAATTTGTATTTATATTTTTTAAATTTATATATAAATTAAATAATAACTAAAAATATTACTAAAAATTACTGATTTTCAGATAATTTCGCTTATTTTAAATAGTTCGAATTAGGTTTTCTTTTAAACATATAGACAATGTTAATAAGTATAATTTTGGTGGTGGGTGGTGAGTGATGACACATGCATTTAGCTATAAAATATAATATTTATAATATGAGGCTGTGGTTCAATTTAATTTATATTTGTTGTTCCAGAATGGTCCAAAGGAATTAGTATCTTGTTTTTCAGCCACAAAGTCGCGGATGTTTGAATTTGATCCATATGATTGAGATTGTCCTCAAAATAGAAAGTCATCATGGCTGATTATTGGCTGGGGTATACGCATGCCTTTTCTGTAAACATTTTCTTCTCTTAGACGGTTCATATCAAATTGTAATTATAAGATAAACATTAGAGTAATCAATTGTTAGGATTTGGTTGAATTAGTTCTACATTGCTTAGAATAGTAAATGTAGTGGGTGACCTAGGTTATAAATATGAGGCTAAGTTCTTCATATTTTTTGCACCAGTCGAAAACACTTAAAGCTTGTATCTGACTTTTCTTTTTCTCTATACTCTTTTATTAGAAAGTGTTGTGAGGTGTAGTTAAATATTTGCTTTGAGAGTGTGGGTGTACTGGGGTGCCGGTGTTAGAGAGAAAGAAGTCTATATGTTGTAACAATTTTCACATAGTGATATTTCCTGGTTGTCATTAGACAATGGCCGTAGTTTTTTTTTCTTCAGTAATTGGAGTTTCCACGTTAAATTCTTGTGTTGTGATTGTGTCTATTTTATTTTTCTGTGAAAGGTATTTTCTCAAGGGGGAATGGTGTATTATTCCCAACATGTGGTATCAGAGCTTCGGTTCGGTGGGATTTATTCTTAGTATGCTCTGTGGTTGCAGCCTAGTTTGATCTTCCACATCAGAAAAGAATTTTGTCCTGTGGCTTGAGGTTGATCTTTGGTTGCTGTTGTTGTTGCTGGAACTCTGGAAGGCAGTGTGACACTGTAAGAGTGCAGTTTGGAAAGGTTCTGGCTAAGGAAAGACTTGGTATTTAAGTGTGTCCATTGTGACCCACCTCTCTTTCTTGGGGACCCTTCCTAGTGCACGGTCTACGGTTGAGTTATACTATTCCAGTATACGGTTGCAACAATGTCAGGATATTTAAGTGCTGTGAAGGTTGAAATAGAGAAATTTGATGGAAGAATCAATTTTGGCTTGTGGCAAATACAAGTCAAGGATGTGTTGATACAATTAGGTTTGCACAAGGCGTTGAAGGAGAAGATCTCTGGTATGAAGGATGAAGAATGGGAGGAACTAGATTTGAGAGCTGCAAGTTCTATTCGCCTGTGTTTGGCTAAGAATGTTCTTGCAAATGTGCAAGCAACGAAAACAGTCAAGGAATTTTGGGATAAACTCGAAGGGTTGTATCAGGTAAAGGGCATCTCAAATCGGTTGTTATTGAAGGAGCAGTTCCATAATTTACGCATGGATCACAATGTGAAAATCTCTGACCATCTTAGTGCTATCAATGGTATTGTCTCTGAATTAGAGGCAATTGGAGTGAAAATTGATGATGAAGATAAGGCACTGAAGCTCATATATATTGTCTCTTCCTTCTTCCTATGAGTATATCAAACTTGTTTTAATGTATGGGAAGGAAACTCTGAATTTTGAAGAAGTTGCCAGTAAGCTCATTGCTGAAGAAAGAAGAATAAAAAATGAGGGTAGCACTTCATCAGATTTGGCGCTTGTAGCTAGAAGTGACAATTATGGAAAAGGAAATCGTGGAATGAGTGTAACATGCTGGAAATGTGGAAAGCCTGGGCATGTAAAGAGAAATTGTCCAGGTAATGCGGTTTCAGAAAAAGGCTCTCAATCTGATACTTGCAATATTGCTCTCTCTATGAGAGATGATGTTCTCTAGAAGACAAGAAGTATTCTCATGGTATTGCCGCATTGCCATGGATAAGGATAAGTTGTAGTAATCGGGTCCACAATTGCACACGGGCATTGGTTGGCGTTGAGATGCAAGGTGTGTGGCGGAGTTATGTCGATGGCTGAAGAACTTCCAGGAAAAGCCAATTTGAAAGTTGCACCATGAATTTTCAGCAAGGTTTCGATCTGTACCAAGGCGAAATGCTTGGAGTGGTCTAATTCCAAGTGAGTATACTTTCATGGTGGAGTATGATAGTTCTCTGAACTATGATTGTCGGTATAGACAATGGCTATAGACAATGGCAGCAAAGAATTATCGGTGTTGACTATGAAAGCTGAAGATGTGTGACTATTTCAATTAATGTGGAGATTGTTAGGATTTGGTTGAATTAGTCCCACATTGCTTAGGATAGCAAATGCCAACCACTCCATTTTCTATCCTAAGCAATGTGGGACTAATTCAACCAAATCCTAACAATCTCCACCTTGATTGAAATAGTCACACATCTTCAGCTTCCATAGTCAACACCGACAATTTTTTGCTGCCATTGTCTATACCGACAATCATAGTTCAGAGAACTATCATACTCCACCATGAAAGTATATATACTCACTTGGAATTAGACCACTCCAAGCATTTCGCCTTGGTACAGATCGAAACCTTGATAAAAATTCATGGTGCAACTTCCAAATCCTAAGTTCTCCATATTTATAGCCTAAATCATCCACTCTATTTACTATCCTAAGTAATGTGGGACTAATTCAACCAAATCCTAACATCATTAGTCTCCTTGAAATGATTTGTTCCTATAATAAAACTAAGGAAACAGATATTTTGATTACTATAAGATATATAGATAAAATATATTAAACTATATGATAGCTTCCTGATATATAGATAGCTTTCACTAAATTATATATAACAGGATAGAAAAAAGAGAAGAAGCAATAAAAAAAAATATTTGTGAGTATTTAAATTGTGTAAATGATACAATATAAAAAAAATTATAAATATTAAAAAAATTATAATAATAAAAACGTAATATTTTATAATAAATATTTAAATATATTAAATAATTATAATCAATACTAATTAATTCTAATATATTTTATCATGTCTGTTATATATTAATTCTCTACCATCACCATTTGTTGGTTATTTTTCATTCTTCTTGTTAATAAAATAACAGTAGTATTTTATGGCTTCAACATATATACAGTATATGATTATATATTTCTAATATATATATAGAGGAACGAGCATAGTGTTCGTTCCCAAAATTTTTGAAAAATATATGTATAATATCTATAATTCAATTTTGATATATAGTATAAATAATTTTAGGTGATTAGTTAATTAAATTTATGTATTTAAATGATTTTAAATATTAAATTTTAAAATTAACTATTTTCCTCATGAAGCTAAATTGGAATCTCATTCATAACAATCAATTATTCCTTACTAATGAACTAAAATTTAGTTTTTGTTTCAATATATTGATTTTTTAACATATAAAAAATTATTAAAACGATAATTATTAAAAAATAAAAGTTAATAACACAATGTTGCTATCAATAATGAAGAAATTGATGATGAGGTTTCAACCTTCTCTGTTCAATTACTCGATATCTTAATTACCTTGTTAGCTAATCAATAATCACTTCAATATAGAAATTAAGCAAGAAACCTAATACAACTCAACAATTATTTATCTATTTATTTAAAGATAAAAATTCAATTGCAATTAACTTTATGTAAAATTGATAGTTAAAAATTGTTAAATAATTTAACAGATGTAACTAAATTATTATTTAATAACTGATAAAAAAAATAGGATAAACAAGATAATAATTAAAATTGAATATAAAAGATAAATTATAAAAGCCCAAGTCAGGCTGATGGGGCTGGAGAAAGAGTTGGGTTGGTGGAAGGGAGACTGGGTCGGGTTAGGGATGATGGGGCAGGAGGAGAAGGCTGGCTGGTGGAAGGGAGACCGGGTCGGGTTAGGGCTGCCCCGTTTCTACACAAGGCTCCAAGACCTGGGTTGTGCACCATTGCTCCAAGCCAGAACGAGTGCGTGAACCAGGACTGTGATGGCGTGGCTATCTCTCGCAGCAATGGAGGTGACGGCGCTGTAGGGTCCACAAAGAGGACCGTGGAGGGCGCATTACAGCCACCAAGATGCCTCTCCATGGATCACGTGACCGTCCCTGACAACCTCTCATCATCGGTGATGACAAGGCAGCGTTCTTCCAGGGATGACGGATCTGATGGAAATGCGGAGGTAAGCGGTACAATGATTGGACAGAATTCTGTGGACGACGGAGTCGGAATAGAACAAGATGGAGAAGGCGAGTTAGAAGATTGTGCGACCTTGAATGGCGCGGGGCTTGATGATGGCTGTGTTGAGGCTAGGGCTGGCGCGGGTTTTGGTGTTGGTAAACTGAGGAACAGTGACGGAATGGCTTTGGATAGGGAAGAAAAGATGCTGGAAAATAAGAAGACGTGAGAATTAGCTGTCGAATCAAGAGTAATGCAGTACGACGAAGAAGATGATATCATGGCAATTCTTCAAGAACAGAACGGAGCATTAGCTCAAAAGAGGAGGATGGCAAAGCAGAAAGAAAAGGTACGGAGATGCAAACCAAACAAACTCAATAAGGTGTGTAATAAAGCTGTAAAATGATTTTTAGTTCCTGGAATGTTAGGGGGTTACGGGGTGTTGGAAAACTGAGTATGGTGAAAGAACTAAAAAGAAGCAAAAATTGAATATGTTAGGCTTGGTTGAATCTAAGTTACAAGTTGTGACTAAGTTTGATGTAATATATATTTGGGGAAATGATGCTGTGGGGTGGGAGTATATAGGATCGGAAGGAATGTCTGGGGTCTGTTGTTAATGTGGGATGACATGCTATTTAGAATAAATAACTGTTACAAAGGAGATAGATGGTTATGTGTTGAAGGAGTTCTTTTAAAGAATGGGTTCAATTGTGCGTTTTGTTTGGTATATGGTGCTCATACTAGAGTGGAGAAACTTGCAGTGTGGGAGGAACTGAGCTTTATAGCTGGCCTATGTCAAGTTCTGATGTGTTATATGGGTGACTTTAATGAGGTTATTCAGGTTGAAGAAAGAAAGGTCAGGACAGATTAACAGTGTTTGCAGAAGATTTTAAGGGTTGGGTTCAAGATATGCAGCTAGTGGACTTACCATTTTATGATCGACAATTTACATGGTTTAGAAGCCGCTCTTGCAGTTGTATTGATAGAGTTCTAGTGAGCGTAGAATGGACTGAGGAGTTTTCGGAGATTCGTTTAAAAGGAGGCCCAAGAGGTTTGTCAGATCATTGCCCAATTATAGTTGAACATTCCAAGTTTAGAAGTGGTCAATGCCCTTTTCGGAGCTTAGATTCTTGGTTCACACATGATGGTTTTCTAAGAATGGTCAGGGAGGAATGGAGGAATCTTGGTGAGGTACAGTTCACAGATAAGCTGAAGGCTCTAACGCTGTCGTTGGGGAGATGGCATAAGGATAATTTTGGTGACATGGACAAGAAAATCCAGCGCTTTGAGGAGAAGATCAAGAAGATAGATGAGATGGCTGGCAATAGAGTTTATGATGGTACAGTGCAGGCTAGAAGGAAGACTCTAGTAAGCTGCTGCAAGCGGTGGTATGTGAGAAAGGAAATACACTGAAAGCAGATGTCGCGATCCAGGCATGCGAAGAATATAGATAAAAATACTAGGTACTTCCATAACTTGGCAACGGCAAGAAGAAGGAACAATAGTATTGACGCTTTGGTAATTAATGGAAGGTTGATAAGAAATCAAGCTCGGATCAAGATTGCTATCAGAGAGTTTTATAAGGATTTGTATCATCAGGAGAGGTCACCGGTTGTGGAATTCAGGGATGGACTAGTAAATAGGATTGATGAAGAAAATTCCGTAGCTTTGCAAAGGATGCTGACAATGGAAGAGGTTAGAGAGGCGGTTTGGGATTGTGAATCATCAAAGGCTCCAAGAAGTAATGGGTATAACATGAATTTCATTAAAAAGTGCTGGGATGAGATTGGTATGGAGTTCACACAGCTGTTCTGGAGTTCTTTCGGTCATCAAGGTTGTCTTCTGATTCCAATATTATGTGGGTGGTCCTAGCACCTAAGTTCACTGGAGCCAAGGAGATTAAGGACCTCAAGCCGATTAGCATGGTAGGCTGCGTATATAAAGTGATCTCTAAAGTGATGGTCAGAAGATTGAGATCAGTGATGCCAGGTCTAGTAGGGGAGACCCAGAGCGCATTCGTGAAGGGTCGAAAAATACATGAGGGGGAACTTATTACTTGCGAAACAGTGCAATGGTAAAAGATAAGAAAGAAGAAAGCAGCTATCATTAAATTAGACTTTCAGAAGGCTTATGATCAGGTAAAATGGAGCTTTGTGGATATTGTGCTACAGAAGATAGGATTTGTTTGGAGGTGGAGAGAATGGGTGAAGGAGTGTGTTGGTACTGCATCTATGTCGATACTGATAAATGGCTCACCATCTAAACCTTTTAAGATGGAGAGGGGTTTGAGACAAGGTGACCCACTGTCCCCATTTTTGTTTGTTCTTGTTGTTGATGTTCTGCATAGGATGCTAGGGGATGCAGTCAGAAACAGATGTATTTCGCCTCTGCTGGTTGGCAAGGATAATATAGAGTTGTCACACCTCCAGTTTGTGGATGACACTATATTGTTCTGTCCACCGGAGGAGAAGACCATCAAGAACTATGCCAGGCTGCTAAGGTGTTTTGAGTTGATGTCGGGGTTAAGTATCAACTTTGACAAGTCAAGTCTAATCTCAATCAATTATGATCAGCAGTAGACTTACAACATGTGTAACTCATTGGGATGTAAGGAGGCTAACCTTCCAGTTAGATATCTTGGCATCTCTCTAGGAGCGAACCCAAGGCTGGTCAGCACTTGGAAACATATAATTGATAAAGTCAAGGAGAAACTTAGCTTGTGGAAGGCAAAAATGCTCAATAAAGCGGGTAAGCTAGTCCTTATTAAATCTGTGTTGAATAGCTTGTCGTTGTACTATTTGACCCTGTACAAGATGTCGAAAATAGTGGCAGAAAAGTTGATTTCATTACAGCGACAATTCCTATGGAGCAAAGAGGATGGTAGAAATGGAGTGCCGATGGTTAAGTGAAAAATGGTTCAGGCTCCTAAAAAGTTAGGTGGATTGGGAGTGGGTGACGCCGTGGTTAGGAACATAGCCCTCCTGTTCAAGTGGTGGTGGCGTTTTTCAAAAGAGGAGTGTCCATTATAGAAGAAAGTTATATGCTCCTGTTATAACTTGAACCCCAATGTGATGTTATCTACTCAGACATTGCCTAGTAGAGGGGGTCCATGGAAGAATATCTGTTAACTGCAATTCAAGAATAGTAATGTGAGAGATAAGATGATTACTGGGTTGTCCATGGAGGTCGGTGATGGAAGGAGGACGCGCTTCTGGGAAGATGTTTGGCTACAGAGTGGTTCACTAAAGATGAGTTTTCCCAGGCTTTTCTCTGTTTCAAACTAAAAAGGATCTGTCATAGGGGATTGTGAGTTTTGGGATGGGTTAGAGTGGATTTGGAACTTCCAGTAGAGGTGAGAGTTATATCAATGGGAGTTGGATTTAGTGGATCAATTGCATGAGACTTTACGGCCTGTAAAGTTAGCATATGATATGCAAGATAGAGTTGTCTGAAAGTTTGACAAAGGTATTTTTTCAACTAACTCTTTTATGCAGGTGATGCATTCAGAAACAATTTCGGAGGATATTACCAGCTATAGTTTCACAAGAACCATATGGCAAGGTTTGGTTCCACCATGAGTGGAGTTATTTATTTGGTTTGCGTTGATAGGAAGAGTTAATACTAAAGAAAGATTGCATAGGCTGGTTATTATCAGCTATGGTGATGACATGTGAGTGTTGTGTAAAAAAGAGGTTGAATATATTTACCACTTGTTCCTTGGTTGTGAGTTTACTTGATAGGTGTGGTGTGAATGACTATTCGAGTTTCGGAGGCTTTGGTCTGTTCTGAGCTCACTGAAAGAACACTTTGAGAGTTGGACATGTATCGTTAACAGGAAAGAGGAGCGCAACAAGTGGCTCATTTACTTCTTTGCCGTTATTTAGAACGTTTGGTTTGAGAGAAACAGGCGGATCTTTAATAACAAGGAAGCGGGTGTAGAAGAGGTGTTCCAGAATTCTCTGACCAGCTATAGAGAGTGGAGTAGTTTGGATCCCTTTGATTGTTGATAGCAATGCCGTAGATAACACAAGGGATAATTATTTATTTATTTATTATTCTGTGGATGTTATTTTTAGACTTGGCTCTTTTGTCGCTCCACTCTTTGTGTTGAACTCACTTGTTAAAAAAAATTGTAATTGAAATAAAAATAAAAAGGATAGGATGAAATTGAATACAAAAGAATCACTCTACTTTCTACCCAATTTCTTGGCGCAACAAGAAAATAACTCCTTAACCTAACTTGTCAACGGTACGCCATAGTTTGGGAATCGAATCGAAGGGACTCCTCAACCTTCTACTCAATTCTCCGATGCAACAAGAGAGGGACTCCTCAACTTCGATTGTCCACACTATGGTTTCATCACAAAACCAAAAAAGGGGTTTTCAAACATTTAAATCATTATGTACTCGATTACAATAGTTAAGGAGGTATTTATAACCTCTTATTAGGTTAAAATAAAGAAAACCATAAAACTCATTAACATAAGGCACAATCTAGTAATTAAATAAATAAAATCAAAATATAATCAACTTAAATTAAAACATTCTAAAAATATAAATTAATATATTCTAAATAACACTTGAACTCTTCATATCACGAACATTTGAAGTACGTATCATTCTCCTCCTCTTCAAAAAAGATTTGTCCTCGAATCTTATAGGTAAAAAATAGTATATAAAAAGGACAAAAATTACAAGGAAGATAATTTTTTTGTTTTTTTTCCTTCTCCTTCTTGTATATTTTTTTCTTCTTTTTTTTTATGCACTGTATGCTTTTTTTTTATTTTTTTAAACAATAATATCAACAATAATGAAATGCAAACGGAAAAAAAGAACACAAGAACTTAAAAAAGATGCGATAGACACTGGACTTTTTTTTTTATGATAAAAAAATAAATATAAATTAATAAGAATTAATTAATCTAATACCTGAGCTCTGATACCAAATGATAAAGAAATAATAGAATAAACAAGGTAAGAATTGAAATTGAATATAAAAGATAAATTGTAGTTGAAATAAAAATAAAAAGGATATGATGGAATTGAATACAAAAAGAATCACTCTACTTTCTACCTAATTTTTTGACGCAACAAGAAAGGGACTCCTTAACCTAACTTATCAACGTCATAGTTTGGAAATTGAATCGAAGGGACTTCTCAACCTTCTACCCAATTCTCCGATGCAACAAAAGAGGGACTCCTCAACCTCAGTTGTCCACACCATGGTTTCACCGCGAAACCAAAAATAGGTTTTTAAACTTCTAAATCATTTTGTACTCGACTACAATAACTAAGGAGGTATTTATAACCTCTTATTAGGTTAAAATAAAAAAATCCTAAAACCCATAAACATAAAGTCCAATCTAATAATTAAATAAATAAAATTAAAATATAATTAAATTAAATTAAAATATTTTAAAAATATAAATTAATATCTTCTAAATAATATTTAAACTCTTTCTATCACGACTATTTGAAGTATGTATCAATAATTTTCAACCATTAATTTTACATATGTAAAGTGATTTGTTATTTGCGCATGAGAGTTTACCTTATTTAAATTCAACTATCAGCTTTTGTATGTGTCAACGTGCATACAATAATTATCTCAAATCAGATTCGACAAGAACTTGCCATTAGAAAGAAAATTCAAAGCACTAACTTGGAATCCAATCAATTAATGTGCCTCATCACTTCAATGGTAAGTTTTCAACACATTTTACAATTGAGTGGATCCTCTACTATTTTAAGTTCGTGCACAAAAATTAAAACCTAGAGGTTAGAGAATACAGAATACTCTATGCACTAGGCGCGTTTAGTTTTATCAGTCTTGTCATCATATTTTCGTGGTCCATAATTATTATTAGTTTTTTATACATAGTCTATATATATATATATATATATATATATATATGGTATGGTACACGAATTATATATCAATACTATTAGAGAGATAATATTTAAAATTATTTTATAAATATAATATCTATAATTTTATATATACAATATCTATAGTTATATATTTATTATATTTAAAATTATATAATTAATTTAATAATAATTAATGAATATTAAATAAAATAATTTTAAATTATTTGAATTGATTTTTTATTTTTTTTAAATATTATTGATTATATATATATATATATATACACACTCTATAAAATGTTAACTTAGGACATATTTTCCCTTTATATTACTTCGAAATTTCGAATATGAGGAGTGCTAGAAGACCAGCAGATTTTGTGAGTTGTAGTCATCAATTAGTCATTAATAGTGTATTTAATGGTGTGAGATTTTATTTAATGATAAAAAATCACTCATTTTTTTTACTGGCTAAGTGCTGACCAAATTTTAATAAATTTGCTGGCATAGACTTTCCCATTCGAATATATCTCTTACGTTGTTAACAAGTTCCACGTCCATTGACAACAAGGGTTCGAATATATATATATATATATATATATAACCTTAAAAAAATATTCTGCAATGCAATAAATATATATATATATATATATATATATATATATTTATTTATTTATTTATTTATGCTAAGGAACATATTATTCAAGATAAATTATATATAACGTTACTAATTCTTAGTTTTTAATTAAATAATTAATTATCAAAATAATTAAACATGTCATAGTATAATAATCAAACATATAATAAATAAATAATCAAATTTGTTTCATGAGAATATGAGACGTGTCTGATTAATAGTTTATCTTTTTAAGAATAATTTAACAATCTTGCTACATAATTAAAAGGGGGTTCAACCAATTCTTGTTAACTTCTATTGGACTAGACCTCAGAATCCATAAAATTAGAAATTAACACACTCTCAATTACTCATGGTTAATCCAATTCACCCAATTTACCAAATAGTAAATCTAATTCACATTTATTTTTACCGTGCAGAACACCTCCACCCTCCGAACCCCTGATGGTTGCGTCTTCGGACAGTCAACCTTCGACGTGTTTCTGTCGCCGACATCAACCCAGGTCAGCGCCGCCAACAATTCCGCCCGTAATTGCATCAACCATTATAGGCTCCGTCGGCAAGCTTCCATCAGCGGCGACACAGGTCTTCTGTCAGTAAGCTTCGATCAAAGGTCACCACCTAGATGTGAAATTGAAGTCGCGTCATCTTCACTACTCGTACAGACGACGACATTTCACCCGTGCTCGGCTCTGCACGCACGCTGTTTTAGTTCACTGTGCATTGCCATGAATCTGCTATTGAGTGACCTCCTTGGTTAGTACTTATTTATGTATCTTGCACGATCTTATTATAAGTATAGTATCATATGGAATTTAGTTGATGAAATTAGAATCTCTGGCTAGAACGTATTTAGGTCTTTAAGTTAAATTTGTTTTTATGCTATGTTCCATTGTTCATATTATATGGATACTTCAGTTACTTAGTTTAATTTATTTTGTTCATGTTAAGTATGCTAATTATCACCTTTACATAATTTTTGCTGGATTAGTATATGTTGATGTTGAAATATTTCATAAGTGTGTCTTTTGAGTGAATACCCATTTAAAAGTGTCTTTGCTGAATTAATGTGTCTAATTCTAAAATTGCTTGTCATGAAGTGAATTTAATTATGATTTGGTCAATGTTCCATCATTTTTGTTTGATTAATGGAGGCTGCTATTGAAAGAATTTATCTCTTCTTATGTTTGTACCTTGGGTTTAGTTTACGCTTCCTCAGAGATATGGAAGTTTTTGGTAAGGAAAAAGTTGAAACCTATACTATTTTTCGATGTGAAAAGTATCTATGATTGTGTATTTTGATTAAATAATTCCTTAGATGTGTCTTTATTAGATTAATGTGTTGTCTGTATAAACTTATTTGGATGTGTCTATAAAATTTATGGAGTACTGGATTGAAGGCGGTAAAATACAACAATGGGATAATGTGGGCTTTTGAATCCTTGCTATTTGAAGAAATGATTTCTGCTAAAGTCTCATGGGTATTAATAACTAATGCCATCACACAATGTTGATTTTTACATGCAGGACACCTTGAGGGATTATAGGAAGGAAATAATACTCGAAATCATTGTGGATCCTAATAATTCGGACCTTGGGTAAGCACTGAAGTTCCTCGACAAAAGTCTTCAACCTGTTGTGTGCCATAATCATCCTAGGAACAAAAATAAGGAGGTTAGGACATTGTTCACAGCACCAAGCATGAAGAGCATGATTCGGCGGGATAACAGAACACCCAAAAAAAATTTACAAAGGAAAAAAACATGATAAAAAGAAAGTTACATATAACATTCTTGATTAACTAGTCTTATGATACCCCTTTATGTTTTATCACTTTTGTTTCATCCTGATATTTTATTTATGTTACATATGTTGATTGTCTCACTTGTTAGTGGACGTTTTTGGTTAGACTCTGGTGGAAATTTTTTTGGCTACTTCATAGAAGCCCTGTCTATTGTGGATGTGAATCATATGTTAGGGAATTGATGTGTCTTTTTGTTTTTAACATACAGTTAGTTTGTTTTAATAAGTTAATATTCTGAAGCGACTTTTATGGAAGTGTATTCTGCTTATAACTTCATTCGACGCGTCGAATTTAATGCATGTGTCATTATATGAAGGCGCCCTTTGTAAATGTAACTTCAGAGGATATGTCTTCACATGCATGTGTTTGTTTAATGGACATGTCTTCTGTGAACGTGTCTTCTTAATGGAGGTATCTTTTGTGAATTCGTCTTCAGAGGATATGTCTTTTTAAATGATGTGTTTTTTTAATGGAGGTGTCTTTTTTATGCATGTGTCTTTTTAATGGATGTGTCTTTTAGGAATGTGTCTTCTTAACATAGGTATCTTTTGTGAATGTGTCTTCGGAAGTATCTTTTGTGTTTCATAGAACGACTTGCCCTAATATAAAGTAACCCCTCTAACGATGAGAAACTGAGTCGGTGAGGAAAATTCCTTCACTTTATGTCACTTCCTTTGACCGGTTAATAGAAAGATTTTATATAGCATACATTCCTGGGGGGAAGCACTTATTTATTTGGATGTCCATTCATGCTCAAAGAACCTCTTGTTCCTTCCTCCATCTTTTATGGCTAAAAGTACGGATATTGCTGCACAGCTGAAACTACTTACTCTGTACGAAGAACTAGGCCATGAGCAGACTCATACTAAACCGTAGCCTCTACTTGCCCAACCAACCTGCTAACACCGGCCTTCAACCCATAGCTTTTCTGTTTGCCTGATCCCTTAATGTGTTTTTTTAATAGAGGTGTCTTCTATTGGAAGTGTCTTTAGAGAATAAATCTTTTTAATGGAGGTGTCTTTGTATATATGTGTTTATGAATATGTCTATTTATGGAGGTATTTTTTATGAGTGTGTCTTAATAAAAAGTGCCTTAAGAGGATATGATTTTTGTGTACTGGTTTACATAAAAAAAATCCACTACTATATATACTGTAGAAAATAATAAAAAAAAGCACAAGAATATCACTATTGCTAGCTACCATGACAAAAATTAGAACAAATTTGAAAGAAAACATGCAACATGCATAAAAGAATTCCACCAAAAATACATCATATATCATAGTTGGAAGATCCGATTTGCATTAAAAAGTAATCCACACCAAGTATACTACTAAACTACCACTTACTTTGTCTGCACATAGACAAAAATCACCACTCAAGCACGGGACAATATGTGCAATTAGAGTGATCACTCATATCATAGCAAGTGCCATCCGATCCTTCTTCAATCCTTGATGGTTTCATTGACACAACACTACTAAAATGCTTACAGTGGCAACCACAGCACCCTGTTCACGTCGCTACTATTGGACGGTCTGTTCGGAGTTACGGCGACGGTGCATGCACAACAACAACGACAACTTTTAATTTCTGTCATTTTTATCAAATCAGCTTATATTCAACAATGTGAATGTGAATGTTTCATTATACTCCGAATTATTGAACCATGGAAAGGGATTTGATGTTGCTATTGTTGATGAAGCCTCTTTATGTTTTGACTCCTGACGTTTTCCTTTTCACATGTGCAGCAGATAGAAACCCTTCTAGGGATGAAACACAATTTCATTCATTTTCGGACTATTTGGAGGACACTAGCGAAGTTATCAAGATTGTTGCTTTTTTTTAAGGGATTGAAATGGGTTGAAGAAGTGAGTTTTTATCCCCAAAAGAGTTAAGAAGTCAATCTTCAAAAGGGAGAAACAATGATTCCACAAATCATGAAGCGCGACAATCTATTATCATGATAGTTAATAAAGTGAAGACTACATATGTAAAAACATTATGATATTTGATTGTTACTATACATGAAGAGGATATGTTGTGACTGATTTTAGGTTTTGAATTTTTGACCCTAATATTATGTAATTTTGTAAATTTGATTATGTTTCTATGTAAAACTTATGCAATTTTGTCATAAAAAGTAAAAATAGTTAGTCGATGAAAAAATCTAACATAATACAATGAATATTATGGTAGTTTTAAAATAATGAGATTTAAAATTTTTATGATTATTATGGCGGTTTTAATGGAAATTACTGCAGCGGTTAGGTTTTTGGCAATTTTTTAAATTGTGGCGGTTTGTAACTGCCATGCATTATGTATAGGGAATAACGACGGTTCAAACTGCCATTTTAAACAATCCAACGACCGCCTTCTTAACCTTTTTAAAATGGCGGTTTAGCCGCTGTCTTAACCCAACTTAAAAACCGTCGTAATAACCAAATGGTGCTTCAAATTATGACGGTTTTTCTTAAGTGCTGTTCAAGGTAATAATGGCAGTTCAAACCGCCATAATAACCTTAAAAAATTGCCATAATATTTCAATTTTTTTTATAGTGATTGTTGTTACAACTTGGCTGATTAATTATGAGTTGGTTTCTAATACTTTTTCATAATTTAATGACATGTAATTAGCCACATAAAAATGGTGGCATTTTCTATTAAGTTTTTATTCTCGTCATGCATGTCTATATATAATAATAAAAATTGTGGGAGAAAAACAAGAACAGAGAAGAGTTATTTGAAGAACAAAAAAAGATTAAAATTGTAAGAGGATGAAGAAGTGAATTGATTCAGAAATCAAAAGAGAGATTTCAGAGAAAGAGGAAAAGTTTCAAAAAAAGAGGGAGCTTGGGAGAAGTCTTGGAATCTTGTCTTGAGAAATTAGAATTGCAAGCTCTACTCTAACTAATTCTTGCCTTGTATAACTAACTCAGCTAATGACTTGGCCTAACTGATTCTCCAACTAACTTCACAAATTACTTAACTGTAATCGGATTTGGACTGAGGGTATCTACACTCTAATAAAATTGACATAAAAAATCTCCAGCTTGCAAACTTTGGTTTTATTTTTCAGTGGCTATATGTGCTTGTCACAGGATTTAATTAATTTTAGAAGGGAAAAATATTTCCATAAAAAGTGACATTTCTTGAAAAAATAGTTCTCTAGTGTTTAGATCAACCATCATCTAACCATTGACCCCTTCTTTATATTCTAAAAATGCACACTTCATAGCTCTGAGATCTAATTTTCAAAAGCAATGCATTTTTTGACATGAACTAAAACTTGTTATTTAATGGATTAGGACAGTTCAGTTTGTAAATTGGAATAGTACTATTATGTTCTAAACTTACACAAACAAGTTATTATTATAAATACTAAAAAATAAAAAAATATTACCACTAGTCTCTACACCTAATTATATATGATGTGGTATTTTTAATGAATAATGATTGAAAATCAGTAAAAGTTTTAAAGATATATATATATTTTTTAGAATATTAAAAAAAATTTAAAAACTATTTTGTCTAAAAGTTGAATTCAAAAGATCAATTAAAACTCCAGGGCAACCCTCTTTTATATATATATATATATGGTTGTCCATATTATATAATATTTCTTTAAATTTTTAATTTTTTTATATAAAACATTATTCTTCAACCAAATAATATTTAGAAGGTTAGTATTTTCAAATAAGCTTCCATGTGGCAGATGCATCATGCATCTAACCATAACAACCACGCAAAAAAGCACGTTTTATTTGGCACCATCAACATGGTCACATGGACCTGTACACCAAATTAGTGGAATTTTTTTAAAAAAAATATAAAATATTTTTATTCAATTTAAAATCTATTTAGATATGTCAAAATAAAAGACGTTTTTAATACTTAAAATTTTTTTTTTTAAAAAATCTACTCAAATGTAAAATAATTTTTGTCTATTGAAAAAAATTTAAAAATAACAAAATAAATAATTTTTTAAAAGTTAATCCAAACTAATTCTTAATTTTTTTTTTTTTATCTTTTTTTTCTTAAAAGACAATGGTTGAAAAATCAGTAGGTAAGTTTCATAATTTATTCAAGGGCCCAACGGCCCTTTTATCCAAACAAAAAAAATCTTGAAAGAAGTATGTTACCAAAACAAAACAAAATAAAAAGCAGAGACATGAGTATCTTTAACGGTGAATTATATCCAACAAAAAATAGGTGAATTATAAAATAAAAATTAAGTTGGCTGCTATTGGCATAATCACGATTAGCTAACTAGTTCTTTCCTGTTTTAGCAAGAATTGGTTAAAATCTGTTATAACTGCCAGAGTTCTATTTTCATTAGTTCAGTTACAGCAGCCTTGTATATATATTGATAACCTTTTGCTATTCATTCATCAATCAATACTTCAATACTTCATTCATTTCAGTATTCAGAATCTCTCTTCATAGAGTTCTTTCTTCTTTCTTGTCATACTTCTTACACCTCCTAATTAAGATGCAACAGGCTAGCAATCATTGTATACATTATGCATTAATAATTATTAATGATAATGAATTTAAAGACCTTCCATAATCTTGTTGTTAGTGTAGTGTGCACCTCTAGAACCTTCCAGTAACTGTAAAGTAGTTACACCTCAGGCAGTTGTGCCAGCTCAAGTTGGTTAGGGAGGTTTGTAACTGATTTGGGATGAGCTCTTGCTGCCATCAGAGGGCCAAGACTACAAGATCATCTGCAGGAAAAAAAAAAGATACCAAAGTAATTTGAAAATAAAAAAAAAATCAAGGAGTTAGTATTGAATTTTTTATCAATACACTCAATAGATTCAAGATGATCAAAATCTTATTTCAAGGATGTTAGCTTCAATTGATTCGAATTTCAAACCAAAAATGGTAGGTTGTACTTACTACTATCAAATTTGGGAGAGAATTGAAAGTTATTTTTGTAGAATCTACAAGATTCAGGATCAAGCAATTGAAAGCTCTACTCAAGATGATAAAAAGCATATCTAAGCTATTTTAGATGGATTGTTAGAAGATTATCAAATGCTGCTTATCACCATCATTCAAACCAACTCAATCTTATTGCAATTTGATTTCAATAATGTCCTCAGTAGGAAATTACATCAAACTATCTATATGAAACAGACAGTAGGTTTTGCACAACAATCCTCAAATTATGTTTATAGATTAAATGAGTTTTTATATGACTGAAATAGGCACCTAGAGAGTGGTTTATGAAATTGAGCACTGTTTTTGACAACTTTGGTTTTAAAAGTACAAAATCAAAAACTTCCTTGTTTATTAAACAAAGTTCTACTTCTATTATTTATATTCTTTACTATGTAGATGATATAATTATTACTAGTAGTTCAGCATCTGAAATTGATTATATAATACAACAACTAGATAAAACTAACTCTTTTTTAGACATTAAGTACATAAAACTGATTCTGAAAATTTATATTTATCTCAAACAAGTATAGAATAATGGTTAAAATTAACTAAAATATTTGGTAACAAAAAAAAATTAACCAAAAATAATTATAATTTGTCTTATTTAATATTTATTAATTATTAAAATAATATTTTTTTTATACAATCATTCTTTCAGAATCCCATTAATTAGTCGATATACACAATGAATGGCAAAACTTTGAATTCCTTTGATTGGAGGGGAACTCAGCCATGTGTAATAGTTATTCACATTAAATTAAAATTTTAATCCAGATTGAGAAGTACGTGTATGTAGTATGTACGCTAGTACGTCCACACATTCCATTTAGACAAAATCTTAGTGTGACTAACCGACATAGAAAAAAAAAACCCACAAAACTTATCTTGTACTTGGAAAATAAATTTCAAAAAAATTAATAATTCAAAAAATTTCTTTTGGGGACCTGGGGTACGTACATACAGGTACAATGATTTCAACACTTCACATTTTTTAAATATTTCTAATAAACAAAATAGGATATCCTTTTTTCCCTTTTTATTATTAAATAATTAAACAAGCTAATTAATTACAAAGAACTTATTATAAAAAATTAAGAAAAATTGTACTTATTATACAAAATCGTCTCTCAATTAATCCATTGGTCAACCCTAATTAGCGCTCCCTTTATTAATATTCTTATTATTATTTTATCTTAGTACATACTAATCATACATGAACACGGCTTGTACGCGTTGGATGATGATGATTATAAATATAATCGGATGAACTTCAATCATGTGCACGCACCATTATTGCAACAGATAAATATTATTTGTTCGCTACATACATTTTTTAAGTTAAAACTTATAGTTATAGTCCACGAAATAGTTTTAACAATAATGATATTAATGCCAATTTTTTTTTGTATTTCTTAAGTCATTACTCCTTCTACAGAAATCAACTCCACTCACAAATACAAGAGTTAATAATAATATATGTGGAATGATTGAAGTCTTGTTAATTGCAGTTCCTATTTTAATTAAGGTTTGTATTAGTTATCAACAGGAGTACAAATATATATATATATATATATACAGGCAGGTAACATATGCTAGCAATTAGTAGATACTATATCTTCAAATGAGGTTTTAAGAACAACTTGAAAAATAAGTTATTTTAATAGAATATTTTCTATATATCTATCATGAAAACATTTGTGTCAAAAAATTAAGTTAATAAGAAAACATACATAAATAGATATACTATTTAATTTTGATACAATATAAAATGTTTTACAACGTCATTTAATCAGGATTTGGATCCTCTAAAATTTGAATTTTACTTTACTTCTACCCTTGAATAGTTTCTCTTTCATATTTATTTTTGGTCTCATCTATAAAATCAATGATGAAAAATCACATTTTACTCTTTAAAGTGAAATTCAAACTTTAAAAAATTCAAATCTATTTAATCATATTTATTCTTTTGAAGGATCATTCGTATCATAAAAAAATAATTATTTTTACTAACGTAATATAAAAAAAATTTGGAAAGGATTTTTTGATGGTCTTTGTTAGAGTTTGGACAGAGAGAGAATTATGATCGATGAAAGGAAGTGGTAATGTGTTAGTGAATTGCATTTTTGTGTATTTGAATATTTGTTAAAACAAAAATATTATTTGTATATTAAAATCAGCTAATAAATTAAAATTAACCACTAATATATTTATGTATAAATACATGTGTAGTTTAATTTATTTTTAATGTGTATTTATATTTTAACATATATTTTATACTAATAGTTAATTTTAGTGACTGATTTTAATGTACACGCAACATCACTCTTGTTATAAAATATTAGAATTGGTGTTTGAAATAATCATTGTGAGGCAATAATCCTTATTTATAACGTGGAGACTGCCCGAAACATCTTTTTTTTTTTAATTGAACAAAAATCAATGAGTTTTCAAATTTAAAGGAGGTATTATACTAAAATTTTAGTTGATTGATAGTTGTTACTGACATTTTGTAGGGTTTGTTGACAAGTTGAAACCATAAGCCGTGGCCCAATTGTCAAAATATGATAGGGTGCAGTTTGGTGCAGACATGCCACGAGGACATTAAATTTGATGTCAATTCGATAGAAGGTATAGTGTCTAATAATTGGACCACTTGTATAATTTTTTAATTAAAACTAATTTTCACTTTAATAATACCTCTTCACTATATATATTTTTGTATTTTGATCTCAAATATTAATTAATTTTATTTTGTGTTTTCAAATTTGCAATAGCGGTTAAAAAGTATTAAAATATATATTCCCTTAATCTTAAAATAAATGTCGCTTTTATTTTTTAGATTTATTTAAAAATTAACATATTTGGACAAAGTATTTATTTAAATACGTTAATTTTTTAATAAACTAAAAAAAAGTAAAAACGACATTTATTTTGAAATGGTTAAAATAAATAAAAATGGAAATATTATTAAATTAAAAATTTTTAATTTGTAAAAATGATTACAGATGGACCAAGAAAGGTAGACACTATACCTTCAATTCAATAGAGTACTATAGAATTATAGAGAATTTAAAAGTGTGATATAGAGATGTGAATTTAAAGGCCAGGAAACTATTAAGTATAAACTATTAAATAATGCACATGTAAAAGTAGTTAGGCTACTACTCAAAGTAATATCTCTAATAAAGTAGAGTAATAAATATTTTTGACAAAATGATTTGGTTGACAATAGGAATAAGAATATGATACATAGAGAGACTTTAGTAATGGATTAAATTTAAGTTTATTTGTTGATTAAAAGATGAGTAAATCGAGTTTGATCAAAAAATAAAACCTCAATTAAACCTATCACATACTCAATACTTTATTAAACCATAAGACTTTTTAAACATAGAATCTCTTTTTAAATGTTATTTTACTCAATTTTCTGTCCATCACAATTTTTATGATGAAAAAAATCTAAGATCTTATAATTTTTTTTAGATATTAGCGTCATAAAAGATAAAACTCATAAGAAGCCTTATCAAGTACTGCTAATATATTTATTGTTTACCAAATCAAGTTATGATGTATAGATACTGATATAGACACCATACGTCTACGATATAAAATATGCAGATACATAAATTTAAAATTTTTATAAGACATAAAAAGATTATATATATATATATATATAATATAATATAAATTAAAATATGTTTTAGATAAATTATAATAATATTTTGATATTTTATTAATATTAAAATATAAATTAATTTTTTAATTATTTTTTAATGTCTTTTTTTATGATATAAAATATTTAAAATATTTTTTATTTTAATACTTAATAAATTAATAATATATACTATTTCTAAACTCATTAAAAGAATATATGTTAAGAATAAGGCTGCACACGCTAACACGTGATAATATTTAAGTATGTTCAAACGTGTTCGAAGAAAAAATTCTTACTTTATATTAAGACACAGTCACGCATATTAAACAAATGTCAAAAAATGTTGTATTCAAAATATGTCCGATACACAAATACGACAGATAAAAAAATTTTCATTCCCCGAAAAAAACCAGTGACTAATTAATGACAATAACTTAAAAATGGAAAGATTTTTTTTGGTTGCCCACGTATCCTCCAGTTCGTTGTCCACGGTATTTTTCAGTCCGACAGGCCAAAAATTAATTCATTGCGGATCGAAACTTTATTTAAAGGTCTGCCGTTGGCCAATGAATTGCTGCATACACAGGGCAGAATTCGAACCCCCGATACTTACTTAAACGGACGAGTGAGCTGACCACTCGACCAACCCGGTTCTTAGAAATGGAAAGATATCGACACAACTATGAATTAATTATTACTTAATGTTAATTAATACTAAAATTGAGAGCGTTATTGTTGGTAGCATATAATGCAGTCAAAATTCACATCAAACCACCGACCTTGACAAAAAATATGGTTTAATTTTGATTAATTTACTAGTATTTTATCATAGGTTTTCAAACTAATGCCCTTTACTCCTATACAGCTAAAAAAGAAAATAGGACTCTCTATTGGTTCTAATTAATTGTTCGTTAATTTTAGAATTTTATTTGGTCACATATATATATATATATATATATATATATATATCCTCATAAAAAAATTATAGGCAATATTATTAATAAATATTTTTACAGATAATCTTATTAAATGAAAGAGATTGAGTACATGGAAAAAGAGAAGAGAATAATATATAAATATGATAATTAATAGAATAGAAATTAACTTTATAATTAGTTAATATTAGCTAACTTTTTTTATTGTAAACACTCTTATTATTAAAGAATTTAAAGTTTAAAATTTAAAATTTATAATTTAAGATTAAAAATTTAGAATTTTACATAAATAATAACTTACACCAATATTTAACGTGAAAAAATCTAAAAACCGATAAAAACTATGAGACGAAACCTCAAAAGTAATTTCGCATTTTTATACACAAAAAGTTATATATAGTGCTTTTTAGTAAGTACACATTTAATTTAATCTCAGAATAATAGAGATATTGTTCAAAAAATATTTTTAATATATAAATCACATCTTATCTTTTTTGAACATTTCTCACATTTCTTTCAAAGAGAAAAACCTTTCTTGGCATGTAAATTAATCCTTACATATCTCTTTAGTGAATTTTTCTTTCTTTCTTTTTTGATTTTGTAGTCTGTACAAATGAAACTAAAGAAATGTTTCCTATTTATAATTTAAAATATTTTCTATGTAGTTCTCAATGCACAATAAATAATTTTCAAATTTTTCTATTTTCACATTATTGTACAGTGATTATTGTATTCAATGAAATTTTTTTCATCTTCTTCAAAATTTTAATATATGTTTCTCACTTATCTTTCGTTTCAAAATTTTTCAGTCATTATTACAAAATCATTAGATCCCACAATTGCATAAATCAAAATAAACAATTTTAAATTATTTATTTTTAGGCGGCCAGCATTAGAAGACAAATAGTATGAAAGCCAAAAAAAAAGAACATCCAAGAACCAAAAACTTATTAATTAAGGATTTTAAAATGACGACCATGATAATTTTACAAGTGATAAATAACAATAACTTCCTAGCTTCCAACCTTTCAAGTTCCATGAACTTGTTATACCTAGAAGAAAATGTCAAACAATTAAATAAGGTAAGTTATGATTGTTTTTGGTTTTTTTTCTTTTTGTTATTAAACATTTTTGTAAATAAGTATATACAGTAATGTTAGATAGATAAAAAAAAATAGATAAAACTTGTTTTATTTAATATTCATTAATTATCGCAACAATTAATAAATATACAATAATATTTGGTAATCAAAGAAAATCAACCAAAAATAATCATAACTTACTTTATTTAACATTCATTAATTGTTGCGACAATTAATGAATGCTATATATATATATATATATATATATGGAATGTATTTTATGAAAATAGAATTTTTATATAAGAATATATTTTTAGCCATTAAATTAATTAATATGGCTAAGATTAAATCTACCTAATTAATGGTATGAAAGTAATGTATTTATTATAGTCATTAAATTCACGTATAAATACATTTATAATCATTACATTTATAGTCATTATTTTTAATTTCTATTAAAATATACCTAATAAATAAATTAAAATAATTATATTTTTTTATCCAAACAAAATTAAAATTATTTTTGATAAGTGAATCTATATTATAAAAATTTATACAAATATGAAATAGAACTTATTAAAAAATATATTTAAAAAAAATAAAAAAATTTAACTGCACTTACAACACCATATATTTTTATCCTTTTTGTTTTGTTTCCGTATTTAAATAACTTATTAATAATTATTAAAAAGAATTATTTTTTTATGAATTGTAAGTAAAAAAGAATTGTACCCAAATAACTTATCTTTAGATTTACTATTAAAAAATTATTTAAATATATAAATCCAAATGAATAATTATATAAAAAATATTATATTATTAATATATTAAAATTAATTTAAAAAAACATAAAAAATATTTTTAGTTGTTTAATGATAAAATTATTTTTTGAATTTATTAATAATAAAAATAACAAAAATAGATATATTATTTACAAATAGTAAACGACTTATGTAACTAATAAATTATTTGTGCATTTACTAGTTGTTAGTTATATAAATCATTTATTATTTGTAAAAAATATATTTATTATTGTTATTTTTATTATATTTTAAATATTTTAAAAATATTTTATTGTTAATAAATTCAAAACGTACTTTTATCTAAATATTAAATTATTTGTAAGCGCGATTGAATTATTTTTTATTATTTTTAAAAAATATATTTTTTTAAAAGTTCTATTTTATATTTATATAAATTTTTAAAATATAGATTCACTTATCAAAAATACTTTTAATTTTATTAGGTATATTTTAATAAAAATTAAAAACAATTGCTATAAATGTAATGATTATAAATACATTTACATAAGAATTTAATGACTATAATAAATGCATTACTTTCATACTATTAATTAAGTAGATTTAATCTTAGCCATTCAAATTAATCTAATGGTTATAAATACATTCTCACATTTTCATATAAAAATTTTATTCTCATAAGATACATCCCCATATATGGATATAAATATAATGGTTAATAATCAAATTAGTCTCTAAAGTTAGTTTATTTACGGGCACAGAATACAGAGACAGATACATAGAGAAATAAAATTATGTTTAGCAGATGAGATATGGATAAAAATGTTGTGTCTAGAGGTACTGAACTAATGTATTTTGTGTCCATTATAATAGAAAAGACACAGAAATACTTATAAGAGGCACAATTTATTTTTTATTTTTCTTTCATTATTCTTGTTAATTTTTTATAATTATATTTTTATTATTATATTTTTCTTCCGACATTTTTGAATGAAAAAATGAGAATAAATTGGACTTTCATAATTTATTATAGTTTATCACTAAACAAAATACAAGAACACTAACTTTTATGTTTCTATCTTTTGTATCTTATTTTTAGTATCTTGTCCTATTTTCAAAACCAGACGCAGCCTAAAAGATAAAGTATTTTTTAAATTTGTCCTTAAAAGACCTTCTCAATCAAATTGGTCTATTAAAGATTAAAAATTAATCATATTTATCATTTAGTCACTTCATTAATAGTTTTCGTCAATGTTGTAAATGTGAATTGATAATATACATGATACCTGATATGTCTAATTGAATATTGACTAAATATGTTTATGAAAATCTATTAATTTAATTCTTTTTCCTAATTACATAAATCATATTCCCAATATGATCTAACGTCTAAATTGATAGATTTTCAAAACATATTTAGTAGGCGTCTAATTGAATATGTTTGGTGTCATATATGCTATTAATTTTTTGCGTCATCATTTATTGACACAAATTTTTAATTGAATAACTGAAGGATAAATATGATTAATTTATAATTTTTGAAGAACCAATTTAATTAATAAAATCTTTTAGGGACAAATTTGAAGAATGTCTCATTTTTCAAAGACTAATTTGACTATTAACCCACACATATATATACTAAATCGGTATTCAAAAAGATTTTTGCACTAACAAAATGGTATCTGACATTTATTATTGACAAAATGATTCCCAAATTTTAAAATTTGACAAAAATACCCAAACATAAAAGTATGACATCACATTGAACGGAAAACATTAATTTGGCAATCAAAAGAGTTTCAGTGATAATGGCATAGAACTCCGATGGCGTTTCTAGCGAGGAAGGGAGCTTGCAGCTGCGACGATAACCAACTTTACCCCTCTCACTCCAACTCCAATTCTCAATCCCTCACCTCTTCACTCCAAACCTGAAATTCCCTCACTTCTTTCGCTTCCTCTACTTCCTTCAAGCTTGATTCGCTCCACCAACTCACTTGACTCGCCAAACGTGACTCACTCTTCCATCGCCGTCTCACCGACTCAAAAATTGTCCCGCTATTTCTCTCCTATGTCGAGTCCCATAACCATGATTTTCTCTGCGAGAATGCTCTCTCTTTGCTTCTCAATCTCAGCCTCGACGACTACAACAAGATTGGACTCGTCGCTGAGGGTATCGTTGCTTCTCCAGCGCCGCTGCCAAAAATCCATCCCCGGATTGTCGCGCCTTCGTAAGGGACAGAAAGGAGAGAGAGAAGAAAAAAATTACGATGCCTTCTATGCTCTCTGCTTAGCTGTTGAGATTGTTGGAGTTCTTGCAAAGTGGAAAGAAAGGAGAGAGCAGATGGAGAATTTCTATGGATGTGTTCAGATTCTGAATCATATTCTGAAAAATGGACGAAATGTGGAAATGCCATCATTGCAACTGTAAACTCTCTTTCTCGCTGAAAATGTTATTGGAGTTCTCTGCCACCATCACTAAAGCTCTTTTGATTGTCAGATCAAAGTTTTCTGTTCAAATATAACATCATATTTTTATGTTTGGGTATTTTTGTCAAATTTTAAAATTTTTAAAAAATTATTTTATTAATAACAAAAATTAGGTATTGTTAGCATCAGAATTTTTTGGGTACTAATTTGGTATATATATATATATATATATATATATATATATATATATATATATATATATATATATATATATATATATATATATATATATATATATATATATATATATGATAATAAAGAGAAACCAAAAAAAGAAAGAAGAGAAGAATGAAGACATTATTGCTAATATTTTATTTTAAATGAAAAACAAAGAAACAATGATCCATCAATCGGAACGTTAGCATTGAAACAAGCCTTTAAATACCATAATCTCTATGCACCAAGACGCTGCCAATAATTAAAAAAAAAAATGAAGATGTTTGCTTGGTTTGGCAAGAAGTTACAACACCTTTGTAGCGTTTTATGTGGCCAACTCACTCTTTCTACCAAATCACTCTTCTTCCTTGCGGCATGCCTTTGCCGCTTCCTCCTCCAACAAACCAACCCTCTTTTGGTTCAAATCATCTACTTTTTTTCCCTTTCCTCAATTGGTTTTGGTTTCCTCAAGATTTTTAAGCCTAGAACATCATCACCCTCCTTCACCCCTAGGAACCTTGACTTGTTCTTCACCTCCGTTTCATCCGCCACGGTTTCGAGCATGTCCACCGTTGAGATGGAGGTGTTTTCCAACCCCCAACTAATCACCATTACCATTTTGATGTTTGTAGGTGGTGAGGTTTTCACTTCCATGGTAGGGTTACACTTTATTAGGTCAAGGCTCAAAACCGAGCTAGATAAAATTGCTGCCTCTCATGCTAGGCTTAGTACAACACAACCCATTATTGTTGATGACCAAATTGAACTTGGGTCGATCTCAAAATCTAAACTTGATGCTTCTAAACCCGAAAACGACGACGTTGATGATGATGGTGATGGTGAGGCTATTGTTAGTGTGTATGATGAAACTTTGCATAGTTCTTTTGGTGCCACAAGTGAGAACTTGAGGTACTTGTCCATGAAGCATTTGGGTTTTGTAATTCTAAGTTACTTTGTAGTTGTCCATGTCATAGGGGTTTTGGGTGTGTCCCTTTATATTGAAGTTATTTCTAGTGCTAAAATGGTGCTGAAGAATAAGGGTCTAAATAGGTTCACATTCTCTGTTTTCACCGTGATTTCAACTTTTGCAAGTTGTGGTTTTGTTCCAACCAATGAAAATATGGTTGTTTTTAGAAAGAATTCGGGTATGCTTCTAATGCTTGTTCCTCAAGTGCTTCTTGGGAACACATTGTACCCTTCTTGCTTGAGATTTTGTGTGTGGTTATTGGGAAAGTTTAACTATAAGAAGAGAGAGACAAGGTACCTTTTGAAGAAGACAGAGGAGGTTGGTTACAAACACTTGCTCTCAAGGGAGTATTCTATTTTCTTAGTTGCCACTGTTTTTGGGTTTATTGTGGTTCAAATTGTGGTGTTTTGTTCAATGGATTGGAATTCACAAGGTTTGGTGGGAATGAATGTTTATGAGAAGTTTGTTGGTGTGTTGTTCCAAAGTGTGAATTCAAGACACTCAGGAGAAACAATTGTGGATTTGTCAATACTATCTTCTGCAATCTTGGTCTTATTTGTTGTCATGATGTTAGTATCTCTCTATCTATCTCCTCAAATCATAATATATTTTCCATGCACATATTTAATTTGATGAAATAATACCTTTAATGGATGGTAATAGGTCATTTATATGTATGTACATCTCATTTAATTGTAAATTGAATACATGAAATAGGAATTAACATAATATTTTATATAACATATTTATTATTTCAAATTTCATGTCGCATGATATTTTTACAAAAGATTAAGTATAGGAAATTAATTTTTAATTTGTCCATTTTTTTATTGCAAGAGTTTTTTAACTCTCATTTTTTTGGAGGGTTTAGAATTAGGATTTAGGGAATAGAATTTAGGATTAAAAATTGAAGGTTTATAATTTAAGATAAAAAAAATAGTTTCCTAATTAAATTTTTAGAAACAAAATAAAGATATATTTATTTTGTATTTTTTATAATTTTTATATTGTCAATATTTTCCACTATAAAAATTTTGTAAAAAAGAAAACAAAATTTCTTCTTTTTATTGTTCTTATCTTCTTTTACGAAATTCTAAAAAAGTAAAAAAAAAAAAAATTAAAACATCAACCTGACTTGACTGTAATCAAAACATTTCATGTTCTACTATAACATTTGAAAATCCATTATTATTGCACCAATTTGATAGCGATTATAATTTATAATAAATATATCCTTACTTTACGCAAAGGTTCCTAGGTTAAGTTATTTGAACTCTTCCAAGTTCCATAATACTTGTTGTCATGATACTAATAATTTTCATTTTTAATCATATATAGTTGGTTACTTACTTGGTTATACGTATAAGATATGATTTTTTTATAATCCAGTCCCATGTTTATTTTCATTTAACTAATAGAGTTATAATCGCACCTTCCCTCCCCTTTTGTACTTACATTTATTAATTCCAATAATTGATATTTTAATATTGCAATTATTGTGTTCTTGTGAATAATAAGTTAATAGAGTTATTAGACTAAAAATATTCAGAGTTCAATCACAACTTTATTACCATAAAATATCATTGTCTAGTCAATCTGTGTCAAAATGTGGGGTGGGGGTATAAAATAAAGTAGACAACGTGGCTCAAATAATTAATAATAAAATAAAAGGTCTAATAACTTAATACTAAGTGCAGTATTATTATTTTTATTATTGTTATTTTTCAAGTAATACCTGAACTTTTTAGTCAACAAATAATTAATAATCATTGCATTATTATTGAATAAAATAATAACTAGCACATAAAAATTTGATTTGTTAATCCATTTTGAGTATTATTATTACTTCTTTGATTTTGTTTTCATTTTTCTTTTATGGATAGGTTATAATTGAATATATAAGACTAATAATAATGTTTATATTTATTGGATAACATGTGCACAGGTACCTTCCTCCATACACCTCTTTTCTTCCATTGAAAGATCATGAGAAGGATTCAGAAATAAGAAAGAGAAAAGGAAAATTAATGGAGAATTTGATATTCTCTCAGCTCTCCTATTTAGTCATTTTCGTCATACTAGTGTGCATAACAGAGAGGAAGAACCTGAAGGAGGATCCTCTCAATTTTAATGTTTTGAATATTGTTATTGAAGTTATAAGGTTAGACTTCTATTAATTATATTCCATCAACAACCATTGCATGCATTATATTAGGGTTTCTGATCAGATAAAGCATTTGAAAATGCTATATGTTAATTGAGAAAAACTATTGGTAACTAACAATTTTTTGCCAACAAAAATAAAGAAAAATAAACAATTCACAATAAAAAAATATTTGAAATTAGAAATAATAATAAAAAAATAGAATTTAGTGTCTAGAATGTAGGACTTAGAATTTAAGATTTAAGATTTAGGATGATTGAAAGTGGTCGTTAGAAGAGTTTGCCAGCGACTGACACTACAATCAATGAAATAAGTGATTTATGATTATAGGTGAAATTAAAGTATTAGAAAGAAGAAAAAAAAAAGGTAAAAACGATCATTTAAAAAAAAGGTAAATAGTTCATGAATTTTTTTAGTTTATTAACTGATATTGTCTGATTTTTTGTTGGTTATCTAACATAATTGATAAATTAATTATATATTGTCCGTGTAAACATATATTTAGAAAGTATATTATTTTTAGCTAATTCTAAAATGAAAGAATTTTTCCATGCATAGAATAAAGAAAAAGGTTTAATTTTATATTAAAAATTAATAAAAATAAAATAAAATATTTCATGTGATAATCATTCAACCATTCATAAAAAAAACTCTTCATCGCTTTACTGTACCATTATTCTTTCCTTTATCTAAGATAAAGGACATAATTCTCTTCTATATAAATAAATTACCTATCTTTCTTATATGTAAAGAAAGAAATGCCTAATTTTATATTTAGGATTATTGTCATGGTGCATGAATTTGCCCTCTCTCTCTCTCTCTCTCTCTCTCTCTCTCTCTCTCTCTCTCTCATATATATATATATATATATATATATATATATATATATATATATATATATATATATATATATACAGAGTTTATTATTCTATGACTCAGAGATGACATTTAATTAAATAATTATAATCATAACAACCTGACCACAAACCTTGTTTGCCCCGTCCACATGAATAACAAACTGAATTATAACCAATTTTGTATTTTAGTCCTCGCAACAATTAATTTTGTATAACTCTTTTCGAGTCATGCTATATGACAAACGATTTTATAGTCAATATATGAGAAGCCAATTAATTAATTAATTCAAATATTACATGACTAATTCTTTTATATATATTTATCTTGTATTTGAGTTAATAATAGTCAATTTTCTATTTTTTTTCTAAAAGTAATTGTTCCCTAATATTTTCCTTAACTAAATATAAACTTTTTCTTGTGAAATTATTTAATTTGTATTGAATTGGATTGATGCAGTGCATATGGGAACGTAGGGTTTAGTACAGGGTATAGTTGTAAAAGACAATTGCATCCAGAACCAAACTGTGAAGACAAATGGTTTGGATTTGTGGGAAAATGGAGTGATGAGGGAAAGATTATTCTTATTCTTGTCATGTTTTTTGGAAGGCTCAAGAAATTCAACATGAATGGTGGCAAGGCTTGGAAGCTCCTCTAATTTTGTCAATATTCTATGTATACTTAATATATGCATGCAGCAACTCATTAGCCAGCAACAAACTCTTAAATGGAGCTCAAATTCGTGACGATAGTCCTTGACCTATCGAATTAGGCATACCGTGAAAAAGCAATATATATATATATATATATATATATATATATATATATATATATATATATATATATTAATGCATGTGAAAGTGTAATTGTACAGCACTTTTAACTTATCATCACATTCATCCCCTTTCTTTATCCTAGTTGGTATAAAAAACTAAAAGATGTACCATGTGTGAAAATGTACAGCATATAGTATAGATGATTAGAGTAAATACTCAAATTGCTTATCAAAGAATTTTATATCATATTTTAGTCATTAACAAATATTTATTCTTTATAAATTTTTAAAGATTATTTCCGTCAGATAAATTAGTCTCTTTGCTACTTTCAATTAAAATTTTAATATTTGTATTGAAAAATAAGTTCAAAATAAATTTGATAAAAATATTAGGTATATACTAAAATTAGTTATTATATATTTATGTATAAATCTATTATATATTGAGTAAATAACTAAATTGGTCCCCGAAAAATAGCCCGATCTCCAAATTAGTCCCCATAAGAAAAAGATAATAAAAATTGTCCCCGAAAAATTTAAAATTGGTAACGTTAGTCCTTCCGTCAAATGTTTGAGTAACGGCGTAAACATCTGCTAACCTGGCCGTTAGTGTGACACCTCAGCGAAACCTTAAACGGCATCATTTTCTTTGCTCCCCGTTACAACGTTTGGGTTTTCATCCCTGTTTCCTATTGTTTCTCTAGTTACATCCTTCTTCTGAAAAGAAAAAATCTCTGTAATTCCTTCATCTTAGTTGTTTCCTCCAGGAAAACGAAGCATTGAACGGCGACTACCAGGCTTGACCGACGACGACAGTGTGCTGGAGTTGTTGGTGAGCGGTTTACGACGATATTGGTCAACCGAAAAGAGCACTCCATCGCCTTGCGTGAGAGGTAGGTTAGCTTTCTTTTGTTATTTTGTGAGAGTGATTGTGGTTTTATCTCCTGATCAATGTGGTTGTATTATCGTTGGAAATCCATTGTTACTGTTTACAATGTTAGGGTTTAGGAGAATGTGTTCAGGCTTAGGGCTTTGGTGATTATCCATGATATGACCCTGTTTTTGGATTCTTGAGAACGATGTTTGTGCTCTGTGTAGCTGCATGTTTGTGTTTTAGATTCATTTTGGTAGTTGATGTTGAATATGCTTTGCCTCTTCATGAAAAAAATTTCCATCAGTTGTGTGTGTTGCTGTTTTGGTTTCAGATGGAAGGTCCCCCTATGACCTTTGTATTTCACCATGGTGGGAAGTTCCAAATAGATGAATCAGGCTATCTGTGTTATGAACCAGATAATACTGTAGTATTAATGGGTGTAGATTCAGACACTCTAGACGTTTTCTTTGTGAAGGGATACTATAAGGAGTTGGGATATGCTGAGATGAACAATTGCTTGTGGAAAGTGTCTGGAACGCTGCTGGATAACGGCTTGAGGAGGCTAGAAAATGACACTGATCTGTTGGCATTGGTTAAGGATTGTAGGAGGAATCATCACCTCATAAACATCTATTTTGAGCATGTAGTGTCTAAGCCACACGTGGTTGACTGCATGAGCGAGGATGATGATGATGTACTATGTTTGCCAACCATCCCTGAAGAAGCAGAGAAACTGAACAAGGACCACAATGATGCAATGTCCCAAGATTATTGTAAGACAACAAAAAAATCACCTCAGCCAAAAAGAGCCAAAACTCAGCCCACTCCTAAGGCCACTCTTTAGCCCACTGCTAAGCCCACTCCTCAGCCCACACTAAAGCCCACTCCTCAGCCCACACCTAAGCCCACTCCTCAGCCCACACCTAAAGTCACACCTGAGCCAACTCCTGAGCCCACACCTAAGCCCACTCCTCAGCCCAACCCCCAACCCACACGTACGCCATACCTAAGCCCACTCCAAAGCCCAAAACTAAGCCCATGAAAAAGCCCGTCCAGCAACCCAAACCTTGGACTAAACCCCAGGCTGCTAAAGGGAGTGGCAAGGCTACAGCAGTCGATAAGATCAGCAAGAAGGTGAAAGCTACAACCAGTACAAGATCTGGAAGGCAAGTTAAGGCAACTCCAGTTGATAATAATAGTGACTCTCATGATTCATATGAGAGTGCTGAAGACAGTTTGTACAAGCCTCCAAAAGTTGCAGGAGATTCTATATACAGTAGTGACAGTGACAGTAGAGTTGATGGAGTAGAGTCTTCTAGGGCCAAGAAAGTAGATCACAGAGAGAAGCATAGGCCTGCTGCTGATAGAACAAGGGACAAAGCTATTGAAACTGATGACTCCAGCTATGAGGATATCGAATCTGATGAATGCTCTGATGGAGGTATTCTATAATTAATTGTGTATGAGTTATTGAATTTTCTTGTTTAATAGATCTACTTCAACTAATTTTTTCTATTAAAATTTTGTGGTATTTTCATGTAATTTCAGAGTCAGATGACGAATTTTTCTGGGAAAAATCATCAGATGGAAATGAATGAAAGTCAGAAGATTCTGCCCATGAGTTAGACTCTGAAGACGAAGGGCCAGCTGTGTATCCACATTATAATAACAAGGCCAAATTTGGTGATCTGAAGTTTGAGGTAAGTATGATTTTCAAATCCAAGCAACATTTTATGGCTGCCACTAGAGATTACACTATACAATGGGTAGGAATATAAGGTTCTATAAGAATGACAAGGTTAGAGTCAGGGCTGTTTGTAAGTGTGAAGACTGTCCATGGATAGTATATTGTAGACACGACCCCAGTGATGGTTCCTGGCAGATAAAAACACTAGTTGACAATCACACTTGCGCAAGAAAGCGAAAAAACAGAGCTGCTACATTGGAATGGATTGTGAATAAGTTATACCCAAAACTTAGGAAGCACCCTAAGATGAAGCATAGGGAGGTGTATGAGTGGTTTGTTAGGAAGTGCAACGTGAAGCTGAATAGTTCATGCATTACCAGAGCTCTTAAGGCGTCTAGGAAGATAGTTGAACGGGATGAGATTGCTCAATACGGGTTGATATGGGATTATGCACATGAATTGCTAACTGCCAACCCAGGTTCCACAGTTCAGGTGGGTGTGATTCCCATTACTGATAATCCGCCTCAGTTCGAGATATTTTATGTCTGCCTAGATGCTTATAAGAAGGGTTTCAAGGCAGGGTGTAGGCCATTGATAGGATTAGATGGGGCATTCCTGAAAACATTACATGGAGGATAGCTTCTCACTGCATGCGGACAGGATGCAAACAATCATATTTTTGTGATTGCATATGCAATTGTTGATGTTGAGAACAAAGAGAACTGGAAATGGTTCTTGGAGCTGCTCCTCTCAGACCTGGGAGAATATGAGACAAAGAACTTGTGTTTCATATCAGACATGCAAAAGGTGAGGACCAATTTGAATCGCGATTTGATTTTCAATGACTTTTTTTATTTAATGATGCTTCTTTGAGGACTGGAATGACTATAAATCTTGTCGGGTTTGACTGTTTGTGCAGGGGTTAATACCAGCTGTCAAAGAACTCGTCCCAACAGTTCTACACAGATTTTGTGTCTGGCATTTGTGGAGGAACTTCTCCAAACAGTAGGGCAGCGTCGAGCTTAAGGACTTGGTCTGGGAGTGTGCAAGATCGAGGACCCCAGTTGAGTTCGAAAGGAATATGACTAGAATCAAGAGGATTAATCAACAAGCTTGGGAATACTTAGCCAAGTGGCCGAATGAAGCTTGGACCAAAGCCCATTTCAGTGAAGGGCCAAAGGTCGACAACATTTGCAACAACGCTTGTGAATCCTTCAATGCAAAGACAAAGAATGACAGAGGTAAGCCTATTCTGAGCTTGGCAGAGGAGGTACGAAGAATGGTTATGAAAAGCATGTCTGACAATAGACTGAAGCTTCTGAGTTATCAACGAATACTTACTCCAGTTCAGCAAAGTAGGCTAGAATCTCTTATTAAGTTATCCAGAAACTGGGCTCCCTACTGGTCGGGTGATGCGAAAGAGGAAGTCTACGAAGTTCAAGGATGGCCTACTAATATGGTGGTAGATTTGGGGAACCATACTTGCTCCTGCAGGTTTTGGCAGTTGACAGGTTGAATTCATAACTGATTTCTTCTTTCAGATGCATACCATGATACATACTTAACTGAATGAAATTATTTTTTGTGAAATATATAGGAATGCCTTGTATGCACGCAATATCAGCCATTCAAAAAAAATGATAAGAGGCCTGAGGAGTATTTTCACGAATGGTTGACTATGGAGGCGTACAAAAGAACATACCAATTCAATGTTAATCCCGTCAAGGGACAAGATCTATGGGAGAAAACTGGTTCTCCTGCACCTGTTCCACCTCCTATCAAACCTAAATCAGGCAGACCAACAACAAATAGAAGGAAGGACAAGGCTAAAGGACCCACTGGCACGAAGACAAAAATGAAAAGAAAGTATGCTCCAATTCGGTGCAAATGCTGTGGAGAGGTGAGCCACAACAAGAGAACTTGCAGAAGAAAAAAGCAAGACGATGCTCAAGAGAAAGCAAGGATAATGCAGTTGCAGCTTGCAGCTGTTCAACCACCACAACCTGCACCTGGTCCGGAAGCAGAAAAGGTAGATCACACTCAGCCCATACAGACACTACCTGCAGTAGCAGCAGCTGCTCCAGATGAACAGACTGAAATTTCTGTTACTCAGCATGCTCAGCTTCCACTGACACAACAATCACACACCTCAACCAATGTCACTTAGATTATCTTCTAAAGATTTTTAAATTGAGCATTAGTTACTTGTAGCTATTTTTATTTGAGACAATGATGATAAATGTTTGATGCAAACTAGAGGTAGAGGAAGGCCTCCAAAACTCCATGTCACCAGGGCCAGGGCAAAGGGAAATGCCTCTCCAGGAGCAGTTGCTGTATCTGCTGAAACCATCAAGGGTAGCAGCTCCGCAACAGCCAAGAAACTTGCCAGCTTCATGACATTTGTTCCAACTCTGGGTTTCAAACCTCCCAGAAAAAAAGACATGGAATGACTTCAATACTTAAAGACATAAAATATAGGGCAATTAGCATCTGTTATTTTGTCAGGGCCAAATTTTACCATTTATAAACAATGTGGTAGTTGTGGTATCTTCAATAGCCCTATTTTTTTGTATAGCCCTTTATGGTATACTGCTATTCAACTGTCAGCTACTACCTTTTGTGTTATTATTATGATAAAACAATGTTATTTGAATCTGAGACAATGGAAACTAGTACACCATTAGTGAGGTTATGCTATTCCTATTTCACTTAATTTTAATTCTGTTTATTCTGATTTGCTTACATTATGTTATGATCAACAACAATGTTGCATGTAGATAAATTTTTACTAATAAAGAAACATGAACATACAAGGTTTTCACAATAACAGCAAACTATCAAGGTTCACAACATCCACGTTTTTACAGTAACTACTTCACTTCCCACTAAAGAACATACACATAATCATAAAAACCACAATCACAACTATTAATCCAAAATACAGTTGCATCCTAAGTGCTTTAACTTCAGCTTCTAAGCTCATCATTCTCCATGATATGTTATGGTTTAAGAAAACAGCATCACTCTCCATTTCTGCATCAGTTTTAACTTCTCTTAAGTGCTCTAATCCTTCATACTCGTCATCCTCAGTCCACCTAAAGTAATTGCAGTGGCTGCCCTTCTGCACAACATCAGGGTACAAAAATGTCAAAATCCCACTCAAATAATTTGAAGTTTCAACAAGACTACATTCATAACTCATCCGGTATCTTGGACAAGCATGCAACAATCTATCAGGATTATTTTCTTTTGTCCCAGACTTCTTGATCACTGTCTTCAGCCCACAAAAGCAAACTTGGTCGGAGTTCTTCCTCCGCCACCGCAGCGAAGAGCTCGAAGCATGGCTTCCGTGTGATTGCGACACTTGTCGACTGCGACTCCCACCTACGCTACCCATCGTGCAGTTGGTCAAGAATTTTCGGCCTCTGCAGAATCAATCTAAAGCTGCAGCAACAATGGCATTTCAGACGAAGAAGGGATTAGGGTTTATAGACCTAGGACTAATTTGACATACATATGGAAACATATCTTGTCACCAGCCACTCTGCGCCAAGCTGGCATGCTGATATGCCACACTGACAGCCACATAAGCAACAGTTAACGGCGTCAATGACGGAATTCACAGAACGTTGACGGAAGGACTAATGTTACCAATTTTAAATTTTTCGGGAACAATTTTTATTATCTTTTTCTTACGGGGACTAATTTGGAGATCGGGCTATCTTTCGGGGACCAATTTGGCTATTTACTCATTATATATTACTAATTTTAAGATCAAAATGTGCCACATATCACTTTCTCATTGCAATTGAAATCAAATTTTTTCTTCTAAAATTAAAGAATTTTTCTCTCTTCTCTCTTCTTTTCTCTATCTCTCTCATTCTTTCACTTACTCTATCTCTCTTATATATCATTATCAATGACTAATTATGAATTTGATAATCAAAATATATAACATAACATCCTCTAATTGTATTTAAATTAAATTAAAATTAAAATCAAAATACTAAAATTGAACTATAACTATATTATATATTATATTTATATATTACTAACTAATTTAATAATTAAAATGTGTCACATGACACACTCTTATTAAAATTTAGAAAAAATATTTTTCTCTAAAATTAGTAAATATCTTCCTTATATTTTCTTATCTACCTCTCTTTTTTTCTATTTTTCTCTATCCTTCCCACTCTATATATAATTTATAATTCATATTTTATATTAGTAATTTGACAAATCAAAATGTGTCACTATATAGTTTTATTATAATTAAAATAAAAATTTTTGTTAGCTTCCAAAATTAACAAACTCCCTCTCTCATTCTTCTTCTTTATCTTTCTCTCTTTTTTCTCTCATTTTCTATTTTTCTCTACCTTTATGTTCTACAAAAAATAAAATTAATAATATAATATAATTTCAATAAAAAATATTATTATATACATATTTTTTATTTAATTTTAAATTTTTACTGCTTATCTTTTTAATATATATTTCACTTTTTTTCTTTTAAATATTTATTACATATAATTTTAAAAAATACTAATGTTATGATTAAAATTTAGAATCAAGATTCAATTGTTTAAAAAAAATGAGTTAATTTTATAACTATCAATATAAATTTTTTTTATGTTAATATCGAATTATATTTTTATATATATAGAAAAAAATATTATTTTTAAATAGCAAGCATAAAAATTAATTATTTTTATTTGTGCAACAAACTTAATACCTAATCAAATATAAAAATATACACGTTAAACTCTTTTAAATTTTAGATAACGAATGTTAAAATTAATCTCTTTCATTTGAAAATAATAACTAAAAAACTTATTATTTAATTTTGTTTAAGACTCTGGTCTTCTTAGTCGACGGGGACTTTTGTCTCTTACGACCATTTTATAAAAATAGTTTAATGTTATAAATTTTTCGTATCATAATCTATAATATATCAGGACTGACGTAATTTTAAAAGATTTATATTCCCTTAATAATATTACGAGTAAAAATATTAGTATATATAAAATTTAATTTATTTTTAATATGTATTTTATATTTTAATTAGTGAATAATTTTAATATCTAATTTTAAAATACATGTATCATAGTTGTAAATTTTATTATAAGATAATTAAGTCTTAAAAAATATCACTATAAGATAAATTACTCTCTTTTAAAATGATAGCAAAACCAATCTGACAAAATTAATTTTCGAGAACCTGTGCCGAGTAAAAAATGGTTAAGGACCAAAGTCTCACATTATACAATCAACCAAATTTTGAATCCAAGGGTGTTCTTTTCAAAGGAACAAGATATGGCATTAGTACAAGTCATTTTTTTTTCCACCATTTATTAGTACAAGTCTTTGATAAGCAATTTTTTTTTTTAGGTGCCCATGGTATCTCCTAATTTAATAAGACAAAGACTAATTCGTTACGAATTTGAACTTCATTTTCAATAAATTATTGCATGCATAAAGAAAATTCAAACTCCCAACACTTTGGGTTGGTTTCTTTGATAAGCAATTTAGTTTTTTTTTTTTTTTTTTCTGGTCAGAAGGTACTTTTTTGGTAGCAGCAATTTTTTTTTTTGATCAAATGAATTGGATAACCCTCAATTCTAAGTATTACACTCATGTATTATGCATTCACACAATACACTCACACACACTACATGGGTACACTATTAATATGGGGGTGCAGCAAGGCAAGTGATGCTGCCATTGAACCAAGGCCTCGGCGGTAGCAGCAATTTAGGTATTGTTTTCAAATGATTATTAAAAGGGGTGGAAGCCCAATTATAAATCTTAAACCTAAATTATGATTTAAGAAAATAAATGGAAAAGGTTCGGGATCATACTGGACTTTTAGGTTTCGACCAATTACCGTTTTTGTTTTTGTTTTTAGATGGAGTTATCCTACAATTTTTATCTCAGTTCCTTGCTTTCAAACCCAAATGATATCCTGTCCAAAAAATAAAAAATATGAAACCTAAATGGTATCTCTTAATCTATTTATGTTTAATTACTTTTCCATTGTATCACATTTATACATACCAGTATTTTAACAGGTATTAACATACTTATGAATCTATTTTTTATAAATTAAATATTTATAATAATAAATTTAAGATTAATCAAGATGATAAATAATTTATATTTTAATTAACAAGTTTTGGATTCAATCTTAAAAATAGAAAACAAAAATTTATAAGTTATATAGAATAAAAATCATTTTCAAGACAAAAAAATTTGCACTAAATCCCTTCCATATTCCTATTATATATGTAAATAGATAATGGGTAATAGATATTAACTATCAGTGACAAAAAATAAGTATCATATAATAGAAATACTATAAAATTCTATTTAATGCATTCACTTTCTGTTTATATTATGATTTGTAAAAAAATAAAAATAAGAATAAAATTTATTTATTTTTATTTTTTTAAAAATCTGTAAACACAAAATATTAAAAAATAGAAATAAAAGGTAAAAATGAAAAGTAAAACAAACCCTTATGTAAAGAAAGTGAAAATTTAGTTGCCTTTTTTAGAGTAAAGTATATTTTTTGTCCTTTAAATTTGACAAAAATTTTAAAAATACCTTTAAATTTTATTTTGTTTCAATTTTATCCTAAAAAATTTCGTTTTGCATCAAATATAGCCTTAAAGGCTAATTTTTCAAAAAATTTAAAACCAATTCAAAAACAATTTCATAAGAACAACCCTCAATACAAACAAATCAAGCATAATTTTCATACATTATTGTTAAATTGGTCTTAAATTTTTTAAAAATTTAGCCGTGGAGAATATATTTGATGCAAATCGAAAATTTTTGGGACAAAATTAAAACAAAATAAAACTTAGATATATTTTTAAAACTTTTACCAAATTTTAGGGACAAAAAATATATTTTATTTTTTTTTAATAGAACTTATTAAAGGGGCTTTTTACTAGAATCTCCGCTTGCAAAATATAAACAATTATTGGCCCTTATTTGTCATCATTTTCTGTAAGCACAAAATTTGAAGTAATTTTATTAACATTTCCAAAATTAAAGTGCCTATAGTAAAAATTAAAAAATGTTTTTGATAATTAAAGTAGAATAATATATGTTTTCTTCTACCATTCACATGTGGGAAGATTTGGACGGATATTTGCAGACAACTACCAACAATAAACAAACAGCCTTCAAGAATTGACACATGATTCTCAATGGACTAATTCAAAGATTTTACTGTGCCCATGTTACTTCTTAATTTATTTATATATTCATATATGCTTTTATAGGTAGTTTGTCTCAAACAAGGTGTAACAACTGTTAAGCATTCAACAATAATTAGCAGAGATTACTTATACGTTTCTATATAGTTCTGAAAAATTATTTCAATTAATGACATATATTGATTTTTGATAATGATCGGAAGACAATAACTCAAAATTATTTCATTTAATTTAATATTTATATTTTATATATGTAATATTTATAATTATATATTTATTATATTTAATATTATCTAATTATTCTAACAGTAATTAATGAATATACGTTAAGATAAGTAATAATTAAAAAAGAAGAATGTGTAAGAAAGAGAATAACAGAATTGGGTGGGAGTGAGCACTCTAATGCAAACCATACTGCCAAGGGAAAGTTAGTTACAGAGCAGAGACACGTGGCTGCTGACCCACCTTCTGCAGAAGTGCGTAGAAGCATGAGAGGACGCATCATAAATACCAAATGGAAGGATTATGCAAGATAGTTAGAGCCTCGTATGGTGCTATTTTATCTTCTGTTCCTCTCTATTCTGGTTACATAATACTCATTGTTCCGTTCTAATCAATTCTTCTTCTCACCCAGGTTCTCATGCAAGATTAGAAATTGTTGCGTCCCTTTTTCTGGCTTCACTTAATTCTTCTTAGTCCGAATCTGTTCATTGTTCTTTTTTTCTTGTCTTCAAGTAATACTTTCAATTCATATAGCTACAAACTCCTTATAATTACATTCTGATTCATCAATACAACATCACTTTTTTCTTTGCGTTACTAAGTACCTTCCATTTGGTGCTTTCATTGCCATGGCAGACAACACCAGAATGAAGGGTTTGGAGGCCGACATCAAGAAGCTGTTCCAGATGATGGAGGAAAACAGATCTGAGCGTGCTCGATTGAAGGAAGCAACAGATCTGAAATTCGAGTCTCTCCAAGCCTCCATTTTCCAAATCGCTAATGAGTCTTCTCAGGCTCGCTCGGTTGTCTTGGGTTCTCACCATGGCGCGAACTCCGGAGGGGATCATTCTTGGCGCGGAGCTGCGCAATCCAGGAAGGTAAACTGCGACTTGGCCAAATTTGACGGATCTGATGCCTTAGCTTGGATTTTTTCTGTTGATCAATATTTTGAGTTCTTTCGGGTTCCCGAAGAGGAACAAGTGGGTCTAGCTGCAATGCACATGTCAGGTATGGCAATTCCCTGGTTTCAGATGACGCAACGTACATCCCCCTTTCGTTCTTGGACCCAATTGAAGAGATCAATTGAAATTGAGTTTGGTCCTTCACTGTTTGAATCGCCGAAAGAACTTCTTTTCAAACTCCAACAACAAGGGACGATTTCCGATTATTATGCAGAATTTGTGGCATTAGCTAACCGATCCCACATTGATCCCCTGGATGCCTTGAGGGATTGTTTCATTAGCGGGTTACAGCAGGATATTAGGCGTGAGGTCAAGGCGCAATGCCCGCCTTCCTTGATGAGGGCCGTGAGCTTGGCCCGTTTATACGAGGATAAGTTCTCACCCAACCCGACTATCACTACGGCGCCGGCCTCGTTCCGCGCTGTTAACCCTCCGACATTGGCTCTAACTCAACCTAAGCCTTCTCTATGTACAGGCTCTCCTCCATTACTACCAGCGCCATCACCACGATCCTTCACTTCTTCTCTACGGAATCTGATTCGCAGGTTATCCTCAGCTAAAATTCAGGCTAAGAGGGCCAAAGGCTTGTGTTATTGGTGCGATGAGAAATACACAGCTCTCCATAAATGCCCAAATAGACACTTCATGTTATTTCAGCTTGAATAAGACGAAGCCCCTGATGGGGAACAACAAGCTGCAATTGAAGAGGAAGTAGATCCCTTCCTTCAGACCCTGGAGCAACAAGTAACTGACCATCATCTATCCTACAATGCCATGCATGGTACCTCTGGTTCGTCCACAATCTGAATTAGAGCTCTCCTTCAAGGATTGGAGGTTCAAGCTCTATTGGATGGAGGCAGCTCTGATAGTTTCCTCCAGCCTCGAATAGCCAAATTCTTGAACATTCCAGTGCAGCCTGCCCCTGGTGTGAGGGTGATAGTGGAAAATTTTGGCATCATGGATGTTGAAGGTTATATCCCTTCTCTGGAGGTCACAATGAGTGAGTGCAAAGTCACTATTCCACACGTCTTTGTGCTGCATGTGGCTGGAGGTGACTTGGTGATTGGTTCTCCTTGGCTCAAACAACTGAAAACGCACATTGTGGACTATGATGCTGCTTTTCTTTGATTTCTGCATAATGGTGAGTTTGTGACGGTGCATGGTGAGAAGAACCCCACCCCGGAGCAAGCTCAATATCACCACATTCGACGTCTTCTCAACACTGATGTAATTGAGGAAGCCTTCACAGTGGAAGTTCAGCAACCTGCACAAAATACAGCCACTCTCCTGCCATTTTCTCCTACCATGGGGCCTGCTTTTGCTGAACTCCTCGAGAAGTATCAAATAGTGTTTCAGCAACCTACAGGGCTTCCCCCACAAAGATTGCATGATCACTCTATTCCCTTGGTAGAGGGGGAAGCACCAATTCGAGTTAGACCGTACCGATACCCTCACCACCATAAGACTCAAATTGAGTGCATGATTCAAGAGATGCTTAAGGATGGCATCATTCAGCCTAGCCGTAGCCCTTTTTCATCACCAATCCTTTTGGTAAAAAGAAAGGATGGATCTTAGAGATTCTGTACTGACTATCGTGCTTTGAATAATATTACAGTCAAGGATCGCTTTCCCATTCCCACAGTGGATGAACTTTTGGATGAGTTATTTGGAGCAAAAATTTTTTCAAAGTTGGATCTCAGATCAGGTTATCACAAGATTTTGGTAAAGCCGGAGGATAGATACAAGACCGCATTCCGCACACACCAAGGACATTACGAATGGCTAGTAATGCCATTTGGATTAACAAATGCACCAGCCACCTTCCAACATCTTATGAATGATATCTTTCAGCCATTCTTGAGAAAGTTTTTCCTTGTCTTCTTCGATGACATATTGATCTACAGCCCTTCCACTTCTCAGCATTTAGCACATTTGGAGATCGTGTTACAAACATTACAGAAGGAATCCTTATTTGCCAAGATGTCAAAATGCTTGTTTTCTGTGTCTGAAATTGACTATCTGGGCCACACCATCACGGAGAAAGGTGTGCACATGGAAAAGGATAAAATTCAAGCCGTAATAGCTTGGCCAACACCTGAGAACCTCAAACAACTTCGGGGATTTTTGGGGTTGACAGGTTACTATCGACGCTTCATCAAAGGCTATGCTTCTCTTGCATCTCCTCTCACAGATTTATTAAAGAGAGATGCCTTCCAGTGGAGCTCAGTTGCCGTGCATGTCTTTGAGTCATTGAAGAAGGCAATTACTTCAGAATCAATTTTAGCTCTTCCCAACTTCGATCAACCTTTTATAGTGGAAACTGATGCTTCTAGTACGGGAATTGGAGCGGTTCTTTTGCAAGATAAACACCCCATTACCTTCTTTTCTAAGAAATTATCTACTAACAAACAGCACAAGTCAGCCTATGCCCGGGAATTCTATGCAGTGACTGAAGCGGTAGCCAAGTTCCGCCATTACTTATTGGGGAAGAAATTCATTATACGTACAGATCAGTAGAGCTTAAAGACTCTAGGAGATCAGACCTTGCACACCCCTGACCAGCAAAAGTGGATACACAAGCTCATGGAATATGACTTTGAGATTCAATATAAACTTGGTAAGGAAAACACTGTTGCTGATGCCCTTTCTCGCAGCTTCATGGCTGCTTGGTCTTGCCCAAAACCGGAATGGTTCAATACATTGAAGAGCGAAATAGAGGCTGACAACGTACTGAGGGAGCTTTGGGAGAATTGTGAGAAAGGCTCACCGAAAGACCCCAACTATTCTGTTCAGAATGGGGTGCTATTATGGAGGAAGAGGTTGGTGATTCCGAAAGGGAGTTCATTGATGCAAGCAATTTTGCACGAATACCATGATAGCGTGATTGGAGGTCATTCTGGCATCGCCAATACTGTGGAACGGATTTGTTTTGCTTTTTATTGGCCAAATATGCAACGAGATATAAGAGCTTATGTTCTTTCCTGCTCCACCTGCCAGCGCGCCAAAACAGAGGCTCAACTACCTGCAGGCTTGCTTCAACCTCTCCCAATACCATCACAGGTTTGGGAGGCTGTCTGCATGGATTTCATCACTGCTCTCCCACAGTCTCATGGGTACACAGTCATTATGGTGGTCATTGATAGATTGACAAAATTTGCTCATTTTATACTATTGAAACATGACTTTGATAGCCGCTCCGTGGCAGAGACATTCATCAGGAATGTTGTCAAACTCCATGGCTTTCCTAGATCCATTGTCTCAGACAAGGACCGGGTCTTTATGAGTCATTTTTTGCAGCAATTATTTAAGTCGCAAGGCACTACTTTATCCATGAGCTCAGCATACCATCCACAAACGGACGTGCAAAGTGAGGTCTTGAACAAGACATTGGAGATGTACCTTCATTGCTTCTGTTTCGAAAATCCTAGGTTATGGTTTGATATTCTATCTTGGGCCCAGTATTGGTATAACACTTCTTATCACAGAAGCATCAAAATGTCTCCTTACATGTCTTTATATGGTCGTGCTCCCCTAAATCTCATTAGATATGAGTTCTCTCATGATGATGAACCCTCGTTGCAAGAGTTGCTAACCAAGCGGGACACACTGCTGGAACAACTTAAGGCCAACCTCAATCGTGCCCAACAATATATGAAGACGTTTGCTGATAAAAATCGTCGAGATGTTGGATTTCAAGAGAATGATATGGTACTGGTTCGTTTACAACCCTACCGCCAACACTCAGTGGCTTTGAGAAAAAATCAAAAGTTAGGTTTAAGATACTTTGGCCCATTTCGCATTGTCAATAAACTTAGCTCGGTGGCATATAGACTGGAACTTCCTTCAGAGGCCAAGATTCATAATGTGTTTCACATTTCAGTGTTAAAAAGATTCCGCAGGGATAACACTGATCAGTACTTGCCATTGCCTCTACAAACTAGTGCCAAAGGTCCTATACTTGAGCCTTCTCGAGTTATAGGAGTTTGCACGATTCTCAAACATGGTAAACCAGAAGACCAGGTCCATTTGCAGTGGGAAATTGGAGACACTGCACAGACATCTTGGAAACCAGTTGCAAACATGATTAGACTATACCCTACTCTCAACCTTGAGGACAAGGTTGGTCTAAATGGAGAGGGTAATGTAAGAAAGAGAATAACAGAATTGGGTGAGAGTGAGCACTCTAATGCAAACCATGCTGCCAAGGGGAAGTTAGTTACAGAGCAGAGACACGTGGCTGCTGACCCACCTTCTGCAGAAGTGCGTAGAAGCATGAGAGGACGCATCATAAATACCAAATAGAAGGATTATGCAAGATAGTTAGAGCCTGGTATGGTGCTATTCTATCTTCTGTTCCTCCCTATTCTGGTTACATAATACTCATTGTTCTGTTCTAATCAATTCTTCTTCTCACCCAGGTTCTCACGCAAGATCAGAAATTGCTGCGTCCCTTTTCCTGGCTTCACTTAATTCTTCTTAGTCCCAATCACTGTTCATTGTTCTTTTTTTCTTGTCTTCAAGTAATACTTTCAATTCATATAGCTACAAACTCCTTGTAATTACATTCTGATTCATCAATACAACATTACTTTTTCCTTTGCGTTACTAAGTACCTTCCAGAATGCTAGGGGGCAGCAACTTTTGTGATTTGTAGCCATCAAATAGCCATCAATGATGGTTTTAATGGTGTGAGATTGGTGTGAGATTTCATCCAATGGCTCACTTTTCTTTACTGGTTACATGCTGGCCAGAATTTAACAAAATTGCTGGCCCCTAGATTTTTTCATTAAAAAATATAAAATAAAATAATTTTAAACTGATTTTTTATTATTTATTAACAAAAAGTTTTATTTACTTATTTAAATTAATATTGGGTAATGCTAAACTATTATTATGTGAAGAGCTAATTACTCACTTAACATATATGCACAGCAATTTGGATATGAATTAGAGAAGAAAATATTTGCAATGGGGAAACATGTTAGTAATCTTCTCACTCAAATTTATTTTTTAATCAGTTGCTATAATTATTGCGTTAGCAAGGATGGCACGCACTTTGTTGAGATAATTCCATAAAATAAATAGGCTTGGATTTACTTCTTTTTATTTTTTGGGAGTATACAACTACACATAAAACAAAATTTAAAATATAATAGAATAATTACAGGTTAATACACAAAAGCACAATACACAATTGGTTCGAGGCTAAATTAATAGCCAATTTGCTTCCTAGGGACAATAGGTTCCAACCAAATTGTTCACGAGCTGAAGACAAATAGAGAGTGAACATAAACCTTCACCAGAAGAAGGATTTATTTTCTTCCATATTTTTTTAAAATATGCAAATTTTTATTCTAATGAATTTTATTATTAAAATATCCAATTAATCCCACCTGGCAAATTTACCACTTAGTTATTTTTATTTTTTCGTTGTGTTTGTTTATAAGTATGAAACACTAAAATAAAGATACAGAAATATAAAATTATATTTGACAAATGAGATATAAATATAAATATTGTATTTGAAATATTGAATTAATATATTTTATATTTCTTTTAATAAAAAAATCTAAAGACACAACTGTAAAAAAAACACAATTTATTTTTTGTTATTTTTATTATTTTTTTATAATTATATTTTTTATTTTTATTAAAAAAAGATAAATTAAAATTTTTATAATTTATTTTATTTTATATTTAATTTATTATTAAATAAAATACTAAAACACTAATTTTATATTTTTGTCATTTGTGTTATCTTCTAAGCGTCTTATCTTATTCTATAATAATAATAATTTCTTACATGACCAATAGTTTGGTTACATCGTCATCTCCACGAAGCAAGCTCTTAGTTGCATTCAATTTGATTTATCATTCTTTTTTTTAATATTTTTCTTTTTTTTCGACTACGCACCGTTGGATGAATACCTTCAGTGTAGTGTTTTTGGGAAATCCCCACCTTTTATTATGTTATCCTGTTTTTGGACATCTTTGTATTCTATTTTTTAATAATTAATGAAATATAACATATTATCTTTAGAAAAAAAAAAAACCAGTTTGGTTAATATAGTCAACGCCTATAGAAAAAATGCAAAATATAATGAGTTATATAGTTTCATGTTTATTTTTATTCATATCTCATTTAAACAGTTTTTCATATTTATTCTTGTTTAATTGTTTACAACCTTAAATAGTTTCATGTTATTTTTATTATTACCTATTTAATTACGCCATAATAAGGCATGAAAAACGCAAGAAAAGAGGGATAATTTAAAATAATGACAATAATATAGTCACGAGACACTACAAAACAAACCAAAGACACTCTTTTCTTTTCCTTTCTGAGTTATGTGTTTATCTCTGCCAACCCTTTCAGACTCTTTTTCATTCATTCACTCACTCCCTCACTCTGTACCTTCTATATTTTCCTTTTATATAAATCAGAGCCTTTAAGCAAATCCAATCTTCAACCAAATTCTCACACTTTTTGTCTTCTCTTTTTTTTTTTCTTTCCTTAATACAAAAAATGGTTGCTACCCTTTCACTCAGGTATTGTTATGGTATAATCTTTGGTTGCACCCTTGCCCTTAACTTCTTATACATTCCCGTTTCTGCCCTCAACATTGGAGCTCAAAACACTGGAGTTGCAGTCTCCGTGGTAAGTTTTCTTAATTAATTTTCATGTAAGTCCATTTCCAATACACATTAATTTACTATATTACCATTAAAGAAGAACAATATTTCCCCAATTAACCTCCTAAGTATTGTTTTATTTCATTCATGTGTAGAGCAAAGAGTGTAGTAGGCAATGTGAGTCAAGCTTTTGTTCAGGTACTTTTCCAATTCAATTTCTTTTATATAATTTATATTCATTTATTTAAAGATTGGAACGTTATTAAAGATTAAATGAATGAGAAATGCTTCGTTGCCAACAAATATTATCATTTTTGTACAATATTTTTTTAGTAATAATTTGCACTCATATTTATCGACATTTGCATATAAAAAGCATATAATTTGCACTTATATTTACTAAAGTTTTGCGCACATGAATCAATACAGTTTGTACTTATATTTTTTCAGAATTTATACACATAAATTAGTAAAATTTATTTATTAAAGATAATTTAGTATTTGTACTGATTAAATTATGATTAAAATACTAAAAATTGCTAACACTCAAGAATTTCTCTTAAATGAATATGAATATTATATGTGATATTTGAAATTTGATGGCAGTGCCACCATTGTTGAGGTATGGAAAGTACTGTGGACTATTATACAGTGGATGCCCTGGGGAGAGACCTTGTGATGGACTTGATGCTTGTTGCATGAAGCATGATCAATGTGTTCAATTCAAAAACAGTGAGTTTGCTATTCACATATACATACATAACTTCTTAATAGTGTCTTATTAGTTGCACTATGGATTGGTTTTTCTACTAGATTTAATTGAATTGCTAGTTCCAATGTTAGATTTGGATCTGACACCGTATGTGGGAGTTATCAAATCCCAAATTTAAAACAACAAAATTAAAGAAAAAGAAAAAGACCACTAGATATTCATGTTCTTTTATTATTAATTTTTTTTCTAAAGGGTATTTCCGGATACTAATTTGTCTTTATTAACCTTATAAAGCCAAGGCTGCGTTTAGATTAATGGAGTTTGCGTTTTTATTTTTTATTTTTATTTTTAATGTTCTCTGTCTTTTAGATTTTATAAAAAGAAAAAGATGAAAATTGGAGGTGAAACCAGAAAACAAAATTCTAATGTTTTTAATATTTTTATTTTTTTTTATTTTAAAAATAAAAAATACTAAAAATAAAAATACAAATCAATCGCCCTCTAAACTTTTCTATTTTTTCTTGCTCTAAAATCAACTTTTAAGAGAAAACATTGAGTAAAGCTATTTGAGTGATTGCCCAGCAAATTGGATGTTAAAAGTGATTAGTGCTTGGAGTGGTTAAGTCACTTTTTAAGTATCCAAGGAGGCCTTTAAGATGAGTCGGTTGAAAAAATGATTAGTTCAAGTTAAATGTTTGAAATTTCAGTAAGGGCAAATCATCCATTGTATTCACCATACTCAAATTAATTGGTTATTTCATTTTTTAGGTTTATTAAAAGGAATTAATTTATCAAGACAAATTTATTAGATTGTGAATTTGTAATTTGCAAATTTATAGGAACTTTTTATTGGAAATAGCAATGGATTCAAAGAGGTTGTATCAATATGATTGTTGCAAAATTATAGCAAGAAATAGAACTAATGTCACTCAAGGCTGCAATTGCAAACCAATAGGTTTATTTTTTTATATATATAATATAGAGATTTTTTTGAAAATTTTAAAGACAAAAGTATACTTGATCCTTTATTTTTTAAAATATTAATAGGTTGGAGGTGGTAATAATTAATGGAGATATATGTGGTTATTAAGAAGCAAAAACAAATATGTATTTGCAATGTTGGAGAAATGGATGCTCTCAATTTTTTTTAACAATTGAGGGAGTAAAGTGTGATCTCTCACCATTAATTTTTCGATGTTGATGGTGTTTTAATTAATTAATTAAGTACAAACCAAAGTTAAAACAGAAATTTGAATGGAATCCATTTTGGTTTATTCTTGAATTGAAAAAAGAAATAGAGATGGTAGTTGGCTGATTGATGTTCTTTACTTAATTGCTTTCGGCCATTATATATTAATGGATCTTCTTGTCTTCTATTTGTCATGAGTTTATCCACATAAAACAGAAACTAATGCACCCTCTAATTACTTCATTTTGAAGATTGTAGAAAACCTCCCTACCTAAGTTATTGGGTTGATTATGACCCTTCTTCTGTTTCTTTAACTTCACTCAAATAATATGCATTACAGCCTTACAGGACATGTTATTTTGTTTATCTATTTACTTTCATGACAAAATTAAAAAGCCATTAATTGTTTGTCTCCGGTTCTGTTTTTGTCTTAAAAAGGTCCTTTATACAATGTGTCCAAATTTCTTTTATATTAAAAATCAATTTTGATAGTATGTGAATATAATAAAAGCTTTCTTTTGCAATAATTATATAAAGGTTGAAGCACGTACTGCTGTTCAATAAATTAATTAATTTTACACTATAATGTATCAAAATTAATCCTTTTGTGATCAATGGTGATGCTATGCAGATGACTACCTAAGCCAAGAGTGCAGTCAAACATTCATAGACTGCATGAACAAGTTTAAGGACACAAATGCGCCAACATTCAAAGGAAACACATGCCAAGTTGATGATGTTATTGAAGTTATTCATGTTGTCATGGAAGCTGCTTTGTTGGCTGGAAGAGTTTTTCACAAGCCCTAGGTAGCAACTAGCAAGTAAAGTTACATGCATTTCAAGTCTCAAGAAACAAGAGACATTCTCTGGTTTCTCTTATTGTTTTTGGTTATATTTACAAAATTAATCAAACAACAGTGTTTAATATAGTCATTGGTTTCGTTTGAAGTATGTTTGATCACTTCTGTGATCTCCTAACTATCACGAATTATGTAAACTGCACACTCTAAACAAACATTTCCATTGGTCCTTCGTTCCCAATGTGTTGTATGATAAGACCTTCAAATTCTGAATTCACAACATTCATCTGTGTTAGCTAATTCCATCTTCAAAGTGAGAATAAAAATATAAAAGCTTGATTCCTTCATAAATCATCAGTCATAATAAAAGAAAAGTTATTAATCCTAAGACATCTATATCTGACTTATTAACACGTAATATGATTTTATCAAACATGTTAGAAAACAGCAGGTCATAGCTTTTTATCGGTTTAATTTTTTACTTAACAAAAAATGTATTCTCTTTAGTGCATACTGCAAGGCAATATTATATGCTTGATGAAAAATGATTGAAATTACCTTAAATCCTGAACTCTACACAGTCAAAATTTCTATGATAAATTGAGGCATGATTCGCACTGAGTAGTGGATAGAAAGAAGTCTAAAAAAAATCTGATGAAAATTGCTTTTGCACATAATAAGAACAACAAATATATCTGCCTCATCAGAATTACCATTCAACGCGAAGCAGAATAACAGGAACTTTAAGAAAGCATAAGGTAATTAATTACATACAACTAGGTTGAATGAATCTTCATCCTCTGTTTCTGTTTCCAAGCTCATGAAACTAGTTTCTTCCTACCAAATTCTGCGCTTTCTTTTGGCTTCATGGGTGGCAACTTTGATAACACCCAACTAGGAGAATCATTAAGCCAGAGCACTTCACCAGTTTCTTTGTGCTTAAAGTCAGGAGCTTTTGGATTCCTCTGATGATTAAAATAGAAAAAGAAAAACTCGATCAACAATATCTAGTTAAGCCTGGTAAAGAACCTGTGGAAGTAGACTATACTTACCTTATCTATTCTGTTATCCCACCATTTAGTAGGGTTATTGACCAAATCATTCCAGGGCTCATCACCTAAACCAAGGACACAGGTTCAATCAAACATACGTTTATAAAACAAACAAAATGGAAATGAGGAGGAATCTCAAGTTGGCGAACCCAAAAAGCACAAGAATCACAATTCTAAGTATGTGTATGAAGGTCTTCATATGTAATATACCTTTAAAGTCCTTTGCTTGTTTTGATTTTACAGCTGGAACATCAAATTTCAGTTCTTCAAGTCTAGATAAAACCCACTTTGGAGCGTTGTTAAGCCATAGGGCACCGTTCCCATCCTTGCGTTTGAAGTCAGGGAACCTAGGATTCACCTGCAAAGTAAGCATAATTATAAGTTCTTCCAAATAAATTAGTCAGCAGGGGAAAAACCAAAAGGTATGAGACAGCAATAACTACCTGCCCATCACGTTTGCTGTCACGGTAATCAGTCCACTGCTTTGGGTCATCCAAAAGATCAGTCCAAGGAGCAAGTGAAGAGTCTCTAACTTTCTTTAAATCATCTATAAGCAAATTAGAATGGAAAACTTTTGGAATGTTTCGAATGAACCACTTAGCAATTACCATGAAATAAAAGTTACATATATATATATATATATATACTGCATCAAGACTTACTTGTTGAGTGCTTCAATTCAGGTTTCAAATCAATTGACATGGAATCCAGTTTATCTTGCAGCCATTTGGGAGTTGAACTATTAATAAAGAGTAACTCACCATCCGTTTTTCTTTCAAAAGCTGCCCCCTTTGGATTCTCCTACATTAATTTGCAGCAATATTTAGAAAATAAGTTTGAAGGAAACATCATCATTGCCGATACTAGATGGGCAAAACAAAGATGATGAGTCAAAGAGGAAATTCAATAACCTTTAGATATCGGACATCCCACCATTCAAAAGGGTTAGAAAGGAGATCGTTCCAAGTGTTGTCTATGACATGCTCCTCACTTGCTAATATGATAGAAACAACATATCACTAAAAAGTTCTCAAGGGCATTGTGGTTAAAGCCAAAGCAGCATAACATATATAATGCACAATATTCAGAACCCATAATTCCTACTGTTAGTTTAAAGAATTTAGTCTTATATGGATCAAATTTTTCCCCGGTATTAAACTTTAAGTTCAGCATAAAACTTATTGTTATTCAGAAACTTTGCATTATGTAATGGACAACAATGGCATCCACATCATACCACCAACAGCTAAAACTGTCACAGATTAATACCTTTTTTTTTTCCCCCAAAGATAGGAGTGAGACTTGAACCTGCGACCTCTAGGTGAGTATAGGAAGACTATGCCATTTAAGCTATAGCTCATTGGCAGATTAATACCTTATTTACTACTGAAAAAAAAAAATCTACCGTATACATATACATTGAAAATTGGAAGATATTATCATGAAAGAAAAATGAACTGAAAGTCTAAAACACAGATTAGCAAAAAAAAAAGTTTCTTCATGTCCATTAACTGCAACTTACTATGCATGCATACCATACAACCACAACGACTTATCCCATTAGGTGGGGTCGGCTACATGGATCAAATGACACCATTGCGGCCTATCATGCATGCCATACACAGCATTGTTTATTTGCTAATCTCATTCCCTCATCTTCACATTCTAAGATATTAAGAACAACATGCTAATAAATAGAGAAGAGCATACACCAAACAAACTACCTGTACATTCTTGCTTTGAAGTTGCAGATATTTTCTCCAGTTGAGGATATCCTTGGACAAAGTTGAGGCTTTGTACAACAACCTTAAATGATTAAAGCAAAGATGTGAATCCCAAACCTTACATCTTTTCCCACTGAATAATCAACAAGGAACCACCCTATAAGACGGGCATAAGAGCGAAAGGAAACATGCTAGTCATGTCTGTAGCTAAATAATTTTTTATCTTTACTATAATAAGAGGGGACGATGGTATTGGAAGCCATTGGTTGGATACTTCAAAATTGTGCTGGAACAAACAGTACTGTACAGACTACATAATCAATTCCTTCCAATGTTCTTTTTTATTTCTGTTAACCTCAAATTCATGAGAAATAAAATGGACCTGAAGGAAATAACTTCAATGCCGTATCATTGCAATGCAGCTTCAAATAATTAAATCAAAACTTCTATTTATTCGATTAAGTGATATATATCTAAACACTGAAAAGGAACATATATTTCATTTCTCTCCATATCATTCCACTAACCATGAAATGTCGAAACATAGTCTTAACAAGAAGAAACTACAAATAAAGAAGCAGAATTTTGCTTCACTTAAACTACTAATTTCATTTACATATGAAACCATACCTGAATATTGCTATTACTTTGAATTTGGTTTTCACCTAAACGCGGTGGATCAGCAGTGAGTTGACCAGCCACATATATGAAATCGTCTTCCTTGAGATGGCAAGCCGCAGAATGAGCCAAATCACCCTCAAATATAACTGGAATCCTTGTATCAAGAATCAAAAGAGAAAAAAAAATCCATTTAATTCGAAGTAATTAAAAAAATCACATGATTGATCAATTTACTAGCTGGTGATATACCTAAAATTGAGCTAAACATTCATACGAAGCTACTAAACGCAAAGTTGTTAGTAACTGTCATAACAGTAACTGTACTAATTCATAGCTTAACTTTGTAACTAACTACAACACTTTCTTTACGTGAAGTATGATTAGAGTAGTTAAACAGCTTCATTTAATTTCTCTGCAAATAAACAGAAAGTAAAAGTGCGTAGCATACCAAAGGAAAGGAGAAGAGTGTGACTCTTGGCGAGTGATAACGGTGGCGGCGTAGGTTCTGCCGTCGGGAAAGGTTTGGAACTGAACCGGCATCCGAACCTGACCGATTAGGTTCACGGCATTCGCTACCTTCGGCTGGAACGGGATCTCCTTCGGCCTTGGAATCTCAGCGGTGTCAGTAGGCGGCGGAGGGATGGATTTGGATCGCCGACGAGTAGTGGAGGAGGAGGAGTATGATCGAAGGATCAGAGCCGTTGAATCCGCGGGCGCAGCGAACAATCGCAACGCTCGCCGCAGAGAATTCATTTCGGAGCTAAGAATGTGAAAGAAAAAGAGTGTCTAAAGCTAAAACCCTCTCTGAGTCTGCAATTTTCCTCTGCCCTATTTTTTTTTGGGTCTAAACCCCTTTTCCTTCGTAAGAAAGCTCAGATTAACTTTGGACAGGTCTGGGCCGGATTTTTTGTGGTAAGTATTTATTTATTAGAGAAGATAAAAAATAACTAATATGTGTGGGTCTGAGTTCTTCGGTTTATTTATATGCTTAAATAAGTATAAGGTTTGAATTTTATCTTATGTAATAACAGATCTTTAAATAGAACTCAAGTTGTTATGTTGTTTATCGGATAATTTTATTACTTATATTGAATTTTTAATTTGTATGTTCATTAAATTATATAATAATATTGTATATTTATAAAAATTCACAGATATGGTCGGATACCATGGATGTCAGATAAGATTAGGATTGAATTATTCTAAACTCGCGAGTAAAATAGAATTAAATTTTAATAATAAATTTAATTTGATAAGATTAAATTCAAATTCCACTCCATCCTATTCATTATCATTTTTAATAATAGATTTGTACTTAAAAAAAGAGATAATTAGGAAAACAATAATAGTATTAATACATCAAGCATATTAATGTATTATTTTCAAATCTTAAATCGTATATTTTCCACTAATTTTTAATTAAATAAATATAGGCGTGTATACGAAATTTTAAGGGGTAAAAAACCCAAATATACCAAGGAGAGCTCAAAATTACCAAAATCAGCCAAACCAGAAATCCATACCTGAATCAACCAGGACGAATTATTATATAATTCGAATCAATAAGATTCGAATTATACTCTCAAGTAATTCGAATTTATATAATTCGAATTATCTCCATGCAACAAATGAACGTAATTCGAATCAATATGATTCGAATTATAGATATCCAAAAAATCATGTAATTCGAATCAATACGTTTCGAATTAAAATAACCTATTTCGAATTTAGTTAACTCGAATTACTAGGAGAAGTTCACTTTAGAGAGGTTCGAATCTAGTTGATTCGAATTAGGGTTAAAACGGATTTCCATGGTAATTCGAATCAAGTTGATTCGAATTACAACTGTTTCGGCTATAAAAGGAGTTCGAACCAAGTTCATTCGAATCAGTTTCTCTTTCTCTAACCCCACCAAATCCCAGAGAAAACGACCAACCTTTCGTACGAGTAAGAGCAGAGCGCCTTTTTTTGTTGATGGGGGACGATCCGGGAAGGCTTTATCGTTTGGATGGAGTTGCTCATATCGCCGGTGTGATCAACGACGAGGTTAGTGGTTTATGAAAGCGTTTTATGATAACGGTATTTGTTAATGGTTTTTGATAATGGTTTATGTTACTGTTAGTGGTTTAGGATAGTGGTGCAGGCTAGTGGTTTATTGTTAATGGTTTTTTATAGCGGTTTATTTTAGTGTTAGCGGTTTAAGCAAGCGGTTTAGGCCAGTGGTTATTGTTAGTGGTATTTGAAATTGGTTTTTGTAAGCGGTTTGTGCTAATTGTTTTGGATAGTGGTTTTAGTGATGGTTAGCGGTTTAGGGGGGTGGTTTGAGTTGGTGGTGTATGGTAGTGGGTTTTGTTAATGGTTTTTTATAGCGGTTTATTTTAGTGTTAGCGGTTTAACTAAGCGGTTTAGCGGTTTAGCGGTTAACGGTAGTGGTTTATGATAAATGTGATCATGCATCTGTTTTTGTTAATGGTATTTGCACTAGGTTTGAGTGAGCGGTTTGTGTATAAAATGTTGGTCGTTTGTTTCATATATCTTTTACACATCACGATTTATTTTCTGGTTCCTTATGAAACATATTGTATATGTTAGTGGGTTGTGCATCTGTTCTAATTATGCGGTTTATGTACTGGCCAGCCTCGTCGTTGCATATCCAGCGTTAGGCGGCAGCAGGGGATGCGTCTTGATGAGAGGTACGTTCCGTACCTGCAGATGGCCGGATTGTACCATCTTGCGAGACTGAATGACAGATGGTTCCGACTAGACGAGCCCCTAGTCAGCGCATTCGTCGAGAGGTGGCGGCCTGAGACGCACACCTTCCACATGCCGTTCGGAGAGTGCACCATCACGCTTCAGGACGTCGCATACCAGCTGGGGTTGCCAGTGGACGGAAATTACGTTAGTGGTTGCCTGATAGACTTCCACCTTTACATTGAGGGTGGGAGACCTGCTTGGCAGTGGTTCCATGAGTTGCTCGGTGTTTTACCTCCCGAGAACCAGGTGCAGAAATTCGCAGTCAACTGCACCTGGTTTCAGGAGACATTTGCAGAGTGTCCAGACGGGGCTGATGAGGAGACAGTTAGGCGCTTTGTCCGGGCCTATATCATGATGTTATTGGGTACGCAGCTCTTTGCCGACAAGTCCGGCAATCGTATACACATCAGATGGCTACCTTATGTTGCTCGGCTTGAGGAGATGGGTCGCTACAGTTGGGGGTCGGCGGCACTTGCATGGTTGTACAGGTGCATGTGCTGAGTCGCCAACAGACATGTGGTGAAGTTAGCTGGCCCTTTACAGTTACTACAGTCTTGGATATTCTGGAGGTTTCCCACTCTTAGACCATCTGGGTATGATGAGATTAGCTGGCCCCTTGCCTCGAGGTACCGTTATTATTTTGTATTATATATTCTTCTCGTATTTATTTTCGATTATGAAACCAATTTTAATGTTTCTCGTACGCAGATGGTCTGGTTACAATCCTGAGATTAGCAACAAGGGACCTCGGGTACAGATGGCTCGCCTGAAGATCGACTTGTTACAGCCTCGGCAGGTAAGTACGCAGAACATATGTGTATTTCAAGTCATTGTTTCAGTTTATATTGTCCAACCCTTTTAATTTTTATTTTTCCAGTTCATATGGATGCCCTATAGCGCACTAGACGTCATCCAGGTTGTACATCCAGAGGTCTTGGAGCCTCGGCATACGATGTTATGGCGGTGCAGGACGTCCCTGATTTACTTTGCGGTTGTGGAGTGGCATCAGGTTGATAGAGTTTTACCTCAGTTTGGCGGCGTTCAGCCCATACCGTCTCCCGCCTTGAACATCGACTTCTTGATGTCGAAGGATGGGAGAGGAGGTGACCGTTGGTTCCCGGCACAGTACGCTGACTGGCATGTTCACTGGCAGGAGCGTGCGGAGCACATTCTACAGTTTGACATCGTCCCCGACCCCGGTCCGTCACACGATTTCTTGACATGGTGGTATCAGCACGGAAAGAGGTTTTTGTCGCCGGAGATGTTATTGGTGGATCCTTATCAGTGAACTTCACGCCGGATCGAGTTTTTCTCTTAATCGACCCTCTATAATGTACCAACACTAGGAAACTCTCCTCACTAGCCATCTCCCCACTTTGTTCACAGCATCATGAGTTCACAGCATATATATATAGCCCTGGTTCGTGCTATATATATATAATTCGAAACAATTTGTTTCGAATTATCACAACCTAACCTAGTAATTCGAACTAACTAAACTCGAATTCCTTACTTATAATTCGAAACAATTTGTTTCGAATTATGTTGAAACACAAGCTAACCTAGTAATTCGAATTAATTAGACTCGAATTCTTTATATATATTTCGAGACAAATTGTTTCGAATTACCTTATGTTGTTACCTTCATAGTAATTCGAATCATATTGATTCGAATTACTTTAACTCGTTGCATGCACATAATTCGAATGAAATCAATTCGAATTACTTGAGAGCATAATTCGAATCTTATTGATTCGAATTACATAATAATTGGTCCTGGTGGATACAGGTGAAGATTTTTGATTTGGCGGATTTAGGTAATTTCGAAGTCTCCTTGGTTTATTTGGGTTTTTTGCCCAAATTTTAATATAGATTTAGTAATTTTAGTTTTTTAACAATTGTTGTTTAGTTAGAATATCTATTTTATAATATGTATTTACAATAGTTAGAATTTGATTTGTGAATTTGTTACGATTTTTTTTATTAAAGATAGAGAGATTTAAATTCGCGATTTTTTGAATGAGTATAGAAAGACTATGCCATTTGAGTTATAATTCTGAAAACTTTTTTTTGTAACCATGAACCGTTACAAAAAATGAATCGATTAAATGCGAAAACCGCAAATTTCGAAAACCGCTATTGAATTGTCGAATCGGCCAGGAATCGGTCGGTCGAACCCAACCGTGATTCGGCCGGTTTTTTGAATTGGGAAGCAAACGGCGCCATTTCATTGATTATGAATCAATGAACGCTAACTCCTCCACTACTCGTCTACTCCATTAGTCCAGTCTCCATAGCCCTAGCCTCCAGAACCAAAACGCGCTAGCCTCTCTCTGTCTCTCACACTCAGTCCACAGCTCCTGATCCTCCCTTACTTCCGTCCAGCCACCGCCTGCTCCCTCACTTCCCCTCCATCGCGCAGCAGCCGTTGCAACCTTCCTTCCTCTCCATCTCGCAGCCACCGTGCGAACGTGGAAGCCTCAGTCGCGCAGCCACTGCCTGTTCGAAGGCCGTTCGAAGCCCATTCGAAGGTGAAACTTGTCGTGGTGTCTCCCTCTTGCGTGCTCTGTTCAAGGTTTCTAGCTTCTAGGTAATTTTTTTTAACTATAATTGAATAATTTGTTGTTAGTGTGAAGTTCTGTGAATTGTGAACCATGAACTGTGAGCTATGTCTATGATTTAGATTTTTTATTTTTCTGTGAACTGTGAACTTTGTTGAATGATTGTTGAATAATTATTGTTAGTTAAGTTGTGAATTTTGTTGTTGTAACTTGTTACTAGGTTGAATTATTATCGAATAATTTTGACTTATGAGATTATTGGGTTGGAGTGATTTGCTGTGAGTTCTTGTGAACCTGTGATTTTGTACTTGTTAATTCATTAAATAGTTGTTGTGATTCTTGCAATTGAGATTATTGAGTTGTTTTGCTCTTCTCAAATTGTTAATTTGCTAACTTGTTGTTGTTATTGTGATTCTTCATTCTTGAGATTGAAATTATCTTTGTTTTTTGTTATTGGGTTGCTGGATTTTCTATTTGGATTTTGTACTTGTTGGTTCGTTAAATTATTGTGATTCTTGAAAGTTGAAATTGAGATTATTGGGTTGCTTTGTTCTTATCAAATTGTTAATTTGCTAAATTACTGGTGTTATTATGATTCTTGAGATTGAGATTGTCTTTATTTTTTGTTATTGGGTTGCTGAATTTTCTATTCGGATTTTTTGTAATAATAATTGTTGAAACATTGATTAATTGTTGGTTCTAAACCTTGTTGTTGATTGCTTGAAGCATGATTAATTTTTGAAGCATTGATTGATTAATTGATTAGGATAGGGTTGTGTTGTGTCGTTCCAAGATGAATATGATTGTTTTGCACTTTTGCTTTGCGATGCTTGCCAGTTGTTATTTGATCTCATCGCATTTCAGCATTTGATCAATGAAATATTTTGCAAACATTCAGTTTTTGGTTTGTATTTCTATATATTGACTTGGATTTATACCTTACTAAAAGTTGTCCAACGGAATAAGTCAAGCTGATCTCATGAAAATTCCAAATGACTAATAAGATTGAATGACAAACTTGGATCAATTGGATGTTGGCATTTTATGTTTGGTTGATTGTTTTTGTTATTTGATTTTTGAGTTTGTATTTGAATGAGATCATAACATTATAGTTTATGTAGTACTTTTAATTTGCATGATATTTTAAAGTTTATGTTAGAATATAATTATGTTTTAATATGTTTATTTATATTTTATTTATTATTTTATTATAAAACGGTTTTTTCGGTTTAACCACGGTCGAAACGGTTGAACCTATAAATCAATGAATTAATAACTAAAGCGGTTCAATGACCGGTTCGGTTTTCAAAACCTTATAACTCATTGGCTTGTTATGATTTTATTTTAGTTTATTGAATTTTAAATTTTTAATTGAAGATTTAGTTGAAACTTGATTAGAGAATTTTATAAAAGATTCTTCAGAACTTTTTTTTTCCCAAAGATAGAATATAATATTATTAATTGGAAGATTAAGCAACAAATAGAATTGGTCCAACTTTGGACAGCACAATAAAAAAAACAAAACAGGGTACTCCCACTTAACTTACTTTAAAACAACCGAGACTAAGGTACTCCCACTTAACTTACTTTACTAAGGTACTCCCACTTAACTTACTTTAAAACAACCGAGACTAAGAACTCAATATAGTTACTTTGATTGGTTGTTGGTTGGATTTGTTTGGGCCTAGGGCCGTGGTTGGAATGAGATGAATCGATGGTTGATTTCGGTTTTGTGTTTCTGGTTTGGAATAAAATATGAAAGGCTATTTTGGTTCCGCATAGATAAACCGTTTTGAAAGGCTTTTGAATTTTTGAGAATTGAACGGTTCTTCTTTCAGAAAAGATTTTCAGACTTTACTTTTATTGTAAACCGTTGTTTTTGAAAAGGAGGCATAAGACGGTTATTAATCACTAGTACGATTTATCTTCACATATCCTATTACAGTAATTCCCAAAAACCCTCTACTGAGAACCCTTTCGAGGATGATGTTCTCACCCCCCTACATTTTTCCCCTTTCAGGATATGTGCGCAGAAGTTACGAAGAGTTTATTTAGTTGTTGCTCTGATACTCTGTATTGTTTTAGTTATGGTTTAATGAACCCTCGCCTTTATCTTGATATATCCTGTAAGAGAGATAGGAATTGTATTGGTTAATGCTTGTAATATTATATATGTATACGTATATATATGGATGTACCCTTTATGAGTTTTTGTAAGTTGTATGGTATCTATGGATGTATGTTATCAAACGAAAGTATTTTTGGGAGCGGTATTGCGGTTTAAAGTTTTAAACAGGCTCATATTTTAGTATTAAATAATATAAAAGTCGTCGTAATGTCCGAGCTATCAGAGTCGCGCAGCCGGAAGCGTGAGCTTTGGTAGTTAGGGTGTTACATTATGGTATCAGAGCAGTCCTTCCTGTAGAGCTTGAGGAATGGACCGACTATGCTTCAGTTGCATACTCTGAGCATTTGTCATGTATTAGGTCTTGTCGAATGACGAGAATTAGAGCTTTATGCACATGACGGTCTATTGATTAACGCTGTTAGTCTTGCATTGCAAAATTCTTGGTAATAAGTTTGGCCGGCTTAATACTAGTGAATTATGTATATGAAAGCACTGATGGGTTATCATAGATGATATACGAGTTTTGAGTAAATTGAATTGCGGGTTTTGGGAACGCTGGAAACTATTTCTCAAGGCTATTCAGTTGTGTGTCTTGAATTCTGTTCGAGTCGACCTGTTCTTTCATATCCTAACTTGAAGTTCTTGTTTGCTAGTCCTTTTGAAAAGTAGTTTGATTTTTCAACTCTATTCCTCTATCCATATGCATTCTTGTTTGTTCTTAAATGCGTACGCTCGGTTGGAATCCTTGTTGTATCTAACTGTCTCTGTTTGAGTTCTTTCTGATTCAAATAATCTTTGATATAGCTTTGAACTTGTCTTAATGCGCTGTACCTTTTTAACTCCGGATTCCAAGTTCATTCTTAGAGAACTTGTTGATTCAGTTTTCCTCTTATTTGACAGTGATTACAGCTAATTTTGAGATTTTTATAAAAAATTGTTGTTGACTAGATATACGCTTATCTATATGTGGAACTTTGAAGATTTCTTATACAGTTTAACAACTATTTATTTCTAATACATCACCTGTACTTTTACTGGTTTGCGGAACTGCATTTACTTCAAATACAATTTGACTTTCTAGTAATTTTACTATAGTTCCAATGCACATCTTCATTTGATTATGTATTTGGGGTATTTTTCAAAATTCTGGAAAGAAAGGGGATTTCTCGCTTTTATCCCGGTTGAGTTTCATTTGATAAACCTTACTTAATTTATTTTGATTTGAGCCTGATTTAGCATACTACATGGTTTATGCCATTGTTGTTCTTTTGAAAATATTGGACTCATAGCTTTCTTCTTATGAACAGACTCGTTCCTTCTTAAGCTTTTCACCTCTATGAATGTCATACGCGACCCTGTTCTTAACTAATCTTTTACATCTTGTGAACATTACCATTGATCTTGGTTTGTCCTCTCTTGTGAATCTCATCCTTACATGAGTCAGTTTGATTCGTTTCAAGTTAGTGCATTGTTTATTCTCTCATTATATCCACAAGAGTTTTTAGTCAAAAATTTATCCTTGAGAAATTACAAATGATTGAGTTATCGTTTTCTATGACTTTTGTATTCTTTTGGATCAATTTAAGACTTGTTTGATGTTTCATGTCTAGTGGATCTTGTTTGAACTACTTTAATTTAAGATCCTTTCTTGTATGGCTTGACTCCTTTTAAGTACATTCTAATCTCCTTGAATATCCTTCTGAGATGGTGATTTCAAGAACACTTTGGAGTCTTGTCTTGAATTTTTCTAAAGAAGTTTTGAATTCTCTTTGAAGGAATACTAAACGGAATTTATTTTCTGTTGCCTGGTTATGATTGAAATCATTGTTCAAATTTTGGCAAAGTTGTTTTAAAGTTGGCATGCGCTATTTTAAATAAAGTTTTGAAGAACTTCCTTGTCTAGTGGAAATCTGTTCAATTGTAATGCACCACTTGTTTCCTTTACCAATTTATAAGTAAACTTTTACCTCGGATTTTCTCTTCCAAGTAGAGTTTAACTTTCTCTTTCGTACTTGCTATAAATGTTATACACGCTTGTTTGAATATGAAATTTTGAGAATTTTGAACAAGTATTTGATTACTTCTGAGTTTCTATGAACTGCTTTTGGTTAGGTTGTGCACTTAACTATCCTTCTAAAATATTTGAGGAAATATTTTAGCACTTGGCCAAACTTGTGTGCATTTTGTTTTTTTTTAAAAAAAAAAACTCTACATGATCTACTTCAACATGAAATTGTATTGAAGTAAAGCCACATTTATGCTTTTGCTACTCTCTTGAAGAATGTTTGTTGCTCAACTTTTCTTCTAGACTGCAAAGTGGTTTTCTTTGCAAGTTTTCAATTCTTTTATGAACAATGTATTTGGAAGTATTTTTAATCATGCTCTTAAGTTCTGTGAGTTTTGTCTTGGGTTTGAGATATTCTTTTCTGTAAACCTCATACTTCTTCGACTCAGCTTGAATTTGTTCAAACTAATGCATTGATTGTCTCCTTGTTGATCCTATTGAATTTCTTTGATCCAAGGGTTATCTTTGAAGTTGTCAATTGAATTGTGTTTAGCAAACTTCATTGCTTGAGCATCCTTGTTTATCTAGAATTGGATATATTCTTTCAAATCTATGAGTATTGTCTTTGACATTTGTCTCTCCTTTCTAAGATCTCGTATCCTTCTGAGTAAACTCGAGAATTGTTTTGATATCACGTGCGATATGTATATGTAGTAACGCGATGCGTTAGTTCTTTAAGACGTGATGTGTGCATACGAAAGTTGAGGCGGTAGGTGTGCAACGTTAAGAGTTGTGGGTGTTTTGTTCCTTGCGAACGGGTTTGTGGTCATTAGGCTTATGATCGGTTATGGGGATTGTAAAGTGCTTGATGGAGTTGGAAGGTTGAAACTTTGAGGTTAATATGAGATTAGTGTGTGGATGTTAAGCACGTCATTTTAGCCCCATCCTGTTTTATAGCCTTTGATGCTTTGCCCTACTATCACATGATTGACCCATGTTAACTTTTGCTTTGAGCCTACCTTGTAACGTTTGCCTTGCAATCACACTCCTATCTTTGCACCCTTATGCATATGACAATCAAAGTATTTGAAAATCGTATATCTGTTTATATGATGAGATATTTTTGCTTCTTCCTTAAATGAGTTCAAGGGTAAACTATTATGAAATTCCTTTCGTTTTGCATCAATTTTCGAGGGCGAAAATTTTTATAAGGTGGGTAGAATGTAAGACCCAAAACCTTTGAAAAAGGGCCATCATTAGCTAATTTCAAATTCAGTGTTTCTGTAGCTTTAATTTCGGAAATTTCTCTATTAAAGAAAATTAAAGCAAGTTTTGATTTATTGAATTTGAAATAAATTGAGATTATTATCCAACTTTACAATTTTTGGATTATTTTCTATATTCAAATTATAAAGTTGGTAGTTGTGAAATAATAAGGATTTCTATATAATTTGGATTAAATAATTAATATTTTAAATATTAATACTACTGTTTTGAGAAAATAAAGGATTTAATTATATTATTTCTAATCATTTGAGTTAGACATTTTATTGAAAATAATTTGTAAAAGTAATGAGCAAATAGTATTTTCTATATACAATTAGTGTTGGATTTAGTTTGGGTTTCAATTACTACATTATTCCCAATTTTATTTGAAATTACCAAACTACCCTTAACCCTAAGTTTCAAAAACATGAAACCCTAATCTCTAACCCTAATAGCCACCGAGCCTTTCCCCCCAAACACCCAGCAGCGGCAGCACACACACACAAAGTTTCCTTTTTCTCTGAAAGAACAAAAAAGAAAGAAGAATGGGGGTAAGGGGAAGGGGCCGCAGAATAAGGGAGAAGGAGAGGAAGACTCGCGCCGGCGTGCTGGTCTCACTGCCGCCATCGCGCCGCCGTCCTGCTCAACGCTGCCGTCCCATCTTGCCACGCCATCGTGCCACACCTTGAGGGATGTCACGCAAGGGAAGAGAGAAGAGAGCGTGCCGACGCGTCCTGCCATCGACCCACGTCTCGCCGTTGCGCCACCGTCCCCGTGCCGCCGTCATTCGGTCCATCCGCAAGTCGCCGAACCCGGCTGAGAGAAAGGGAGACGCGCGAAGGAGAGAACGGATCTGAGGCCGAGCTGAGGTCCAACCACCGCGTCGGAGTCCTTCCGCGTCGCCGCCGTACGCGCCGTGACCTGCAGCTGCGCCGTTGCCAGTCGTGCTTACTCAACCGCCGTGAAGCCCAGCTGTTGTTGGGAACCTTGTCGCCACTCATGGGGTGTGCCGGTAAGCCTCTGCCGCTGGAAAATGTCACTGCTGCTGCGTCGCCAGAGTTCTGGCCGCCGGAAAGACCTCGCTGCCTCAGTGGTTGTGGTCCACTGTATGGCCGCCGGAGAAAACCGCCTTGGCCGCTGAAACCACCGCCGGTAAGGGTCTTTGCAGTTGGTTCTCAATCCTTCCTATTCCTGGTTCTCATGGTCATGACGTTGTTGTGCAGTCACGGTTATCGTTATCGGAAGTCGTCGCCGCTGCCGCTTGAGGTGGCTGCCGCCGAACCGGTTCGGAGGCCGCCACTGTTCCGGTTCAGCCGTTCCTCCTTCGGCTCGGTAAGCGTTTTCGATTTTAAAGCCCTTTAGTTGCTGTTCTGTTATCATACGCTGAGGTTGTGGCGTTAATTGCTATACGATTGAGTTTCGGTTATTGTATGTTGCGATTAGAGTTGTTGAGATTGTTGCGAAAGTGGCTGGGAGCTGAGGTTTTGGTTGCCGTCAATTCGGGTTGAGGCGGAAAGGACTTGATGAGGCGTTTGGGTTATGGAATTGCGTTTTGAGGTAGGGGCGCTTTCCGAAAACTATATTTTGTATATTGGAATTATTACATATGGGTACTGATGTGAGGATGTGTATTTGGTGATTGTATCAGTCTTATGTATTGTTTGGTTGTTTTGTATAAATTATGGGTGTTTGTTTGACTCGACTGTTGTGTGGCTTTGTGAAACGAAATACTTTTGAAATTGACTCTTTTAAAGCTTTGAGATCGAGTTGAATCCGTTGGAAATTGATTTGAATTGAATGGATTTTCTTGAGAATGTGTAAAATAGAATACACTCTTGATTTCAGCCTGGCTGGCTTTAAATGATCTGATTTTTGATAAATGATTGTTGTTGAACCGTTTCTTTAAAGCTTTAGAAATGAGTTTATTCGGCTGATAATGATTTGATGTTGAAACGGTTTTCTTGAAATATGGAATTGAGATGACTGTTGGATTTTGGCTTGCCTTGGACTGATTTTGAAATTTGGGTTGTTGAAAAGGATTGTGAAACGGTTTAGTTGGGACCCGAACCGGGTGGCAAAGTTCAAGTTTTAGGGGAGATGCTGCCGAAATTTCTATAAAATCCGAGTCTTTATTGAAATGTTGTCTGACAAATGATGAGTTAAAGACTTCTACTATTTATTCGAATTATCAAGAAAAGGATGATTCATGCTTTTGAAATGAATTATTAAAGAAGAAATTGTGATTTAGTCTTGCTTCTTAAGAAAGGCATTGTATCTCTTTCAGGAGAAAGTTATTTAGATGAAACTTATGTTTTAAAGCTGTTTTAAAATGTGACGAGGGCAATGCCTTTGAATTTGACTTGAGGGTTTCAATTAGAGGAGTTTCAATGACTTTGAAAGAACCCGAATGTCTATTGACAAGTTTCATTTTGAAATGTTTTGAGAAAGGTTTTAAGTACTCTTTGAATTCTGAATTCTTGCAAGACTAAAACAATTTTGAACAGTTAAAACGTTCTAGAATTTATCATGGGGGTTGAAGTTGGTTTTGCCTAAGTAAAGGAAACGGCTTTGAAAGAAGTAGATGATTACACGACTCGGTTTGGCTTAGATCCTATTTTCTTACTCAAATCGGAAAGCCAATGTTTTAATGATTTTAAATGAATTTGGTGAAATGAGTTATGTTATTCTCCCCTAAAGACTTGGGACTCTGCCGAGAAACTTTTGTTATAAAATCCCATTGTTGGATGGGTGATTTTGAATATCTCAGAGATTTTTAACTTGCCATGATTATGGAAGTTTTGGAAAGAGGGTGTCGAGAGTGGCATTGTTTTTAAAAGGGAAATTTACCTTGAGTGAAAGTGGCTTATGAGCCTGAGATGATTTGAGAAATGAGATCTTTAAAGCCAAGGCTGAAAAGAGTTGAAATTTGATTTCAAAGTGAAATGACTTGAGAAAAGTGATTTATGGCCTAAAAGCCGGTTTTATGAATTTGATGATTTTGAATGGTGGAAGTGCTGTTTTTATTATGGGCCGGAATGGCTGTGTATGATTATGAATATTGGCTGGTTCTGGATTGAACCGTAAGCCGGAATGGCTGTGTATGATTATCAATATTGGCTGGTTCTGGATTGAACCGTGAGCCGGATGGCTGAGATGGATGTTGATCCATGGCTAAGAATGAATGCATATATGCTGAGATATTGATAAATGTGAATGTTGCACTTCCACTATCGGAGATGAGAGTTTCCCTGGGAGGAAGCAGTGGCTAGCCACCACGTGCTACAGGTTGAGACTCGAAGCTCTTTTGACCCTATGTCGTAAGTGTGGCCGGGCACTGTGAAAGTCCCGGATGAGCTCGCCCCCGTAAATATTCACCAGTGAGGGTGATGGATATGGATCATGATTATGATCAAGTTTATGATGAGTATAACTCGAGTTGGGGATGTGCGACAGAGGGACAATCCAATGGTTAGCTACCAGGACTTGTCGGGTTGGCTTTATAACCGACAGATGATATCATCAGCCACTAGGGACAGGCATGCATCATATGCATCTATGTGACATTGTTTGGGTGTGCATATTGTACTTGGTTTGCCTTTGTGACTACTTGTGATTAACTGCTAATTGTTCTACTTGCAATAACTGTTTGTTTGTGCTTGCATCTTCCTATTTGTGTTTGCTACTGGGACTCTGTTGGACTGTGGTGATTGGTTGTTGGTTGGATTTGTTTGGGCCTAGGGCCGTGGTTGGAATGAGATGAATCGATAGTTGATTTCGGTTTTGTGTTTCTGGTTTGGAATAAAATATGAAAGGCTATTTTGGTTCCGCATAGATAAACCGTTTTGAAGGCTTTTGAGTTTTTGAGAATTGAACGGTTCTTCTTTCAGAAAAGATTTTCAGACTTTACTTTTATTGTAAACCGTTATTTTTGAAAAGGAGGCATAAGACGGTTATTAATCACTAGTACGGTTTATCTTCACGTATCCTATTACAGTAATTCCCAAAAACCCTCTACTGAGAACCCTTTCGAGGATGATGTTCTCACCCCCCTACATTTTTCCCCTTTCAGGATATGGGCGTAGAAGTTACGAAGAGTTTATTTAGTTGTTGCTCTGATACTTTGTATTGTTTTAGTTATGGTTTAATGAATCCTCGCCTTTATCTTGATATATCCTGTAAGAGGGATAGGAATTGTATTGGTTAATGCTTGTAATATTATATATGTATACGTATATATATGGATGTACCCTTTATGAGTTTTTGTAAGTTGTATGGTATCTATGGATGTATGTTATCAAACGAAAGTATTTTTGGGAGCGGTATTGCGGTTTAAAGTTTTAAACAGGCTCATATTTTAGTATTAAATAATATAAAAGTCGTCGTAATGTCCGAGCTATCAGAGTCGCGCAGTCGGAAGCGTGAGCTTTGGTAGTTAGGGTGTTACATACTTCATCCATGTAATGTCCTTGTAGCAAATTCCTCTTCCATCTTATCTGCTATGGAGACAACTTCAAAAGGTGAGAAGCTATTATCTTCGAAGATCTTCATATTACGCACTTTTCATATTTGCCAGAGGGTGAAAGCCATCTTTGCTATTTTTCTGTTTCCTCCATCTTCTCCCATCATCCTTCCACTCACATGCACCCACAATTTCCAAAGTATGTCGTCATCTCCAGCCATTTCTGATGGTTGGATCTTTGCCAAACACCATATCTGTCTTGAGTGAGAGCAAGAGGCCAAGCAGTGGGTCACCGATTCCGAAGGATTTGGGCATCTAGGGCATTGTGACAGAACTGTTGGGAATCGGTGGTTCAAATTCTACCTCACTGGAAGACCATTGTGAAAAGCACGCCAGAGGAAATTTTTTACTTTGGGAGGGCATTGGATCCTCCAAAGAGCTCGCCACATTTGTTTCTGCTGACAAACTTCAGGTAGCAGTTCCGGTGGATCGTGGAGCATTCTAAAGGCGAGTACTGTCCATTTCGCTCTGCTGGCCAGGTTAGCAAATCTTCCCCTTCGTTTATTAGAGTTTGTAGAATAATCTGTGCAATGTCTGGTTGAAATGTTGCTTCTATAATATCTCTTCGCCATTGTTTGTTGTGATCTATTAGCTGTGAGACCCATTCAATTTGATTGTTGGCAGTAGTATTGTTGTGAATTGAGCTAGGATCCACCTGTTTTAACCATCTATCCTCAAAGACCCTGACTTTTCACCTTGTCCTATCCTCCATAGACAGCCTTCTTCGAGAATTTTTCGCCCTTCCAAAATACTGCGCCACCCCCATGACGGATTGTAGCCTGTCTCTGCCCTTAGAAAGGAAGTGTATTTAAAGTATCTGCTTTTTAGAACTTTGCTCAATAGAGAGTGAGGTCGAGAAATGATTCTCCAGCCTTGTTTTCCTAGCATAGCTAGATTAAAGGCTTTTAAATCCTTGAAATTCAATTCCCCTTGAGTATGAGGTCTACAGATTATATCCCAACCAATCCAATGTTGTCTTCTTTCATTCTCCTTTTGTCCCCACCAGAATCTCATTATCATACGTTGTATTTCCTCAATAAGAGTCTCAGGCAGCTTGAAACACCCCAACGTATATATCAGAATGGCAGTGGCTACAACTTTTATCAATGTTTCTCTGCCGCTGGCTGATAAGAGGGATTTTTTCCAATGCTGTAATTTCTTCGCCACCCGATCCTTAATATAATTGAAGGTTGCTTTCCTCGATCTCTGTATCACTGAGGGCAGACCCAAATATTTATCTTGGTTCCCAACATGGGAAATGTTGAGGATATCAGATAAAGTCTCTCGAGTTTCAGGATTGGTATTTTTGCTGAAAAATAAGGATGACTTTTGTAGATTAACCATTTGTCCACTCACCTCACTATAAGATTGTAGGATCTTGGCTATGTTAGCACATACTTGGGGTGTTGCCTTACCGAATATAATTGAGTCATCTGTAAAGAATAGATGAGTAATGTAAGGACATCTGTAGTTCAAACGAATTCCAGTGATCTCATTCCTCTGTTCTCCTCTGTGGAGCAGATGGGAGAGTCCCTCTGCACAAAATAAGAATAGATAGGGGAAAAGGGGGTCGCATTGTCGCAATCCCCTACATGGCTTAAAATAACTATGAGGTTGTCCTTCCACAGCAACAGAGTAGGAAACGGTCGTTACACATTCCTTCATCCACTCCACCCACCTTCTACAAAAACCCAATTTCTCCATAATAGCCCAAACGAATTTTCATTCAACTCGGTCGTAGGCTTTGCTCATATCTACTTTCAACGCTAGTTGTTCATCCCCAAACCTCTTATTCTTCAAGAAGTGCATAAATTCGTGAGCAATCAATACATTATCACTAATGAGTCGGCCCTTTATAAACGCACTTTAATTATCGCTAATAATTCTGTTCATAGTATGTTGTAATCTATGCACAAGAATTTTAGAGATAATTTTATAAAGGGTAAAATACTAAATTGGTCCCCTAGGTTTGGGCGTAATTCTATTTTGGTCCTTAAAGTTTAAAGTGTTCTATTTGAATCCAAAAAAGTTTCATTTAGCATCAATTTAGTCCCACAGTGAGGTTAAAATTAAATAATTAACAAAATGTCCTACATAACAACAGTTCAAGAACAAAATCAACAATCTGGAGAACAAGTACAAGCTCTAGAGGCACAAAATCAACCATTGATGCATCAATACATTTATTTATCATTTTCTTTAGTTTTATAGAAAATATTTTATTTATATTATAAAAAAAATAATAAATAAATGTATTGATCTATCAATGGTTTATTTTATGCCTCTGGAGCTTGTACTTGTTCTCCAGATTATCGATTTTGTTCTTGTACTGTTGTTATGTAGGACATTTTGTTAATTATTTAATTTTGACCTCACTGTGGGACTAAATTGATGCTAAATGAAACTTTTTTGGATTCAAATAGAACACTTTAAACCTTAAGGACCAAAACAGAATTACGCCAAAACCTAGGGGACCAATTTAGTACTTTACCCTTTTATAAAAAATAGTACTAAGAGTGATTGGCCTCACCTGGTTCATTTTTCTAATGTTGGGATCTTTAGGAATTAAGCATATGTGTGTATGATTGAAGGCTCTGAGCATCTTCCCTCCCTCAAAGAAGCTAAGAACAGCATTAAGAACATCCCTTTTAATAGTGTCCTAGAAAAACTGATAAAATTTTGCAGTGAATCCATCATCTTCAGGTGCTACGAGAGGATTAATAGAAAAAACTCCATCTTTGATTTCTTGATCCGAGACTGGTCTAGTTAGCCTTCGATTGGTATTGTTATCTACCCTTCTAGTCAACCCCTCCAGCTCCTCAATCGGTTCCTTTGGTTTAGAAGTAGTAAATAGGTTTTCAAAATATTACTGCGCAATACTAGCTATTTGTTCTGGATTAGTACCAACCTCACCCGAATCACTTTTCAGCCTGTGCAACTTATTTTTGCTTCTCTGCATACGGACTTTGGCATGAAAGAATTTTGTGTTCTTATCACCCCACTGCAACCATTGCACCCTGGCTTTTTCTTTCCAGAATCTTTCCTCCCTCTCATATTCATCTTCTAGTTTCGCCTCTAAGACCCGGATCATAGTAGTGTCAGCCCCTCCACCTTTATCCTTCTCTGCATTCAGCTTTGAGTTCAATTCAGCAATATTTTTTTTTGAGTTAGTAGACGAATTTTTCTGCCATGCCACCAAATTGTGTCTACATTGTTTAAGCTTGCTGAATAATACAAACATCGGCGATCCTTCAACCTCCATATTCCATGAATTTACCACCACATGCCTAGCTTCTTCGCTATCACACCATCTTTCCTGAAATCTAAACCTTCTCTTTGTTTTAAAACCTCCTCTATCCGAGGAAATTAGAAGCGGTCTATGGTCAGATCCTGTGTCATCTAAGTGCACCACCGAGCCATTTGGGTAATTCTGTTTCCACTAAATAGAGGCCAAACATCTATCCAATCTTTCTCGAATAAGGTTAATTCCTGCCTGTTTATTACTCCAAGTGAACATACTACCTTCATATCCAATATCAACCAGGCTGCCTCCATTAATAAAGTCTCGAAAAGCTTGAATAGAAGATATAGTTTTCATTCTTCCTCCTTCTTTTTCACTAAAGGCTGAGATAGCATTAAAATCACCAGTAATCAAAATATTTTCTCCAGCTGTATCCAATATACTTAAGATTTGATTGTATTGAACGTTTCGTTGGGCCTCCTCATTATGCAAATGTACTCCAAAAATCTCCCAAATTCTGTTCTGCACATTGTCTCTCCAAGTGAATTGAATAAAAAAAATCATCATGCTGAATAATATTAATATCTTCACCTTCCTTCCACATTAATACCAGCCCTCCTGCTATTCCTCTTGGTTCAACATAATAGAACTTCTGAAAACCTACTTTTCTGCCTTGTTTCTCCACAAACGAAATAGTATTTTTGGTCTCGCATAAGAATACCACTTCGGGGGAATGGGTCCTGCATAACCCTTTGATGCTGTGAACTGTTAGGGGTTTTCCCAAATTCCGACAGTTCCACATGATCATCTTCATGAACCTTGGGGTGCCGCTTTTGGGATGACACCCTGAAGCCCTTTAGAATAAAATTCAGTAGATAAAATAGAGTCTTCTTCGATCAAGGACTCATCTTGTTGCTCCGAATTCCGCTTAACACCAACAATCTTGCTCCCTACCTCCGTCACCTCCATATTTCTCACCAAATGTTTGATTTTTGGTCGTTTACTACTTCTTTTAATACCTCTCTCCGTGCTGCCTACGTGAAACACCCCTACTTCTTCTATCCATATCGAACCTTCCATACCTCCTGGCACCGGTTCTGTTCTAGTGTATGGAATAATGTTTTGGTTTTTCTGCGGATTTGAGATGTGATATTGAGCTGATGGCTTTAGAATGTTGGTTTGGTTCAGGTGTATTTGAGAATATGGGGGTTTATGGATACAGTTGGGATTATGGTCATTGAATGATAGGTTAGAAAGGTTTTTTAGAAGACTTACTGGTGTAGGTTTATTATGAGGTTGAGAGAATCCAGTCTCCTTTCCACCTGGGTTTGGGTGTGAGTTCTCCTTTTACTCTTCCACTCTCCACCCGATCTGATCTGCTTTCAACACTCTATTCCATCTCTCTTTAATCTCCTGCTGATTTGCAGACAATTCCAGGTACTCTTCGCAGTTCCTTGTTTCATGCCCGATGTGACCACAGAAACTACAATAGATCCCCAATTTTTCATACTTCAGCATAATTTCGAAAACTGTATTATCCGGACTAGCTACTTTTATTGATTGACGTAGTGTCTTGGTCACATCCATATTAACCCTTATTTTCATAATCCGGTCCTCCTTGCCTCTCATGGCAAATTTATCAGCCTCCATTACCTCCCCTAGTTTTTGACCTATCCTCCGAGCCGCCGTTATTGTTTTGCAAAATTCAGGCATTTTTCACATTTGGATCCATACTGGAATTCGAGTAAAGTCCTCCTGTTCCACTTTCATACCTGGCTGCCATCTTCTAAGGTAGATCATATAATTCTTAAACAGCCATGGAGATCCCCTTTCTACCCTTATCACATCTGCTTCCTTAGAAAAGAAAAATTGGAATATATTTTCTCCATGCACTTTGACTCTAAATCCTTCAAGTTGATTCTAGATAGCTCTGAGTCCACCCTCCATTGTTCCGCCGCTAACCCCTCTATCCGCCATTAGTCTCCCTATTAAGCTTTTAGAGCATATTTCGACTCCTTCCTTCACATCCTCCACCTCCAATGCTACAATCTCCTCCTCTTCTGTTTCAAGTAATTCTGGATTCTGCGTAACTCTCACTTCAGGTGATGCCATAAGATGGATTATGAAAGAGAATTATAACATTAAAGAAGGATAAAATCTCACTGTTCACTCAGATTATTTGGAGAAGGTCTGAACTCTTAGTGATTAAGATTCACAAAAAAAAAAAAAGTCTGAACTCTTAGTAATTAAGATTCACAAGAAAAAGAATAGAATAGAATTAGCAAATTAGGATTTACAAGAAACCTTAGCAGAGGTACAAAAAAACCCTAGACACAAAAAACACGGAGGTACATTCAAAATTTTTTAATTTTTTAAATGATTTAGAATTCAAAATTTAAGATTCTTCGGAATTTGATTTGAGTGTTATTTGAAGGCTTTATTGGATTTAATTAGCAAATTATGAGTTTGATAGTGATTTTTTTTAAGAGTTTAATTTGTGAGTTCGTTACTATTTGATTTATAGATTTATTGGATTCTGATTAAAGATTTAGATAGAAGTTTCCATTTTTAATTTTAAAATTTTGAAATTAGATTTTGAACTATTCCAGTGGATCTACGTACTTTTATACGAATTGTTCTGAAAGTACTAAGTAGTCTTCGCTCTTCATTTAATATTTATTTTTTAAAATCTCTTCTGAACTTTATATTTATCTTTTTTTTTTTTCCCCTTTTCAGTGACCACCAACACCAAGTGAGATCTCTCGACCACCTTCACTCGCTCACTTAGTATTTTAGGGGAGTGGATCCTCTCCAGTGGAATAAAAATTGGATGGTATCCAGTAGAAGATCTCACCCTTCATTGTATTCTCTCTCTTATTTATTTTTGGTCCCACTTAAAGAATTGAAAGTGGGAGATTACACTGTATTATAAAAGAATGGAGAGGATCCATTTCCGTATTTTAGACTCCTCCTCTTGGATAAAGGAGGACCGTTGACTTAGCAAAGTAGCAAACTCACTCTAAATCTCAGAAACAAAACCAACCAGTTGAACTGTTCAGCTGAACCAGCTCACGGTACCCACCGACAGTAACACTAACGGTAACGGTAACCGAAACTGCATCCACACTGTAACAAACAATGCAAGTAGACCCAACACCGCCGCCGTCAACGGCACCGCTCCTCCCGCTCTCTCCTCGCTCCTTCTCCTCCACCACCGCTTGCCTCCGACCTCTCGTCTTCACCTCCCTCTTAACCACCACCTGCATCTCCATCTCCGCCGCCCTCGCCTTCGCCTTCCTCTTCTTCACCTCCGCCACCTCCTCCGCCACTCCACCACCACATCCACACTCCCGCCCTCTCAAAAAGCTCCACCACCCCACCGTCATCCTCATCTCCTCCGACGGTTTCCGCTTCGGTTACCACCTCAAGTCCCCAAACCTCCCTACCCTCCGCCGCCTAATCTCCAACGGCACCTCCGCCTCCGCCGGCCTCGTCCCGGTGTTCCCATCCCTCACCTTTCCCAACCACTACTCCATCGTCACCGGCCTCTACCCTCCCTACCATGGCATCATCAACAACTACTTCTACGATCCAATCACCAACGAGAAATTCACCATGACAAGCCACGAACCTAAATGGTGGTTAGGTCATCCGTTATGGGAAACCGTCGTCTCCAACGGTTTGAAAGCTGCCACGTATTTCTGGCCAGGTTCTGAAGTTGTTAAAGGTCAGTGGAATTGTCCTGTGAATTTTTGTGCGCACTATAATGAATCTGTTCCTTTTGATGATAGGGTTGATACGGTTTTAGGGTATTTTGATTTACCAATTGATGAGATTCCTTCTTTTATTACATTGTATTTTGAGGATCCTGATCATCAGGGTCACCAGGTTGGTCCTGATGATCCTAGAATTACTAGGGCTGTTGAGAATATTGATAGGGTTTTGGGGAGGTTGGTGAAGGGGTTGGAGAAAAGAGGGGTTTTTGATGATGTTAGTCTTGTTTTGGTTGGTGATCATGGCATGGTTGGAACATGTGATAAAAAGATTGTAGCTTTGGCGGATTTGAGTCCCTGGGTTGAGATTCCGGCCAATTGGGTGCATTCGCTGACGCCTTTGCTCGCGATTAAGCCGCCGGAAGGGGTTGATCCGGCAGGGGTTGTCGCCAAGATGAACGAAGGGTTGAGTTCTGGGAAGGTTGAGAATGGTGAGTTTCTCAAGGTATACTTGAAAGAGGACTTGCCTAAGAGGTTGCATTATGCGGCAAGCGACCGGATTCCACCGATAATTGGGTTGCTTGAGGAAGGTTTTACGATCGAGATGAAGAGGAGCAGTGCCAAGGAGTGCGCCGGGGCGCATGGCTATGACAATTCCTTCCTGTCAATGAGGACTATTTTCATTGCTCATGGTCCTCAGTTTGAGAGAGGAAGGTTAATACCATCTTTTGAGAATGTTCAGATTTACAATTTGGTTACTTCTATACTCAACATAAAGGGTGCTTCCAACAATGGTTCTGCTTCATTTCCTGAGTCTGTTCTTCTACCTCCTGCTCCGGCTGCCATGTGAGTGTTTGATCAGAATCATGAACACCACATCAGATGTTGTAGCAGAAAGAATGTGTATGATGTACTTTCATTCTTCTGGGATTGAACTGTTACATTGTTTAAATTGCTTAGTCCTTTTCATAATTGTACTCTCTAGAAAGGATAGAGACTGTGAATTATGAGATGTTGCTGAAATAATTGGCATCATCATGTACTTTGATTCTTCAAGTTGCTTTAGTTAAACCATCTTTAATTGCACATGATTGTAGTTTAGTTTAGTCTAATTCAGTGAATAAATGGCTGTCTTCACAAATCTCATGTATTGAAATCAATAACATATAACATGGGAGTCCTTAGATTAAATTCAGGATAATCATATAAGGAATTTAGACATCTGTCTTTGGTTAAATGGAATTGACCAATTCTTTTAAGAAATTTTCAATCAGTTGGGGGCCAAGTTACCATCAGAAATATTGTTCACAGCACACATGTGATCCAATACTTCAATTTCTACGAGAGTAAACATTAAAATTGGTCTCTAATAAATTTTAGATTAGACACCTTGTTTTTCAACAGATGTTTTTTTTTTTTTGTATAAAAGTCTTCTGGTTTTACTCCTATTAAACAAATTGATTTTTTCGTCGGTTTCAATCAAATTTTAAATATGGATATTGGACAAACAAATTTCTAATATAGATTCTATTATAAAATAATTAAGTCTTAAAAATATTATTATAAGATAAACCAGTTTTTCCTCGAAACGACAAACGAACTAATATGTTTAAAGAGAGTAATTTTTCAAATCTTTTAGAAAATAAAATTTGTTGATAAACAAGGTATTTGATTTGAATTATTTAAGATACATTTGGATATTTACTCTTTCTATAATTATACATATAGTTAATATTCAAATTCGTTTCTTAAAAATAACTTATTCTATAAATTAGTCTCCAAAAAATTTTTATAAGAATATTAGTTCTTAAAAAATATAACTACAAATCAAATTAGTCACATTTTTAATATTTTAATGATATAACAGATCAATATATGATGAGGATGAGGATATTATGGCTATTCTCCAAATTCAGAATGAAGTATTGGCACAAAAAAGAAGGCAAACAAAACAGAAAGAGAAAACAAGAAGGTGCCGCCCTAAAAATCGAAATAAGGTGTATAATAAAGTTTTTAAATGATTTTAGTTTGTGGAATATGAGGGGTTTAGGGGATGTTGGAAAGTGGAAAATGGTAAAAAAATTTAAGAGTAAAAATAATGTGAATAAATTAGAATTGATAGAGACAAAGAAGGAGGTGATTTCTAAGTTTGATGTAGTGCAATTTTAGGGTAATGATGCGGTGAGTTTGGAATTTGTGGGATCGGAAGGTACTTCTAGAGGTTTATTAATAATATGGGATGTTATGATGTTTAGGTTGATTAATTGTTATAAAGGGGAGAGATGGTTGTGTATAGAAGAGGAATTGACAAACAATAATTTTATTTGTGCTGTTTGCTTGGTGTATGGTGCGCATACAAGGGAAGAGAAGCTTGCTGTGTGGGAAGAGTTGAGTTTTTTTATCTAAAATATGTCAGGTTCCTCTTTGCTACATGGGTGTCTTCAATGAGGTTGTGCAGTTGGAAGAAAGAAAATGTGCTAGTGTGTTAACAGCTTTATCGAACTGCTGGATATAGAGCTGAATGATCGTAAGTTTACGTGGTTCAGGGGGTCAATCGTGCAGTCAAATTAATAGAATATTAGTGAGTTTTGTTTCATTGTTATCATTTGGAGCACTTGGTTGAAAAGGAATGACAAAATTTTCAGAAATTAAGAATCAAGTGTTGCAGGAGTAGTTAACAAGTCGATTAAGAGTTACAAAGAGTAGAGTGATATTTGATTTTTTGGGTTGTTAATGGCTTTTGTCGAAGATAATTAAGAATTAGTTTATTTTATCTGTTTAATACTTTTCTGTTGAGACGTTGATGCCCCACCTTACTGTGTTGAGCTTTTTATTTAAAAAAAAAAAAACAAACGGATCAATATTACGTATGATCAAATTATTGGTTGACATATCATGTCTTAAAATTTTTGCGATTACTAATTTTTGACATGTGATATTAATTTGATATATCATAATGTCGTGCTATATTTAATATACATAAATGTTTGGTAACCAAATAAATCAACAAAAAAATAGCCATAACTTGCCTTATTTAACATTCATTAATTGTTGCGACAATTAATTAATGCTAAATAAAGCAAGTTCTGACTATTTTTTTTGTACTTAGCATTACCCTTTAATATAACACATTACTATCTAACAGAACGACTGATTTAATTTACGATTATATTTTTTAATGTTTAATATGACTAACAAGCTTTTTTGAGAATTAATTTTAAAAACAAATTATATTTAATGGATAAATTTGACCATTAACCCGTATACATACCATGAGAATGTTTTGACTTTTGATTGCTATGGTTGTTTAACCAAGGAATATACAACCAAAATCAACTTGCAGCGGCAACATGCCAACTATCTTCTGGTCATTCATTTCCTAATAACCCCGTTTAAACTCATACTCCATTCTATCATATTCAATAATGAATATGATTTTAATCTCGCTTAAATTTAAGTTCATGTATTATTTAACGGTGGAAGAAAAGTAAGTTGACTATTTTAAAGCATGCATCTACACATATCATAACATGTGGACATGCCCTTTTAACCAATCTGTTTTGATGTGACGAATACCTTAACCATGGCCACAACTGTATCAGCATTCACCACACGTGCCTATAAAGAATTGAAACTATTCATGTTACTCTTTTGTCTAGTTGCAACATCTTCTTGTATACTTGTCGCCTAGTAACAACAAAAAAGTTCCAACTCATTTCCTAACAAAACCTTGTACGAATTGCAAACGATAGTGCTAAAGAAACAATAAAAAGTTTAAATTCATCTTTATTTAATATTTATTAATTTTAAAAATAATTAATAAATATTAAATAAAATAAATTTTAACTATTTTGACTTTTTTTTTTGTTATAAACTATTTTCAAATTACAATTGATAGTGCATTAGTGCCCGTCAATTTGCGCATTTCACTTTCCTTATTTACCAATGTAACAAAAATGATATTGGTGAAAGCCTAAAAGGAAAAGATAATGCTAGGAAGATAAAAAATACAATAAAAACTTATCTTATTTAGTATTTATTAATTATTGCAACAATTAATAAATATTAAATAAGGTAAGTTATGGCTGTTTTTGTCTAATTTTTTTATTGTTACCAAACATTTAATAGAAGTAAATATCTCTTATTGAAGTTATCTCTACAAAAGTATGTGAGAAAAAATAGTAACTTTCTTTTGGGTGCTATTAATTTACATGTTACATTACTATCATCACATTACACTCGTATCACTTTGATGTCTTCACCGTAAATGACAAGTTCTCATCCCATTACCCATCTTAATTTAAATGAGATAGAGATGAAGAAGATAATTGGCAAATAATAATTTAAAACCTGAAGAAGTACATTTAAAAAGACAAGTAATTAAAAAGAGTAAAAGACTTAGGTTTAGTTTAATAAAGTTTTTAATTTTTAAAAATAGTTTATAAAAACTAATTTTTAAAAGATGATTTTTTAAAAATTGTAATATTTATGTTTGATAAATTAAATTAAAAAGTATTGTAAAATAAATAAAGAAGATAAAATAAAGAAGTAGAAGACTTTAGTATTAATATTAGTCAATATAATTAACTTAATATAATAAAGATAATTTATATATCTACTAATATATATAGTAACTTATTTGTAAGAGAGAAAGAAGAGAACAATATATAAAAGAGAGAATGATTTTATTGTTTTTGTTGTGTATCAAAAGTCTCAACCTATGCTCCTATTTATACATGTACAAAGCTTCACTTTTTCAAACTATATTAAATACAGTCATTCTTGAGAAAATATATCTTATGAAAAATGGGCATCCACATAAGATGTGATAAGAAATTCTTATCACAACACTCCCCTTAGATGATCATTTAGGATTATTGCCTCGTTAAAACCTTACTAAAGAAAAACTCAGTGAGAAAAACTCTTAATGAAGAAAAAAGAGCACAATATCCTTTAATGATGGGACTGCCTCATTAAAAACCTTATAAAAAAAAACCCAATGGAAAAAAAACCTGACTAAGGAAAAAAGAGTACAGTCCCCTCTTGTCGACATCATTTAATGTCTCGAAATCGGCGCATCCCAATCTCATGTACCAATCTTTCAAAGGAGGATTTTGGGAGTAACTTTGTGAATAAATCTGCCAGATTGTCATTTGAGCGGATCTGTTGGACATCAATTGTCCTTTAATTTTGAAGATCATGAGTGAAGAAGAATTTGGGAGAAATATGCTTTGTTCTATCACCTTTGATATATTCGCCTTTAAGTTGAGCAATGCATGCTGTATTATCTTCAAACAGGACAGTTGGAGCTATCTTATGATTAATCAGTTCACATGATGACAGAATATATTGGATCAAACTCTTGAGTCAAAAACACTCACGACTTGCTTTATGAATCACTAGTATTTCAGCATGATTAGAGGATGTTGCTGCAATTGTCTGTTTCGTGGACCTCCATGATATAACTGTACCACCATATGTGAATAGGTATTCTGTTTGAGATTTCCCTTTATGTGGATCAGACAAGCAGCCAGTATCTGCATAGCCAACTAGTTGTGACTTGGATCCATAGGGATAAAACAATTCCATATCAACTGTTCCATGAAGATATCGACATATTTGCTTGATTCTACTCCAATGTCTTCTGGTTGGAGAGGAACTATACCTTGCTAGTAAATTCACAGCAAATGATATATCAGGTCGTGTATTATTAGCAAGATACATTAGCGCTCCAATGGCACTAAGATATGATACTTTAGGACCAATGATATCTTCATTCTCTTCTTTAGGACGGAATTGATCCTTCTCCACATCCAAAGATCTTACGATCATTGGGGAACTCAAGGGATGTGACTTATCCATATAAAATCTTTTTAAGATCTTTTCTGTGTATGTCGTTTGATGAATAAAGATCTCATTTTTTGTATGCTCGATCTGCAGACCGAGACAAAATTTAGTATTTCCAAGATCTTTTATCTCAAACTCCTCTTTTAGAGTTTTTATAATTGTTGGAATCTCTTCAAGAGTTTTAATGATATTTAAATCATCAACGTACACAGCAATTATAATGAATCCAGATGCAGATTTCTTTATGAAAATACATGGACATAGATCATCATTCTTGAATCCATTTTTGGCAAGATACTCAGTAAGACGATTATACCACATTCGTCCAGATTGCTTTAGACCATATAAAGATCTTTGCAATTTGACTGAGTATAACCCTTGCGAATATTCATTGGATGGTTTAGATATCTTTAGTCCTTCAGGGACTTTCATATAGATATCCCGATCTAATGAGCCGTATAAGTAGGCTGTTACCACATCCATTAAATGCATATGCAATTTATGATATGCAGATAAACTGACCAAATAACGCAATGTTATCGCATCCACTACAGGGGAATACATTTCTTCATAATCTATACCGGGCCTTTGTGAAAAATCTTGTGTCACAAGTCGGGCTTTGTAGCGCACAACTTCATTTTTCTCATTTCGTTTTCTCACAAATACCTACCTGTATCCAGTAGGTTTTACATCTTCTGGTGTACGGACTACAGGTCCAAAGACTTCACGTTTTGCAAGTGAGTCTAATTCAACCTTTATGGCTTCTTTCCATTTTGGCCAATTATTCCTTTGTCAACATTTTTCGACTGATCTTGGCTCAAGATCCTTACTTTTCATGCATGATATTTAATGCCACATTATATACAAATATTTCATTGACAATTGTCTTATTTTGGTCCCATTTCTTTCTGTAAAGATATAATTTATCGAGATCTCGTCATTTTCACAATTTTCAGGTACCTGAACGTCTTCTGGCGTTAAAACTATATCAGAATTTTGGACAACTGCAGGTGTCTTTACTATGTCTTTTTCAATAGGAATAGTATTTACCTCTTTTCTTTTTCGAGGATTTTTGTCTTTGGAACCGACAGGCCTGCCACGCTTATGGCGTGAATTTACTTCAGTGGCTACTTTTCCTACTGGGACATCAACTCGAATTGGGGCATTTTTCGCTGGTATATAAGATTTGGTTATCCTCTTTGTATCGAAAAATGTATCAGGCAATTCATTTGCTATTCTTTGCAAATGTATAATCTTTTGAACTTCTAGTTCACATTGCCTTGATCGAGAATCTAAATGCATCAAAGATGATACTTTCCAATTAATTTCCTTTTTAGAAAGCTTATTCTCTCTCCATAATGTTGAAAATTTTGATTCATCGAAATGACAATCCGCAAACCGGGCTTTAAATACACCTCTAGTTTGTATCTCAAGATACCTCATTATAGAGGGAGAATCATATCCAACATATATCCCCAATTTTCTTTGGGATCCCATTTTTGTGCGATTAGGTGGTGCAATGTGAACATATATCGCACACCCAAATATTCTTAAATGGGAAATATTTGGCTGCTGGACAAAAGCTAATTGTATATGAGAGAACTGATGGTAACTCGTTGGCCTCAAACGAATAAGTGCTGCGACATGTAAAATAGCATGCCCCAAACCGAGGTTGGGAGATTTATTTTCATAAGTAAGGGTCTAGCAATCAATTGGAGGCGTTTAATAAGTGATTCTGCTAACCCATTGTGTGTGTGAACATAAGCTACTGGATGTTCAACACTTATTCCATTAGCCATATAATAAGCATCAAAAGCTTGGGAAGTAAATTCACCAGCATTATCAAGACGAATTACTTTGATTGGATTTTATGGAAATTGTGCTTTTAATCGAATAATTTGAGCCAGTAATCTCGCAAAGGGCAGGTTGTGAGAAGACAATAAGCACACATGTGACCATATCGAAGATGCGTCTATTAGGATCATAAAATATTTAAAAGATCCACTTGGTGGATGAATAGGTCTACATATATCGCCTTAAATCCTTTCTAGGAATTCAGGGGACTCAAATCCAATCTTTACTGGTGATGGCCTTAATATTAACTTCCCTTGAAAACATGCAGTACAACAAAATTCACTAGATTTAAGAATCTTCTGGTTCTTTAGTGAATGTCCATTGGAGTTTTCAATAATTCTCCGCATCATGGTTGTTCCTGGATGACCCAATCGGTCGTGCCAGGTTATGAATTTATTTGGACTAGTAAACTTCTAGTTTACAGTGACATGTGATTCAATTGCACTAATCTTGGTATAATATAACCCAGATGAAAGTGAGGGTAATTTTTCTAATATAACTTTCTTATTTGAATCATGAGTTGTGATACATAAATACTCATGATTTTCCTCATTCATTGTTTCAACATGATATCCATTTCGGCGAATATCTTTGAAACTCAATAAGTTTCTCAAAGACTTAGTAGACAATAGTGCATTATTTATTATGAATTTTGTTCCTCCGGAAAACAAAATTATAGCTCTTTCGGAGTCTTCTATCACATTACCTGAACCAATAATAGTATTAACATACTCTTCTTTTGGCACAAAATGGGTAAAATATATGTCTCTTTTGAGAATAGTTTGAGAACTTGCACTATCCGCAACGCATACATTTTCATTATATATCCTTGCCATTTTTTTCAAAGACAAATAATAATAATAAAATGAGTAGTATGCACAGTTAAATTGAATACTTGATCGGAATTATTTTTCTAAGAAATAGTGTACATAAAAATAATGTCATATACTAAAATTTTATTTTAAAACTTGACACATTTAATGATTTCAAAATCCATTAATATTTCATTATTTATATACATCACATTTAAAACTTAAATACATAGAAAATAAAACTTAACAATAAGTTCTTTACATTATTTATTTACATGGATACTTAACAATCCCACATATTAAATTATTCCATTATTGATCAAATGACCAATATTTCCTTTAGGATCCTCAAAGAAATCAGATACATCATAATGAGTGGTGGAATTTTCAGCATCATTTGAAACAAAATTTGTTTCCTTCCCTTTGTCGTCCTTTTTCAAAGATACTTGATAAAGATCGACTAAGTGTCTTGGGTACGACAGGTACGTGACCAATGGCCCTTTCCACCACAACGGGAACACTTATCGTCTGTTGATTTATTTTGCCCAATATTTCTTTCTTTATCCCACTTCTGGTGAGATCATTTCTTTTGAACATAATTCATTTTCCTTCCATAATTTTTCTTATTACTAAAACCTTGCCATTTACCTCTTCTGGGGGTAATGGTTTGCCGCATTTACTTCAGGAAATGGGACAGCAGGGCGCGCTTCGTAATTCTTTAAGAGCAACTCATTGTTGCGTTCAGCAACAAGAAGGCAAGAAATTAACTCAGAATATTTTTTAAATCCTTTTTCTCGATACTGCTGCTGCAGGAGCACATTCGAGGCATAGAAGGTCGAAAAAGTTTTCTCCAAGATATCTTTTCCCCACATAATTTCATTCGTGAGGTGATTCAAAACATTGCAGAATTATATTTATTTATGGATTTAAAATCTTGTAGACGCAAGTGCGTCCATTCATATCGGGTTTGAGGAAGTATCACCATCTTTTTATGATTATACCTTTCTTCAAGGTTTTTCCAAAGATCTGTAAGATCTTTTAATGTGAGATATTCATTTTTCAATCCTTCGTCAAGATGACGATGAAGAAAAATCATGGCTTTGGCTTTATCCTTTTGGGATGCATTATTTTCAGCCTTAATGGTATCTCTAAGATCCATTGAATCAAGATGGATTTCAGCATCTAATATCCATGATAAATAATTGTTTCCAGATATATCAAGAGCATTGAATTCAAGATGAGAGAGCTTCGACATAATGAAAATTTGTTACCTGAGTCTTCTTAAAAATTTGATCGGAGTCTCATGTTGATAATGTGTTGTAAAATAAATAAAGAAGATAAAATAAAAAAAAACAGAAGACTCTAGTATTAATATTAGCCAATATAACTAACTCAATATAATAAAGATAATTTATATATCTACTAATATATATAGCAACTTATTTGTAAGAGAGAAAGAAGAGAACAGTATATAAAAGAGAGAATGATTTTATTGTTTTTGTTGTGTATCAAAAGCCTCAGCCTATGCTCTTATTTATACATGTGCAAAGCTTCACTTTTTCAAAATGGACATCCACATAAGATGTGATAAGGAATTCTTATCGCAACAAAAAGAGCTTTCAATAAATATATTAATATAAGCAACAATAATTGCGTTTAGTAAAATAGCTTTTAAATTTTAAAAATACTATAATACACATAAATGTAAGCGTTAAATTTAAAAATTAGTTAACATATACAAAGTTATATTAGACTTTTAAATTTTGAAAAGTACAAGTCAACTTTAAAAAGCTCTACTTTAGGTGCTTTCAAAAGTACCTTAATCTTTTAAAAACTGCAAGTACAAGCATATGGTCTTTAAAAAGTACAAGCACCTCTTCGAAAAGTTTTACCAAACCAACCCTTAAAAAGGGTATAAAACATGGTGAATACCTCACATATATACCATCTTAATGTGAAGTTGATAGTTGAGACATATTAGATAATAATTTAATTAAATATATCAAATTATTTAATGATTTTCAATTAATAACTTTAAATAAAGACAATTATATATGAATTTTTACGATAAAAAAATATTATTTAATTTAATGTACTTATAAAACGTTTTAAATAATCTTTCAATCACATCCTTTTTTTAAATGATCATTCATGTGATCAATATAAAAAATAGTTATTTTTAGATTTAATTATTTTATTGGTTTTATAGTTTCACCAAATTTACAATTAAATTTCTATATTTTTTCTTTTCAATTGTGTTCTTATACTACTTTTAATTTTATAATTAGATCATTTTCATGTCAAAAATGTTAAAATTAATAGAATATTTATTCTAACAAACACGTGGTCAAAGATCTAATTAGGTTTTTAATTATGAATACCTTTAATTTACGAAAAAATATTCAATTAATTCTAATATTTTTTATATTAGGAATGATCTAATTATAAAATTAAAAGTAATGTAAGAACCCAATTAAAAATAATAAAATTATAAAGATCTAATTACAAATTTAATAAAATTATAAAAGCTAACAAAATAATTAAACTTTATTTTTACTAATATACTTTATAAAACGGCTTTAGCATCAAAATTAAATTCATAAATATATATTTTACATATTTTTTGAAATCTTATATTCTTATATATTAAGATAAGAATATGCTGAAAAGTCTAGTGTTTACATTTTAGTTTGAATCAATTGTGAGTAAAAAAGTGAATTTGATCTAAATAACGAGTTAAAATTTGAAGTGGATTTGTTAAATTTAAGTTTTGAATCCGATCTAATTTTAATACTTGGATTGCATTAGTTTTTGTTTGATAAAATACTTTTTTTTTTTGAAGTTTCAATCATTATTTTATTATAAAAAACAAATGAATAAAAAGGATTAACAATAATTTAAATTTGAATGATTCCAGTTTACAGAGTAAATGGATTCAAATTGATTCCATAATTTATTCTGTTGTAACTAAAATAATTATCCCAGAGAGTATAGATTTAACAATTTACCATTTGGATGGCGAAAGCTAGTGCACTCTAGGTAAAGTAGAAAGTGCAGCACTCTTTAAAAGTTAACCTGCTATCAAAAGTAATTAGGTAAATTAAATTTATTTATTATTGTTATTTTTTTTTTGTCATGGGCTGAACAAACAAATCGGCACTAACAAGAAAAACTAATTCGCTAGTTTAACACAGGACTATCTTTACACCAGAAAAGTACTAAGAAAAATTTGATCGACTTCCTCCGTTATTCTGTTATTGTTGATGTGATGTCTTCAAGCATTTTCACTGTTTTGTTTGCTAGCAGGTGCTTTCACTATTGTTCTGTCTAGCCACAGATTTTGACGCTCTTGAACCCACCACATTTCACATCTACCATAAATGGACCTTCAAAGCCCGAAAAATTGCTGCCATAGAAAAGGAAGAAGCTGTCTATCGCCGCTGCTGGTTGGCTAACTCCAACGTAAAACTGATTCTGTAGAAGAACCCTCTATGAAGGCGCCATGATTCTCAGATGACAACGCAATCAAAGCACAAAATACATGACAGTTACAACAAGTCTATTATCTTTTATTTCAAATAATCCTCAACGTGTACGTAATAGAATGAAAAATTAAAATACAATTATATTTAAACAATTATTTGTATTATTTTTATTAATTTATTCAAAAAATAATTAAATTTTGAAGCTAATTGATATAAAATATTACATATATAAAACTAAGAAAAATTTTTATTTGTATAAAAATGAGCCTAATAAATAATTATTTTATTTAATATATAATTAAGAGTATTTCTTTCTTTGCCAACGAGTTATAGTTCAAATGACATAGTCTCTATATTCACCTAAGAGTTGGTAAAAAAAAAAAATACTTTTTTTTTATTAACTTTTTTAAACATTAATTATTTATTTTACATACAATATAGAAATAAATGAATATAATATTTATTGAGTAGAGGCAGTTACGTAAAAAAAATTATTGTCATAGTATTTGAACAAAAAAAAAAGTATTATTTTAAGAAAAACTAATAATATATTTTAATAATATTCTTAATACAAAATAATAAATTTTAAATATTTTTTTAAATAATATATATTAACTAAAATAATATAATTATCCCAAATAATATATTATAAATATAGTAAAATGACATATTTCAATAAAAAAATTGTTAATAAAAACTTATATGAATTTTTGTTTCGCACAAAATAAAATTATTATATGTTTGTTTGCTTTTTACGTTGTATATATGTTTTCTTAATTAAATTAGTATAATACAAAATCTTTTATCATTTTGTTCATATTTAATGTTTTAATTTTGTTTCTCACAAAATAAAATTATATATATATAACACAAAATTTTTTATCATTGTGTTTATATTTAATATTATAATTTTATTTCACATAACACAAAATTTTTTAGCATTGTGTTTATATTTAATATTATAATTTTATTTCACACAAAACAAAATTTATTTAAATTTTAATATTATATACATAATATATATTTAATATTATTTTTTTTAAGATTCTAATATATCTTTTTTTCTAGATTTAGTACATGAATTTTCAACTTATTTTTTATGTATTATTTATTTTAATTCTAAAGTCCAATAATTTTTTTTACTTGTTTTTAATATTTATATACTATTTTTTTATTTTGAACTTCAGCCCAATACCTGAGATTTACAAAAAAAATCTAAAACTTATCAAAAAATGATTAACCTGATTAACAGATTACCTTTTTAAATCCAAACCATTCAAATAAAATATAATAAATGAAGAGTTCAGATATAGGAATTCACAAGGTGTGCAGCACTCCATACTTAGCAAGGAGCATTTAAGGATGAGCCCCATTTGGATTAGATAAGATAACTTTTAAAATTTAAATCTTAGTTTTAAAGTTTAAATCTTAATAAAATGAGAATTATAAAAATAATTTCATTAAAAAACTACAAGTTAATTTATATTGATTACTTCAAAATTAATCTCTTATATTTCTTCATTATTTTAATAATAGTATTCACACATTAAATATTTTTTACACTGATAAAAAAAATATGATTATTATTATTATTATAATATTATTTTACCAAAGATAGAAGACTCGAATCCGCAACCTCTTAATTGAGTATAGGGAGACTATGTCATTTGAGCTATAACTCATTGGCAAAATATGATTATTATTAATTAAAGGAAAAAATGTAAAAAATATTTATATGAAAATAAAGTGTATTATAAAACATGAAAACATAGGCGGCATCATCAGAAATCAGAAAAAATAGGTGCTTCTGGATTGGGGGAAGTGGGTAGAAAAACCCCAAAAATATCAACAAACTTCACTTCTTTCTTTTCCAATTCCCACTTCCCACTTCCCACTTCCCACGATCGATTTCAATCTATCTTCTCTGTCTCATCTCATTCTCATGTGCCCAATTCAACCTTTTCCACTGTTATCTCAACCTATAAATATTATTATAGCTTTTTAGTTCCTTCCCTTTCTTCTTCTTCTTCATTATTTTGTGTGTGTAAATGGCACATGTTGTTGATGCTATTCGGTTATTGCAATTCCAACCTCTTCTTCTCCTTCCTTCAACCCTCAACACTTCTTCCAACATCAATAGGGCACTCTCACTCTCACTCTCTCCCATCGCTTCTTCTTCCTCTGCTTCTCTTGCCTCTGCAGCTCCCAGAAAGCACTTGCTTTCTTTCAAGGTAATCAAATTATGAATACCCTCTTTTTTTAACCTTCTCTTGGCTTTGTCTGCATTGGAGAATTATGAATTTTGTGACTGAATTGCTGGGAAATTAAGTACCTTTATCTCACCCCATGTTGTAGATTTATGAATTTGTTAATTGTGTTATTCAAATTAAGTAACTTTATGGCACCCCATGTTGTAAATTTGCTCAATTATGCTCCCACGTTGAAATCTCAGGAGTTAATTGATAAAAGTTAACACAAGTAAGTTTAGGAGAATTCCCTTTTTTTTTGGGTTTTGGTTCATAGTGTATATCTTTGCACATTACTATGATCTTGCATGCTCCAAGCTTAAAAATGCTGCACCATGCGTTGCGTATTGAGAGAAGGCTTCTTTGAACTGTTATGGTGTTCTCACTTTATTATGTGATGATCTTACTCTGTGTAAAGAATTAGAGATGGCCTATGAATTCTATAGTATGATGAACTAAACTATCACATCTTTATGTTGTGAGTTTATCTGTAATATGATCATCGATGCTAATTTTCAAAACATTTCATTTACTATCAGAAATCAATGCTAATTTTTTGTTTGTTTATTTCTTTTTTTCTTTTCATTCGCCTTTGGCTTTTTTATTGACTGGGAGTTTATGTGTAATATAAGTTAAATATTTTGTACAATAGCTTAGAAAGTAACTCCTTTTTGTGAACTGACTACTACTATATATATATACATATATATTGACAATTTTTGTTATTTGCTACTCTTTATTTCAGGTATGTGCAAGTGTTGCTGAAACTGGTCAACCAAAATGGTGGGAAAAGAATGCACCAAATATGATTGACATTCACTCCACGCAAGAATTTCTGAATGCTTTAAGTGGAGCTGGGGATAGACTAGTTATTGTTGAATTCTATGGAACTTGGTGTGCATCGTGCCGAGCATTATTCCCCAAGGTCTCTCTACTTCCTGAACCTTGCCTCCTTTTTTCATTCTAATATTTTAGCTTCTAGATAATTTTCTCTTTTCGGTAAAAGCAGCATAGCACTTAGGATTACATTATGGAAATTATACAAGTGGTAAAATTATTATTGGCCAATTATTCATTAATCATAGAAATGTGAGCATTTTTTAAAATTATATTGAGCATTAGCAGGTCTTGTAAATCTTAATTAGTGGATTGTTACTTTGAACACAAATAAGATAGGGTCTAGAGTTCTCGCTGACTTGTAACTGGCTGTGTCTGAGATATTGTCTGTTACCATCAAACAAGGATTAATACAGGTTATGTGAATAGCTGATTCATATGTCAATTATGATCAACATGGATTACATGCTTTGTTTCGGTTCCAGGCAAATTGAAACCTTTGAATTTGTTACCAACTTACTGAATACATGATTTTATAGCCATGTATTGACTTGCTTTATGAAGCCTTCCTATTTTCATTTTGCAATACTCATTTGAATCGTGTATAAAAACTTATATGTAAAAAGATAGCTCCTAGTTGTTTGATGATTCATCTTTATAACTCCCAAGAAAGAGTTTGGCTATCCATGCTGACGCTTACTGCACGGCACTCCTGGAAGAGAGGGCTTAACAAAATATCATCCAGTTGTTGCAGAATAGCAGGGAAATATTGATTTATTTAAGTCTGGATGAAAAAATTCAGTACACGACGTAATCAGAATTTTTAACATTTTTGGTTGATATTGTTAAATTACTTCTATAAAAAAAACAAAGTTACTTTTGAATTTCCAAACTGCTGAAATATGTCTCGGATGTCCTGAGTCCTGATGTTTTTTTAAATGGATCTGGCAGCTATGCAGAACAGCTGAAGAACACCCTGAAATTCTTTTCCTAAAAGTGAACTTTGATGAGAATAAGCCGATGTGCAAAAGCCTGAATGTAAAAGTACTTCCTTACTTCCACTTTTATCGAGGGGCTGAGGGGCAGCTGGAGTCATTTTCCTGTTCACTTGCCAAGGTAATTCTTATCATTTAGTTCTAGTTATGTTCTGCATTTATAGTTTGTTTCAAGGGATCAAGGAGCAGTTACCAATTGGTTCCTGTTCTGGACCCAGGAAGGTTCATAATCGTTTGATTCGTGCTATATGGAGAAATAGTCATTTTATTTGCATTATACAATGAATATCTTAAACTCATCTTCCAAGTTGCTAATAATGAGTAGTAGTTTATAAGATACTTGGATTTCTCTCTTTCAACCTTGTGCATGTTTTGCTCAAGCCTAAAGACCCTAGGGTAAATCGAACAATAATTGACCAACTGCAAAATATTTCTTCTGTTCCCTTTTATTTGTCGCAATCGCTTTTTGTGCATCATTGGATATTGTATCGCAGTTGATAATGACGGTGATAGATAAAAGGGAACGGAGGGAGTAATAATGCCTATTAGAGTGCTCAGCTGGTGGAATGAATGAATTCTGAAGAATGATAATTAAGTTTATATAAGCACATAGAATACAATAAAAATACATGGTATATAAGCATAGAGTTTAATTTTGATGCAATAACAGTGTCAAACATTTTACACAGTCGGTCGATCACATCCATTCTTTTGGATGACCATTCACGCAGTCAATGTGAAAAGTAGTTATTTTAAGTTTTTAACTGATACGCCGTTATGTTATTGAATGCACATGTGAAACTGTTTTACACTGACAGTGCATCAGAATTAAATTCATAAACATATATATATGCTCACTCTGTTTTCCTTATGAAGGACAAGAATTGTCTACAAACCTTCTAGGAATATAGTGAGGCAAATATAAAATGATGGATATAGACTTTATAGTTATTTGATATGTGATAGTGAATACAATACAATGCTTTTAGTTTTGAGAAAAAGCTAATGGTTATTTGAACTTTACAGTTTCAAAAGATAAAAGAGGCCATTGAGACACATAACACTGCTAGGTGCAGCATTGGTCCACCAAAGGGTATTGGTGATCTGCTTCTTGAACCTTCCAATGTTCCTGTTCCCAAGGATAGACCAGCAGAACCTGTTTGAAGCATAGGTGCATCTTTGTAATTTATAAGGTGGTTTCACAAAGGGAAAGAAAAAACCCCTCAAAAGAAGGCTGTGATCTAGAGAAAACTTATTGATATGAAGGGATTTATATAAATGTATTCTGTATATTTTTCACTTATTTTTTTTAGAAGGATAATATAGCACTCAGGAGTTGTTTTAACTCTACTTCATTCTTTTTTCCATTCATTAGCTGATTGTAATCAAATACTTGAGAACTTCAGTGAAAATGAATTAAGGATTAAGCTGTATTTAGTTGAAACATTTATTTTTATGTAAACTGAACATCACTTGTTCAGGCTTAGAAATGGGTAATTAATTTATTTAGGCTGGCTTTCTACCTAGCTTAGAAAACATTACTTGAATTTTGGCCAATGAGAGGATGTGTTTTATGAATTTGTTCTTGTTTTATACTTCAAGTTGACATATTCTTTTTATTTATTATTATTAGAAAGAATGTGGGATTCAATGTGGAGGTGTATGTATGTTTTTTTTGGCAAGATAGAATCCGTACACATATTTCTTATAATTGAGTGGTTAATTTTATGTTAGTTTATATTATAACATTTTCATATTGCTTTTTATAACTATATACTAAAATTTACTACCCATGTTATGTGTCAATAAAATCCCATTACCCATATACTTAAAAAGCTTATTCTACTCATGTATTTTCTTTGATTTATTTAAGAATATTACAATATTAGTTGTGATTAATCATATTGGACATTAAACCGTATAAATTAGTAGTGGTGCTAAGGAATTTAGTTAAGGAGTTTAATTTTGATTTTTGATAATGTAAAACGTTTTATACAGTTATGTAATCGTATAACATTATACGATTGAATGTACGAAATGCATAATTAATATTAGTTTTATACAAACTATTCTTACTTTGAACCTTAAATTTCTTTTGAAAGATTATATTTTCTTGTTTTCTTTGTAAAAATTTTAATATCTAAATTTAATAAAGCTTAGTAATAATATTCTCCTACAAAAACGTAGAGATCCAAACATTTGGGTTTGTTATAAACTAATTTGAAAAAGTAAATCACTAAATCAAATACATCCTCATTTTCTCATTATTCAATCTTCAATATTGAATATTTACAAGGAAATGTAAAAAAGTGAGAAACAAAGTAAGCACCTTATGATTCAATATCCATAACCTTATACTCAATCACATCATTTTTCACAGTTCATACAATGCCATCATAATTACCATTATTCCCTGAATTAACCAAAATTTTTCATTCTCCATCATATCTTTCAAAAAATGACAACAACTTATGGAACAATCTCAGAAGAACTTGATGTATCAACACATTCAAGCTTAGTATTCTTTTCACATTCGAAAGAGCGAGTTCAATCGGGTTTAGGCACAACAAGACCATGGAAGGAAATGATCCAATCCTCTCGTCACATGAACCTTCCTCGTTCAATGCTTTCAGCAATCCAAAGGGTCAACACAAACGCAAAGCATTTTCGTGCAAACTACGTGATAATCATATTGTTTGTGCTTTTTCTTAGCTTATTGGGACACCCCATCTCACTGATCATACTAATTTTCATGATGATTGCATGGTTGTTCTTGTATTTCCTTCGAGACACACCTTTGGTGATTCTAAGGTACGAGGTTGATGAGAGGTTTGTTGTGATCTGTTTGTTTTCGGTTACAGTTGGTTTGCTTGTTCTGACAAATGTGACATACAATGTGCTTGTTGGAATGTGTGTTGCTCTATCTCTTGTTTTGGTTCATACTTTGGTGAGAGACACAGAGGATTTGTTCACAATGGATGAAGAGGTAGGGATTGTAACAGCTACAAAACCAGGTGTTAAAGTTCCTCTAAGACAAGCTGCTTCCTCTTCTTTTACTTCATCATAGTACCAAAATTAACAACAAATTCTTTGCCTTTCTTAGGTTATAGATAGAGAGATAGATAGAAAAGATGCCTTTTTTTTATGTCTTTCATTATCCTCATATTTTTGGATGATCACATAATTAAAAATTTTATTTTAAAAAATGTTTTTATGTTTGTATCTGCCTGTGTTTCTATCTTGGTTGATTTGGTAACTAATTGTTTAATCTATGAATAAGTAAAGGGAGCCAATGACCTAAACGTACAATGTGCACAATGGAGGTTTAGGAAGTATTAGAGATATGACCATTAGTGTTACATTGTCTTGTCAGGTTACGCTTTTGAGATGAGTGGTTTCATGATATGGTATTAGAGTTCTAGATCTAAAAGGTCAAAAGTTTGATCCTTGGTGAATCTCAAAATCAGCTTAAGCTTTTGGGATAAGCATTGACTCCCTAGCAGTACTCTTAATCTATTTCTTTAAAAAAAAATATTCCCATACAAAATGAAAGAATACAAAAATAAAAGAGTGTCGCAATAGAATTTCTATATCCTATATATGATATGAATATGCATGCGAGTATAATTCTTCTTTAAGAAGTACAAATGGACACTTACACTTAAATGTGATATGGTATTCAAATACAATTCAATAGTATGAAGTCAATTCATTTAGGCACGAGATTCATATACACGTCTATATTTCTCTCATAAAGTGCCCTCAAGTTCTAGCCTTGTCTTTATGTAACTTGTGATGACATGACTATAGATCCCTTCACATGTAGATCAAATTTCATCAATATTACCTTCCTCGATTCTTGTCTCATATTTATCTCACCTTTACAGAAACAAACCTACCAACTATAACTCCACGGCTGTGAATAGAATCAGCCCCACGAGACTTCGACTCTAACAAGTGGTTAAGGTCTTTATGCTCACAGCTTTTCTTCATAAACTGTGGTGACCAAGCACGGTTTCTACTAGCATTTTTCCTTCATAATCCATGGTAAGCAGCTGCTGTTTATGTTCAAAGTTTCCTAAATGTAAACCGTGACAATCTCCCACGGTTTATGCACAAATTGAAAACTGTGGTTACATACCACGATTTACATAATAACCAAAAAGGACATTCACGTAAACGAATTGAAAATGTTGCATTTGAGTAAAAAATTTTCACAATCATTTTAATCAAGTAAATTGCCCTTTTAAAAATGTTGTGTGCGAAAGTGTAAGTGTGAGTGTGCAGGTATTTGTGATGTTGTAATGTTTAAAATTAGATGTGTCTAATTCATTTGGAAAAAGAAAAAATAAGTCTCAGATCTTAAGACCAAATTAACACCTCTAGATAATTCAACCTTTAATTTTCACTCTGCTTTTCACCAGAAGTGTGTGATCATACAAAAAAGGGAACATTTATCATTGCCTCCATGCCCTTTACACTTTGAATGATTATTAAGGGAGGAAAGAAAAATGCTAATTAGATGGGAATGAACTGTAGGAGGATCCGAAAAACTTACATATACCTAATCATATTCACTCAAGTTACGGTTAGTGGATAATAATGATACTAATTCGAATAATATAAAAGATGCCTTGCAAACAAAATTATAATTTAGAAGCTCTGGCACGTCATACTCCACAAGCCACCAATTGCAATGCAATAAGAGACGTGGTCCAAAAAGTACTAATTTCCCATACTTTAATACCATTATAGATCACAATAAAATAAATAAATAAACACCATGCTTTACTTTTGATAGGATGACACGGATAGCAACTAAGCTATTTCTCTAACTTAACGCTTCAAAAGAAAATAATCACAAAACTTTGAAAAAATGAAAATATTAGAAAATGGATCAATATCAAGAACTTTTGAAGTAAATATTCTACTATGAACCATTTGATTGGATTAAAGTATTAAACACAGATATATAGCTGTTCGGTTGTTTGTTGGATCAGTTGAGGAGAGGTTGTTGGGAATGAGGGTTCGAACCTGAATGCGAGAGCTGAGGTGAGAAAATGAGCTTGTAAATCGTTGGTTGATCAGCGGATAGAGTCACCTACAAAGATATTCCAATGTCAAAATCAGTGTCTATACGATGAGGCGACTAATAATTAGGATTACAATGGCATACCTGGAGCTCTCTCCCTTATCTTCATTCGTCCGAGTGGACTCCTATCTCCTTAGGGCCCAACTCCTTTCATAACTTTTGCCAGCTATCGAGTCTTTCATTGTTCGTGTCACGCGGAAGGGCAAGCGTCCGTTTGTTGGGTCGTGCGGGGGTCGCGTTCAATTGGGCCAGAACAGTGCTCCTAATACGTTAGAATGTGATACGCGTGACTCCGGGTCCCTGGACCACAGCCTCTACTCAACGCAAGTAAGCCATCATTAATTTGGGGGAATGGATCCTCTTCATTGTTAAAAAAAATTGAGGGTGTAAAGTGTGATCTCTAGCCTTTCATTCTTCTCTCTCTCATATTTATTATTGATCCCACTTAAAAAATTAATGGTGAGAGATTACACTTTACTCTCTCAATTGTTAAAAAAAATTGAGAGGATCCATTCCCTTAATTTGGACTTCTAGAGACTTCTTTGCATGTGGGGGTTGCCCCAACGCTCGATTTGAGATCGTCACCTTAATCGTTGTGCCTGGAGCATTAAATGTTTTTTAAAAGAGATTTAAAAGCGTGTGGAAAGACCAATTTTATTCTTAATCTTTCGTACTTCTCCTCCTTCAGTTACAATTATTTTTCCCACTTCATTCTATCATTTTTTTTCTCTTTCTCCTTCTTTCACACAATTGCCCCCACCATTCTTGCAGTTCCTCATCCTTTTTGCCACGACTACTATTGTTGGTACTGCTTGGGAATTTTGCTTTATTATTGTAGGGAACTTGCCATTTTTCTTTATCATTTTTCTTCATCAAAATATTGCTAAGTGACTATTTTTTGTGCCAATTTTGCTCTTGTTTGTCATTGTTACTATATCTCCTTTTATTGTTACCGCTTCTTGCTCTGGTGTCTGTTAAGTAGTTTTTAGAAGAGTACCATAAGTGTCACTATCGTGGTTTAGGCTATGGTAATTTTAGGCTAGAATGGTTTAGTGTAGAATGAGTTTAAGGTTAGGATATTCCTTCCTCCTTGTGATTAATGTAAGTGATGTCTCTCCTGTATATATGGCGATGCGACTTTTCGTGAACCGTTATGTGTGGTACATATCCGACGTGATAAGTACCTCTTCTAGGATAACCGCAGAGGACTTGCAAGAGCCCTGGGACTCAGGGACGATGTGCGGAGGCGGTCCCGAAAAAGCTCAGTTTTTAGTCCTATTCTCCGAGAACTTGTCTAATTTTATAAATTTATCATGTTAACGGTCAATTAAAATATATATTATGGTGTCACTTAATTTTTTACATGAACAAATTTTGACATAGTTAACAACGAAAACGACGAAATAATTAAAATAATTAATTTAAATTTTTTAAAGAATGAATTTAATTTAAAGAATATTTTAAAAATGATTTAAAAAATAAATGAACTAATTTGATCATTTGGCCGTTAAAATTTTATTTTCAAAGACTAACGTGTCTCCTATGAGTAGGGAGGAGATCTTCTCTAATAAAAAAAATTAGATGATATGTAATATTTAATCTAATAATTTATTATTTTATTTTTATTTATTTTTGATCCCACTTATAAAATTAAAGTGAGATGATACTGAATTCTGTTAAATATTAAAAAAATAGAAAAAATCTATAGTATTAAAAAATGGAAAGAATCTATTTCCGTACGAGTACCGGTTTTAACCTTAAAAGTTAAAATCCTCAATTCAGTTTAATAATTATCTTCAGACTCAAGAGATAGTAATATATAGAACGGAAAAGCTCTGCATACAAGCCCTAATGGCTTGTATGCCATACAAGTTCATTAAACAATAAGATCAAAATACGCGCTGCTTCAGGTACGTTGATTACACGCGCTATATAACATCGCCCGTATATCTAACTACCAGATTTAAAATATTTCTTTCCCTTTTCGTTTTCGTTATTTTGAGATTTCGTTCTTCTTCTTCTCCCGCGTTTACCCTCCTTCTTCTCCATTGTTCTTTTCTTCTCCTTTTCTCACTAGCATCTTCTTCGTTTAGGTTACCTTTGTCTCTCTCTGCAACTCCATCTTCGTTTTCTATTTTTGATTTGTTGTTTTTCGAAATCAAAGTTTGATCTCGTTTTGAAGATAATGGATCATTCAACCTCAGATTGTCATCTGAATGCAGGCGAAGTGGATTATGAGTCAGAATCTAACGAAGTCCCTGAGGTTTGATTTACATAGGATTAGTATGAAATTTCTTTCAGTAATTTGTATAGCATTGTGTAGTTGAAAAATTGCTGAACATTACTGTGAAAGTAACACGTTTACGTGAATCTGTCGATTCAATGTATTAGTTGTGATTAATTACCTGGAATTTGTAGCAGACGCTCGGGTGTAGATCAATTCTTGTTTGGGTGTACTTTAGCTAGAAGTGTGGGTGTATCTACACTTTACTGGTTTTTTGTTATTTTAATTTACTTGTTGTTGTTCAGCTGTATTATAACAGACATGATTAGGTGTGTTTTTAGAACTGTATTATATCTGCATGCTGTGTATTTACAGTTTATGGCTTTAAAAGTCATTCTGTAGTTGAGTTGTTGCGGTTAGAGTGTATCGTATTAGACATGATTGGGTGTATTTGAATCATATCTATGGGTGTATTTACAGTTCTGACACGGTGTATTTTGCAGCCTCTCTCAGTTGTTGATGACGAGCTTGTTCCAAAGGTTGGAATGACCTTTACTACCCTTGAAGATGCTGGAAAATTTTACAGGAACTACGCCAAGGCTGCAGGTTTCTCTACAAGGGTTCGGTGCACAAATAGGAAGGGAAACGAGATTAAGAACCAACTGATTACATGTAGCAGAGAGGGAAAATGGAAATCTAAAATATCTCCGACCGAGAAGACCAATCCGACAGCCGGTCTAAACTGTCCTTCAAGAATTTATATACACACATTGAAGGATGTCGGTGCTTGGATCATTTCAAAGGTTGTGCTGGATCATTCACACCCCTGCTGTCCAAGCAAAGCAGAGATGCTCAAACAGCACAGGGAACTAAGCATGTCCATTCGTCGTACGATAGAGAATAACGAGGAGGCCGGTATCAGACCAAGCAAAACCTACCAATCATTTGTTGCGGCTGCCGGGGGTCACCGCGAGTTAAATTTTATCGAAAAGGACGTGAGGAATTACATTACCAGGGAAGTGCGGAATGTTTCCGAACAAGAAGATGCAAAGGAATTCGGGAAATATTTCTTAAGAATGAAAGAGAAGAATCCGAATTTCTTTTTTGAGCTCCAACTCGAAGAGGATCAATCGATTAAGCTGGCTTTTTGGGCCGATGCAAGAAGCAGAGCCGCCTTTGAGTATTTCGGAGACGTCATTTCATTCGACACCACCTACAATACAAACAGGTAACAAACTGTCCCTGTTTATGATGCCAAATTAATTTATTTTTACGAATCCGCAGTAGAGGTGTATATTGGCTGTTTCATTGGGTGTATGCGAAGCATTTGTTAGGGTGTAGCTAATGATTTTGCATTCTGGACCATGGTAATTTGTTTCAGGTATAATTTGGTCTGTGGTTCTTTTGTCGGGGTGAATCACCACGGTCAATCAACACTTCTCGGATGCTCTTTGATGAAGAACGAAGAAATTGAATCATTCAAATGGTTATTTCAAAGCTGGCTTCGTTGCATGGGAGGAAACGCTCCGAAAGGGTTTCTCACCGATCAGTGCGCATCCATGAAAAGGGCTTTAGAGGCCTGTATGCCAACAACAGTTCACCGCTGGTGCATTTGGCACATCATGAAGAAGATTCCAAGCAAATTAAACGGGTACAAGGGACATGCCGATATCGAACAAGAAATGAGCCAAGTTGTTTGGAACTCTCAAAGCAAAGACTCATTCGATAGGAATTGGAACGATTTTCTGCTGAATTTTGGTCTTGGGGACAACAAGTGGCTTTCAGGTAATGTCTTTTTAAAATCTGCATCAGAGGTGTAAGTTGCATGTTTTCTCGGGTGTATTTATAGACTGTCTTTGGGTGTATTATGCAGATCTGTACGAAGACCGTCACATATGGGTTCCTATCTATCTGGATCACCATTTCTGGGCAGGGATGAGAAGCACACAAAGGAGCGAGAGCATGCATTCATTTTTTAACAAGTATATCACCCGGAACAGCTCGCTTATTCAGTTCGTCAAACAATACGATAATTGCCTCGGAAGCAGGGAGCAAGCAGAGAGAGAATCAGATGCTGCAGATTTTCATACGGTCATACCGTGTGCAACGAAATCCTGCATTGAAGCTCAGTTTCAAGATGCATACACTCACGCAAAGTTTAGGGAAGTCCAAGCGCAATTCAGAGGAAAGGCGAATTGCATCACCAGACTGAAGAATTCCGCTCTAGGCTATTCAGTATACGAAGTCGGAGAACAAGTTTCCAGCTCAATATTCAACAAGTTCGTGGTTACTTACGACTCGGTTGCAGCCGAGGTAAAATGCCATTGCTTATTATTCGAGTCGAGAGGGATACTGTGCCGTTACGCACTAAGCGTGTTAAGCTTCGAACAAGTAAGCCAAGTATCACCGAGATACATACTGGAACGATGGAGCAAGAAGGTAAAGAGGCGACACACACACATCAAGAGCAGCCACGACGAGCCACTAATGGAGCCAAGAAGCAAGAGGTTCGACCAATTGGTTTTTCGTTCGCAAAATATATGCGAATTTGCCTCCGAATCGGAGGAGCTGACTGCAATTCTGCACCGCGCGTACGATAACATCATGGCCGAGATGGAAGCATTAAAAGCCAAAAGGAAGGGGACATCTTCTTTATCCCACGAAGACGCCAACTTGGAATCCGTTAACGAGCTTCAAAGCCCGCCAAGGATTCGAACAAGAGGACGTCCAAAAAACAGGCTAGGTTCAAAGCTGGAGAAACAGATCGCAAATGCCACAAAGAAGAAGAAGACGAAAGTTTTAAGCGAGGTAAAAGTAATGTTCTTTAAATTTGTGGCGATTGAGTTTATTTTTCTCGTTAATAGTTTAGGTAATGTGTGTGTGTTATATTTCAGATAAACCTGTTTGATGCTGCATCAGCGACGCATTCAAATTGCAGCCAATATCAAGGACACGTTATGAGTTATCAGTTCAGGGTACCAGCAGCAGGGGATAACTGGTTGGGTGTATAGTTTTACAGAATATGGGTGTAAAAGCACCGTTATTTTGGGTGTATTTTCGTTAATTCACAATTTAGATATAGACACATATATAGATATATATAAAACAAAAGCTGTAAAAATTCTCAGGTTATGGGTTTATATTTGATTTGATGTTTTTCTTCATATTTTAGTACATGTAATTCATACATTTTGAATACAGCGCAGACAGTTTGGGTGTATATTTTATACAACCTTGGGTGTATTATTAGACTTGCGTTGGGTGTAGCAGTTTATAGTTTGTGTTTATATATGCCTTGATTTTTTCCTTCATATTTTACCACCTGTAATACAGCTTTTGAATACATCACAGACAGTTTACCAGCACAGATAGTTTAACTATGGGAAAAAATATACATGGAATAGAAGTTGTTGATAAATGGCAAATATTTACATCATTTGTTCAATTTACAAACTACCCAGTTTTTATATCAGCAGAATTAATCTGACAAAATGGACTTAATAATATAGAGGATGGCTTCGACAGCCTTATAGCACTACTCTCTCTAATTGCCTGATCTCTCTGTGTATTCATCTCACTGAATAGTATCCGGGATGCGTACTCCACTCTATAGTGGTCCACCTCCTCCTACAATAAAAAAGTATATTCTGTTTAAACAGCAATATTAATTCAGTAAAGTAATACAGAGTTATATGGTTTTAAAGACAGTTACCTGTGGCCAATTATCCCATTGATACTTCCCCTTTTTGATGTTTTCCGGCTCAATTATCTCCATCCACTTCATAACGTACACAGCGCAGTCATAGCTGAAAACGACGAAAATAAATTACAAATCTCATTTACAAAAGTTTAATGTTCAGACTCACAAATTTATACCTTATTTTTTGGCCTGATATTTTAACATATGGTGATTTAATTTCCTTCTCCCTCTCCCCTTTCTGAAGAGGTCCCCCGCCGGCATATGTTATCAATCTTGAAAATACGTATCCCTTAAATACGAAAACAAATCAGTAATACACCCGAATGAATGGACAAGATACACCCAACTGAATGGACAATATACACCCATCACAACTAACGAAATAGACCTATCTATTAAAGTAAAGAAGACAGAGGCAACTTACAGTGAATTTATTAATGGTCTTTCTCTCATCAGTGGGAGCTATTTTGTGTAGCGGGTCAAGTATTTGACATTTCCGCTTTCTTGTATTTATCAGCCATAACCACCAATGCCCGGCGTAGCAGACAGGGGCAAAAATCTGAAGGATTCCCACACATGAACAGTGTGTTATTTTATTTTGCAAATAAGTAAATAAGCGTAGTAACAAATTTAGCAAACGAAAACTTACATATGGGTGCGAAGTCAATTTTTTTCTATCTATGAAGGGAATGAAACTCGGGTAGGCTTCCACCCTGAATTCCTTTTTCGTTTTTGGTGATACGAATTCCCCGTTTGGGTGATCCGAAAGCGCCATGCACTGCAAGAATGGGAAACGAGAAATGAAATACTAAACTTACACCCAATGGAACGTGACAAATACACCCAAATCAATACAGAAAATACACCCGAAGATCGTAGAAGTAACACTTACCACAATATCGGGGGGGAGACAGTATATTTGTTCTTGAAATCTCTTTTCATTTTTGTTGTTGAGGATGAGGCAGATGGCAGATACAATCTAGAAATATATGCCGAAATCAATTTTACATTAATAAGCATTGTAATTGACTTTGGTGTAAAAACAGTAATCTTATTCTAATATTACCTGAGATTCTATATCACTTTTTGCCTGGAGGGAAGCAAGGTGCATTCTCATCAAAATGTATTCTCCTTGGCCAATCAGAGTGGACATCTCCTCATACTCGTTAGTATTGCCATCTGCATCTTCCTTCAGTCTCGTCCCCCAGATGTAGCACTTTTGTTTCATATCATCCGTAATCTGATATAATCCCCGAGGAGTTTCAAACTTTGCAGAACTTTCTCCCCCAGTCTCCCTCTGAATTTGTGGACTTGTGTTTTTTCCCTTCGTCGCGCTGCTTGCTATTCTTTGGACCAAACTGTCCAATTGTTCTATCAAATTCGCAGCTTCTGGAGATTTTTCCCTTTCTGTCTCCTGCGTTGACGCCCCCTCCTGGCTTGAATCAGTCAATCCAAGGCTGAATGATGGCACCCCTGGATCTGTTTTCGGAACATAGGAAGCTGTCCGTGCCATCATCAACAGGGCAGCAGCGTCTTCTGCGTCTGGATGACTGCGTCATCATGTATAAGAATAAGAATAAGAATAAGAATATACAGATGATAAGCAAAGATTGATTTTAGTCTGATGAACTTACACTTTAGTTGGAGCTGGGGGAACCGTGGGTGTGGTCTCTTGAAGTTGTTTGGGGGTTTCAGGAGTGCTGCACAGTTACAAAAAATTAATCACGGCGTAAAAGAAACTAATCAGGAACAATATACACCCAAACTGTTAGCTAATATACACCCAAACTCCAAACAAATATACACTCAATACTATTTCTTACGTTTCTGTAGTCCCTTCAATCTGTAGCATAGGGGTTGGTTCAAAATCTGTCTCTGTGGTTGTTTGGGATGCCGGCACAAAAACCTGAATTGGGACTCTAAACAAGAAGAAAAATGAAAGGTTAACAACGCCTTTGAAAATAATAAGGTTATAAGGTTGAATATTATTGTAAAACTCACATTGCAAGCGCTTTGGACGGTGTCTGTTCCCTCACAACCATCATATTCGAATCAGACGGACTCAACCTAAAATACACCCAAATAAATTCAAGAAATACACCCGAACAATTCAAAAAGAAGACAGGCTTTGTTTTTTTGAGAACTTACATACTTGCAGTTTTTGCTTTTTTTTTCCTGCCTTTTTTTTCTTGAATAAAATAATAAAGGGCTTTTTTTTCTAAAAAAAATATATACAGAATTAGAAGTAGAAGGGTAATAGAAGAACAAAAGTAACGGTTATTTGAAAGAGAAATTACATGCTCTGTGACGGCTGGTTTACACTACTCTGTTCTGTGTTTCCTTGAGAGGAAGGAGCATCAGTTCCCAAGTTCACAGCCGGTATTCTAAGACAGATTTGATCCAAGCAACACAACAAAGTTAATATTCCAACTTATTAGACAACATACACCCAACTTGATCCACTCAATACACCCAAATGGTACCACAAGACACACCCAATTCATGATAACAAGATTTTATTAAATAATAAAGCTTCTTACGTTTCAGACGACACATAGCGACCTTCTGTCGATCGCAGGTCAGGTTGGTTCTCCCTGCAAAACAAGAAACAATTATTAGCATGCAAAACACAATAAAATATGAAATAGACAGCCCATCAAGACATACCCCTCTGCAGCAGATTTATCAACGTTTTGCCCTAGCCATTCATCCAGTTCGTCACTTGATATTTCATATGTCTCACTACATTCATAAAGGAAGATGTTAACAAAAATAATTACGACGATAGACGGTAATATAGCTTACGAGGTACTGTACCCGTCAAAGTATTGGTCTTCTTTAGGAGGTGAATCCTCCACGAGAACTTTTTTCTTTTTTGGTTGTGTTCTGGGTGGAAAAAAAAGAGTACCAATCAGAAATAAAAAATTAATTTTATCACAGAATATTATGCAAAGAAGTGCTTACTTTTTTGGTGTTGTTTTTGTTTTTTTCTTTTCCTTCTCCTTCTCTGCAGGTGATGATTCTTCACTCCTATAAGTTAATAACAGACACTTCAGTTAATACACGAAATCTTTATAATGAAGCCAAAAGAAAGGAGTGATAATTTCAGGACATTACTCATCACTTTGTTTAGATTCAGATTCTGAATCAGAATCTGGCTCCTCTTGCCTCTGCTTTCTTTTTCTGGAGTCCATTCTGGAAGGCAAACAGTGATTATTTAGAACATATTAAAATACACCCAACGTGATCAACAAGATACACCCAACTCGAAAAAGAAATTACACCCAAGTATGGTACTTACTTTTTCCCCTTTTTGATGGGGTGTTTTCTTGCTGAATCCTCCGAGTCTTGTTGACTCTCAGACTCAGAGGTAGAAGTGTCACTGTCAGTAGCTGTTTCTGTCTCCGAAGACGATGTTGGACTCGCCTTCCTTTTTTTTGTTTTTTTGATTTCTTGTTTTTTTTCTTTTTTTTCTTTTTCTTTCATTTTTTCTCTTGCTCTTGTCTCCGCCATCTTCACAATCCCCTGAAACATGAGATATTTTAGCTAACAGCATTCAGGTAAATAAAATACAAGCAACATATTATGTTTACTTACCAAAATTTCTTCTTTTTCTGCAGTCATTCTTTCCACCAACTTCTCCTTAGTCCAGTTGGCAATCCAAGGCTTTGGTGGTCTTTCGGCCCTCTTCTTGCCTTTGTTTTCAGAAAGATGAAAGTATATTATCATGAGGGCAAAGAGGCAGCCATCAATTGCCTTCTTCTTCTTATCCTGGTAGTCTGTGATGCCTTTGATCAAGAAGGTCAAAACATGCGCCCCCCAGTTTCTCTCCGATATGCCGTCCATCTTAAAAATTGGGGCGAGGTGCACGGGCGATATTTTGTTTATCGTCGTTGGCAAAAGGAACGCCATCTGTATGTAGAGGATGAATATCCTCTTGAACATCAGGCGTTCCTCTTCGCTGCCAACGCCGATTTCCATCATTTCATCGGTAAGACTTTTGAGGGTCTTACCCTGGAATCTTCTATAAATTATTTTGTCATCATCAGAAAGTTGCTTATAAAGTTGCTTATACTCAACTTTCTCAGGAAACAGATTTCCTACAAAAAAGAAAACAACAAAGTATCAAAATCGGTTCAAAAACACCCAAGCATCAACCTTAAATACACCCAAGCATGAACTTAATATACACCTATAATTTTGAGCTAGTTACCTGTTGCATTGATGCCAAGTGCATCACCTATTGTCTTTGGTGTTATTTGGAAAGAACCATATCCTGTCTTCAGTTTGTTCTCCCCAAGTTTGAAGTTGTTTGCCAGTTCCCTTAAGAGTTGGTGATCCACCCTTAGAGGTGGGACGTGCATCAACCCACCAAATCCGAGATCCCTGACAATTGCCTTCTTCTCCTCAGCCATGTTTCTGAACTTATCACTCAGGAGATGTGTGGCACACTTAAGGTCTTTCGTTTGGTTTCTTGCTGCCATTTTGTCTGAAACAAAAAATACACACAAATATACTCCCATTAGTAACAGTAAGATACACCCATATGTAAGAATCAGATACACCCATTGATAACAGTGAGATACACCCATTAAAATTATTCAGATACATTCATATATATCAGTCAGATATCAGTCAAACATGTTTCAATATCAAGCAACATTACAAGGTCTAATAACAGTAAGATACACCCATATGTAAGAATCCGATACACTCATTGTTAACAGGGAGATACACCCATAGATATTATTCATATAAATCCATATATATCAGTCAGTTATCACTCAAACATGCTTCAATATCAAATTAATTCAGATATCAGTAAGATACACGCATATATGAGTCAGATACACCCATTGATAAGAGTAAGATACACCCATATGTAAGAATCAGATACACCCATTGATAACAGTGAGATACACCCATTGAAATTATTCAGATACATTCATATATATCAGTGAGATATCACTCAAACATGCATCAATATCAAGTCACATTACAAGTTCAAACAGTATACAACCCCCAATCTACGGAATAAAGCCCCAAAAATCAACAACAGTAGCAAGAGAACTTAGAACAAGAATGTAGAACGACGTAGAACTTAGAAGAATGACGTAGAACTTAGAACAGTGTGACAAAGAAGCAAGAATAATAGCACAGTAAACCCTAGAGAAGAACGACGTAGAAGAAAACTAAAATTGGGAGGTTTTCTTGATGAACTTACGTTGAGTGTATTTGCTTCGTTTTCTCTTCAGATTCTTCACGGAGAGTTTGATGTTGTTTTGATGGAGGTTTCGAACAACGATTTGTATATTTTGAACTTTGATTTTTGCTCGAAATTGGGAGCGTTTCCTTGGTTTCGAAGCGTTTTGAGAAGTGGAAGAAGTGGAGGAAGTGGAAGAGTCTGCCATACGTAACCGTTTGTGTTGAGCGCGTGATTTTGACGCGCCATGTTATGCTTCCTTATGCGCGTGTCTTCGATTTGGGCTGGGCCAACTTGGATGCTTGGATACTTGTATGTGTAGCAGGCCCGTATATAGAATTACGCTAATATCTTCAATTTTTATTTTCTTTTTTTGGGAAAAAAAAAATTTTTACTCTCCATAATTATCCAATATTATTATTGCAACGGGGCAAATTTGAGAATTCAGTCTTCATTTTTGGGACTACAAATCAATGCCTTGAAGTCGCACTTGGGCGAGATAGCCCGAAGGAGCAACCTCGCCGTGTGTTCCTGTTTCACCACCGCGCCATCTTTCTCCACCAAAACCGCTGCCACTATCCTCTCGTAATCGCCGCCTCCACCCGCCACGTAAGCCACAATAGCAGCCTGAAGCGGCCCCAGGCTCGGATTATACGCCGCTGACTCAATATAAGATCCTCTATACACCTTCCCCTCGCAATCCATAACCGCCGCGCCCGAAGGCGACGCGCTGTACGGCGCGTGAGATGCATTCGCGGCTTCCAAAGCCGCAAACGCAAGTTTCAGATCGAAATCGTTTGAGTTGAATTTGTTTGGCAGCGACAAGCCATGGTTGTGAGGCTCCAAGAGTAATGGAACGGAATCAGGGAGAAGATCGCGGGGACCGAAGCGGTGGTTGAGGAATTGGGAGAGAGGGGAGAAGTTTGGGTTTCTTTGGTTTGTGATTACGATTTTGAGGTCGGTGGCGTTTGGAAGCTCCTGGAGGAACTGGCGGCAGTGTCCGCACGGCGCGGCGGAGACGGCGAATGAGACGAGGGAGGGCTCCGAGTTGAGGAGGAGGTTGGCGACGAGGAACTGCTCGGCGTGGATGGTGTGGTGGAAGGGGAGCCCAGGGAACTCGAGGTTGACGCCGATGAAGATGCGGCCGGATTTTCCGAGTCCTACGGCGGCGACATGGAATTTCGAGATCGGAGGACGGGCTAGGGATTGGGCTGTAGGGACGATGGTTGGGAGGACCTCGTTGACGGAGGGGAGGCCGGAGGATTGGGCCAGGAGTTGGGCCTCCGTTGCCGGGATCACGAATCTAGGCTGGTCCATTAAGAGTTTTTGTTTTTTTGTTTTTTAAAAGCAATGAGAGGATTGTGGTTGTGTGAAGGAATGAATGAGGATTGAGAAGGATTTTGTTTGTTCCAGAAAATGGGTGAGAGAATGGAGAGAGAGGAGTGGGGGAAGAAGCATTGTGGACGATGACGGCAACTTATAGTATAGAGTCAAGGTGTCTTTTGTCATTTCCTTTTTCCTTTTTTTATTTTTTTATGGGTTTCATGATCAATATATACCTATGCATATCTTCTTAATACCATTAAAACACATTTTTTATTTATAATTAATTATATATGGTCGCCAATGAGTAATAGCTCAAATGTCATAATCTCCCCATACTCAATTAAGAGGTTGCGGGTTCAAATCTCATATCTTTGGTAAAAAAAAAAAAAATTATATATTGTCAAATAATAAAATTAACTATTATTTAAAAAATTATCTAACGATATGAAGGTGATTATCAAATGACTAAGGGTGTGTGGAAGAAGACGATGCTACTTGTTTTGAAGTTTCCTTTGTCATTCTCAAAAGAAAAACTAGGTATTCCTTTACCATTGTTTCTTCTTATTCGTGTAATCTTTATTAACAAAGCTATTAATTAATAATTAACATATAATATCATTATAATTTATTGACTTTTTGAAAATACTTAAAATCTATACAAAGTTAAGATGCAATCTAGTAATCTGGTAATAATACGAAGAGTTTATATGCTTATGTTTATATGATTTTTGAGCTATGAAGTGATTACAATTTACATCGATTACTTTTGTTTGATACAATACAAGATTATATAATTGTATATTTTTTGTTCACTAATTAATTATATATATACTGAGACATAGATAAAAGACAAATATTTCCTAAATATAATCCCATCTTACCTTATCAACAATTCTCTTCTGCACCGAGTTAAATGGGTAATGCTAGGTATACAAAAAAAAATAGCCAGAACTTACCTTATTTAACATTAATTAATTGTCGCAATAATTAATGAATGTTAAATAAGACAAGTTATGATTGTTTTTTGTTGATTTTCTTTAATTACCAAACATTTTCGAAGTTAAATATATGTAGATTTGGGTAGTGTTATCACCTCTACATCCTAACATCAATAATTGAAAAAATATCGCAAAGATCAAATATGTGTTTGCAAGGGTGCCAATCACATTTTGCCACTAACTTTTGCATTGCATATGAATTAATTAATATTTACTTATCCGACAAATATATTAGGTCACATCAAACTTATGCATGAGTAGTCTAATCTTTCTCATTGCGATTGATAACGAGTATTCTAATGCCTTATTATTGTAGAGAGAGTACAAAATGTACATAATTATGTTCCTAAGATGTTAATTGCATGGCTGCCGATGATATACAAATCACTCAAGTAGACAAGAAAACGAATTAATAAGAGGGGCCAGAGGACCAAGAAAAACTAAAAGACAAAATCACAACTCATCCATGCTTGAAATGTCTCGTGATGATAATTTATTTATCAATTCTAGAATAAAGAAAAGTCACTTGTTTTTAGCTCTTGGGTTGGTGTTTTGAGTTGCGTAACGGTATTAAAGAAGGAAAGGGTCTCATCAAACCCATAGATTACCATATGCATGATGGGAACTAACGATGCGTTTTAAAATATTTTCATCACACAATATGATTGAATTGTAATTAATAATGATAATCTTTCATTTTCTAAGAAGAGAATTGTTCAAGCTAAGTGAGAGTAATTATTAGTTAAATTTTACATTAATGGTCAGATTTAAAACATAAATGCATGCAATTTTTTTAAGTAACATGTAACATTTTAATTAATATAATATAAAATGAGGATACTCAAAATAATTTTTTTTATTCTTGTATATAACCACTTGGCTTACTTGATTTGTCTCTCTATGTGTATAGTAGTTTAATTTTAATGCTTGACAATGTAGATCGGCTCAATAATTTGTATATGGGAATTAGATTAGTGTTTTGCTTAGTAATAGAGGAATAGTGTGATTTACGCGATGGTGGACCTATCTTTAACACGCAGGGGCGTGGTGGCTGCGTGGAGTGGCAGGTGAGATGACGTGGCGCCGGATGAGTGAGACACGGTGGCAAAACGCAGAGGCGTGCTACCTCATCACGTGGGGGCGTGATGATGATGAGGCGGAGGAAGAACTAGCCACGCTGGCATCACGTGGGGGCGTGATGATGATGTGGCGCACCAGGATTTGGCCACGCAAGCACGTGGGGGTGTGGTGGGGTGCATCACGTGGGGGCGTGATGACGTGGCACGTGGGGGCGTGATGACACGTGGCAGTACGTGATTCGCCTGAGGCAATCAAAACGTGGGGGCGTAGTGAATGCTAGCCTCTATATAAGGCAGTGCACAGCTTCATTTTCATTCTGAGGAAGTGTGTGAGTGTTCTTTGAGTGTGTTTTTGGTGTAATGGAGGGTACTACAAACTTGGTAGTGTATCGCGACGGTGAGATAATACGTAATACTCATGAGGGAGTGAGGTTTGTGAGCCAGAATCCGTTTTCGTTTGTGGTTCCATGCACCATGACGTTTATGGAACTTCAGAATGGTCTCTGCCAAAGCATGGAGAACGGAACGTTAATGAGAGTGAGCAGAATTCTGTACCGGAATCCGGTTGTAGTTTTTGGTGGTCTAATACAGTTTGATACCATGCCAATTACTGACGAAGTGACTATGCATAATATGTTTCAAATTCACCGGCAGACGCAGATGCGACAGCCACATATTGAGCTGTATGTTGAGTTTGAAACCGTAGAGGCGGAAGGGATTCAAAATGAATTAGAGGTGGAGGATGATAGAGCAGCAGTGTACGAGGGAATGAATAGTGACAGCGAAGAGGACTTCGAAGCTACTTATGAAGCCGGCGACGAAGACGAGGATGGTGATGTGGGAGTTGAGAAAGCAGCTCATAATGTAGTGGTTCACCCATCGATTAGTCAACCGATGAACGTGCCACCTTTTATGCGTGAGTTGGATCTCGACGCCATGCATGCACCGGAGTTTCCGGAATATTCAAACATAGGTACGTGATGACCAAATAATATGTTATCTTTAATATATACTTTGGATTGATTAGTAAACGATGATGGGCACTTTCTGTAGGCATTCCTGATCCCGAGGACGGAGAGTTCCGGATTGGAGTGGAATACAGTTCTAGAAAGTCGGTCGTGGCAGCAATTAGAAGTTACACTATCGCTAGAGGAGTTGACTACGAAGTGTATGAGTCTGAGCCACAAACGTTCTATGCAAAGTGCAAGATGTACGGGCGTGGGTGCGACTGGCTTATCCGAGCCAGCTTGATACGGAAAAAAGGTTGTTGGGAGATACGCAGATACAACGGTAGGCACACGTGCACAACTGGAGTGATTTCACAGGATCATTCCAAGTTGGACTCGGACACAGTTGCTGAGGCTATAAGGCCATTGGTCGAGACTGACCCGTCCATAAAGGTGAAAACTATAATAGCCGAAGTCCAGTCAAGGTTCAACTATACCATCAGTTACCGAAAGGCTTGGTTGGCAAAACAGAAGTCCATAGCGAATGTTTTCGGTGATTGGGAGGAGAGTTACCAAGCCTTGCCGTGGTGGCTCTCGGTTATGGTTCAGAAGATTCCTGGGTCAGTTGTGCAGATAGAAACACGCCCACTCTACAATGGGAATGAAGAGGCTCAAGGGGTAAAAATACTTCATCGCGTATTTTGGAGTTTCAATCCATGCGTTAGGGCATTCAGGCATTGCAAACCCCTAGTACAGGTTGACGGAACACACCTATATGGAAAGTACAAAGGTACACTTCTGGTAGCTGTTGCACAAGATGGGAACCAGAACATTGTGCCTATTGCTTTTGCTTTAGTGGAGGGGGAGACAGCTGATGCGTGGCACTTCTTTCTAAGGAATCTGCGAATGCATGTTGTTAGAAAAGATGGTGTGGGTATGATCTCGGACCGGCATGAGTCAATTCGGGCAGCGGTAAATCGTTCCGGAAGTGACTGGCAACCTCCAAGAGCATGGTGGATGTTTTGTATAAGGCACATCGGCAGCAACTTTCTACGCGCATTCAAAGTCCCTCACTTGCAGAAGCTTGTGGTCAATATTGGGTATTCAAGAACGGTGGAGGAGTATAACATCAACTATAAGAGGTTGGAAGAGCGAGGTGAGGCATATGCCAGGTGGTGCGATGCCATTGGGCTTAGACATTGGGTATTGGCATTCGACGAGGGACATCGTTGGGGCCATATGACGACGAACCTTGTCGAGTGCATTAACTCAGTGTTGAAGGGTGCCCGTAATCTACCTGTGTTGGCACTAGTTCGAGCAACATATTATCGGTTAAATGAACTTTTTGTGCGGAAGAGTGTTGAGTCTTACGAACGCAAACGTGCGGGACATACTTACTCCGTATTCGCACAGCAGCGGATAGAGGCAAGTATGCAACAGGCTGGGAATATAGTCGTGCACCGTTTTGACAGACGGAATGAAGTATTTGAGGTGCGCGAAATGACTAGTGGAAAGGTGTTAGTCGTTGATCTTGCACGACGTACGTGTGACTGTGGGCACTTTCAGGTAGAACGAATACCATGTCGTCATGTTATTGCTTGCTGTGCTAACCAGCGAATCGATTGGCACGTGTATGTGCATGACGTGTACAAGATGTCAGAAGTTCGTAAGGTATATAAATTTGAGTTCTCACCGTTAGGTGATGCCGAGACATGGCCTCCGTATGAGGGACCCACATTGGTCGCTAATCCCGACTTGAGGCGAACGTCAAAAGGTCGACCAAAATTGACCAGATACTTGAACGAAATGGACTCACGCGACATGCGTGGTCCTCGGATATGCCGTCTCTGTGGTGCCCAGGGACATAGTCGGAGTCGATGTCCTCAGCGTGCCGGATCGAGTGGTGGGGGGGGAATGACTTTTATTTTCATTGTATTTGTATTTTTGAATTTGCACTTTTATAATAAATTTTCTTTCTTGTCTAAGTCGTGTTTGAATTTTTAAATTTGATATTATCCGTTGATGGTTAAGAACATGATAAACACAGAACATTACAATACATTGAAACATAGTATGAAATAACATTTACTGCCTTACTGAAAGAAACATACATATTTTAACTACAGATAACATCGACCAACATACAGAACATTAAAATACATTGAAACATAGTATGAAATAACATCGACCAACATACAGAACATTAAAATACAGTGAAACATACTATCAAATCTTAAAAACCCAACCCGATGCTCACTTCTTACGACCCATCCAGTGCAATGCCTTATCCATCATGCTAAGACCTGGCTTTGACGGAGTATACCTATCAGGTGGATGTCGCTCCGTCCGAAGGTCATATGGGTGACCTGCAACTGGGTCACCCATACCTGTCTCTACCCGAGGTGCCGACCCACCCGCCCCTGCTGGATCTGCTGACCCACCCGCCTCTCCTGGATGTGCCGATCCACCTGCCTCTGCTGGAGCAGATGCACCGGGGTTGTACTCGTCAACAAGTGTGTATGTCCGCCGAAGGAATCCACTATCACACGATGCACCTTCCGACGTGTGGTCGGAAGCAGGATGCTCCAAACCATGGCTCATACCAACTGATGCCCCACGTGGATCAGCTGTACCCGACGGTGAATGCAGAGCACTAAAATCTGACCAACCACCCAAACTATCATTGGCCCAATTCTGTAGTTGTTGATCTCCGTGACCGCCGATGGAAAAGTCGAACCAATCATCAGTACCGGCTGGAATCGTCAGTACCGGCTGAGAGTGCTGCGAATGGTGGCTGGATGCACTATGGTCCTGTGGCTGAGGTGGCTGTGGTACATAATAAGGAACCGGCTCAAACACTGCATGCTGAGGTGGCTGAGGTGGCTGAGGTGGCTCAGGTGCAGGTGGCTCCGGTGGCTGAGGTGCAGGTGCATGAGGAACATATGCCGACAATCTCAGCAGATGTCCGAATGAGCGCACGTACCAATCCCGATACTCCGGGGTCGGTATGAAGTCCCATGTCGGAAGGGGGTGTAGATCCCGCATACGAGTGTTTCGCCTGTTGCCCCACTCCACTATCCAATCCCCAAGCAAAACTGTCCAGTCATAAAGCTGCACTCCGCGAAGAGCCATGCAATGCTGCTCTAGTGGAATGTCCCTAGGTGCTCGCGGTGGGGGCTGTAAGAACCCAAACTGACGCATCACTCGATCCGCAGGGTGCCACTCGATACACTCAAACGACAACAACGGAGCAACGATATCACACACATCAAGATGTCTGTGTAACTCGACGGGAATGTTCATTCCCTGGTACGGCCGCCACTCAAACTGCCACAGATAATTCGAATGTCAGAACCATAACATTAATCTTTGGATCTAGCATTCATTAAAACCATAAATAGTTACCTCCTGCATGTAGTCTATATCAACCCTAAATGTCACAACAGTCTTCTCCAACCACGCTGTACTCCGATCCGCATGACTCCACCTGAAACATGATACAATGAAAAAATCTATGTCAGTAACCGTAACTGAAACATGCATAATGAATATATTGTCCGACAAGAACTATAAATATTTACCTCATGGCAACTGGTATCTCAGCAGGTGGAAGGATATGCCTCGGTGCGGGTGAAATACACGGCATTCGCTCCCATGCCCAAACAAACAACAGGTTAAGAGGACCATCCATCTCCTTCGTATCATATCGTGATGCACGGCATAGTGCTCGGTAAAGATGAGCCAGACATGCTGAACCCCAACTATAAGTATGGATCCGCTCGAAATCGCGAAGCAATGGTAGATACTTCGCATGGGCATATGCGGTCGACTTATCTGTGAATAGAGTCGACCCTAACAGACAGAAAATCTGACATCTCACGTATCTCCTTATGGACTCTTCAGTGTCCAACGGCTCCGCATCTCTGACACTTCGAACCCAACTGAGCTTTATATAGGATTTTGAATTACGACTGAGAACCGGTTGACGACCGAATATTTCCATGCTGTGACTCTGAACGAAATCACTACTACTGTCAGTCCATCCACTCACGGGCTCTCCATCAATTGGTAAGCCAAATATATGTGCGACATCCTCCAATGTCACCGTAACCTCACCCACCGGCAACACAAAAGTGTGAGTCTCCGGCCTCCACCTTTCAACCAGAGCAGCTAACAACGGGTGAGATCCTCTTATCATCCCAATCCTAGATACGTGGTAGAATCCGGTGACACGTAAGTAGTTTTCAACCCTCGGGTTCCAACTCTGTGGCGGATCCAATTTACGCACTAACAAATTTCTGTTCGGCTGCATCAATAAAATTATATTTGTTATATTACCTATAAATATGCATGTATTATTAATAAACAAATATTAATAATAATATTTACATATTTATTTACTTCATTACAAACAAGCTATATTTTTTTTTTCTGATATTTATTTATTTATTACTTTAACAATGTATTAAACTTTTGAATTTGGTCAACATTTATATTATTTATTTATTTTACTATATATGGTATTATTTTTATATTTTTGCCGTAAAAAAATTTTTTTTTTTTTAAAAAAATTTTAAATTTGTCGTATTATAAAAAAATATTGTATAACAATTAACTAATTATACACAAAAAAAGATTATATTTAAAATTAAATTAAATAACAGCAAATTAATTTTTTTTTTATTTTTATAACAGCAGAATAATTTAAAATTAACAAAAACAAACTAAATAAATAACATAAAAAACAGAAATAAAAATAAAAATACACAACCCTTCCGAGCTTATAATTTAGCAACTTACATAGATTGGATGATCCAAATAATTTACAATATGTTCCTCTGGAGCTTTATAATCACGAACCATTCTTTAAAATAAAAATAAAATAATATTTTTTTTTCTTCCCTTTTCCCTTTTTTTCCAGCTGGGAACGGTGAGCAACAACAACACAGCCCTCCTTGGAAGAACACTTCTCAGCTGCTTATATGGAGAAACATTAAGCTCTCCTGCCCACTCTCCATAAAATGCATAAGGCTAGCTTCCTTCTTCGTTTATATAGAGCTTCAAGCTCTCCAACCTCTGCTGCATGCTGTTTACCGGGGTGATACATGTCCCCTGCATGCCAGCAGCTTCAGCACGCCCCCCCGTGGTGCATCGGGACTCTGCCACGCCAGCTCCACCACGCCCCTGCGTGGTGCCAGTCGCTGCATGTCGGCCACCTCAGCACGCCCCCGCGTGGTGTGCCACGACGGATTCCGGCCCCGTCATCTCGCCCCTGCGTGGTGAGACACGTTGAATCCTGGCTTGGTCACCACGCCCCTGCGTGTTGACCACCACTTCCACCATCGGGTAAATCCCCCCATCCCCCAATATTCTCCCAATACACCAACACCTTTTCCATAAGAATAATAATTTCCGATGTAGATCATTCACGTATCATTATAATTTTTCTTTTTATTTATTTTGTTATATATAAAAAATAATAAATAAAAATACAGAAAAAGGAAGACCCTATGGAGAAATATCGAAGGAGGAGAGAAATAGAGCCGCTTGTCACTGTAAATTTTAGAAGGTTAAATTTAACAGTGTTTGTAGATTTTTTTAGAGTCTTTGAGAATACTCTAGATAGTTCCGGAATGTTCTAGAATGTCCTAAAAGGTCCCGAAATACTCTAGAAGGTTCTAGAATACTCTGGAAGACCATAGAGTATTCTAGAAGAGTGTGGATGTATATAGGAGTATAAAGAGTAGTATGGAAGAATCTAGAAGTATTTAGAAAGTTGTGGTATGATGGATATTTGTAAAGAAGGTTATAGATGATTAATCTAGGCCGTTGATTAGATTTAATCCTAACCATCCATTGAGGAGGTGGATGGCTATAAATAGGAGGTGAGAGTTAGTGTGAGTGTGTGTGAATCATTTGTAACAAACACTTGAGCAATAAAGTGTTCTTCCACCAAAGCTTCCTTTATCTTGTGTTCTCTTGTATTCTTAGCTTTCTTGTTAAGTATTGAGGGTTAGGCTGACTTGGTCTTAGCTCAAGAGGTTGAGTAAGTCCGAGTACTGGTACGGTAGCGTTGGAGTGTGTCCAAGACCGTGACAATTTGGTATCAGAGCAAGGTTCGAGAGGGAGCACAAGTCGCTTGTGGGTATGGCTTCTAGTATCACCATGGAGCATGTTGAGTCTCAAAGGGGAAGGAATGCTATTCCTTCTCAATGGAGAGGCAAGAAGGTCCGTTCTTCAAGTGAGCCTAGAGGTAAGGACTCTAACTTCTTAGAAGAGAGAGTTTCTGTGTTGGAAAATGTTCTATCCTCTATGGATGAGCGTTTCCAAAGGATAGAACATGATAAGGAGACCCTCGAGGCTCATGACGTGTTAGGAGAACTAGATGCTTTCAAAGAAAGCATGCTCTAAATCGAAGAAAAGCTTGAGAATTCCTTAAAGCTATTTGAGGAAGTTCGAGTTTGGTTCGAGGAGGCGAAATCTCGACCAACCATTATAAGGGAGACGACAAAGATTGATCTCCCCAAGCCAAAGGAGTTCAAGGGCGTAAGGGACGCTCGCGAGGTGGAGAACTTCCTATGGCAAATGGAGAGGTACTTCGAAGGCCAAGGGGTGGTCGAAGAAGCAATAAAGGTACGCACTGCAGCTCTCTACCTTTCTGATAATGCTACTTTGTGGTGGAGGAGAAAGTGCGTAGATATGAAAAAGGGTACTTACAACATAGCCACATGGGAAGATTTTAAAAGGGAGTTGAAAAGACAATTCTTCCCTGAGAATGTGGTTTTTGAAGCAAGGAAGAAGTTGAGGGAGTTGAAGCACAAGAGTACGATTAGCGACTACATAAAGGAGTTCACTACTCTCACGCTTCAAATCTCCAACTTAGCATCAGAGGATGCATTGTTCTTCTTCATTGATGGACTCCAACCTTGGGCAAAGCAAGAACTACAAAGAAGGAATGTTAAGGATGTCGATGAGGCCATCGTGGTGGCCGAATCACTCATTGAGTATCATAGGGGAGACTCTAAACCCAAGTCTTTTTCCAAGCCTAGTTCTGCTAAAGGTGGGGGAGACAAGGGAAAGAGTTTCTCAACCAAGAAGTAAGGAAAATACTCTTCAAAGAAAGAGTACGAAGAAAAGAAGAAGGCTTTCGTGCCCAAAGGTGGATGCTTCATGTGCAAGGGACCACACCAAATGAAGGATTGTCCCAAGCTAGGGACTTTGGCATCTATCACTGAGGAACGAGAAGTTCAAACTCAAGTAATTGAGTGTGTTGGATCTATCCAACACATAAATGTTGTGAAGGGCAAAGAGGCAAGCACTGCAGAAAAGAAAGGCTTGATGTATGTCAAAGCCTTTATCAATGAAAAACCTGTCATGGCTATGATCGACACTGGTGCTACACACAACTTTATCACGCCTGATGAAGCAAAGAGGCTTGGGTTGAAGATCACCGAAAAGAATGGTTAGTTCAAACCCGTGAATACCAAGGGTGAACCCCTTAAGGGAGTAGCAAAAGGGGTAGAGATGACTCTTGGTTCTTGGAAGGGCCTTGTGGATTTCTCAATAGCACCCATAGACGATTTTAAAATAGTCATCGGGCTCGATTTGCAAAGGAAGGCAAATATAATACATATGCCATACTACGACGTAGTATGCGTCATGGAGAAAGAGTCTCCATGCATGGTCCCTACAGTCTCTAAAGTTGGCGGACCACCGATACTCTCTACTATGCAACTCAAGAAAGGGTTCAAGAAGGGAGAGATTACATATTTGGCTCTATTACAAGAGGAGTCAATATCCAAAAGAGAAGACGTTCCTTCTAAAATCAAGGAAGTCCTTGAAGAAAATAATGATATGATGCCTCCCGAGTTGCCAAAACAACTACCACATAGGAGGAAGGTGGACCGCAAGATTGAATTGGAGTCAGGAGCAAAGCCGCCCGCCTCAACACCTTGTAGGATGGCATCGCCAGAACTCGAGGAGTTGAAGAAGCAACTCAAGGATTTGCTAGATGTTGGGTTCATTCGTCCATTGAAGACACCTTATGGCGCACCAGTCTTGTTCCAAAAGAAGCATGATGGTTCATTGAGACTATGCATCGACTATCGAACACTTAACAAGGTAACCATCAAGAACAAATACCTCATTCCTTTGATAGTCGATTTGTTTGATCAACTTGGTAGAGCCAAGTGGTTCTCAAAGCTAGATTTGAGGTTAGGATATCACCAAGTGAGAATTGCTGATGGTGATGAGCCTAAGACCACGTGTGTCACGAGGTATGGATCGTATGAGTGGTTGGTGATGCCTTTTGGCTTGACCAATGCTCCTGTGACCTTCTGTACCTTGATGAACGAGATCTTTCAATCTTACCTTGATCGGTTTGTAGTGGTCTACTTGGATGACATTGTTGTCTATAGCAATACCTTGGAAGAACATGTAGAACACTTACGAACTGTGTTCAAGATCTTGTGAGAGAATAACCTATATGTGAAGAAGGAAAAGTGTTCCTTTGCAAGGGACGAAGTCCACTTCTTAGGACACATCATTAAAGGTGGAACTCTCTGCATGGATCAAGGAAAGGTGAAGGCTATCAAAGAATGGGAGCCACCAAATAAGGTATCTAAATTGAGGTCATTTCTTGGGTTGGCTAATTACTATAAGAGGTTTATCAAGGGATACTCCGCCAAGGCTGCACCATTAACTAATCTTTTCAAGAAGAATCACTCTTGGGAATGGTCAAAGGAGTGTCAAAAGGCATTTGATGAGTTGAAGGCTGCTATCACAGAAGGACCAGTACTAGCACTACCTGACTACTCAAAGGTATTTGAAGTCCACACTGATGCTTCTGACTATGCTATTGGAGGGGTTCTGATGCAAGAAGGACATCCGATTGCCTTTGAGAGTCGCAAATTGAATGATACAGTGAGGCGATACACCGTCCAAGAGAAGGAGATGACTGCGGTAGTGCATTGTCTGGGAGCTTGGCGTCACTACTTACTTGGTTCACACTTCATCGTCAAGACAGACAATGTAGCTACAAGCTACTTCTAAACTCAGAAGAAGTTAAGCCCGAAACAAGCTAGGTGGCAAGACTTCTTGGCTGAGTTTGATTTTGAATTTGAATACAAGTCATGCAAGACTAATGTGGTAGCAGATGCGCTGAGTCGCAAGGCTGAGTTAGCGGCCATTTCTATGGTTGAAGGGGATATTGTGCATACCATCAAGGAAGGGTTGCATCACGATCCATTAGCCAAGAAGTTGGTAGAGTTGGCTAGAGAAGGTAAGACCAAAAGATTTTAGTTAGAAAACGACCTTCTCTACACTAAAGGGAGAAGACTATACGTCCCTAAATGGGAAAATCTAAGAAGAAAATTAGTGAGAGAATGCCACGATACCAAGTGGGCTGATCACCAAGGTCAGCGAAGGACCTTGACACTCATTGAATCTTCTTATTATTGGCCTCAAATGAGAGATGAAGTGGAGAGCTATGTGAAGACTTGTCTTGTGTGCCAACAAGATAAGATTGAAAACAAGACACCAAGCGGGTTGTTGGAACCTCTGCCTCCATCAGAGCGACCGTGGGAAAGTGTCTCTCTAGATTTCATCTCTGCCTTACCGAAGTCCGAGGGGTTTGGATCTATTCTCGTGGTAGTAGATCAATTTTTGAAGTATGCTACCTTTATACCTGCTCCTACTGACTGCACTGCAGAGGAAGCAGCACGACTATTCTTCAAGAATGTGGTGAAGCACTGGGGATTGCCTAAGAGCATCATTAGTGATCGAGATCCACGCTTCACAGGACGACTATGGACAGAGTTTGTCAAACTCCTTGGGTCGGAGCTTCATTTTTCAACAAGCTTCCATCCTCAAACCGATGGGCAGACTGAGAGAGTGAATGCCTTACTCGAGTGTTACTTGAGGCATTTCGTAAGCGCTAATCAGAAGGATTGGACAAAACTCCTCGACATTGCTCATTTCTCATACAATTTGCAAAGGAGTGAGTCTACAGGGAAGAGCCCATTCGAGATTGTGACTGGACAATAGCCGCTTACACCTCACTCTCTTTCTTCCTCTTACTCAAGGAAGAGCCCTAGAGCTTATCATATGATTAACTCATGGAAAGAACAAGCAGATGTCACTCGTTCTTACCTCAACAAAGCTGCCAAGAAGAAATGGGCAAATAAGAAGAGGAGGCATGCAAGCTATCAAGTGGGAGACAAGGTAATGATTAAACTTCTTCCACAATAATTCAAAGCCTTTCATAAGGTTTATAAGGGCTTAATCCGCAAATACGAAGGGCCATTTGAGATCATTAGACGTATTGGGGAGGTTGCTTACAAAGTACAACTCCCTCCCTCTATGAAGATCCACTCGGTCTTTCATGTGAGTATGCTTAAACTATATCACGAAGACCAAGATGAACCGAGTAGAGGTGACTCGAGTCGTGCACCGCCTGTGGTGATTAGATCCTTTGATAAAGAAATCGAAGAGATCTTAGCTAATCGCATCGTGCGACAAAGAGGAGTACCACCAAGTATCCAATACTTGATCAAGTGGAAAGGACTCCCGATAACTGAAGCTAGCTGGGAAACTCGTGAAGATCTGTGGCAATTCCAAGAACACCTAGGGCGCTATCATGAATAGAACGCGACGAGGACGTCTGCGCATTAGGTGGGGGGAGAATGTCATGGTAAATTTTAGAAGGTTAAATTTAACAGTGTTTGTAGAATTTTCTAGAGTCTTTGAGAATGCTCTAGATGGTTCCGGAACGTTCTAGAATGTCCTAGAAGGTCCCGGAATACTCTAGAAAGTTCTAGAATACTCTGGAAGACCATAGAGTATTCTAGAAGAGTGTGGATGTATATAGGAGTATAAAGAGTAGTATGGAAGAATCTAGAAGTATTTAGAAAGTTGTGGTATGATGGATATTTGTAAAGAAGGTTCTAGATGATTAATCTAGGCCGTTGATTAGATTTAATCCTAACCATCCATTGAGGAGGTGGATGGCTATAAATAGGAGGTGAGAGTTAGTGTGAGTGTGTGTGAATCATTTGTAACAAACACTTGAGTAATAAAGTGTTCTTCCACCAAGGTTTCCTTCCACCAAATTAAAAATAAAAAGTGAAAGAACAAAAAAAGTATTAAGAAAAATAAAAAAGTATATAAAGAAAAATGGATTGGCCACAAATCTGAAAAGAAAAAAGAGTGTAACTACATACAAAAGAAAAAAAATTAACAAATAGAGAACCATTGAAGACTCAAAAGATTGGAAGAATCATGAACAAGACGGGTGAGGAGATAAGCAGCGAAAGTGGAGAAGAAAATTCAAAAAAAGAAGCAATCAAAACCAGGAAGATTGGTTCGCAGCTTATATTGCAATGTAGTGATAAAAAAATTGTGGTGGATCATCTTCGAAAAGAATCACAAAATGGAAGAAACCACCCAGACGAAATCAGTATCAGAACAAAATTACGAGGTAGAAAGAAAACAAAATCAGTGCCAGATACGATAAAAGAATCTATCTAATGGTGTAACTCGTGTTTGAGGGAGCCTTGGGAGGTTAGAAGATTATGTTGAAAATAGGTAAGAAATAAAGCTACAATTTCTTATGCTATGTTATTCTTATTGTTTTTATGTTGTTGTCTGATGTGGTTTTCTTTTGTCTCTTGATTTATAGTTGGTCCTAATGATAATGTTAAGAGTAAAGTATCATTTTTGTCCCCAACATTTGGGGTAAGTCCTATTTGTGTCCCTAACGTTTAAATCGTCCTATTTGTATCCTTAGTGTTTATAAAAGTGATTCAATGTTATCCTACTATCAATTATACTAACAAACCAGATTATATTTTTCAATTATTCTCACTTTGATGTATTCATTCTCAATTAGGTCTCACTTGGATGTGTTTGATTTTAATATTATACCCACTATTTGTGTTTAGATTCAATTATGTCCCTAGAAAAGTGAATTATGTAACTGCTGTAGAAATTAGTTTTAACATTTGATGAGCTATTTTTCGGAGTAGATCATCGATTCTATCCCAGACATTTGTATTCTAACTTCAAGAAGAGATTTTTAAAACTCAAACTAAAGCACTCATGATGTGTAATTGACGGCAGGATAACATTGAATCACTTTTACAAACGTTAGAGATACAAATAGGACGATTTAAACGTTAGGAACACAAATAGAATTTACTCCAAACGTTGGGGACAAAAATGATACTTTACTCTAATGCTAAAAGGGGTTGAACTTTGGATCTGTTGGATTCTTAGAAATCTGTGTAATTCTTTTTATTTTGGGTTGAGTTTTTTATTACTAAGGATAAAAAAAATAAATAAAAATATAGTTTGATGGCAGAAACAAAATACATTATAAATAATGAGAATTTCGTTCAATATTTGATTATATAAATCTAGTACATTTTATTTATCTATTTTAGGGATGACAACACTATTTAAATTTGCGAGTACTTATTCGTCCCTATCTGCTAAGAGTGAATTTTTAGGGGGCGGAATTTTGGATGGGACGGGATGTTGTTGGATTTAGATAATATCCGTCCCGATATATATATAATATATATAAAATAATTAGTAAAATGATTAATAATATATTAATATTGTATCATATTTAAGTTTTTATTTTAATTTATGTTATGTATGTAATGATGGTTATATAAATTTTAAAATTTTATTTTATTTATTAGATTTTAATAACTAGGTTCAACCTTTTATCACAGGTAGAAGTAAAACAGATTTTATACTAAATATTATAGAATAAAACAAAATCGGATAGAGCAAAAATCTAATCCTATCCACCACATTGTCACCCGTAATCTATTCTATGTACTTGCAATCATATAGCTCGATTTAAAGTCACATTTGGATTATATATATCATTCAATTCATAGCATACACATATTCATAGTTGCTGCAAGCTTGTAAGCAATAATAGATGTGTTTTTCTTTCATGATGCTACTGGTGATATCTTTTGTCATTAAATGAGAAACTTTTATGGTTCACGATCCTCAAATATGAAGTAATGTTACCTTCATTATTGTAGAGCCACCTTAGTACCTAATCGCACTAGAAACCAGCACGTTTAGTTTAGTTATATTTGATGGTGTAGTACTATTTATCTTTCATTTATTCGGCTATTATTTAGTGAAAAAGATTAGAACTTCTTTCTATTTTTGTTTGTGGTGTAAAATATATGATGATGATGAGGCTAGAATAATATAAGATGTGCTTTCCACTGTTGAGCTTTGATCACTGTCTAATTAGATTGATGTCAATGGACTATTATAGAAACAAATGTGCTCATCAGGTTAAATTTGTTACATCGACAATATAATTGACAATAATAATAAATCTGAAAGAGTATATAAAGAATAAACAAAGATAAATAACGTTTTGTTATGTTTTTTTGATTGATTAAAATTTATGAAGATAAAACTATATATATATATATATATATATATAGTATTTGCCTATGAAAAATAAAAAAAAAGATAAAAATAAGATAATAAAGACTAAAATTGTAACTAAATTTATGTATTTTATTAGGTTGAATTTGTGGAGCGTAAAACTTTTTTATCGTTTTCATGGACTAAAGTAAAATAATAATTTAATAAATAAAGTCATGTTATATCGACGGTCTCAAATTACTTTGTTTCCTCTTCGAATTGTTTTAATTAGAAGCCATTACAGTTAGGTATATATAATAAATATAAACTTTTCTTGCTTTTTAGATTGAATAATCAGAATTCTCGATTTGTTTTTTGGCAAATTAATAAAATCTTAGTGATGAAGTTCAAAAGTTTACAATAAGTGATTAAATGAAATTGATAAGTGATCACACAGCTATTCTTTCCACGAAATTGATAAATGAAATTATAGTTCAATTAAAAATCTTTTTTTTTAATCAATATCAGTTAAATTTTTTAATTATGAATTATTTTAGCCAATTCAAAATTCGTATTTAGTAGGGTTTTTGTACCACATTCTGCTATAAAAAATGTTATCTATGATGTTAAAAATTCTAAATCAATTTCTCACTAAAAAAGAAATAAAATAAAATAGCTCATTCACAATTAGTCTGTTGGTTTTTTTTTCCCTTGAGTATGCTAGGCTATGGACTAAGGTTATAATTTTGTTGTTGAAAAAAACTGCAGTCAATCAGTCATCATTTTTTAGGTAAAGAAATTAATATGCAAGTAGATCCATCTCTTTACACATTTATACATGTGTTAATGTTTTTCTAGAAAAAATTATTTAATAAAAAAAATAATAAAAAATAATCAAAATTTATTTTATTTAATATTTATTAATTATTAAATAAGACAAGTTTTATTTATTTTTTTGTCTCTCTAGTATTATCATTATGACAAAATGTTCTCCATATCTTTCATTTATGTACAAAAATCTAGATGATCAAATTAAAAACAGGGTCCACAAAAAAATCACTGTAATGAAGTTGACTCCTCTAACTAGTCATTTATGGTCATTTTTGTGAGTAGTAGGGAAAGATTGTAAGTGAGAGTGGTGCCAAAGCCCATTTATGTAACAATCTCTATTCTCAAGAATATTAATACAAAAAAAAAAATCCCAAAAAAACAACTACAAAAAATAATGATAATAATAATAATAATGTCACAATACTATGTATTAAAATATAAAATATACATTAAAAATAAATTAAATTACATTATACATAAATATATAATTACTTATTTTAGTATATAAATAACATTTCTGATTAGAAAAACCTTTAAACCAAAAACTACCTCTTAAATTTTTTGTTAAATTACGTGCCTTTAAATTTCTAGTATACAATTATAATAACATGAGTTGCATGAAATTTAACAAAAGAGAGTTTTAATAGAAGTAGGTTGAATTTTAATTTCAATATCAACTTTTGAAACTTGAAAAATAAATGTCTTTTCTACTAGCAGCATCACATAAGATTAAGCCACGTAAAGTGGATATACATCACTCACTTCACTTGTATTGTGTGCATGTTGTTGTGTAAGATCAACGGTGACAGTTACTGTTCAGTTACTTCAATTCGGATAGAGTCATGGCTCAGTGTCTCTGAACAAGCTAAGGGTCGGTCCAACATGACCAATTTTATAGGACTAAGGTTACCACTTCTTGGTGCTGACTTTTCTTCTTGTTCATGTTCATGTTTTTCTAAAAGGGCGCAAATAATTCTTCTGAAGAAATGGGACAAGGGTGGTTTTGTTAAGGCTTATCCTCGTCGCATGGTTTTGGGCATTGGTGCTTCATTCTTGGGTATGGCCTCTTCTGCTTTTCAGGGTTCCAAATCATTCATTGCCTCTGCTAGGATAAACCCTGGTCCATCTGTTAATGAGGTCATTAATTCTTTCTTCTCATTGGAATTGGATGCTTTTCTTTGAAAATTTGGATTACCATAGTGTTCTAATTTTGGGAGTTTGCTTTTGTTCATGTTCTATTGGTGCTCATAAGCTGAATAATCAATAATTGAGTATATCAATGTATGAAATTTGCTTCATGATTATTGATATGTGAAATAATTGAATCAACCAAAGAGTAATTGATTTGTTACAGTGCTGAATTTGGCAATTTGCTCCCTATACTAATGGATGAATATCAGATTACAACTTGGTTCCAAAATGTATTCCATGGCTTGAATCTTGTGTTCTAGTGGTTGCTTGAAATTTGATCAAAAGTTAAGGCTTTTAGGGTTTCGGGTTTTGGGTTTCCTAATGCTTTGTGCCATATTCCCATGATGCAGATACTGAAGAATGTGGAATGGCCAGAGCAGTTCCCTTTCAAGGACGAAGATTTCCAGCGCTTTGATGAGTAAATTTCATCACTGATTTTCATTTTGCTCTGTGCCCTCCATTTGTTTATGTATAGATTAAGGATCCTGAGTTCATTGAACAACTTTAGAAATTCTGTATCATCCGAATGTGACTCTATCCGGGTCTTGACAGAATTTCTTGCACCTTATGGATTATCTAGCCTTAGCAAGTAACAATCATGGATTATATTATATTATACAAATCTTATTTAGTGCTTGTATATAATACCAGAAAATTTTCTGTTTAGGTCTTCAGATGCATTGTTCTATGATGCGCCTCGATTCGTGACACACATTGATGACCCTGCAATTGCTGCCCTGACTAAGTATTACTCCGAGGTTTTCCCACCTAGCAACACTCCTGGAGTTAGTATCTTGGATATGTGTAGTAGTTGGGTAAGAGTTCTAGTACTATAACCTCGGTTTATCTTGTGTTGCATTGCATGTTACATATTGTCATCAATTTTCGCTTTGCATTAGGTCAGCCATTTTCCACCAGGCTACAAGCAAGAACGAGTGGTCGGATTAGGCATGAATGAAGAAGAGCTTAAGAGAAACCCAGTAAGAAAACGCTCTTGGAATTTCTGTTCTTACACAGAAATGTTTTTATGTATGTAAATCTACTAACAGGAAGCTGTTGATACTGTAGGTTCTCACAGAGTATGTTGTGCAAGACTTAAATGTGAACCCCAAACTTCCGTTCGAGGATAACTCTTTCGACGTAATCACTAATGTGGTACAAATACATTTCCTTATATCTTAATTTGTTGGTTGAATCTTGAAATCGTTTCAAGTTCTGCAACTTGCTTGCCATTGTGTCATATATCTAAGATGTATATTTCTACTGCATTTTGTGTTGGTTTTGGATCGTTTTGGCAAAAAATTGTGTCCAAGTTCTTGCTTGGTATATATGCCAGCCATTTAAAGACTTCAGAATTTTGACATAACAGAAGCTTAAAGAGTTGAAAAATGGCTTGCAGGTTAGTGTTGATTACCTGACAAAGCCTCTTGATGTGTTCAAGGAGATGCGCAGAATACTTAAGCCAGGTGGACTTGCAATAATGAGGTGATAATCTTTTCAACCGAGTTATTTTCGATTTTAAGTCTTGATGCCTATTATATACAAACTGATAACCTGATAGCTACATCAGTGGCTGATTCCACGGTTTAAAGTTTAAACCTGAGACCTTGAAGTCACATAGAGACAACTCAATCGTTGCTCCAAGGCTCCCATTCCACTATCAAGTGTCAATGCATAGAAATTATTTTCCACCTAGTATTCAGGATCGATATTCTAGCTTAAGAACTCAGGTTTAGAAAAATGCTAAAGTGCTGCTATAATGGTCATGTTTCAATGGTCTACAAGCCATGTTACCCTTCAGTTGCAAAGTTTCATTTCAACATCTACCATAGCATGGAACATATCTTTCTTTGCTTCCTACAGCATAGAGTCAAATTAGTCATCTTTTCTGAAATATCACTTCTATGTTTAATGATTTGTTTACTTATCTTTTCTTGGTCTTGAATCTCTTATGTCCGATTAGCTTTTCGAACCGATGCTTCTGGACAAAGGCCATTTCAATATGGACATCAACTGGTGATGCTGATCATGTTATGATTGTTGGGGCATACTTCCATTATGCTGGAGGCTTTGAACCTCCTCAGGTAATTCAATCATTGATATTAATATTCTATCTACGTGGTTTGGTTACAACTTTCTCATTAAGTTGACACATTTTGGCTGCAATGTTTTTATAACATAGGCTGTGGATATATCTCCAAATCCAGGACGCTCTGATCCTATGTACATTGTGTACTCGAGGAAGCTCCCTACAGCTTGAGATTCGAGAGTGATATAAGTTGCGAATTCAAGACGTTGTATCTACTTGACAGCATTGAATCTGATGGGAGAATCTGTACCTAGTGCATGTCGTTTTTTCTATAGCAATGTTTCTTGCTATTTTCACATAGCAAATTAGCAATGCTTCTTGTGCACTAGGACCTTCATGGTAATGTTACTCAAAATCTGCAGAATAAAATATAACTATTATTTTTTCCTCCTCTGGTGTGGTGGGATCTCAGTAAATGCATACTTTACAATCTCAACTTTCAAAATGCGCAATTCGATATGTTTGAAGTTGTCAAAGGATGAAACATAAATTCAGCAAAAGAATTCTTTTGCATCATTTGACAACTTCCGGATGTCGAATTACACTTTGAAAAAATGGTTAATTGCATTTTTCTTGTAAAAAAAAGAGTAATGTATTGAAGTTTATGCAGCATAGATTTTGAAGCTGTTTAGTGCTTATTGCCCCCAGCATTGGACACAAGCTTGAACTCTAAGCTCCTGATTTCTTGTACTCTACACTAACGCATAAAAAATATTGCTAGTTGTGTTAAGATCTTTCTTTTATTTCAAATTTTCAACGTGGTAGATCTTGAAAATTCAAAATCAAAAGGCAATTTGTTTCTTCACAAGTCAGTAGTGTCGGTTTTCTTTTTATTGTTTTTTGCCTGGCCATGCATTAAAAGTTAAATACACCTAAAGTGGGTTCCCTCACTTCCCCACACGGATTTCTTTTTATTGTTGATTCCAGAATCAAAGTGTCTCATTTTCAAAAGTTGTATCCAAGAAACCATTCATATTTCGAGAATTATATACGCTTAAATCCTAAATTCTCCAAAAATAAAAATTCTTCAATTAAAAAAGAAAAATTGACTAATTAAAAATTAATACTCTTTTATTATCATTTTCTACCCAGTTGTTTCAATACATGTGATCAAAACTTTGGAAGACATCACAAAGGTTTAGTTACTGGTTAGAGAGTTCAAAGTCTTATAAAACCTTCCATCAGAATCAATTTGATTAGCGACCATTTCGTACAATCATTGTAACTGTCCACAATGAATAACAAACAATTTTTAACTCATACATATAGTTGATAACTATAGTGTAAAAAAGTCAGTAACTTCTAAAAAAAAAATTATAATTCCAAATAGCAAAGTCAAAACCAAAATTCCAAAAGAATATACACACACTAAGGATAAGTGTTCTTACAAGAACAAAAAACTAGGTTGATTTGATCATGATAAAAGAAAAAAAAACAAATTTGGGTTGGTCGATTAATCAACTCACTCATCCACTTAAGTAAGAGTCGGGAGTTCGAATATCATCTTGTACATGCAGCAGCTCATTAACCAGCGATAAATCCTTAGATGGAGCTCAAATCAGCTATGAATTAATTCTTGATCTAAAAAAATGATAAAAGGAAAAAAAAATTAAGATTTATTAAACCCAACCCGTTTTGTAACATTGGAAAAGGTGTTGTGTTTGAGCATTGTTGAAGGCAGTGCATGCAATGAGATAGACGAAAATGAGAAGAAGCAGAGCAAGAATGAGAATGAAGTTGGCTCTTCTCCACTCTCTTCTGAGGTTTCCTAATAAGCCAGCCTTGCATGCATTGCAATTGTAGCAGAGTTGACTCTGGTCATTGCTCCACATGTTGCAATCTGTGTCTGCCATTGGATTTGCATTGTTTACCCACAATGTTGGGTTCACATAGTTGTAGCCACATGAACTTGGAGGTTTGCAGCACCCTGACTGCAATTCATTAAACAAGATTGTAACAAATAACATAAAAAACAATTAGGTTCTGTTTAGCAAGTCTTTTAGGATATAAACATAGAAATATGAAATATCAAAACAGAGATATGATAAAAAAAAAATGTATCTATATATCCATTATACTGTTTTTTTTTTTAAATATTTTTTCTCTATTCATCTTTTCTTATATTTATTAAGATCTGACTTCAATTTTAAACACATATTATCTATTTCTATTATGGCTTTTAACAAAATCATTATTGATTTGGATATTCTATTAATTTTTGGATTTTTTATTGAGGGTTTAGATGAGTTTCTTATGTATAAATTTAGATATTCATTTGCATGTTAATGTGAGTTAAAAATGAAAGAGTATATATTGAAATAAGTCTCTAAAAAATTTTTCATCAAACGTTTTTGTCTTTGAAATTTTTTTATTATATTGAGATACCTGAACTTTATAAAAAAAACATATATAGGTCATTCTGTTATACTTTTGAAGATTTATTTGTCCAAATAAAAACAACGAATCTAACTAAAATAGAAACTTATATATTTTATTTTTATAAAGTTAAGAAATTTGCATATAATAAAATTTCTGAGATGAAAATGTTGGATGCAAAAAATTCTTAAAGATCTATTTGAGTATATACTCAAAATAAAATTTTAAAAATATTAGTGATATTGGTTTAGTATTAAATTTTAAATTGGTTCAGTTCAGCATTTTTACTGTTTAAGAAAGAAAATCGATCAAAACCAATGCAAAATGGTTTGAATTAGTCAAAATCGATACGAATTAGTGCAAATTAGTTAAAATTGCAAATCAACTATTAGCAAAAGAAATTTTATTCTTAAGTTTGAATTTGGGTCTTCTTGTATGTGCAGTAATTTAATTCATTATATTTGTCCTTTTTTTTAAATATATAATATATAAAAATTAAATTATATTCTTAAAATTTATATTTATTAATTATAATTTAATCAGTTCTACCAATGGCTTAATGGCTCACCGATTGAACTAATAATCAATATGTGACCGATTCGATGACTGATGGATTTAAATACTATCCTATAGAGGCCACAAAGTGGCAACTATGACAGACTTTTAGCATCACGTGAATCACACTAACTATATATTCAATTCTTAGCTGAATAATTAATTAATAATGCTGGTCTAAATTTTCATGATTTCCTCACTATGGTGACTCAGTTAGTAGCATTTTTCAGCTGGCATAGACCTTTATAGGGACACAATACAATCATATTTCTAGTACTATATTTTGGAGATGTCCCACTCAGCACTAGGATATAGCTGATGTCAATGAAGGATCTATAGTACTCCTCCATTAATGATGCATTTTAAAGTCATTCTTTTTTCCAAATAAAATGCAGGTGCAAGTGGTTCTTTAAAGAAAAGGGCACAAGTTTTACCTAGGTGTGTATAAGATTGGATTTTTATTATTAACCTCAAATTTAACCTAACATATATCTTTTCTTTTTTTTAGTAATAGGCAAAGTCTTACAGCATCAAATTAAACCTTAAACAACGTATTAAACGCATGTCATATATGGTGGATCAGGTTAAGGATATCCTGTTTCACTGTCAGTGCAAATCTGACTGAGAAATCTTGTTCTTATTATAGTCATATATGAAAGTCTGTGTTTTACTATTTAATAGTTCTGAATATCAGATCAGAACTTAGAAGAACATGTAAATGGTGACATGTCACATGTAAGTCTAAGAATATTGTCTAAAGTCAATGTAATATTTTTATGACAATAATGGATCTACATAGTTTGGTTAGAAGGAAGAAAAAGGAATCCATAGACGGAAGAAATTTGGAGTGCAAGTACAACAGAATAATGCATGATTTAGTTTACTTTAGTAAAATAAAAGTAGAAAAACCATTAAAGTAACTAAGCCACCAACAGATTTGATATATATATATATATATATATATATACACACGGTTGATATTCAGTAGACATAAACCCTGAGAATAACAATGGTACTCTAGGTTGCCAAAAAAATGATTGAAAATGATACAAAATGTATTGATAAAACTATGTTTAAGGAAGTGTTTTAACATGAAAATACAGAAATACAAATAATAATAGAATTTAATTTTGATGTATTAATAGTATAAAAAATTTTATAGCACATCTAAATATGTATTATTATATAAGTAAAATTAGTTATTTTTTTATCATTAATGCGTGAATGATCGTTTAAAAAAAATGGTAATCGAAGGATGGTGTAAAATAGTTTACATCATTAATATAACAAAATTAAACTTATAATAATAAAAACAGATAATTTTTTTAGAATAAAGTATGTTTTTTGTCTTTAATGTTTTTGAAATTTTTTAAAATTATCCCTAATATTTAATTTGATCCCTGTCATTAATTTTTTTAAACCATCAATAATTAGTCAATTATTTTTTTCCAATTTTACTCTTAACCAAAATCCTAATTTTAACCCCAATCTACTTGTAAATTCTAATTTAATCCCAAACTTTCAATTTCACCCCATCATCTCATCCTTCTCTCACCATCTAATTCCCCACCCCCCCTCCTCCCCTTTTTCTTACTACTTGTCACTAAATTTTGAATAAACATTAAATTAAATTGAGAGAATTTTATCACATCACTATACATTGCATTCAATCACATTTGTTCTTTTTAAAAAATCATTTACGCGATTAATAAAAAAATGAGTTATTTTTGTTTAAATAATGTTACATAGTTGAATATATGTGTAAAACTATTTTATACTAATAGTGTATCTAACACTAGATCCAAATAAATTTGTGTCTTGGAAAAAAAATTACCAAAATGAGGAGATGATATAGGGTAGCAAAGAAGGACTAACTTGTAAAGGAGAGATATGAGAGTTGAAAAACTGGTCAGCAGTGATGAAATCCTGTGTGAGCTTAATGCATACATCAGAACCAGCCAAACAAGCCCTTATCTTCTCCCAACTTCCATAGCCAGTGACATGGTTCCTTAGCCAAGAAGAAAACCCGTCAATCCTTGACTCCTTGTAGCCTCTTCCAGGAACAGCATAACTTCCATCAGGCCTAGTAACAACAAATGCAAACACAAGTACGAACAGCAGAATTCCTATGAGAATTGCCATGCAACAAAGGTAAAATCCCAAAATCCCTTGTTTGTTCCAATAAGCACCAACAAAGCCAACTAGAGAAACAAGGAGGATGAGGATTCCGAGGACGGAAACCGGCCACCGGAAACTGTGGATGCACTCATTGTCTGTCTTGGATGCTAGCCATATCCCTGATGCTATGATGGGAATTGAGGCCAAGAGGGCTATGAAGTTTAGCACTGAAGTGATGTTGTTGCTTACTCCCATGTTTTAATTTTTCTGTTGTGCTTTTTTGGCTTTCACTTTTTCCTATGTTTTTCCAAAACAAAGTTTGTTATAAATAATGTCGTTGTTGGAACAATGGAACTACTTACCTGTAACAGCTTTCTAGCAACAACTATGGTGTTGCAAGTTGCAACCCTCTTTATGGTTTTGTGTTAAAAGTTGGAATATTCAGGATACAATACTTTAACTTGACAGGGTTATATATTTGTGAAAAAAAATATTATGTGTATATTAAAATTAATTATTAAAATTGTTATTATATATTTGTGTATAAATATATATTTAGTTAAATTTTTTTAATGTGTATTTTGTATTTTAATATATATTGTTAAGGAAAAAGTTCTTACGGGTTCATGAATATATCAATGAAAATATTGTGGAAAGGACGAGTTTCTTGGGATAGTTCTTCTTTATATATTAGGCTGAAAAAAAAAAAAAGATATAACGAAATGTATCTAAGGAATAAATAAAGAAAAAAGGTAGATAAAAAAGTGATGTTAAAACGGAATTGGAGAAAGATGCAAAAGATGTGTATGTTTTTTTGTTTCTATTTTATTTGGATGATAAAGATTATAGTTTTTAAAATTTATGATACACACTATTATTTTTTTTTTCAGTGCATCTAAGATTTTAATAAACTATTTCCTTCCTATTATGCTACCAGTACTGTTTTTTATTTTTAATTTTTTTTTATTTTACATTCTGCCCAGTGTTCAGTACTGTCATATTAACATAATATTGAAAGATTACATTTTTAGTCATGTTACATGAATGACAATTTAGAATAATATTTTTGTAATCAGGTCTTAATGTAGCTTTTAAAAGGTTATTGGTTTTTTTAACAAAATGAACACATAAATTTTATAAATATAGAAATCCTTTATAATAAATATAAAAAACTTTAGAAAAAAAAAATCATAAATTCCGTATAAATAATAGAACACTTAAATCTGTAACATATTGTATTGTTCTCTTTAGTAATAACCATCTGGGTATAATCTAGTTAAGTAAAGACTACTATCTGAAGCTACATATGTTTAAATCATTGTTACTTAAACTCGTAACACTTTTTCTTCATTGTTTTACGTTTAAAAAATTCACAAGTTACTTGTAACCTTTATATGTTAACTCATGTGAACAAAGATAGCTGAGCGTGAAGGAGGTTATAGCCCTCCCTTCCAATACAAAGATAGTACTCCCATTTAATAATGAGCTGCAACCGATTGGTCAGGCGGCAGAATTATTGAGTGGTTTTATCGGGAGTTTGGGTGCGGATTATTCCCAGTTCCCCATACACTTACGCAGTTGAAAGCTGGTGAGCAAAGTAAAGAGGGAACATGCGTACGACATGCTTAAGGTACAGCTTTAAAGCTTCTACAATTTAAGCAATTTTAGTATTTGGTATTTTTTTTAAGGTCTTTTGCATGGGTAAATTATATGGGTAGTAAAATTTTTATATTGTGTTTTTCACATAATCATTTAAGCACTTCTCATTTATACGTAATTGCGACTGCTTGTACTAGATTTGAGGGTCATACTTTAACAATTTAAATTAGCTGTAATGGTTGTGACATTTCTTCAAATTATTAGTCTTATACTTGTTCGTTGATCTTCGTTAATGACAATGTATACTAATTGCAGCGGGTCTTTTACTATGAGGATGATGCCGGAGGAAAAATAAAGTACGATATTTTGAAGAGAATAGGAAAGAACTGGAAGGATACAAGACACCACTTGTTTCATAGGTATTACAAACAAATAAGAACTTATGAGAAAAATTTTCAGCATCACCCGAAAGGAATAGACAAAAATGATTGGAAAAAGTTCATTGACTATCGCCTGAATGAAGAAACACAGGTAAGCCTTGGTATATTTTATTATTTCCACAAAAAAAAAACATGTTTATACAATTTAATTCCGTTACATTTTATATTCAACTTTTTCTTTCTCATTTACATTTATTTTGTTATTTGTTCATAGAAAAAGTGTAAACATAACACTTTAAATTAGAGCAAGCAACTGTACACACATACCGGGGACTCCAAAACATTAGCAAGAAAAAAAGACGAAGTGGTAATAAGTCATTATTTGCATTAGATTTTGATTAAGCTTCTTGAAAAATGTTGTTGTTTACTAAATTGTGTCAATATTAACGATATAGGAGAGAGAGCAAGGAAGGCCCGTTGGTAGAGGAGAGTTGTTTATCATGACTCATAAGAAAAAAGATGGCTCGTATATCCATCCCGATGCGCGTGTTGTTAGTGTAAGTCATGTTTGAAAATTTGAAGCAATATATAGCTTACTGTATATATCGTGCTATTTTTAACTTCTTCCTTTCCAATGTTGTATATTTGTAGGATGTAATTGCGAATGTTGAGAGGCAGGATGGATCCTCTAAGTACCTTTCACAAAATGACTCGCTAGCACAAGTTCTTGGAAAGGAGCACCAAGGACAAGTTCGTGCCCTAGGTGTTGGACCATGTTCCACCCAAGTCTTTGGTAACGCTACTGGACAGCCGTCGGGTTCTGCAGAGTCCAATGCAGAGGATAAGAGGATGATCGCAGAATTGACGGCTAAGCTAGAAGAAGAGCGGGCGAAGAGACAGTCAATACATAAGGTCTTGGGATATATAGTCTAACAGTTAGGAGACAATTTGCCAGTTGAGATTGCTGAAGAACTGGCTTTTGTGGGCGGTACATCGGACTCGTCATGCGCAGGGCCATCTTCATCTGGCAATCACGACCCGCAAGAAAAATTTTGAACTCCAATTAATGGTCTTGGATACTTTTACATTTAAGTAGGTTTAGTACGTTATGCTTATTTTATTCGACTTGAGCATTCTTAGTTTATTTTGGATGATGTTATGACAATTTCGTTATATATGTTATGTTTGCATTCGTTTAATTTGGTTTGTTATGTTAATTGAGCTGTTTTACTTGGTTGCAATTTATTTTAATTAGTTAAAACGTAAAAAAAAATTAAAGTTTAATAAACATTCTTTGTCAAAATAGGCAAAATAATAGAAAATCTAAAATTTTAATGGAAAATTTGAATTTGGCGGCGGTTTTGAAACCGCCGCAAAACTATAATATGGTTTCTTCCCGTTCGACATTTAGCAGCGGTTTGTAACCGCCGTAAATTGAATAATAGCAATTTTCCTTCACATACTGCGGCGGTTAATAACCGCTGCCAAACCCAAATTGCATTTTGCGGCGATTATTCCAGCAGTTGACTAAAACCGTCGCTATTCATTTTGCCGCGTCCTATCTTCCGGCGTTTCACGAAACTGTCGCAAAATATTTTGCGGTGGTTCAAAATCGTCACTAAACGGCTCCTGAAACCGCCGCTAAATGCCGTTTTTGTTGTAGTGAACAAAATTAAAAAAAAAATAACAATCCACTTCTAAAAGTTCATTTTATTGGAATGCAATTTTTTGTGCAAAGACTAAACCGAACATACACATACACTATATATACAACTATACAAGTATTTGTACATGTATAATTTTATATACTTTTAATATATATTAAAAATTTTAATTTTGATACACTAAAAATATAAAATATTTTACACTTTTGTTCATAAAACTCTTTTACAGTGTCTATATCAAAATTAAATTTTGAATAGTTGATTTGATAGTTAATGCTTAAGTATAGCAAATTTAATAACTAAACTAATTGCAACGTGAAAGACACTACACTAGTCTTCACTGCAACTGACGATCAACAGGTGTGGAGCTCCACCTCCATGCACGGCGGTCGGCCTTGGGAGACTTCATGATCTCTCTTATCCCCTCCGTGAACATCCTCTGCTCCCTTGCATCACTGTCAAATCCAAAGTCAACCAATCTGCTATTAATATCCATAGGTCGAATCACGATGAACATCGCATCTTTCCACATGCATTTCGCCACAGGTAGTTCCAATAACGGCACGTACCACATCTGTAACAAATACACCGCTTCTTCTCCCTCTTCTTCTTCTTCCCTCCACGAATCTCTCATATCGCCAATATCATCCTCCGTCATCGATAATATTCCCTCCCTCTTCGCATCCGTCACTTTCACCTTCTTCAGCGTTGCGAACTGTGTCGCCATCTCCCTCGCTAGGCGATATCTCGCGTACGCATCTCTGAAGCTCAAGTTCATGCGTTGCTCCCTCTCCTTGAACTGTGTTAGCGCCCCCGACTTCAGACACCAGTCGCCGCCGCCGACGAAGTAGCGAAGCTTTTTCGAGCAGCAGAGCAATGTCCAACTCTTTAACCTGCCGCTGAATCTGGCTTTCCACTTGAAGATTTCGTCACTGGATCTTGTAATCCCGGCGTCAGTAATATCGGAATGAATCTCTACCCGGAGGTACGAGATATGGCTGAATAGTCTAAGGCGCCGACACGGAGTATCGTCGGAGGAGAAGGAGACTTCTTGTTTGTTGCTGGTGGTGGGGGCGGCAGTCGGAACATAGCAGTTTTGGAGGAGTTTGGTGGCTAAGTAATTAACGCCGGATTTAACGTGTTTTACGAAATTACCCTTGTTGTTGTGGTTCCTGTCGAGAGAGTGGGAGTTAGAAGAGCGAGGGACAATGAGAGAGATCGATACGACGTCGGTTTGGGGGATGAGAGAGGCAAGATGCTTGTTGATGGAGAAGCACCTAATAAGGGTCTTGGCATCTTTTACTTTGTTGAAGATAATAAGGATTACATCGTCTGGAAGAAGCTCAAATAGATTATTATTTGATTGGTGGTGTTTTTGTTTCAGTTTAGAAAGAAAATCCATGCCTGATGATGAAATTCAAACGAATAGAATGAAAATTGACAAGGTGTAAATGATTATGAAAATTTGGGGTGGAATATCATACGGTATATAGGTGTATATGTAAGGGTAAAACCGTAGAAACTTGACACCAACAATTGTTTTTTCTTGTTATTATTGTATACAGAATCTACAGATTATAGAATATCCCTGTTGCGGGATGTAGTTGAACATTTTGTTGCCAACAATAATTTTCAGTTTCGTCAGCTGTTGTTTTCACATAACAGAACTTTTGGAGATCATGTGAACAATTTGTGTTGGTAACAATTAACTTAATACCTAATTAGTTAATCAATATTTAACTAACTCTTGATATTAATGTGCATATCAATCGCATTCTCCAATAAAAGCCAAAAAATTACTAATGCTATACCCACCATAAAAAGTAACTTTAATTTATTTGGTGTTACCGTTATTGTAATGACACATTACCATATTTAACGTTAAAAAAAGGAGAAAAAAATAAATATACAAAAGAAAACTAAAGAAGTGTTTCTCATATAACCTTTTCCCCAACTATGGAATTAACAGAAGAAACAAGTCCATTTATTAAAGTCCTCAAACCAAAACATATTAAAATAAAATAATAACGAGATACTAAATACTAGTAATAAGGAAAAACGAAACGTGTGCTAGACTGCTAGGTTACATTTTTCCTTATCGACTTTTTTCCTTGGGGGAAACTACAAAACAACTAACATGAAGTTACAAAATTAAGAAAGATAAAAGTGTAATTAATAGTCCTCCTTTAAGCTAGACTATATTATTATTAGTGTGAGCATGACCATTGCCCATATTCTTGATGGCTTCAAATCTTGGACCCTTCTCACCAAACTTGGTCTTGCCATAAAGGTTCAAGTAATCACCATAGCAATAGTGACTTGGATACAAAAGTTTAGGTGCAGGAGCAATAATGGCATCGCCAATTGGATTATAGAAACTTGCCATTGAAAGCCTGCTACCATCTTTATCAGGCATGACCCTGTGCACAACACTCTTGTACAATCCATTGCTCAGAACTTCAATTTGGTCACCAGTGTTGACAAATATGGCATTGTTCTTGGATGGTGGAATCTCAACCCATTTACCATCTTTGTAGAATTCAAGGCCTCCAACTTTGTCATCTTGGAGCAACAGAATGATGCCACCTGTATTGACACAGCAACAACTTATCAAAACATTTTAATAATAATAGTAATTTTATAGACCAAACTTGCATTGGTAGTTGGTACTCAAATGGTTTGTTATTGATTTTTTTTTATAAAATATATCCGATTGACATCAATTGCTAAAATGATTAGAACATTAATGCTACTGAAACATTCCATAATTTTCCTATATTATATTCTGGATGGCTATAGTGTACCTGCATCGGTGTGCTCCCTCAGGCCTCTAACAAGCTTTGGGTTTGGACATTGAGGATATTTGGCCACTTTTGTACCCATGACTGGTCCAATGCCATTAGGACTAGAGAATGATTTCTTGATGAAAGTTTTCTCCAATCCAAGGTTCTCACTCATGAGCTCAGATAATTTCTCTGCTAGAAGAATAAGCTGTGCAATGTACTCATGCATTGTATTGCTGCATTTTGCATATATGTACACTTAGATTATGTATTCATATGTATGATGTCGAGGGAAGATCTCTGGTGGCTTAAATTGTGATGGCTAAAGGTGACTTTTTTGTTAACCAACAAATACTTTGTCGACATTTGGCGTTCGGCAATGCAAGAGAAGCGTTAGTCATAAAACTAATGAATTAGACTATTATTTGAACTTATATTTAAAATTTTATAATAATATGTAATTTTACCTTCATTTAAAAATAATACAAAAAATTATTTGAACTTATATTTAAATTAAATATTATTTTAAAATTTAAAATTTATTTTAAATATAATCAATTAGATGTAGTTTGAATATATATATATATATATATATATATATTTTAAATTTTAGTATAAGAATTATATTTATTAATTTAAATTAAATAGTGTATAATTTTAAATTATAAGTTAGTATATGTAAATTATATTAATTAATTTATTATTAATTTTAAGAGTAACTAATTAAAATTAAATTCTAAAAATTTTATTTCAATTAAGCATGAAAATTCTACTATTAATTTTTTATGAAATATTCAAAAAATTAATGATAAAATTGTTATGCTTAATAGAAATAAAATTTTCAGAGTTTAATTTTAATTAGTTATCCTTAAAATTAATAATAAACTAATTAATATAATTTACCTATACTAACTTATAATTTAAAATTATACACTATTTAATTTAAACTAATAAATATAATTCTAAATATAAATGTTAAAATTTAAAATATATATGTTTAATTATATTTAAAATAAATTTAAAATAATATTTAATTTAAATATAATTTCAAATAGTTTTTTTTGTATTATTTTCAAATGATCATTAAATTATATATTATTATACAATTTTAAAGAAATAAATAAAACTCATCGAAACAAGAGGCATGATCCAATAATAAATTAATGAGCCACATGAATAAAAAGTAGTTTTTGGGTATGCACTTATGCTTTTCCCCTTGGCGCAAGAGTTAATCTCATTCATTAGTTTTATGACTAACGCTTCTCTTGCATTGACTAGCGCTAGATGTCGACAAAGTACTTGTTGATAAACAAAAGCTCACCTTTAGCCACCACAATTCAAGCATCTCCCCTAATGTCAAATGTGAAAGAGAATGAAAAATAATATTTGCATAATTTTGTTTGATTCTTTTTCTCTTTTAAATACATTTTTATGAAAAATTTTTTTTTTATATTATTTTATTTTTATCAATTATTTTTAATATCAAAAATAAAAAATTATAAAAAAGATATATACAAAAATGATGTATATACTATTCTTTTATTCTTGTAGTTCAATGTAGCTAAATAAAATTTAAAAAATAAGTAAAATAATAAGAATAATAAATAAAAGATACTAGATGAAATAATAGATGTGAAGATTTATTAGACTAACCAAAGTTCATCAGAAATGCTTGGGATTTCCTTAATGTTAGATTTGGGGCGATGCCAAATGAAGAAGGTGGTTTCCCAATCTTTATCAAAAGTTTTTTCTTGTTTCTCCAATGTTTTTACTAATTCAGACTTGTAGAACCCATCTTTCAAGTTTTCTTCATAATATTCATTGACTAGTTTTTTCACCTTCTCCATCAAACTAGTGTCAATGTCATGGTTTTCTATCTGCACACAACAAATAATAATAATATTGAGGAAATTATTAGAAATAGTACAAATCTCTTGTTGGAATAAAATAATTAATGATTACCATGAAAAACCCCCACTTTTGACAAGCTTCATGCAATAGTGCCATGGTCTCACTCCTTTTGTCACCATTGAGAGTGCTGAAATCTATTATAGGAATAGTCATCCTTTTTGTATCTTAAAATACTTTGATGTTTGGTTTTGTTTGGTTTGATGGTTTTGATGTTTGTTTGATGAGGATGAAGGTTGGCTAGCTAGATGGGAGTATTTATATAGTGTTTAGACAAGGTTTTTAACTTTTCGTAATTAAAGTAGTCATTGATTAATAACTAAAGCTTAATAGGTTTGGAGTCTACATGTAGCAAAAGACTTCAAATGAGTGAACATTTTGAAAGTGTGTCAGTGCCTTGAGAATGGAAACACAATTGATCTTATATATAAATCATTTTTTCATTTTTTTTAAGTCCAAGTTCATTTAATTTCACTGCTTACTTAGCAAATTGTGCTACTCAAATTTTTAACTTTTCCTATTCCTATAGACAATATGATTTTTTCCTTGGTTTCTAAGTTTTAAATTTAGATCTAACTCTTCAAAAGGAAATTTAGAACACATTAAACCCTATTTCATTCAACTCAAGTGTTGTTATTGTTGTTTTGTACATGAAAATATTTTTTTTAAAAAATTTCACCATAACAAAAAGTCATATCATGGATTAATAGGTTTTATTAACAAGTTTCTAGCTAATTAGATAAAAAAAAAAGAGAGTAATTCAAGTATATAGATGACAAAAAACCAAAACCAGGTGCAGTGTGGCATGGAGAGAAACTAAGAAAAGTTATATTCAAACAAAATTGCTAGAAAGAGAGTACCAACCAATGGGCGGTTTTTGTTGGATGTTGTTGTAATCTGTTATGTCATATCAATATGTCATAATAAACCATAAATATTAATATCCAAATCATGCCTCAACATTTATGTGAAAAAAAAAAAAAACAAAATTCGCCTTGATTTTTTTTATAAAAATTAATTTTGTGTATTAAAAATAAAATTATTATATTATGTTATTCATATTAAATTAAAATTATTTAAAAGAATAAATTCAAAATTCAATATAATTCATGTATTTTTAAAATATGAAATCTAATTTAATCTAAATTATTGTAATTTTAAATAAATTTTGTATTGAATTAAAATAATAATTATATTTGATTTGAGACTAATTTATACTTGAACACCCATACATATCATCATAAGAGTTTAGGTTACATATTCTTAAATATATAACAATATATAAAATAAAACACTTTCAGAAAATATTAAATTTTTAATTATATTGAAAGTACTCAGATACTCTATAAGTTTTTAACTTTATATTAATTCCTTGAAAAATTACTCTGACTTTAATTAATTTTTTTTTGTTTATTTTGTGTTGAATAGTGATATTTATAAAGATTAAAAAAAATTAAAAAATATTTATATTCATACAAATAATAAAGTATTTTAATTTGAAGAAAATTAAATATATATTCTAATATATTTATAAGCCAAAAATTAATAACATATAAAGACAGAGACCAAAAGTAAACTATATTTTTTAGACATAAAAATAAAAATACATGTATTTACACCATTAATATTATATCATTAGTTTAATATTTAATAGAAAACAATTTCTAAAATTATTATATCAATAAAACAAATATTTCTATTTGGTATGCTTTATTGACCGTTGATTCTACTATTGGTCCAGTAACTGTGTAATTACAACTAGACAATGACACAAAATTAAATGTCGAGTTGCGAGGTTTCATGCCCATTAGTTTATAGAAACCGCACATAGTATTGAAAGGTATAGAAGGTGGGTTCTTATATTTTAATAACTAGGAAAATGTAACTTATTGTTTATAGAGTATTAATTTGAGATTGATTTTATTTCATAATAAATATTCAATGTAATTAATATTTTGTAACATTTAATTGAGTTTTATATCATACTAAAATTGAAGTTATTGACTGTGTTTAAATTGATATCTTACAAATATATAGTAGTTTTTTTTAAAGATTTATGGCATTTGAATTAAAAAAATATCTAATTAAAATACAAATTTATTTATTTTTCTTTTTTAAGTCAATGATAATAAATTTATAAAATAAAAAAATTTGATGTACGCATAAATTTTTTGATAAATATGTTTGTTTAATTATTCAAATATTAAATATCTTCTAAAGAAAATTTTACTAACAAAGATAATCTATAAAATATAGTTTATAAATTAATCAAAATAAATGTTCGAATATAATAACATCTAATCTAATTAAACAATAATGTAGAGTACATTAAACTTTTTAATTATTAATCACACTAAATAAACTAAACTCAGATAGATTTGCTCATTTTTGAGGTTACCATTACCAATATTTGTTTTTTTCGGACTAATTATAATCAAGTAAACACCATTAAATATGTTAGATAGATCAAACATGACAAGGGATTCATTCAAATTGCATGTGCTTGACATTTGACTCATTACATTAGATTAGCATCTATGATTTGTAGACTAACCATTTTTTTTTCTTCAAATTTCTTTAATTTTAAGAACGAAGTATCTGTAAGCATTCAAGTTTCCAGATGCCAGTTATTCAACTAAGAATCTAACATAACTATACTATACAAGATAATATCCATATTTAGTTTAATCTATAGTTAGAATAAGATCATCATCCTTATAAATAATTTTTTGTCTTTTTTTTGACATCGTTATCAATATTTTATAAAATAAAGATATTTAATAACTAAAAATAAATAATAAAAAATAACTAAAATTTATTTTATTTAATATTTATTAATTGTTATGTATAATTAAATATTAAATAAAATAAATTTTTATTATTTTTATTTTTTTATTATTACCATTTTATAGATTACAGTGCAAATAAAAAGTACATAACTCAATATGAAAAATAAAAAAAATAAAAGTATTGTTCATACCCTGACCCAATAAATAGGGCCCAGGATCCAAGCAAAGGCGCCCAACCCAGAAGGTTGGCCCTCCATCCAGCATCAGCCTTCATCCCAGAAGTCGGTACTGAACACGACTTGATCCGAAGAAGTCGGACACGAGGGTTAGCTGGCAGATAACACTCATTCGAATGAGTAACTGCCCCTAGAAGCTCTCTAACCACTTCATAGAGCCATATCTTAACCTCCCTAAGATATGGGGACGGTATCCACCTAAAAAGGTGGCACTACTTCAGCGGTGGTTATTGGATCACCACTATAAATACACTGACACCCCTCAGGTATCTCTAAGTTCCAATATACATTCAAACCTGCTCACACTCTTGCTAACTTAGGCATCGGAGTGTCTTTGCAGGTACCACCCCCCATTCTTTCACACGTACAAGTCGGACGGAGGAACACCGAGGAACAGATCCGCCCGAAAGCCACCTCCTTCATACGCTTGGGCCAACCAACGCCATCCGGCCCATCAATCTCCGGTTACCCACCGTAACATTGGCGCCGTTGCCGGGGACCCGAGAGATCAACCAGTGATGGCGGAAAGATCCCCTGAAGAGGGTCATGTGGAGACAGATTCCGAACAAGAGAATTTGAACACTGGAAACAATGAGGCAGATCAGACCCTCCACCAGGAAGCCAATGATCAACATAGGGAAGGCACCTCCGGAATCAAAAATCCGAAGGTGAACTCCTCGGAGGGGCGCGAATCAGAAAAAGAAGGACCCTCCCACGCTAGTGAGCTTATGGGATTAATCCATAGCCGACTCGAGCAGCTAGAACAGGAGCGGGAACGACAAAGGGAAGCTGAAAAGAACCTAAAAGAGGAGATGGAGCGACGAAAAGAGTTAGAAAGAAAACTCTTAAAGTTAGAATCCTCCCTCAAAGGTCGGAATTCCCACGACGATAGAGAACATTCTCCCTTAGGAGAGAAAGATCCGTTTAGCGAGGACATAATGAGGGCAAAAGTTCCGAGAAACTTTAGAAGCCCCGATATGGACCTCTACGATGGAACCACCGATCCCAAGCATCATCTGAGCAAATTTAAAAGTCGGATGTATCTGACCGACGCTTCTGACGCTACGCGATGCAAAGCTTTCCCGATAACCTTGTCAAAAGCAGCGATGAAGTGGTTCGACAGCCTCCCTCCGAGGTCAATTACCAGTTTTGAAGACCTCTCAAGAAAATTCTTGATGAGGTTCTCCATCCAGAAGGACAAAGTAAAGCATGCACCAAGTCTCCTGGGAATAAAACAGGAGGTCGGGGAGTCCTTACGAGCCTATATGGAAAGATTCAACAAAGCATGTTTGGAGATTCAAGACCTGCCCACCGAAGCAGTCATCATGGGGCTAGTCAATGGTCTTAGAGAAGGTCCCTTCTCACAGTCCATATCAAAAAGACACCCCGCCTCTTTAAATGATGTACAGGAAAGAGCTGAAAAGTACATCAATATGGAAGAAAACGCTAAGCTAAGAGACCCGAGTTTGCGACTCGGGCACCCTCCCTCAACGAAAGAGAGAGAGAGGGAAGCAAAGAAGAAGGAAGAACTTGGCCTCGATAGACCAAGAAAATATCACTCTTATACTCCATTGAAAGTTCCTGTAGTGGACGTATACAGAGAAATTTGCAATACTGAAAGGCTGCCTCCCCCCAGACCCATTAAAAATAAAAAGGGGGGAAGCCGCGGTGATTACTGTGAGTACCACAAGATATATGGGCACTCTACAAACGACTGTTACGACCTTAAAAATGTGATAGAAAAGCTGGCCAGAGAAGGTCGGCTTGACAGATATCTCATAGAAAGGTCGGACGGTCATGGAAAAAGAAAGCGGGAAGATACGGATAGAAGAGACCCACCACCACAAACTCCGGAGAGACATATTCATATGATCTCAGGAGGCTTTGCGGGAGGGGGACTCACAAAATCCTCTCGTAAAAGACATCTCAAGAGGGTTTATCAGGTCGAAGGGGGGTCCTCCGACCTTCCGACCATTTCATTCACAAAGGAAGACGGGCGAGGAGTAATCCCTGGGCACGATGACCCAGTGGTAATTACCATGATCCTGGCAAATGCCCATCTACACAGAACACTAGTAGACCAAGGAAGCTCAGCAGACATCCTCTTTAAGCCCGCTTTCGACAAACTAGGTTTAGATGAGAAAGAGTTAAGAGCCTACCCCGACACCTTGTACGGATTAGGTGACACGCCAATAAAGCCACTAGGATTTTTGCCCCTCCACACCACCTTCGGAAAGGGGGAAAAATCAAAGACTCTGAGTATAGACTTCATAGTCATCGACGTGGGATCGGCCTATAATGCTTTAATCGGCAGAGCTACCCTTAACCGACTCGGAGCGGTGGTATCGACACCCCACCTCTGCATGAAGTTCCCGACCTCGTCGGGGATAGCAACGGTGAGGGGAGATTAGAAGTTGGCAAGGAAGTGCTACAATGAAAGCCTAAACCTGAGAGGAAAAGGCAAAGAAGTTCACACAATAGAACTCGGGGGAGCAAGGGTTAAAGAAGAACTGCGACCACAGCTCGGGGGAAAAACTGAGGAGATTCAGGTCGGCGAAGAGGAAGGAAAAAACACTCATATAGGAGCCAACCTAGGGGAAACCCTAAGACAAGGGTTGATTAAACTCCTAAGAGATAATTCAGATCTCTTCGCCTGGAAGGCCTCCGACATGTCTGGGATAGATCCCGAGCTCATGTCTCACAAGCTCTCGATCTACTCAGGGTCCCGACCTGTGCAACAAAGAAGACGCAAGCTCGGCCCCGAGCGAGCCCTGGTAGTAGAAGAGCAAGTGCAGGTGCTCCTAGAAGCCGGCTTCATCAGAGAAGTCAAATATCCAACATGGCTAGCCAATATAGTGCTAGTCAGAAAACAAAATGGTAAATGGAGGATGTGCGTCGACTACACCGACTTAAATAAGGCATGTCCCAAGGACCCTTATCCACTACCAAGTATTGACGCCCTAGTGGACTCTAGCTCGGGGTATCAATACCTATCGTTCATGGACGCCTACTCAGGATATAACCAAATCCCGATGTATGAACCAGACCGGGAAAAAACATCATTCATCACGCCCAGAGCCAACTATTGCTACGTGGTCATGCCATTTGGATTGAAAAATGCAGGGGCCACATATCAGAGGCTGATGAATAAGGTGTTTGCCCCCCACTTAGGGAACTTAATGGAAGCATATGTCGACGATATGTTGGTAAAAACCAAGGAGGAAGTCGACCTCCTATCCGACCTCTCGCAAGTCTTTGACACCATAAGGTTGCACGGGATGAGACTAAATCCTGCAAAGTGCGCCTTCGCAGTGGAGGCAAGAAAATTTCTAGGATTCATGATAACACAAAGAGGGATCGAAGCCAATCCCGACAAGTGTAGAGCTATCCTAGAGATGAAAAGCCCGACTTGTCTGAGGGAGGTCCAACAGCTGAACGGCCGACTAGCAGCTCTCTCCAGATTTTTGGCAGGATCAGCATTAAGATCCCTTCCACTGTTCTCCCTACTGAAAAAGGGGCACCAGTTTGAGTGGACTCCCGAATGCGAGGAGGCGTTCCAGGAGTTCAAAAAGTTCTTAAGCCAACCTCCTATCTTGACCCGACCTATAGCCGGAAAAGACCTCGTCCTATACCTATCCGTGGCAGACAAGGCCGTCTCAGCAGCCTTGATAAGAGAAGACGAGGTCAGTCAACACCCAATCTACTTCATCAGTAAAGTTCTACAGGGCCCTGAGCTAAGGTATCACAAATTAGAAAAGTTTGCCTACTCCTTAGTAATAGCCTCTCGAAGGCTACGGCCTTACTTTCAAGCTCACACAATAAGAGTTCGCACAAACCAACCCATGAAGCAAATCCTCCAAAAGACGGATGTTGCAGGACGAATGGTCCAATGGGCAATAGAGCTCTCCGAGTTCGACTTGAAGTACGAGACTCGGACGGCGATTAAAGCCCAGTGCCTCGCCGACTTCATTGCAGAATATGCAGGGGACCAAGAGGACAAACCGACCACCTGGGAACTCTATGTGGATGGATCCTCCAATAAAACAGGAAGCGGCGCAGGCATAATATTGGTAGATGAAAGGGGAACCCAGATAGAGGTTTCCCTCAAGTTTGAATTCCCAGCTTCAAATAATCAGGCAGAATACGAAGCCTTGATCGCAGGATTGAAGCTGGCTGAAGAGGTCGGTGCTATGAAGGTGATGGTATACAGCGACTCCCAAGTGGTAACCTCCCAAATAAGTGGAGAATATCAGGCAAAGGACCCGAATATGAAAAGGTACTTGGAAAAAGCTTCGGAGCTCCTGGGGCGCTTTGCAGAAACCGAGGTGAAACACATAACTCGGGATCTAAACAGCAGAGCAGACGCCCTATCCAAGCTAGCAAGTACCAAGCCGGGAGGAAATAACAGAAGCCTGATTCAAGAGACTCTCCAGGAACCTTCAGTGGTAAAAACGGAAGACACACTAGAAGTCTTTGAAGTGGTCGGATTAAACCTCGGATGGATGAACCCCTTAGTCGAATACCTAAAATTCGACATCCTCCCTAAGGAGGAAAAAGAAGCCCAGAAAATCCGAAGGGAAGCACAACACTATACCTTGGTGAAAAATGTTCTCTATAGAAGGGGGATATCAACACCATTGTTAAAGTGTGTACCGACCTCAAAAGCCACCGAGGTGTTGGAGGAGGTACATAGTGGAATCTGCGGGAACCATCTCGGAGCCAGGTCATTAGCCAGGAAAGTGATCCGAGCTGGATTCTACTGGCCAACCTTACAGAAAGCTGCCACAGAATTTGTGAAAAGGTGCCAGCCATGTCAGATGCATGCAAATTTCCACGTAGCTCCCCCAGAGGAACTCATTAGTATCACTGCTCCATGGCCCTTTGCAAAATGGGGAATGGATTTGTTAGGTCCTTTTCCCCAGGCGCCAGGACAAGTTAAATACCTAATAGTGGGAATAGATTATTTCACAAAGTGGATAGAGGCAGAACCACTAGCCACCATCACTGCACAAAGAAGTCGGAGGTTCCTCTACAAAAACATAATCACAAGGTACGGGATACCTTATTCCATTACCACAGATAACGGAACCCAGTTCACCGACTCCACCTTTAGAAGCCTAGTAGCCAGTATGAACATCAAACACCAGTTCACCTCAGTCGAACACCCACAAGCCAATGGGCAAGCCGAAGTAGCCAACAAAGTCATACTAGCAGGGTTGAAGAAAAGGCTGCAAGATGCGAAAGGAGCTTGGGCTGAAGAGCTCCAACAAGTACTATGGGCTTACAGAACAACCCCCCAATCCGCCACTGGAGAAACACCCTTCCGGCTAGTCTATGGCGTAGAAGCCATGATCCCAATAGAGGTCAATGAGCAAAGCCCAAGAGTGATTTTCCACGACGAGATCAAGAATATACAGGGGCACAAAGAAGAGCTCGACTTGCTCCCTGAAGTCCGAGAAGAAGCTCAGATAAGAGAAGCAGCGTTGAAACAAAGGGTGACTACAAGGTACAACAAAAAAGTCATTCGAAGGAGTTTCACCCCTGACGACTTAGTCTTAATCAGAAACGACATTGGAGTCAACAAATCGGGGGAAGGAAAGCTCGCTGCTAATTGGAAAGGACCATACAAGGTCAAGGAGGTATTAGGAAAGGGCTATTATAAGGTGACCGACTTAGGCGGCGCCGAGTTACCAAGGTCATGGCATGCTTGTAATATGAAAAGGTACTACAGTTAAAAGCGAACTCTACTCCCTGATGTACTCTTTTCCCAGCTTCATGATTTTTTCCCAGAATCAAAGGGTTTTTTCTGGAGAAGGGTTTTTAACGAGGCATCATAGTAGGGGCTAAGGGAAATAAATTATCAAAAGCCCTTAGTAGCAATAAGGTACCTCCTCAACTAATAAAGATCTCTTTTATTTTAAAATATCTCTTTTAAGTTCCCTTTTTTATTCTCCTTCTACGAAACGCGCCGATTTAAGCTCAACAAAACGTGAAAATCCCATAAACCGACCTAGATGGTCGTCAGGATAAAACAACGAGGTACAAATCGGCGTAAAGAGGCTATAGAGGTCGATCATGATAAACTCGGGAGTGGTCCGACTCATAAGTCAGAATGCGAAACCGAGTAAAATTAAAATGAATCGCAAAAGTAGCCTAAGTCACGAAAAGCTCAATAAAACGAAATTGAGTACTAGGAATAACAAAAGAGATAGGAAAAACTAAGAGAAATTGTAAGGCTGCCTTGAAGATCAAGGAGATTCAGAAAAGCAGGCAAGCCCAAAAGAAAAGGTTTTTCTAGAAAAGATCAAAGAGTCAAAAGAACCACGAACAGAAAAAGCATGCGCGCATAAGGTAACTCAAAACCCTTATCCAAAAAGGGCATTTATTTAACGCTAAAATTATACCCTTATTAAAAAAGGGCATCATAAATTGTTTTGTTTACGGCCTTAAAAGGCCAAAAAATTGTTCAAAACACCAACAAATAAATATAAAGAGTTTAAAAAGAGGGGCCCACAGGCCGGGCCCCAATAGCCAAAATCACTTTTTAAGAGGATCACCACCAGCCGAGTCAGGGAGAACGCCAGGAGCCGGAGTCGAAGAGGAAGTCGGAAGAATGGTAGAAGAACTCGGAGCGTCCTTAGAGCGAGGAGGGGACTCTACGATCCTCTGCCCCCGAGTCTTTAAATCAGACTCAGACTCCACTATGGGGACAGGAGGATCCACGATGGCACCATCAATAACAATCTTATCAGGGTCCAAAGGAGAAAGGTCCAAGTCAGGAGCAATAACTCCGACCTGTTCCTTGAAAATCCTCCAAGCCTCATCAGCGCCATCCGCAATAGAGTCCTCCAACTCGGTGTAGGCCTTCCGAGCATTCAGCAAGTCGTTCTTTACAGACACAAGATCAGTAAATAAACTGTTGTAGCTGGCTTGCGCTGCTTTCCTCAAATCCATCTCCATGTTACATTGGGCTTGCAACTTCTTCCCCTTCTCCCGAAGGCTGTCTCTCTCCTCCTTCAGCTTAGTAACTTCCCCCTCCAACTCCTTCTCATGCTCCTGATATATGCGAAGCCTACCCTCCAGCTCCTCGACCCTCGAGGTCGTCCCTAAAGAGCTGATGGGAGTCTTCTCAAATATATCCAAGAGTTTGCCACAAACCCCCGCCGTCTTGAGACTCTCCTCAACCACAGTAGTGAGGTAGTGCCGAACAGAAACATCATCCATACTCATACGAGCATGAGGATAGATGTTCTTTCGGACGAACGCAAGAGCGTCCGCCTCACCAGAAGCGCCAGACTCTAAGGTCTTGCGCTTCTTTGGCTCTGGTTCGGGAGTAGGTCGGACGGGAGGGGGTGGCAGAGAGGGAGCAGAGGAAGAAATTACAATAGGTTGAGAGGGAGTCCCAACGTTCCGAGGAGGAGGAGGAGAGACAACCATCCTAACACCTCCAGACCTGGCTCGAGACTTTGCCTTGGCTTCCTGAACCCTCTGGTAAGACTCTTGAGCGTTTTTCTTTGCCATCTCTGCAAAAACAAATTGGTAGCTAAAATCAGACAAAGTCGGTAAAAGAAATTGCAAGTCAGAAATAACCAAGAAACGCAAAAAGCTACCTAATTGTGACTGGACAAAGGCCGGCAACCCCTGGAGAAATTTTTTAGTATCCAAGTATGGGGCCCTCCCCCACACTTCTCGGAGGAACCCCACAATGGCTGCCTCTACCTCATTTAGGTCATCTAGACCATATTTCTCGCAGGGGGAGGCCTCCAGCCAATATAAAGGAAATCGGGGAGAAGAATGCTCATCCAGAAAAAAGGGGTAGTGACCCTCTACAGCTTGCACTTTGAAAAAGTAGTTCTTGAAGTCGTGAAAGGACTCGTCAAAAAGGGTAAAAAGCCTCCGACCTTGTATGGCTCGGAAGGACACCCACTGTTGCTTATTATTTAGCCCACTGAAGGGCTTGGTCATATGGAAAAGGTAAAAGAAAATCCTCAGAGAAGTCGGAAACTCTAAAGCCTGGCTGATAAATTGATAAATTTTCAGAAAACCCCAAGAGTTGGGGTGAAGCTGGGTGGGAGCCACTCGGCAATGACGCAATACAGACATCTCAAACTCTGAAAAAGGGAGAAAAACTCCCAAACGAGTGACCATACTCTCATACATAAAAAATAAATGAGGGGCCGTCTCGTCAGCCCTCCCGAAGCAAACCCGGTCTTCTGGACCCGGGACTATCAACTCATACTTCGGCTCATCTTCTTCAGAAGTACAAATTCTATAGTGAGTACGTAGGTGGGTGACAAATTCAGTATCAACTGAGGGCTCCTCCCCTAGGACCGTAACATCGACCCACTGGGAGAGAGCATCTACGGAAGCCATTTCTTTTCTCAAAAAAGGGTGACAAGAAACCTACAAAAGAAAAGGGAAATCAACACACGGTCTCTAAGGGAAGGGGTACGGAACTAAAGCCTACAAACCAAATCTACCTACAAGATAAAAACACGCAAATAGAACGAATGTTACAGAAGGGGAAAAAGCTAACCTTTAAGTCTGAAATCAAGACTGGAGGTAGTAAAAGCCTTCGAAACGCAAGAACGCAGCACGAACAAATGCAAGGGAAATTTGAAAGATTGCAGAAACGAAACAACGAAAGAGAGGGAAAGTATTTATAAAGACGTTAGGGGCATAATGGTAAAACCGGGGCAACTCTCAATAAAAGTGCACCGTTACCAAGGCCATTAAATCCCTACGCATACTCAACGGACACGACGCTTGATTAGACGTAACCGTCAGAACCGAAAGGTCAAAGAAAAATCACGTCGGTCCTCTCGCAAATCGGCCAAGACCCCGAGTTGAATACTCGAACCCAACTCTCAAAAAAGAATTGGGCTCGAGTAGGGGCACTGTTCATACCCTGGCCCAATAAATAGGGCCCAGGATCCAAGCAAAGGCGCCCAACCCAGAAGGTTGGCCCTCCATCCAGCATCAGCCTTCATCCCAGAAGTCGGTACTGAACACGACTTGATCCGAAGAAGTCGGACACGAGGGTTAGCTGGCAGATAACACTCATTCGAATGAGTAACTGCCCCTAGAAGCTCTCTAACCACTTCATAGAGCCATATCTTAACCTCCCTAAGATATGGGGACGGTATCCACCTAAAAAGGTGGCACTACTTCAGCGGTGGTTATTGGATCACCACTATAAATACACTGACACCCCTCAGGTATCTCTAAGTTCCAATATACATTCAAACCTGCTCACACTCTTGCTAACTTAGGCATCGGAGTGTCTTTGCAGGTACCACCCCCCATTCTTTCACACGTACAAGTCGGACGGAGGAACACCGAGGAACAGATCCGCCCGAAAGCCACCTCCTTCATACGCTTGGGCCAACCAACGCCATCCGGCCCATCAATCTCCGGTTACCCACCGTAACAAGTATATAATTAAAATTTATTCTTATAGAAACAGGTGATTTTTATTGACGTTGATTATTGATAATTTAAAAGACCGAAAAATGTTGATCGTCACGCTAAATAAATATGTGAAAGATAATATTGATTATTATATAAAAGATAGATTATCTCATATAACTTTTTTTTCAAGATATATTTGTAAGCGTTATTTTTTATATTTGTTTAAAAAATTGTTGGATTGTGGGATTTTCGCTTTTTGTTTTTCTTAAATAATACAATTCCTTAATGTTTAGATCCGTTGTAAAGTTTTGGATACATCTTTCGGAGTCTCCATATGATGAACAGTTATTCGGGTGAGTTTTGTGAAAAAGTAGATTAAGTGTAAAATAATTAATGTAAGAGATTTGAGATAAGTAACCTTGTGAGGAAAATATTTTATTAATGGCAAATAAGCAATACAAGAACTAATAATGAGAAATATAGGTGGAGAATAAGTGTTGACACCTCCACTAATATCACAAGAGGATGAATGAGCTTTGTTTAAAGTAGACAGGAATTGGTTAATAGTTGTCTGAGTGTTCTGGTAGAACAGCCGAATGCCAGTTTTTATTAGTGAAGGTGATGAATAAAATGATGAACCATGAGAAGAATCTTGGGGAGAAAAAGATGGATTTTTTAGCTTGTCAGTTTTCTTTCAGAAGAGAAGTCCTTTAAAAAGTGGCTTGAGATCCTTTTACAGTGTAAAACTATTTTGAAGAGGAAATCTATTGTCCAGTGGTTATAGTCTGATATTTGGTTTACTCCTTTTACCCCAAATATTTTTAGGTATTCCTGTTACTTCAAGTCTTTTCAACTGTTCAATGGAAGAAGTTGATTTCCACAAGTTAGACTAAAGCTCATGACATGTGACATTAGTGAAGGGACATCTAGTTTGGTTTTCTTTCAACTAGATGACACTCTTTACACTCCAAATCCAACCAATCCACTTCCACCAATTTAGTTCCCACTAAAGAGAAATTCAACTCCTCAAGGTGTTCTTTTGGGTTCCATCCTTTTACCAAATACCTTTAGGAGGAACTTGACTCTTATTTGACCATGTTTGTAGATCATTTTTAAAATTATTTATATACAAAAAAGATTTATATTTTTAATACATAATCATAAACCCCATGCAGTCTTTGATGGTACAAAGTATTTCCTCAAGCTGCATTAAATTTTTTTGTACTCAACAGAACTATAATAATTAAAATTTTTTTTCAACATAATAACAATATATATATAACATATCATTACTATAAGAATAAATCTCTTCTCTTTTATTCATTAATTATATATATATATATATATATATATATATATATATATATATATATTTGTGTAATTTGAATACGATTATGTACTCATAAAAAAATGAATAAAAGACTGCTTTTGTGAAAGAATATTGAATGTTAAATTGTTAATAGAAAACATAAATAAATAAATGAATAGAAAAATAAATAAATAAATAGGTAGATTCTTAAGAAAGGAGAAGGGGAGAAACTCTTACCCACTTAATCTGACGCATTTAAATTTTGGGTACCTGAGTTTGGAGAGAGGCATAAAGAGAAAGAACACCTGCATAAAGAGAGAGAATACCTGGAAGGATGGGGGAGAACGTGTTCCTTATCATCTCTGTTAGGACATTCTTTTTACACAGCAGTGTTTTTCCACCATCCAAACCCTCTGCCTTTTTCAATAATTAGGAGTTTTTCTTAGGATAAAGGACACTCTCACATTCAACCTCGCTCTGTCTTCCTATTTGGTAAGATTCTTTTTCTTCTTGACTTCTTCTCTTCTTTTTTTTGTCTCTAGCCTTGCTCTTGTTTTGTCATAAAATGCGGACTCTTATTTTCTTGTATGAAATTCCGGCGCTTGAATATCTGCTATTGTATATTTGACATTTTTTGTATTATTCTGAATTTTGTTACTCTGAGTTCGTGCGATTCTAAACTTTGGTCATCATTCATACTCTTGTTACTCTGAATCTTTGTTATTATGTTCTTTGTTTTCGTTCTCATGTAATCCCTTCCAGCCCCTATGTGTATTGGATTGCTAATTTTGAAATTAGCTATAGGGATTCTCCAATAAAAGTCTTTCACTTTAGAACTTTAGATGTTATATCCTCATTTGTACATGTTCTCATTTGTATATGTTTTCAATGGCATCACAAAATAAAAGAAATTGAGTTAAAAATTATGAGCAATGTTCATTTGTAACTATAAAATAGATAAATTTTTTTTTAAATAACAAATTACTTATGAGTTAAAAATATTTATTCCGTTCTCCTTTTTTCTTTTTTTTTTTTGTATACTATAGTCATAACTCATAAGTAATTTGTTTATAAACTTTTTCAATTAGAGCAATTTACTAGTATTTAATATTCGTATTCTTTTAAAGCTATAAACATATAATGTCTTGCAAAATTTTCATATGCTTCACCAAATGAAATACGATATTGTGAAGATATGAGGAGTTAGTGGCCTTATCAAGTAAAGAATATGATGAATAATTTTCATATCTTTTCTTTTTATTTCATTTGAGAACTCCTTGGTTATTTTCTTGACAAGCGATACTCTTTGACTTTGACTTTTTCAAAGTTTCTTGAGTGTTCTGCAATGTTCTCCTTTATATTTTGAGTATTTTTGTCGTTAGTATTCATGTGATCTTGATATTCACTCTATTTTGTTGTTGTTGTTCTCTTTCTCCCCCTTTCCCTCCCCCTCCCCCTCCCCTTTTTTTAGGAATTATTTCTTTTTGTTATCATGCCTCGTGTGAAATTTGCTGAGATAGTGGATAGTGACCCATAGGACTCTAGTAATAGTTTGGGTACTGACTCTTCTGTGGATGATATGGACGATGTTCCTCAAGAATATGCAATCAGGTTTTTTGAATCTATCTCCCAACCTTGGGTTAAACCATCAGATAATAGGGCTACTTTTGTGGATCCTCCTCCGATTAAGAAACCTTTTTTGGACCCTCCTTCCTCTGGCTCGTTATTAAGTATGGATAAAACTATGAAATCCAGCTCTAATTCTTCAGATTGTAGAGTTTTGGGTGAATTTGTTGAGAAGCCTTTATATTAAGTGGGTCCTGCTCTACTTCATTCTCGGTTGAAGCGCCAAGAATTTCCATGGACGTCTTTTAAATCTGAGGCAGCTACTCATGTGAATAAGGTTTGGCAAAAGTGGGTATTCACAGTATTATTTGAGGAAGGTGGTAATTTTGTGAGGAGATTAAAATTTGGTGGTGCTGCTGAGGCTATCCGCACGTCTGCAGGTTGATTGTTCTTTACCATCTATCATCATAATTGATTCTTGTCATTTCTTTACTTTGTTGCTATATATTGAAGAAGCACTAATTGATTTTTTCTTGGTAGGCTTGGGTGTTCAACGAAATGGATATGATATGAGTTTACTTTGGCAGAGGTGGTGTTCTCGAACTCATACTTTTCTGACTTCGTGGAGTGAGTTTTCACCCACTTTGAAAGATGTTGTGGTTCTTCTTCAACTGCCGGTGTTTGGCAGTGTGGATCTCACTCTTCTTCGCCCAGATTCTGATCTGCTTAAACTTGCGAGACATCTTCAAATGAGTTTAAGTGATGCTGGTCGATATGCAAAAGAGTTGTCCAAGAGTAGGCGTGTTAAGAAATTTTCCTCTAAGGATGAGCATCCAAAGACTCGTGGGTCCTCGAAAGGAAAAGAAGTGGTTGGCGACAAGCAAGATTCCAAGAAGAAGAAGATTACTGTTAAGTATTCTTATTCTAATTGGTCGCATTATTTCTTTGGTGATTTCCTCAAGGTGAGTTTGTCCTTGCTCCTGCTGTTCCTTCAGATCTTAGGGAAGCTGCTTTTGTCGCTTATTGGTTAAGTAAATATATATTTTTAGGACCGGCGGATGAGTGTATGAGCCATGGGGTGTTTCTTTTAGCTTGCTTGATTGCTGGAGGAGAACGTCTACCATTGGCTTCTTTGTATCTCGGCAATTTATATACGCGGCTTGATCAATTTTCTGAGCAACTCAAGAGTGTTCATGGTCGCTTTCCAGTATTGGCTTTCATTGACGAAATATTTCTTCAACTCTTTCTTTTTGAGCGGTTCTCTCAGTTTGCTCCCATCCGTAAGCCCCCTACAATTCTTTCAGATAAGAAGGCAAGTCCTCGTGCTTGGATTTGGGGTTCAGTTCATCCTTCCAAATCTTTGGATGATGTTATTGATTTGGAGAAAAAATTTTATTTTTGCCCGTACGTAACCTCTTACCAGCCTAGTGCATCGGTTATTCATCGTATATATTCTACTTGTCTTGAACATGACCGCAATGATACTTCCACTGGCAAGGAAGGGGCTTATGACTTTTGTGTACTTCTCCAACCCCCCTTCCTGGCTTGATTGTTATGGATAGGGATTTCCATTGTGGAGCTTTGATCTGTCCAGTGATCTACCATCCTGATAGGGTAAGTCGCTAACTAGGGTGGGACCAAGATCCAATAAATGTGGAGCATATTTTTTTTCCACCAGAAAATTTAATGAAAAAGGTTATGTTTCAAAAAGAACTCCCGGAGTACAATCCTTGCTTGGTTGTTCCTCTTGACAGGGATGGGGGAGTTACAATGGAGTATGTGGATTACCTTATGCGTATGAAGAAGCATATTAGGCAATATGAGGGTACCTCTGTTTCAGATGTCAGATCATTTGTTCCGGTTTTGATCAAGGATCCATATTTCATGACTGGCAACCTTTATCCTTCGACCATTACAAGTAATATTTGCTCTTTGCTGATTCTTGTTTTTTTTTGTTTCTTTACTTCTTTTTTGCCCTTCTCTCCTTTTTTCTTTTTTGAGCTGTGTGTGTTTGACTGTTGTATCTTCTGTGCTGGTGTTTTGTAGACTTGGACGCCAGGTGTTACAAACATCCTCCTTCTTCAAAGAGAAAATCTGATGATTCAGTTGTTACTGCTGAAGTGGTCAAGCGCAGTAAAGTGGAGAGTTCAAATGTTAAGGTTGCACAGAGGTATCTTAAAAAACCACCTGAGCCTTCCATTGATGCTACGCCTTCACCAATTTCCACTGGCTCAAGAATTTTTCCCTCTTAGACAGCAAAAGCTAAAGGTTCTTCTGCCGCTGCTTGCTATGTTAAGTCATCACAGTCTTCTGGTAAGGTTGTGGTTAGCTTATCCAAAAGTGCTGTGAAGCGTAGGTCTCATCGTCTTTTGGGTAAAATGAAAACAATTCCAGATGCATCTTTTAATCCGGTAAATATAGGCCATGAGAGCTCTCAAGAAAGGGTCAGTGGGACTCTCCTAATTCATTTGTTGTTGGCGATGTCCCTGACGAGGGTACTACCCAAGATGTTGTTCGAGATGGCCCACGAGCAATAGCAAGCTCTAAGAGCAATGTTGACATTGAGCTGGGTGTTACCTGCCAAGGGGATCCTACTAGACGTGTTGTCACTCCCATCCGAATGGTATTTCCTAGTGCAGGTACAACTGTTTTACTCCACTTATTTTTTTTGAGATTTGCATACATGATTTTGTTCATGCTGTTCGTGTGTATGTTTGTATCTTTTCCTATTTATCAGCTTCTCATGCTATTTCTGAGTCCACCTTTCAAGTTTCGAACACTTCTAATATCACAAAGGAACCCTCAGCTAGTGCTTCTTCTGATGCGTGCCAGCATTTTATAAGTTCTTGATGGAAAAAAGGTGTTTTGTTTTTCAGTTTTTGTCCATGATGAGTTTGAACAGTTCGATGGCGATGCGAAGAACTTGTTATCGAAGATTGCATCCCGAACTCCTTCCTTCCTGCTTCCAAATGACCTAAACTGCCTTTTCAAGAAGCTTGGGTATCAAGCTTTTTTGGACGCATGGGATTTCTTTACTTCACACTCCCTTGCAGACTTGTGGGGTGCTAATCGGGATATGGTAGAAAATCATCTAAATAACCTTAAGTTATTTAAATTTAGTGGTCGTTGTCTTGAAAATCTTTCTGTTAAATTGGAGCCTCAACCTGGGATTTCTGATCTTGCTAGAGAAGAATTGTTGTCTAAAGAGTATCACGTTCTCTCTTCTGATGTTTCTGCTCTTCAAGAAAAGGTTAACAAGCTTACAACTGAATTGAGCACCATGAAGGCTAGGTTAGCCAGCGTCAGTCTGGAGCGAGAGCAATTGGCCAAGCATAAGAAGGCTGCTTCTTCTGTGATTTCTTACAGTGATATTTTATGGCTGTGATAGTTTTCCAGCACTTTATTTTGTAAAATATGTAACGCTTTGACAAAATGTATTTTTGTCCTGCTATGACTTTCATTGTACACCTCTTTTTGGGTGTTATGTTTTTTCCTTTTGTTTAATAATATGCATACTCCTCCGGGGGTTTTATTTTTCTGTACCTGCTTGTGTGATCATTGTATTTTGGATACACACCTTTTTTTTGCAGAGGGAGAGTATGATTTTAAGAAGAGCAGGATTATCTACTACTATTTTTTTTCTCCGGCATTTTTTTAAGGCCAAAAAAGGAAGGTACCTAGTATTTTCTTGCCCTATTTATGCTCTCTCTTTTTTTTTAAAGGAGCTTAGAGGGTAGGACACTTCACTTTTTAGAAATATTTTATACTGCAAATTTTTTAAGGTGCATCATTCACAACTTTTGAGTGTATGATTGCTAATGCAGTTTTTTTCATGCATTGCAGGATGCTTGCAGAATAATATAACATAAACATTGGCTTTTGATAGGGAAGCCTTTTGGAATTGAAATCTAACTCCTACAACTGAAATTAGGCATAGTACTTCTTGACATACTTGAAATTGATAGGGCCAGTGGTTGTTCCATGATCTGGGTCCAACAGGATGCAGTGTCCATTGGGGTGCACTTCAGAAATAATGTAAGGACCCTCCTATTTGGGAGTCCATTTTGGCAAAGACATCTTCCTCATTACTGCGTCTACTAATTTTAGTACCAGATCACCCTCTAGAAACACCCTGGGCCAAACATGCTTGTCATAAGCTAATGCTAGTCTCCGGTGGTATTGTTCAATCTTGCTTCACACAACTTCTCTTTTTCCGTCCAACTCTTGCAACTCAGCTTTACGATCCCTTGCTTCATCTAACAACATCCTGGCAGTGGGTACTTCAATCTCTGCTGGCAGTACAGCTTCAACCCCATAAACCAACGAGAAGGGTGTTACTCCGGTTGTTCCATGTCTGGTTGTTCTGTAAATCCAAAGAGCAAGTGGTCGGTATTCACTCCAATCCTTATGGGCGTTGGTCACCATCTTTGTGAGTATTTTCAAAAGGCTCTTGTTAGTAGCCTCTGCCTGGCCATTGCCTTGCAGGTAGTAGGGGGAAGACTTGTGATGTTTGATTTGGTACTGTTCAAGAACACCTCCACACTCTTTGGTTAACAAAGTGGGTTCCATTGTCGGACACTAGAACGCTTGGCAGCCCAAACCTACATATTATATTTTCTTTGATAAATCTCACTACTGCTTCAGCATTTGCTTCCCTGATGGCCACAACCTCCACCCACTTGGTGAAACATTCTGTTGCAACTAGAATATATTTCTTTCCCATTGATAGAGGGTTGATCGGTCCCACAAAATCTACCGCCCAAGTATGGAATGGGTATGGTGTTTTGAGGCTATTCTTCTGCACGCTTGGCGCATGTATCAAGTTTGCATGCTTTTGGCATTGCGGACACCTCTTGGCCCAATTGATTGCATCTTCCTTCATTTTTGGCCAATAATAGCCGATCCGGATTAGTTTATACCATAACGCCCTTCCTCCTTGGTGTCTTCCACATACTCTTTAATGGACTTCTTCCAAGACTTTATCTTTTTCTTCATCTCGAATGCATTTTAGCATCTCCCTGGTAAAACTCTTTTTGAACAACTTACCTTTCTGCAAGAAGTAGCGTTCTGATTTCTTCTTCAATCTCTCAGATTCTATTTTTTCTGAAGACAAAACTCCAGCATCGAGGTACTCTATGATAGGTTGTTGCCAATTGTGAACATTACATATCTGCGTAATTTCTTTTGTTTCTTGACAAGCCTTGCAGAAAGTTTGTAATTCATCACAATGAGACTTCATTTTCGGCCAATAAATACCTCACCTCTGGAGCCTTCGGTACAAACCAGGGCCCTCTTCTCCGCAAGTGGCTCCATGCAATTGTTCTGCTTTTTCTTTCCCTTCCTCTTCTCCTACACATTTCATGAGGAGTCCATTATTACTTTTTTTGAACATTTGCCAATTTAGGAGGCAAAATTCTCTTGTTTCTTTAGTGATGTTGAGCGTTCTGAGTTGTTCATGTATAGGCATTCGCCAATCATTGGTTTTTCCTTCCACGGACATCTTTTCTTCTCTGGAAGAACTTTCAGCTACCCGGTGTTCCAAATCATGTTGTCCATTTTGAATAGTGACTCTACTCCCAAATGATGCTAAAGCATCCGCATGCTTATTTTCTATTCGGGGTACATGCTCAAATGAGATCTTATCAAATACCTTCATCATGCACCACACTTGTTCTCTGCATAAGGCCAGACTTCTTTCCTTCGTGCTGTACTCTCCTTGGATCTGTTGTATTATTAGGTTGGAGTCCCCTTTGACATGGAGTTTCTTGATACCGACTTCTTGAGCCATCTTTAGACCGAGCATTATCGCTTCATACTCTGCCTCATTGTTGGTGCAAGAGAAATCCAATCAAAACATGAAGGACAGATTTCTTCCATGGGAGTCTATAAGGACGACTCCTGCCCCCTCCTTGAGGATTCGAGGGTGTTCCATCAAACATGAGGGTCCATGTTTCTTCTTTATTGCAAGCATGAACTGTCTCTATTGTTCCTGGAATCTGATCCGGCAACTTTTCAATCATTACTTTTTCAGGACATATTGACAAGAGGTCAGCCAAAGGTTGGCTCTTAATGGTGGTAGGTGTTACTAATTTCACATCATATTCACTTATTAGGAGTCCCCAACGACTCATTCTTCCAGTCAACATTGGCTTTTCGATTAAAAATCTGAGACCTTCATTTTTTTATACGACTTCTACTTGGTGTGCTTGAAAGTAGTGTCGATATCTTTGTGAGATGTACACCAGAACGAGACAATGTTTCTCTGGTGAGGAGTATCTTTGTTCTGGCCCTTTCATGGCTCTACTAACATAAGTAATGGGTTTCTCTTTGCCTTCACCTTCTTGTGCAATTAACCCACTAACTACTTCTTCTCCTACCGCTAAGTATACCTTCAATGGTGCACCAGGTTGAGGGAAAGTCATGGTATGAGTGGATGTGAGAATGTCCTTGATCTTGTTCATTACAGCTTGGTGGCGTTGTTCCCACGTAAATGTGTTCTTCTCTTTCAACAAAGGTCTTAGGGGTCCTAAGAGCTCCCCTAATGCTGGTATGAACCTTCGAATGTACCCCAACTTGCCTATGAACTTCTGAAGTCCCTTGATGTCTTTCGGGGGTTCCATATCTTAGATAGCTTTAATCTTATCCTCGTCAGCTGAAATGCCTCCCTTGTGGACTCTGAATCCCAAGAACCTTCCAGATGACACCCCGAAGGCACATTTCATGGGGTTCATCTTGAGTCTATACTTTCTGCATCTAGTGAATACAGCTCTGAGGTGTTCTATGCGTTGCTTCTCGGATGTTGACTTGACAACCAAATCGTCTACATAGTCTTCTACAAAGTCATGCATTATGTCGTGGAATATAGCAGTCATGGCTCTTTGGTAGGTTGCTCCAACATTCTTTAGTCCAAAAGGCATGACAATATAGTAAAAATTACCTACAGGTGTTCGAAATGCTATCTTTTCTTCATCTCCCGGAGCCATTCTAATTTGGTTGTACCCGCTAAATCCATCCATGAAGGAGAACCTTTCAAATCCGACTGTAGCATCTACCATTCTATCAATATCTGGAAGAGAAAAATCATCCTTAGGGCAAGCTTTGTTTAGATCTCTAAAATCCACGCAGCACCAAATCTGCCCATTTTTCTTTTTCACTGGTACTATGTTGGCTAACCAAGAGGGGTATTGTATTGGTTTGACGAATTTGGCTGCGAGTAACTTTTCGATTTCTTTCTTTACTTGAGCTTCTATTTCATTGGAGAATTTTCTATGAGCTTGCTTGACAGGAGTTGCTCCTTTCCTCACAGCTAAATTGTGGGTTACTAGGTTTGGGTCTAACCCCAGCATTTCATCATAGTTCCAAGCGAACATATCTCTGAACTCTGTTAATAGTGCTATCAAATCCCTTTTCTCCTTATCCCCTAGAGCTTTGCACACGAACAAAGGCCTCGGGTGTTCTTCAGTCCCTAAATTAATCTCTTCCAATTCTTCCTCCTTCTTCTTTGCTTCATCTTGGAGTTGGAGAGGGGCATTTCCTATGTTGCTTTGAAGATGTTCTTTCTCTTATACACTTAGGATGTCGGGGCCAGGGGAGTTCTGGTAATTTTTTTCCGCTGGACCCCCGAGTTCCTTTAGGATACACCACTTATATCCTCCACCTGGGAGAATTTCCTTACGAAGCCCTAGATCTTCAATTGGTGTTGCTTGTTTTTTGGTGTTTTCTTTTGGTGCTTCCTCCATCAGGGTGTTCTTTCGTACTGCTTTTGGTTTGGGTGTTTCGATGACGCATTCCCACACAGGCCTTATTTTGTTGACCCCTGGTAACGCAAGCTCTTCATAAAAACTCGCATCCACTAAATGTGCTTCTCCTGCATCAAAGGGTGTTACAGTGGCTGAGATGCTAATATCCTTCCCTCTCCAGCTAGACTTCATGCATTTATGCCAACTTGAAGGAACGCATCAATGTAAATGAATCCATGGACATCCAAGTAGGATGTGGTAGCTAGAGCTTCCATCCACCACATGAAACTTATTATTGGTCTTTATGGGGTCAACTTCCAAGACAACATTAACACACCCTCTAGATTTCACACCCACTCCATTAAAAGCATTGAGCCCTACTTGAGTAGGCCTTATTTGATCAGCAAAACCTCCCATTTCTAGAAATATATGAGTGGGTATGATATTTACCCCCAATCCAGCATCCACCAAGGCCCTTCTGACCTTCATGTCTTCTACCACTGCTTCCACGTACAATGGTTTATTATGGTAGAACTCTCCATTGAATGAGTCAAGGTCCCAAAACACCAGGGCATTTGCATGGGCCTTTGCTAATCTTGTGAGCAGAGCGTTGACGTCTCCAAAACTTTTTTCATGCTTCTGAACGATTCCTATTAGAGCTCTAGCCACCTCTTCCTGAATGTGGGGTTCCAAGCCAAGTTGGTTGAACACGATTCTACAACCTCGAGACTTCAAAAGACCTCTTGTCAATGTGTCTTCATCCAAGGACTTTTCCATGGTGACCATCTCTTCTGCTTCGACTACGATCTCTGTCAACATTACCTCTCCTTCAACGCCTACCATTCCAACATCATGTTGAGGAAAAGGAGTGCTTTTTACACCTTCTTGGTTTTGTTCTCCATCTAGGAGTATCTTCCCTTCCTTCACTTGCCTATGAAATATCGTCCTCATTACATAATAATCAGTCAACCCATGGCTCTTATTTCGGTGCACCATGCAATATTTTGGGTCTCTCAACTCTTTAGGTGTTGGTGGCTCTCTATCTGTTCTGGGATTTAATGTTCCATCCTCAAACCATCCATTTACGACAATCATGGCCTGAGCTCTGAAGAGAGGTAGCGAGGGTGGAGGATTGTTTCTCTTAGCACCCCTAGAATAAGAACTCCTTCTGCCCCTACCATCAGCGGTACACACCTCCAGAGGAAAAACTTCTTTAGATCTCCTTCCATTGCGCTTCATTGCCTCGGTTAAGTCAGATGCTCTCTTTAAGAGCTCAAAGAAAGTGTTTATGTTGCTCATAGAAAGATAAATTTGGGATCTATCTTCCACATTTCTAATACACCCGTACACCAATTGTGCCTCTGGGAGAGTGTCTATACAAAGTAAAGCTTTATCTATGTATCTCTTGATGAATGCTACCAATCCTTCTCCTTGTCTTTGTTTCACTCTCCCCAGGTCTATGATGTGTATAGAGGGTTCCTCTTTTAGGAATTTGTTGCAGAACTCTGTCACTAATTGCTCCCAGGTGTTGATGCTATTGGCTTTCAACTTGTAATACCACGTGAACGCCCTTCCTATCAATAATTTTGAGAACTCCTTGATCTTGGGCTCCTGGTGGTTCCTGAACACCCCGAGATCATCCAAGAATGACAGGATGTGTTCTTTGGCACTTCCGGTACCATCAAATTTACGAAAGGTAGGTGGTTGGTACCCCTTAGGTATGGTTTTGCCAAAATATGATGCCCGAATGGCGGACTTATCTCCCAAACGGGTTCACTCACTTCTCCTTTTCCTTTTAGAATACGCGCCAACTCTATACGAGTGATCAGGGTGTTCTCGTCTTCCTCCATATTCTCCTGATTCGCGAATGGAGGCGGTGAGGGGGTTCTCTACCTTGTTTGATCTCTAGCCATCATTTTTGTAATCAAAGCTTGCATCTTTGTTTGGTTGTCTATCATATAGTTGTACACATGAGTAGGAATGGTTACATGAGTGTGCATGCCAGCGGTACCTCCAGCATGGGGTGTGAAGAAATTTGCGTAGGCATGAGCTCCTTCTCCTCCTGCACCCAGATTCTGCTGCTCCATGTGTTCTTCTTCTTGGTTGTGCCCGTCCTCATCTTGAAGTGACCCCAAGGTGAGATTGAGGTTCCGAAGGGTTATTGAACGTCGCCTAGGTGGTCCATTCTGCCCATAACGAGTATTGCTAGGCTCAGCCATCACGTCGAAGTGTTCCTCCCCAGTGGAGTCGCCAGGTGATTTGGGTGAGTTTTGTGAAAAATAGATTAAGTGTAAAATGATTAAGGTAAGAGATTCGGGGTAAGTAAACTTGTGAGGAAAATACTTTATTAATGGCAAATAAACAATACAAGAACTAATAATGAGGAATAGAGGTGGAGAACAAGTGTTGAGACCTTCACTAATGTCACAAAGGATGAATGAGTTTTGTTTAAAGTGGACAGGGGTTGGTTAATGGTTGTCGAGTGTTCTGGTGGAACAGCCGAATGCCAGTTTTTACTCGTGAAGGTGATGAATAAAATGATGAACTATGAGAGGAATCTTGGGGAGAAAAAAATGGGTTTCTTAGCTTCTCAGTTTTCTTTTAGAAGAGAAGTCCTTTAAAGAGGTGGCTTGAGGTCTTTTTACAGTGTAAAATCATTTTGAAGAGAAAATCTATTGTCCAGTGGTTATAGTCTGATATTTGGTTTATTCCTTTTACCCCAAATATTTTTAGGTATTCCTGTCACTTCAAGTCTTTTCAACTGTTCAAAGGAAGAAGTTGATTTCCACAAGTTAAACTAAAGCTCATGACATGTGACATTAGTGAAGGGACATTTAGTTTGGTTTTCTTTCAACTAGATGACACTCTTTACACCCCAAATCCAACCAATCCACTTCTACCAATTTAGTTTCCACTAAAGAGAAATTCAACTCCTCAAAATATTTTTTTGGGTTCTATCCTTTTGCTCAATATCTTTATTAGGAGGAACTTGACTCTTGTTTAACCATATTTTTATAGGTTATTCTTAAAATTATTTATGTACAAAAAAGATTTATATTTTTAGTATACAATCAAACAGTAAATGTTACTAACCTTCACTATACATAGGTAAAAGTTTTATTATTTATACTCTCATAAAATTTTTTAATCTTCTATAAATGAAGAATTCATATTACTAACATTTAATTTACTACTGTATAAAATAAAATTTAACATTTCCATAGATATTATTAATTAGACAATTAAACGTGTCACATATCACTTACGTTATAATTCATTTTTAATTCGTGTGGCGTGTCAATATTCGGTCTCTTTTTTACTTTTAACTCGTTTTAATCTAAAAATATTAAAAATATAATAAATGATATAATATAAATAGATTCATAAGAAATTAAAATTAGCATATACTAAATTTTTAATAGAAAATGATATAAATAAATAAGGAAATCAAAATGATCGGGTAATATTATTATTAAATATTTATTATTTTTTCTAAAATATTTATTAAGATAAAGAACATAAAAATTAATTATTTTTTATAATAATACTTAATTGAATGTTATAAAATTTTATAAATTAAACTCTTTCATATAATTTAGATAATAAATGTTAAAATTAGTTATTAATAAAAAATTAAACTGTTGCACTCATCATATGCTATATGTGTTTATTTATTAACCACCCCACAAAATGAGACTACCTAGTTGTAAGATATAAGTAGGTAATGTTACATGGGTTAAAACTCCTTTACTCATTAGATAAATTTTATTTAACATCTCGATTAAAAAATTCTTTTGTCTTAACATAATGTACTCCAAGAAAACATAATGTACTCCAAGTATAAAGTTTTTTTATGAAATAAAAAATATATCTTTAACAAAATTTGTTAGATTCATGAACATATATATTATCAGATAAACTAATAGAGTGAAAAGTTCATCTGTCTACTTAAATAAATATTAGAAATTAAATTATATTTTATATATGTAATAATAATTTATTAAATATGTGACTAATTAAACTTTAATTTGACTTATCAAACTGGAAAATACTGTAGATAACAACAAAAAAATATAATCAGGAGAACTATAGTTGTCTCTTGGGTTCTTGTTTATGAAGTAGCCGCCTGTATGCTTGCCTCTTTATGTGTAATGTTGGAGAAAAATCAATTAAAACCCTATTTCCAATTAATAACCACGGTAATTGGAATTTAGGAATATCCATGAATCCAAAATCGTAGTTTAGTGGTCAGTTATTATTATGACTGATATTATTAATTAGTGTATATACATGTGATTTTACGTAGTTTGAGTTGGGTTTAATTCTTTGATATAAAATAAATTAAGCAAAAGTTTATAAAATGTAGTTAAGAATTATGAGTGTTTGAAAGTGATTGAATATAGGAATCCTAATAGTAATAAAAAACCAAACAATTATTTTACATTCAAATGTTTTGCATGTTGCTTAAATAATTACGCCCTAGACTAGACTCTAATTAAATGTAAAAAGATGGAATATTATTGACTTTCGGTAGCTTCAAATTCCATTTAAATTCTTCACAATTTGTAAGCTTTGAGTAATGTGTAGTAATTTCCGTCATTTAACCAAGAATCTAATAAGATAACTTTAGGAAAAAACTTGTCTTTAATTTAATCAAATAGATCATCATTGTTATAGGTAAATTTTTGTTTGTTTACATAGACATACTTATCAACTTTTATAAATTACAATACTTAGAGCAGAGAAAAGTATATAACTAAATTTGAATGTGCTTATCCATACTGTGATTTATAGATAGATGTTGATCACTTTGTATATGTCTAGAAAATAGATACGTGTGGGAAAGAAAACTATCAATGTTGCTATAAACAATGTAATTATTTTTTAATAAAAGATTATTCTTCTTTAAAATTTTTATATGGTGTTTCTGTATAGAAAATCTCGAATGATGTATAATTTATTTTGTCTAAAGTTGAACTCGTTTTTGTTTGGGATGGATGGGGTATATGTCGGCTTCAAGAGGAACGACGGCGGCAAACAGCTGCAAAGACACTCCGACATTTAAGTAAGAAAGAATGTGAGATGAGCGTAAAATTATTCAGGATGAATAGCGTACCTTTAATATATCTAAGATTTTGTATTTATAGAGTGTTACATTAACAATCTGCTCTAGAATTCCCACATCCCTGAGGATATCAATCACAAAGTGGCAACTGAATCTGTCATAAGCCTTTTTCAAATTGATCTTTATCGCCATGAGTCCTTTGCCATGCTTTTTACTCCTCATTGTGTGCACCACTTCCTGAGCTACCAACATATTGTTTGCACTAATCCTACTTGGAACAAAACTTGATTGTGTATTATAAATAAGAAGCGACATGTATTTTTTAAATCTCAAAGCAATAATTTTAGTTACAAATTTATAACAAACATTACAAAGACTTATCGGTCTAAAGTGCCCAAAATTTTTCAAGGAGGGGATCTTGGGAATAATAGGGATAAGTGTTCTATTAACCCTGGCTATATTGTGGGCCTCATAAAAATTAGCTTCACCCAATCCACCAGAGATTTTGCTACCACATTCCAAGCTTGCTAATAAAATTTTGCCGGGAGTCCATCACTTCTCAGCACCTTCCGACGTCCCATGGAGAATACAACATCTTTAATTAATTTTTTCCATGGATACATCTCAGTCGATCTCAATATAATCTTTGTCCTGCTACTTAGAAAAAATATTAGTAATAGCTAGAGAATATACTAGAAATCGGACCAAACAATAGAGGAATTTCAAAAACTTCACCCCTATAGTTTGTAAGGATGTCAACGTCCACAATCCACTCCTCTTCCTCATTCCTCATGGATGTGATCTTGTTTTTTCTTCTCTTCCCATTTGCTTTTTGATGAAAGTATCTTGAATTTTTATCATCAAAATTTATGTATTGACATCTTGATATTTGTAGCCAATAACTTTCTTCCTGAATAGCTATAACTTCATATTCCTTCCATAAATCCTTTTGAAGCTTGTCCAGGAAAGGATTAGAAATAAAAGATTGTTTATTACTAATGCCCTTAAACCTTGAAAAGATACACTGTTTTTCCTGAAGATATGGCCAAAAACCTCCCTATTCCAATCTTTAGCTTTAATCATAAAATTTGTAATGTTTTGTAACAAATCATCCTACTCCACCCAACTTTCTTTGACCATGCTGTTATAATTTTCATGAAAAATCCATGGTACTAGAAATCTGAAGGGCTTGTTATTCTCTTCTACCCGAATTAACTGAAAGTCCAACAAAATAGGAAGGTGATCAGACTTTAACTTTGGTAAATGTTTAATACCTATATCAGGAAAATAGTTAGAAAAATTAAGATTACAAATGCATCGGTCAAGCCTTCTTCGAATATTCCCCCTACTCCATGTAAACGGGAGACCAGAGAAACCAAAATTCTTTAAATTGCACTTGTTTAAGCAATTAACAAATTTAAACGTATCAAAAGATAAGTTAGAAGAGCCCCTGTGTCATTAATGGACAGAATAGAATTGAAATCCCCTCCTAAAATCCACAGTCCATTGATGGTTTCGGCGATAACTTACAAATTGCACCACAGCTTGTTGTGGTTGCCCACTCTGGGACTACCATAAATAGCAGTAAAAAATCATGGCCTGTCATTCTCCCATTTGACTTCCATGTAAATATGGATACTGATCGATTTAATATTCCAGTGCTCCTTCTTCCACAAACACCAAATACCCCCGAGAAATTTTTAGCTTCACTAACATACCAAGAGTCAAACCCCATCCTCTTAATGACGGTCTCAGCTCTAGGGATTGACACATGAGTTTCTAGCAGAACGGAAAAATTAGTTTTGTCTTTAACCATAAGATCTTTAATAATAGAGTTGAAGCCTTTAGGAGAGGTTCCCCAACAATGCCATATAATAATATTCATAATAAAATTATGTAAGAGCAAAATTATAAATTTATGGAGATAAGAAACTCCCTGTTCAGAGGAAGCAGTTATGCTTTCATAGACTACATAGTCAAACTGTCTTGGGACACATCCCCATCAGGGGTAATCTAGTTTGAGGCATTGTTGGTGCTTCCAATCTGATTATTCTCCGAAGGATCTTCTTTAAATTCTGGCTGCTTTTCTTTAAGATTGCCGTTGTACTACCCTATTAATCCTCCACCCATATTTTTTTGCAATAAGTTTTCTTAAATGAGGGTCCAAAGAGCCATTAATGGGGGTGCTATTCCCCTTCTGGTGATTTGCATATATTTCTTTGTTTAGTTTTTGAAATTGCTGCCAATATACTTGGTGATTATCACTCCTCTTTGCAATGATTCCTTGTGCTTCCTTGTGCTGGTTCTCATATTTATTCCCATCTTGCAGCTTCTTTTCTTTTCCCAACTTGGGTTGCCCAAAACTTTGCTTCCTGTAATACTCTACCACATAGAGCTTTATGCCTAGGACATAAATCAAAGGTGGTGATGTGCTACAACCTCTAAAACAAAAATATGTAAATAGATATATATGAAGAATGGTTTAACTAGGAGCCTTGGAAGAAAGGATGATCAAAACAAGACTGAAAACGTGTCACACTCGAAAGGCGATAGGATAGAAGGCTTATACAGAGAACCAAATGTAACAGCCCAGACCACCCGCTAGCACGATATTGTCCGCTTTGGCACACAAGGCCTCACGGTTTTGCCTTTGACGATAGGGATGATAGCCAAAGCCCCCCACACTCACTCGTCAAAATGCGTCATGCTAGGGAGAGGTATCCACACCCTTATAAGGCATGCTTCGTTCCCCTCTCCAACCGATGTGGGCCTTACAATCCACCCCCCTAAGGGAGTCCAGCGCCCTCGCTGGCACATCGATCCGGGTTCTGGCTCTGATACCATCTGTAACAGCCCAGACCACCCGCTAGCACGATATTGTCCGCTTTGGCACACAAGGCCTCACGGTTTTGCCTTTGACGATAGGGATGATAGCCAAAGCCCCCCACACTCACTCGTCAAAACGCGTCATGCTAGGGAGAGATATCCACACCCTTATAAGGCATGCTTCGTTTCCCTCTCCAACCGATGTGGGCCTTACACCAAAGAGACAAGTATATAAACAGAGGTTCAAAAGATAGATACATAAGCAAGCTCTAAAATCGACCTACGAAGCAAAGGCCGACTAGAATATATATTTATACAACTAAAAAATAAACCAAAAGATAAACATAATTCATGTTTCTCCAAGTCAACCTCTAGGAGGGATCAAATAAAAAAATACAAGGTGAATAATCTATTACATATATAAAAATAAACCAAATACAACCACCGAGTCCCAAGATAGTTCTTCGCTTCCAAGAGTCTCCAGAAGGCTCAGTGCGGTGCTTTGCGTCCTGCATCTGAAAACAGCAACATATGTATGGAATGAGAACCAGATGTTCTCAGCATGGTAATGGTGCCCACATAAATAAGATATAAGGTCCCGGAAAAGCCAGAGACAATCCTAGAACTTCGACATTCAGATTTAAACTTAAAAGAATAAAGTGAACCATAAATTTGGTAAAACCCTCTAAAGTATCCAAGTCTCAACCTAACTCTAATCCTACAATTCACCTTCTGTCTCCTCCAATCTAATTGTAATTCAATCCTTCACTTTCTATTTCTTCCATTCCTCCAAAACCCCGGTGGAACAACACTCGTCATGCCTCCACCACACGAAGAATCTCTCAGTTGCACACACATACAAAATAGACAAGGAAAGCACAAGAATAGATAGCAATTACAGCAAGTAGAACAAGTAGTAGATAAGCAGAGATAAAGCAGTTAAGTAAACCAATACAATTTATAGTGCCTGTCACGCTCTCGGGATATAGTGCCCGACACACTTCCCAGGGTAAAGTGCTCAGCTCCCACACTCTTGGGATATAGTGCCCACCACGCTCTTGGAATATAGTGTCTGTCACACTCATGGGATATAATGTCCGACACACTATACAACAGAGAGAAAATGATGCAACAAAACAAAATAGAACATACATTCACACTTCACATTCATAATAATTGTCTTCATAACCACTTTCAATCATTCTTCTTCCTCGTTTCTTATTCGGCAAGTGGACAACGCAACTGCATCTTACCCCGTCTCATATATCTCAATCAATCTCATCATATCTCATTCAAAGTTCATAATTAACTTAGTTCTCCTTATTCTTCTTTCTCATAACCAACCCCATCATTAAACACCTTTCAACTCAGCCATATTTCATTACTATTACCATTATCTTCATTACTTACTTCTTATTCAACATTACTAACGCCTCATGAATTCAGTTAACTCTTCACAAAACCCTTCCAAATGCCTCATCCTTCTTATTTAACGGACTCATTCTCATTCTAAGGCTTAAAAGCTTACTAACGGAACTTAAACAAGTGTAAGAAAGGTTTGAAAAGCTAGAAGATTGATTAAACATTCAAAATTCTCATTTTTGGCTAAAACAGGGAGCTCGCGTACGCGAGCCTGTGTCCGCATACGCAAGATTGCAAAATAGGGAAGTGTGCTCACGTCACATGCGTGCTCTCGCGTATGCGAGCTATCAAAAATTGGGTTCCGCGTACGCAGGCCTTGCCCCTCATACACAATATTACAAAACAGTTAGCATAGCTTGCGTCGCACGTGCAGGTTGCGTACGCGACACTCCCTTTTCTTCAAAAGCTGCTAAGTCATTAAAAATCAGTTTTATACACCTAAATTCCGATGTTTATAACTTTCTCTACAAAACTTTTATTTTTACAAACTTTAAACTGTTTTGAAGCCACCCTTGAGATTATCTTTAATTTGAAACAAATTTCATTCAAATCCAAAATTCGAGACTCAAGTTATGATTCGCTGAAATTTGTTAAAAATCTATTTTTACCAAATGAGTTCAAAATCTCTATTTTCCAAAGTCTCAATTCAAAACCTACATTTCACTTTTCAAAACAATATCATACTTAAAACAGTTATACATTCCTTCCATTCCTTCCACAACATTTCAATTCTCAATTCCGTCAATTTTATTCAACAAACCATATATATATTTAACAACTCCTTAACCAAACCAAGAGCAATTACATTCACATACATTAATTTCATGCCACAACATGCCAACACATAAATTTAAAAAATCATACATCAATTACACACCAATACATATTTATTCACTAATCAAATTAACAACCAAATTCAATTCGAGCTTATCCTATGGTCATCTAGCCTAAGTTTTCACGTTACATTATATATTACCTACGAGAAACCAAAATCATACCTTAGTTGATTTCTCCCTAATGCCAAAGTACCTCAAATATCGTCGTTCCTCAAGTGTCCAAAGTCCCGAATCCTCACCGAACGAAAATTCAACCTCCACGGTTCGCTTTCTAGTCGCCGATATCACTAAATTCGTCTCCAAAACATATATCTCACTCTAATTCCACATAAATAACACAAAATCAAAATAAGGTTCCAAGTCATAAATGATTTACAAAAGTTAGTGATTCCTCACCTTACCAACAGAGATTTGAGACAAGATCCGACAATTCCACAAGGTTAATTTGATCCTAAACACTAAAATAACCAAAAATCTCAACACCCAATTATCAAATTTTCATAAATTAGGGGAAGGAGAGACTGAAAATGAGATTGAAATTTTCTTACCAAATTAGTTAGTGAACTTTGTAGAGCTCAACGCAATGGTTGCGTGGCTGTAAACGGTGCGGCGATCGAAGCTCCGGATTGAAAGTTATAATGGAATGAAAATTGAATCAAGGGTTTGGCCGTAAATGGAGTGTTCTAAGGGAGACGGAGCTGAATTTCGCTTCTTATATGATGGGCCTTGGGCCCGATTTGGGCCTGGCCCAACCGGTTCGGCTCGTTGGCCCGTTTTTAGGCCAAAAATTTTAAAATTAGTGTCAAAATTCATATTTTAATTATTTCTACCCTTCTAACTTATCAAAGTTAATTTTTTAATTTTTTTAAATAAAAATTAATTTATTGGATAACTATTTATTAATTATCCAGGGGTTTAAACTTCCTGTTAAGATCAGTTACTCTTCCTTTTGGGTTGTTGATTTGCGTCTTATTCCTAGGTGGAACTTTCCATTCTTGTTCTGGATTTCTAGTCAATCATAAAGCTTTCTGCTTTTAACATTATCTTCCTCTTTCTGTTCCTGTACTATAGAATTTGATTGCCCTCTTTCTTCATTAGTATTCATACTATCTTGATTTTCCTCATCATGTCTTAAGGCATCAAAACGGACAAAAAAGCTCTTTTCTATATTATTACCATTTTGAGTTCCCAATCCTTGTTTGTTTCTTCTTTAAGGTTTCTTAACTACCATCCGAGACCCAAATGGACTTTTATCTATCTTAATAGAGTTTTCTAAAGTGGCAGCATCTCCATTAATGCTCTAATCCTTTATCATATTCTCAACGGCTAACTCCTTTGATTTCTCCCCCAAAATTCCAGCTCCATCAGAATCTTTCCTTTTTTGTGATGCCAGATTTTCCTTTTCACTTTAAATCTGGTCAGCATCATCGCCACCTCCCTCATGGTGGTTCTAGCTGCCCATAATGATTTGAGATAGCACATTTTTCACTGCATCAGCAAGCATCTCTGGGTACCATCTACTTTGTGCCTATATCTGCCACAATGGAAGTAGATTTGGTGTAGGCCTTTATACTCCAATCTAATTTCCTTTCCCAGGCAAAAAAAGATGGAACTAGCTTTCTCCTGTGATCAATCTCTACGCATATGCGTGCAAATTTTTCTCTTGAATGAATAGAAGTGAGCTCATCCACCCTTAACATAGTACCTAAAGTTTTTTCCACTTTCCAAAGAAAATAACTATTATATATACACTACAAGAAAACAAGCTTTTTGCTACGCTTTTAAAGTGTGGCAAAAGTCCAAAAAAACGTAGTGATAGCTTTTTGCCACGCTTTTTGAGCTACCGGCACGCTTTTGAAAGGGTCATAACTACAAGGGTGCCGGTTGCTCTATCGCCACGCTTTTTTTGCCACACTTTTAAAGATCTCCACGCTTTAAAAGCGTGGCCATATGTGTCAAATATGGCTACGCTTTAAAAGCGTACCAATAGGAAGATATGGCTACGCTTTTAAAGCATACCAATAGCATGACATATGGCTACGCTTTAAAAGCGTGACAATAGTGAAACATATGGCTACGCTTTTAAAGCGTGCCAATAGCTGTGAGATATAGTTACGCTTTTAAAGCGTGGCTGTTGATACTACTGTACATTATGGCTACACTTTTAAGGCGTGCCAATAGAGTTTTATACGGCTACGCTTTGAGAGAGAGAGAGAGAGAGAGAGAGAGAGAGAGAGAGAGAGAGAGAGAGAGAGAGAGAGAGAGAGAGAGATCAAAGTCTAAACTTGTCGGTTTTCATTAGAATAAGCTTGCTTTTGAATGAAACATGACTAGACAAAATTCCGTATAACATCAAATTGACATAAGCTTCCCCTGACAATTTTAAAATTTCATGATATATTCTATTCATACAAGAAATCAAAGCTCTATGGAAAATCACGATAAAACTATGGGACATAGTCCCAGCCTTAAAATTATCCAGCAATAAATGACAAAACTTCTATTCATTGTCCAGCTTTAGCTTTCTCTTTTACTTTCTTCACTGATCTCGCAAACCTGAAGCAACAACATTCTGAAAATTTAGAACATGCTATATTTCTCTGTTTTCAAGCAAAATCCTTAACATCCATGCGCACCTGCGGGGAGAAAAAGGAGCAAAAGCAAGAACAAAACAACAAAAAAAAAACATAAGCTCCTGCAATATGAAACATTTGAGAAGAATTAAATAAACTGGAAATAATATCTATATATCGTTTCAGGTATATATAAAGGCATCAGACCTGTTGCAATGTCTTCAATTGTTTAGAACTGGTTTTCATTTGCTTGTGTTTGTTCACTTGTTCCTCCTTACCGTCGTCATTTTCAGTAACTAATTCAACTGAGTTAGCATTTCGATCAAACCAATTTTTCTCAGCTTTCACCTAAAATAGCAAAGAGAAATAGAATTTGAAAACACAATTATCCATATCCACTCAACACAAAGGAGCAATAAAGTAAAACAGAATTTTAAGTCAAACCTAAAAAGCAAGAAAATACATGAGACTGGAAGTCTGTTACTAGAAATTACTGTGTACGTTTGTAAAGATGCAATAAGGAAAACCTCTTGAATATGGAGGTTACCTCAAGCAAATTACATTCAAAACCATTTCAAATCATAAACAGAAAAATGATAAATTCCAAGCACACTTGACACTAACATTGGTTGCATGAAAAAAATGCCAAAATGTTATATAATTCAATATACTGTACAACTAAATCCTAATACCTGTGAATTCTTTGGTGTTATTTTGTCAATTTGGCGTGCAAGAGACAATCGTTTTAAAACTTTTGGCATGTTGAGTTCTGTAAAGGAAACCACTGAAAATTGTCATGAACATAAAATAAGATAATGATAATGACAATCACTAAATTCTACAAAAATGAAAATCACAAGAGCAGTTCTTCTCATAATCACAAGAGAGAAAAGTTTGAGTGTGCAACCTGCAACAAGATCTTCCATTCATACCAAGCTCTTGGGGGTCATAGAGCAAGTCACAAGAAGATCAAAGGTTACTCTTTTGCTTCAAGGAATAATAATTATCAGAGCAGTGAAAACAACATTCAGTTTGAAAATAACAAATAGCAGTTATAATGCTGATATATAATAGGGGAGATGTCTATACAACATTTTGGCTGACTAATATAGGCAAGATGCTGAAATTCTATGAGTGCAAAATAATGAATTAATGACCAATTTGATTGTGAATGAGGGAAGACTAACTAATATTGTTTTGTTGACTTTTAATTCCACTTTCTACTTTTAATTCTACAATAGGGTTATTGACTTATTGGCCATAGACCGGGACAATAACCCTATGAAATAAAGGCAGAAAAATTCTACAATAGTTCCAATCAACCAAAACAGCAAAGACAAAAAGAGAAGCTGGTTTCACACAGCTTACCAAACTTTATAGAAAACAACTAAAAGGCTTCACATTAAAGATAAAAGACCAGGATGAACTGCAACATGTCCACTCACACACCAACCCATTATAAAACCTTAAACACCAAGCAAAATTCCAAGCCAAACACCACAAACAACATAAATCGCTCACCCAAAAAAAGAATTTTTTTTTCAAAATAATAATAATAATAATAATTTAAAGGGCCAGTTAATTACTTCAAGTCAGTGTCATGGAATAATTGACAAACCCCAATTCCAAAATTAAAGCAAACAGCAGAAAATGCCACTCAGAGAAAACATAACATCTCAAAGAATCACAGAGAAAGTTACAAATTTTGGTGAATTAACACACACCCGAGATACTAAAAACAAAATAAAATAAAGATTGAGGATCAAACCTGAAAAGGATCACAAGACAGGGTTTAAGTGACTGTATGAAGAAGAGCAAGCTTAGTGTTGCAACGGTTTCATGGAGCAAAATTAAAGAGCGGTGACAGAAGCAGCAGAGAGGAGAGTGTGTGTGAAAGTGAAGTGAGTGAGTGGAAACATAGAAACAGGGAAACAAAGACATTAACTACATAAGAAGATGAGTGAGAAGAAATACAAAATTCAGAATTATAGTTATTATTATTATTATTATTATTATTATTATTATTATTATTATTATTATTATGAAGTCATGAAATAAAAATAAAAATAAAATAAAAAATAAGTGAAAGATAGACCGGGACAAGAACCTAGCCCTTAAAATTGGTCAAATTCCTGAAGCATATTTAGTACTATGATAGTCACTTCACTAGTATTTTAAGGCACAACAAATGACATTAGTTCTATGTCATTGAAGAAATATTAAACCAAATATAAGATTGATAATGACAATCAACAAAGAGTTAAATAGCAAGTATTTCCTTCTTTCATCGATGTCTTAGTTCTTTAAAACTCTCTGGTTTGCTCATCAATTTTATAGTGATAAACTAAAAGTCATTAAGAGAGATGAAAATCTGTTTGGTCAAGAAGGTAAAAACAATACATATTTAAGCTAGATAAGTAACAAGGATCAAATTCTTTGTAACATTACATACATATTTAAACCAAATGCCTATTTCTGCCATTGACTGCTAGGAAAGAGTTAAAACAGTAGTATTAATTTGGTTTCAACTTTCAATAGGCATGCAGCTTTTCAATTTTCTTCTAAGTTATATAAAAATGATTTGTAGCATGCTCTATGGATTATAATTAGCCAAATTTTAAAGATTTAGAGTTGTATTACTAATTATGATATAAATAAAATACTCGTATATGAAATAACATCAAATAGCGTGCTATGGTGAATCATAATAGATGCAGTGAAAAATCAAGAACCAAAAATCAAAGAACAAAATAAGCTCAAGTACAGAACAGGAAAAAATAGAAGCATTAAAAAATCATCACAAAAATCAAGAATCAAGAATAGCAACCAAGAGAATACTAGAGAACTGCAGAAAATATGCCAACCAAGAATCAAGAACAAATTAAAAATCATAACTAAAATCAAGAACTAAAATACTTAGGAACATACTAGAATTAACTCAAGAACAGAACAGAAAAACAAATAGAAGCAGCGAAAAATCAGACCAAAAAAATCAAGAACCAATCTGAGTCAGAGGCTCCATTCTTGATGATGCAGATAGAGAGTGGCAGAGTGCAGGGAGGAGTGGAGGAAGACGCGGTGGCTGCCAGAAAGGGAGAGGCGCTGGACGACGACGGCTGGATGGGGCTCGACGATGGAGGGCGAAGGGGCTTGAGGCGATGGCGTAGGGGATGAAGACGCTGCTACCTGCTGGCTCGATAGCGCAGCGAAAAATGGAAAGGGGTTAGGGGTTTGCAGCGACGGCAGGGAGCAGCGGCGAAGGGAGCATCGACAGCGGGTTTGCGATGGCAAGTGAGCGGAGGGAGTCACCGCCAGAGAGAGTCACTGCAGAAGGAGGGTTAGGGGTGCCGAAAGAGGGATTGCCGGCGGAGGCATTGCAAGCGCAGCACCGTTCTTCATGGAGTGTCGTCGTCGCG